>NC_138182.1:190741710-191341710 GCF_964194105.1 Spermophilus citellus | reverse complement strand
CTAACCCACCCCCTAGTCGGACTGATCCCCATTGTGGAAAGAGTCTGGAATTTCCCTCCCTCAGGCAGATCCATGGATGCAGAGCATGTGTGGCGTGTCCCAGGGGAGGGATGAGTGGGAATTACTAAGGGAAAGTGGCAAGCGCTCCTTACCTTGGAGGAAGAGCAAGCCCAGGATCGCCCAGCACAGCTGCCTGGCTCCTATGGTCCCCATGTCAGCTGGGTAGGTGGCCAGCAGGCAGCTGCTCTGTGGAGACTCTATCCATAGTGGAGAAGAGAAAGGGAGTAGTGGGGCGGGGTGTGGGGTGGGGGTTGGCTCTCCAGGAGCTTCCTGTCAAAGAATAGAAGGAAACAGATTGGGACCGGCTCCAGGGGCCCTGTTCAGCAAGCAGCCCAGATGAGGATGTGATGCTGAGCAGCAGTGACTGTGGCCAGTGTGCCTCCGGTTGGCTCTAGGGCCCGATGAGCAATGATAGCAATCTGGTCACATCTCTGCCTTCCTTGCCTAGGGAGTCCTTTAAGTCCTTCCATATATTACTTGGAGGTTTTCCTGGAGCAGGCTGTTTCAGACCAGGTTTTCCTCTCCCAGGATCGAGCTTGAGGCTGAGCCCACTAGCCGCCCATGCTCTGTAGACTCTGAATTCTCCACATTCCTCTCCTCCTCAGGGCTCCCAATCCAGACAGGACTCCCAACATCTTTCAAGGAGAATTTATAAATATTATTATTTTTCCTAATAGAAAAGCAAGAACACCACGTGCTAAGCATCCCTCCCTCTGCCTCCTGACCCCATTGGAGTTAGGTGCTCCCTGTGCTCTGGCAGGACCCTGTCCTTAGCCTCCATCTATCACTCATCTGCATCCCATGATATTCTCTCCTGCAGACTATAGACCAGCATGGTTACTTTTTTCAGTACCCCTAGGACCTGGCATAATGCCTCCCATATGGCAGGTTACTGAAGTAAACGCAACAATTTTAGGAGCATTGGTTCAACCCTACACCATTTATTTAAAAAATTAAAAATAGAAATATTTTTTGCTTTTTTTTTTCTTTTTGTAGAACTGGGGATTGAAGCCAGGGAACTCTACCACTGAGCCACATCCCCAGCCCTTTTTCTTTTATATTTTGAGACCTCCTCCCACCACCACCACCTCCCTTTTTAAAGGAAGGGTCTCACAAGTTGCTAAGGCTAGCCTTGAACTTGTGATCCTCCTGCCTCAGCCTCCCTAGTTGCTGGGGTTATAGGTGTGTACTACTGTGCCCAGCTTTCCTTGACTTCTAAGACCTTTACACTTTTGAAGATTTTGATCTGGTTATTTTGTTGACTGTCCCTCAATATGTGTCCTCATGATCAGATTTAGGTTTATGTCTTTGGCAGGAGTATCACAGAAGCAGTGCTGTGTCCTGCCTTCATATTCTACTTAGTGATGCATGATTTTGATTTGTTCCATTACTGAGGGTGTTCACATTGATCACTTGCTCGAGATGGTGTCTACCACTATATCCATTTTCTGTGTCTTCTTAACAAATTACCACACAGCGATGGCTTTAAACAACAGAAATTATCAGGTGCAGTGGTATCCATCTGTAATTCCACTGATTTGGGAGGCTGAGGCAGGAGGAGCCTAAGTTCCAGGACAGCCTTGGCAATTTATCGAGACCCTGTCAATCAATCAATCAATCAATCAATCAATCAAACAGTCTGGGAATGTAGCTCAGTGGTAGAGAACTCATGGGTTCAATCCCCAGCACCACTCACAATTCTGGAGGCCAGAAGTTGAAATCAAGATGTCAGCAAGGCCATTCTACCCTGAAAGCTCTAGGAAAGAACCTTCCTTGCCTTCTTCCAGCTTCTGGTGGCTGTTGGTCTTTCCTTGGAACTCCTTGGCTTATGCCACATCACTTTAATCTGTGCCTATGTCTTTACATCTCCTTCTCCTCCCTGTTTTCTGTGTGTCTCTTAGAAGGACATTTGCCATTGAATTTAGGACTCATCTGCATATTTAAGATGATCATCTCAGTTCAAGGACCATGGCTTAATTACATCTGCAAAGGCTCTTTTTTTTTCCAAAGAAGTAACATTCACAAATTCTAAGGGTTATATCTTTCGGTAGGGAAGGGAGTGTGAGGAGTGAGGGTGGAGGTCACTAATCAGCTGGTTTTCTCTATACTAAAGTTATACTTTTCTCCTTTGTATCATTAGTGGGTATTTTGTGGGGAGATACTTAGAAACTATCTAAATATTTCACTCTTCAACAAATTTTCAACTTTATTTTTAAATTCATATTTGTATGAAGTCATTCCTGTTTTATTCAATGGATTATAATATATCATAATAATTTATGATTTTGCTGCTCCAATTGATCCCTTTTTGGCCAGTGGGAGCCCCTTCAAGCTGGTTTCTGAGTCCTTCTGACAAAGCTCCATCGTGAGCACTGTTTTTACTTCCTAGCTTAATGAGATCTTCCAAGTTTATTGTGTAACCTGCCTAGTCTTGGAATCAGCAATTTCTCCAAGGAAACTTAGTTCCTTTTACAAGCAGATGGTGAAACTGGTAGCTTCTCCCAGGCCATTCTCTGAAATCTGACTCATGCATCTTTTTTTTTTTTTTGTACCAGTGATTGAACCTAGGTGTACTTATTTTATTTTTATTTTTTTTATTTTATTATTATTTTTTTTAGAGAGAGTGAGAGAGAGGGGGACAGAGAGAGAGAGAGAGAGAGAGAGAGAGAATTTTAATATTTATTTATTTTTTCTTAGTTCTCGGCAGACACAACATCTTTGTTTGTATGTGGTGCTGAGGATCGAACCCGGGCCACACACACGCCAGGCGAGCGCGCTACCGCTTGAGCCACATCCCCAGCCCGTACCTAGGTGTACTTAACCACTGAGCAACATCCTCAGCCCCTTCTTTTGAGACAGGGTCTCCAAGAGTTCCTTAGATGTTAAGTTGCTGAGGCTATCTTTGAAATCGTGATCCCCCTGTGTCAGCCTCTGGAGCTGTGTATGCCACTGCAGACCCACTCACATATCCTTTTTGTGTGTGTATGTAATATTGAGGATTGAACCCAGATGCGCTCTACAACTGAGCTACAATCCCAGGTTTTTTGTTTTTGTTTTTGTTTTTTATTTTAAGATAGGATTTCTCTAAGTTGCCCTGACTGTCTTCAAACTTGGAATTCTCCTGCCTCAGTCTCCCAAGTCACTGGGATTACAGGTGTGCACCACTGCCCAACTGGCTCACATACTTTTTTTTTAATGTTTTATTTTAGTTATAGTTGGACACAATACCTTTATTTTTTTTTTTTATAGATGTGCTGAGGATTGAATCAAGCGCCCCGCACACACTAGGCGAGTGCTCTACCACTAAGCCACAACCCCAGCCCCACATATTCTTTTTTAAAAAAATATTTTGTTTTTTAGTTGTAGTTGGACACAATAACTCTATTTTATTTATTTTTTAAAAAATATCTATTTTTTAGTTTTTAGGTGGACACAATATCTTTATTTTATTTTTATATGGTGCTGAGGATCGAACCCAGTGCCTCATGCATGCTAGGCAAGGACTCTACCACTGAACCACAACCCCAGCCCTATTTGTTTGTTTTTTATGTAGTGCTAAGGATAGAACCCAAGATCTTGCACATGCTTAGGCGAGCGCTCTACCGCTGGGCCACAACCCCAGCCCTCACATATTCTTGATATGTTTATTTATTTGATCACTTCCTTTTCAGTAACCACTCTACAGTCTCTGTTTCCACACCCTGCCTCATCGATGCCTTCCTCATCCCACTCAGGTGCTAGACATCCCACCACTGTATGGATACCTTCATCACCTTCAATCATCCTCAGTCAAAGTGTAATTCAGAGTTGGTTATGGTGGCTCATGTAATCCCAGCAACTCAGGAGTCTGAGGCAGCAAGATCTCAAATTCAAAGATAGCCTCAGCAATTTAGTGAGACCCTGTCTCAAACTTAAAAATAAGCCCAGTATGGTGGCTCACACCTATACTACCAGCAGCTCGGGAGGCTGAGGCAGGAGGATTTTGAGTTCAAAGCCAGCCTCAGCAAAAGTGAGGCGCTAAGCAACTCAGTGAGACCCTGTCTCTAAATAAAATACAAAATAGGGCTGGGGATGTGGCTCAGTGGTTCAATCCCTGGTACTTCCCCTAAATAAATAAATAAATAGAACAGGGGACGTAGCTCAGTAGTAAAGCGCCCTTGGGTTCAATCCTCAGTATCAAAAAATAAAATAAAATAGAATGTACAATTCAGTGGCACTAGTATATTCAGATACTTGTGTAACCATCACATCTAAAATAAATTTTAGAATATTTTTATTACCCCCAAAAGAAATCCCACACCTCCTGCAGAGTGAGAAGGTCATAATGGCATATACCTCTGCTCCCAGTGACTCTAGAGGCCAAGGCAGGAGATTGAAGTTTGAGACCAGCCTCAGTAATTTAGTAAGATCCTGTCTTAAAATAAAAATAAAATGGCCAGGCATGGTGATGCATGCCTGTAATCTCAGTGTCTTAGGAGGCTGAGACAGGAGGATTGCAACATGTGATCCCCTAGCCTCAGCAACATAGTGAGGCCCTAAGCAATTTAGTGAGATGCTGTCTTTATTTTTTATTTATTTATTTTTTTATTTTTAATATTTATTTTTTAGTTCTCGGCGGACACAACATCTTTGTTGGTATGTGGTGCTGAGGATCGAACCCTGGCCGCACGCACTCCAGGCGAGCGCGCTACCAGTTGAGCCACATCCCCAGCCCGAGATGCTGTCTTTAAATAAAAAAATTTAAAAAGGGCTGGTGCTGTTACTCAGTGGTTAAGTGCCCCTGGGTTCAATCCCAGTACCAAATAATAAAAATGTAACAAATATTAAAAGCTGATGAGAAACCAACTACTATAGGGTTTAAAGAAAAGAAAGAAGGTGCCAGGCATGGTGGTACATGCCTGTAATCCCAGCAACTCAGGAGGCTGAGGTAGGAGAATCACATGTTCGAGGTCATCCTCAGCAATTTAGTGAGACTTTCAAAAATTTAGTTAGAGGTGAGAGCCTATGTCAAAACAAAGAATAAAAAAAGGGCTGGATATGTAGCTCAGTGATAAAGTGTCCCTGGTACTAGGGAGTACTGAGAGGAAAGAAAGAAAAGAAAAAGAAAGAAGGCTACTCAAGTATAATGGGTGGTAGAATACATTCTGGAAGGAGGTGACACTAGAATTAAGCCATATTGATGGTTAAGGTTTAGAGGGTAGGAATGGGGAAAGGCAATTCACAATACTGAGTGTGGAGATAGGAAAGTGGTGGAGAAGTTCCACCTTCTTATCCTCCATGGACCCCTTTAAGAGACAGATCCAGTATTGATGAAATAAATAAATAAATAAATAAATAAATAAATAAATATATATATATATATATATATATATATATATATATATATATATATATATCCATCAGAAGGATTATAAATTGAGCTTTTTGACCCAAGGCCCCAGTGAAGGTGCCTATAAGAGCATTGTCACATGTAGGGGGGAGGCAAGAAGCAGTGGTTAAAACCTTGGACTTGGGACACACTCCAGATTCCCACTGGCTAATGTCTAAGTGGATCAGAGTAGGAGGCAGAGGATGACCAGAGCCCTTAATTGCATGGGCAAGTGCTAACCAGAGGCTTCAGAATCAACCAGCAACCATGCTCATGTAATTCAAGGGTCAGTTCAGCTCAAGGTACCTGGGCTCAAGTGATCATGGAGGGCTCAGTGGACTCCCTGCATGTCAGGGTGTAGGCTGTTTGGCTAAGAGACAAGGAACCAAGAGGTTATACCCTGTTTCATCAAGTCACTGGGTAAGGGGGGCGTTCCTGGTCTCCCATCTGAAAGACAGAGTGGTGCTGAGGTTGGAGTTGGATAAAAGACATAAAAAATAGGTAGACAGCTGGGTGCTGTGGCACTAGCCTGGAATCAATCCCAGCAACTCTGAAGTCTGAGGGAGGAGGATCATAAGCTTGAGGCCAGCCTCTACAATAAATAAAAAGGGCTGGGGATGTAGCTCAGTTGGTCCCTGGGTTTAATCTCAGTACAATTAAAAAAAAAAAAGTAGAAAGGAGACATCAAGGAGGGATGGGGTTGTGGCTCAGCAGTACAGCGCTCTCCTAGTATGCATGAGGCACTGAGTTTGATCCTCAGCACCACATAAAAAATAAATAAATAAAAATAAAGGTGTTGTGTCCAACTACAACTAAAAAAAAATATATATATATATATAAAAGAAAGGACAAGGAGGGGCTGGGGTTGTAACTCAGTGAGGGAGCACTTGCCTAGCACGTGTGAGGCACTGGGTTCAATTCTGAGCCTATAAATAAGTGAATAAAATAAAGGTCCATCAACAACTAAAAACATATTTTTTTAAAAAAAGGAAAAGGAAACATTTCCTCTTTTCAAAAACATTTTTTTTTGGTATTGGAAATTGAACCTAGGGGTGCTTTACCTCTGAACTACAATCCTAATCCTTTTTATTTTTCAGTTTGAGACAGGGTCTTTCTAAATTGCCCAGGCTGGTCTTGAACTTTCAATCTTCCTGTCTTAGCCTCCTGAGTCACTGGGGTTATAGGAGTTCACCACTGCGTCCAATGAGGAAATATAATTTTGATCTGAGGTTTGACATACCTTTCCAGGCCTGTCACTCTCTGAGCCACTCTCTCTCCCAGGCAGGTCCCTCCCAAATTTCTGGGAAATCTGTAAATCTTAAATTTACTGTAAATTGACTCACTTAGGAAAATTACCTTTCACGCTGTTAATTAGCCCAATAAATAGAAACGTACAACTTAGAGGACTTTCCAATATTTTCTACTGATGAGATAATGAAGACCTGGACAGCCTAAGAACACTGAGAAGAACCAAACTGATGCCATCCTAGCATACCCACTCATGTCCACCCCTCACCAAGTTTCCTTTAAAAGAAGAGTCAGAGAACCCAGAACTGTGTCTCTCTGCATTCTCCTTGAATGTGCATTACTTGTTTTTCTTAATAAATCTCCGTGTAAGTATTGATGTGTACTGAAATTCTTTTCTGTCACATATACCAAGGACCCCACTTATCCTGAGCTTGCTTGACTCAGGAACTTGTTCTGCCCTCTCTGGGAACACTTTGGAAACCCTCTTCCAGTGACCTATATTCTCTGGTAATAATGCATGTGCATCAGGTGGCAGGATGAAGAATGGCTGGTCCCGTGAAGCCAGCCAGAAAAAAAAAAAAAATCTTGTAAAAACTGTCTCTGAACTGGGTGCATGGCATGCACCTGTTAATCCCAGGGACTCGGGAGTCTGAGGCAGGAGGATCACAACCTCAAGGCCAGCCTCAGCAATTTATCGAGACCCTGTGTTAAAATAAAAAATAAAAAAGGATTGGGAATGTGACTCAGTGCCCCTGAGTTGAATCCCCAGTCCTGGAACAAACAAACAAACAACAAACAACTGGGGCTGGGGATGTGGCTCAAGTGGCCCGGGTTCGATCCTCAGTACCACATACCAACAAAGATGTTGTGTCCGCCAAGAACTAAAAAATAAATATTAAAAAAATTCTCTCTCTCCCTCTCTCCTCTCTCACTCTCTCTTTAAAAAAAAAAAAAGATGCTATACCCACCGATAAGTAAATAATAAATATTAAAATTCTCTCTCTCTCTACCTCTCTCTCTTTAAAAAATAAAATAAAATAAAAACAACAAATAACTAACTAGAGAGCACTCTGTTGGACACTTTTTGTGACTTTGACACATTAAATAAAACACTTTTGCAATTGAAGTTACATTCAAATAAATACAAAGAGATATAAAATTCATATTTGTAAAAACCAGGGCTGGGGCTATTGCTCAGAGGCAGAGCGCTTGCCTAGCATGAGTGAGGCACTGCGTTTGATCCTCAGCACCACATAAAAATAAACAAATAAAATAAAGGCATTCTGTCCATCTACAACTACCAGAGAGAGAGAGAGAGAGAGAGAGAGAGAGAGAGAGAACCCAAAAGAAAAGGAATGTTTGGGTTTGTTTTTTTTTTTGTTTGTTTTTTTTTTTGCTGGATGCCATGGCACATGCCTGTAATCCCAGCAACTCCAGACAGAGGGAAGAGGATTGCAAATTCAAAACCAGACTCAGCAATTTAGCGATTCCCTAAGCAACTTGGTGAGACCCTGTCTCAAAATAAAAAACAAAAAGGGCTGGAGATTGTAGCTCAGCAGTAGTGCCTCTGGGTTAAATCCCCAGTACCAAAAAATGTAATAAATAAATAAATAGTAAAAGGGCTGGGAAGTAGCTGAGTGATAGAGCCCTTACCTCACGTGTGTGTTCAATTCCCAGTATTATTTGCATAATAATAACAACAACAATAATAATAAATAAAAAGCGAAAATGGATTTTCTTTTTGCAGTACTGGGAATTAAACACAGGGGTGCTCTCACACTAAACTATGTACCCAGCTCTTTTTTTTTTTTTTTTTTTTTTTTTGAGGCAGGGTCTAGCTAAATAGCTGAGGCTGGCTTTGAAGTTGGGATCTTTCTGCCTCAGCCACTTGAGTAGCTGGGATGATAGGCATGCACCACCGCACACCAAATTAACTAAAAGTAAAAATTGATTTTTTTTTTTCTCTTGGGGATTGAACCCAGGGGTGTGTAACCACTGAATCACATCCCCAGACCTTTTTTTTTTTTTTTAAAGAGAGAGTGAGAGAGGAGAGAGAGAGAGAGAGAATTTTAAATATTTATTTTTTAGTTCTCGGCGGAGACAACATCTTTGTTGGTATGTGGTGCTGAGGCTCGAACCCGGGCCGCACGCACGCCAGGCAAGCGTGCTACCGCTTGAGCCACATCCCCAGCCCACCTTTTCTTTATTTTATATTTTGAGGCAGGGTCTCACTAAGTTGCTTATGGTCTTGCTAAATTGCTGAGGCTGGCCTTGAACTTGTGATCCTCCTGACTCAGCCTCCTGAGTGCTGGGATTACAGGCGTGAAGTAAAAATAGATTTTTAAAATAAACTTTAATTCTTAACATTTTATAAATAAATATCAGAAAACTAATAAGAAAGGAACAGAGCCGGAGGTTGGGCCATAGATAGAGATTTATTATATATACAATATGTTACATAGGGAGTGTATGTTAACCTACATTTTCCTTTGAGTTTGAAGTATAATATATAAAAAGAAGATCAAAGGACTGTAACTTCAGGAAATAGGTGGCGGTAGGGAGTGCATATCCTGGTGCGGGAGAGGGGGAGCCTGGCAGGGGCTGAGATCTGGTGGAGGAGGGGTGGACGGGCTGACCCAGCTCCTGAAGTTGGCAGGCAGCCAGAAAGGAGGGGCCAAGGAGGAAGATCAACTATCCGAGTTAACGACTGGCCCAGGGTAGCTCAAATGTTCCCGGAAGTGCAAGCGCGGGAAAGAGTAGTAAAATTGTGTGCAGAGGGTGTGTGCCCCATGAGCCCTGCAGACGTGGCAGCTCCGGGTAGGGGCTGAGCGGGGGCAGCCAACTCGCCTTTGCCTACCTGGCCTCGAATCCCACGGGAGCCCTGCACCAGTCCCGGACAATGAACCAGGTAGACTCTTGCTCATCCCTTCCTGCCAGCCTGGCCTGACTCGCTGCAGGGGCCCCAAGCCTTTCCCAGTCCTGGGCTTCCCCACCAACCCCCTACATCCGGTGCTGCTTTCCTGTCCTCTGCCCTGGAAGCCCTATGGCTGGTCCCTGAAAACTCAAGGAGGGGCGGTGAGTATTGGGCTTTCCACATTATGCAAAGGGAGATGGGATAGAAAGGACAGTGTGACAGAAGACAGTTGGGGCAAGCCATTCCTGAGCCCCAGTTGCCTACCCACGAGGAGGGCAGGGCTGAAGGCTAGAAGGGTGCCCCTCCCCCTAGGGTCTGTAGCATGGTCCTGCTGGGAAGGGGAAGGCTTGTGATGACCTCACTCTGGGGATTACAATTTTGAGCTTTGTTTCCTTCACTACCATCCATCAGGGTGGAGAGAGATAGGTGGGGATTATGTCCCCATGCTTTTGGTAGAACCCAGAGATCCTGACAGGGGGGGACTGGCACTGAATCTCCTGTTTGTCCTTGGCAGAGCCAGGAATACACCGTGGATACTGCCCCCTCAAGCCTCCAGAACTTGACCCTGAGGCCTGGGAGCAGGGGCACATAGTATAGAATGAGGCCTCCCCGCCTCACCCCAAGCTTCTGGGGTTCTTTATGCTCTCCCTTTCCTCCCTCAGAGGAACACCTTTTTGCCTTCCAGTGAGTGGGAGTAGGGGAGCCTAAGAGGCCAGACAATGATTCCCTTTCTCCAGGACTTTAAGAAGCAGCTGTTCACTGCCCACTGCCCAGGACGTGGGACAGCAGCCCATAGCATGCTCAGATTCTTGACCCAGGACACAGGACCTATTTAGGAATCTTGCTAAGTCCTGGGGAAAGCAGGCAGGCAGTGGGAAGGGACTTGGGACCAAACTATTGGCCAGATTATAATGATGTCCTTCTCTTCGCCCTTTTCTGAGCAACTTTAACTTGCTGTCTTTCCATTTCTTTGTCTCTGTCTTCATCTTTATTTCAGTCTCCATCTTTATCTCCTTTTCTTTTCCTTTTCCCATGTGTATCTTTCTCTCTGTATCCCCCTCTGTCTTTTGTCTTTGTCTTTTATTTTCTGTTTATGTGTGTGATTATCTCTGTTTCTCTGTCTCGTGTGTGTGTGTGTGTGTGTGTGTGTGTGTGTGTGTGTGTGTTTTCCTCTCTGAGTTTCTCTCTCTGTTTCCTTTGGGTGTCAATCTCTTTCTATTTTGGTCTTTTTCTTTGGAGGGGGTCACTAGGGATTGAACCCAGGGGCGCTTTACTTCTGAGATACATCCAGCTCTTTAAAAAAATACTTTTTAGTTATAGATGAACACAGTCTCTTTATTTTATTTTTATGTGGTGCTGAGGATCAAACCCAGTGCCTCACACATGCGAGGCAAGCGCTCTTTCTCTGAGCCACAATCCCAGCCCTCTCAAGCCCCTTTTGTTTTTTAATTTCCTGCTAAATTGCTGAGGCAGGTCTTGAACTTGCAATCCTCCTGACTCAGCCTCCTGAGTTGCCAGGATTACAGGCATGCACCATCACTCCCAACTCCATTTTGGCCTTTTTCTGTGTGTACATGCCTACTTCAGCCTCTCTTTTCTCCTCCTTCCCAGACTGATGACTCCTCCTCCAGCTGTGAATGGTTCATTGGGGCAGGAGCACCAGAGGCAGCTTCCAGAGGTGCTGGGTGGAGCCTGGGAACCACTTCAAGGAGACGGGCTGCCACCACTCACCATCATTGTTGCCGCCTTTGTCCTGCTTGCGGTCTGTATTGTGGTGGCAGTCCACTTTGGGCCAAGGCTGCACCAAGGCCATGCTACTCTCTCCACAGAGCCACCAGCCCCAAAGCCAGAGTATGGCATCTACCTCATCCACTGGAGGCTGCTGGGCCCCCAGGACAGTCATAAAGAAGACCAGCAGGGACCTCCAATCCCTGGATCTGATCCTACTCCAGAAGGGCCCAGGCCCAGTATTGATGAAGTAACATATCTGTAAGAGGGAGATTTGGGAAGTTAATCTGATCTGGCTCAGCACAAGAAACTGGACTGAGAATTAGAGCAAAAGCAAATTGGAGCCTAAGCATCAGAGCTGTAGATGGGTATACTGGACTGAGCAGGAGCTGCCCTCTCCAAATGTTTCTGAAAAGAGCTCTTGATGGACAGGAAAAATGAAAGAAGCTTGAGAGCAGGGCCCTGCGCAGAGGCCTGCTGCTGTGGGTGTCCCCAGGGTCTAAGGTTTATGAAGACTTACCTCCCTTCACAGAGCTCCTGACCCTTAAGCTCTGAGTCCCTGCCCACACCATCACCCTTAATCTCCTTCCCTTTTGGGGTAAAGTGAATCCACTGTGAAAGATTCCACCACCCACCTCAATTCTAATCAGGAATGTCAGATGCTCCATAGAGTGCCCAGATCCTATTAAAGTCCAGTCAGGGACAGCCACAGCAAAGAACCCTTGATCTGCCTTTTCTGAGACTCTGAGGACTCAAGGAAGGAAAGGTTGCCTTTCACCCATGATGGAGCAAATCTTGGTGCAGGGCCTAGGTTTTGTTGACAATGTCTAAAGCCTTTGGAAATCCCAAGCACCATTTATAGTTCAAAGATTGCCTTTGAATGGACCCCACTGACTCTGTCTTGCCTTCTTAGGATGTGATGGGGGAATTTGGGGATTCTCATCATCTCCCACTTTCTATCCACATGGACCTGTAGAAATAAGCCTAGAATTTACCCAAAACATTTCCTACCCAGGCACAATGGCACAATCTTAGCTACTTGGGAGGCTGAGGCAGGAAGATTGCAAGTTTGAGGTCAGTCGGCACAATTTAGAGAGTCCATCTCAGAATAAAAAATAAAAAAGGGCTAGGAGTATAGCTCAGTGGTAGAGCAACTGGGTTCAATTCCCAGTACTAAAACAAAACAAAACAAACGAACAAACAAGAAACACCCAGACAGATGCAAATACCAAGTGGTAGAGTCAGGACATTATATCTATTTACCTGTTTTATAGTACTGGGTAGGGATGGGACCCAGGACCTCATACATGCTAGGCAAGCACTGTATACTGAGCCACATCCTTGACCTGGAGTCAGGGTTTGGACTTGGGGCCATTAAGCTCTACAAACTGGCCACCATGCTGGGCGCTGATGGGTGGAGCAAGGTCAAGTCCGAGGCCCTTGATTCTGGACTGGTTTCTGGTGTAAGAGTAACTGACATGATGGAAGAATCTCAGGTCTTGGAAGGAATATGGCTGGAACAGCTGAGCAAGGGGATAGTTTCCCCCTTGATTCCCTTGACTCTGTTGTCCATAGGAGTAGCTGGTTTTCTCTGTGCGGAACATTTCTTCAAAGTGATGCTTTACTCAGAAATGCTTATTGAGCATTTGTGATAAAAATAAAAAGGTGGAGGGGCAGGGGTTGTAGCTAAGTGGTAGAGCACTTGCCTAGCATGTGTGAGGCAAAGGGTTTGATCCTTAGCACCATATAAAAACAAATAAATAAAATAAAGATATGGTGTTCATCTACAAATGAAAAAAAAAAATTTAAAAACAAAGGTGGAGCTGGGTGCCGTGGCATGTCTGTAATCTCAGCGGCTCAGAAGGCTGAGGCAGGAGGATCACAAATTCAAGGCCAGCCTCAGCAATTTAGCAAGGCCCTAAGCAAATTAAAGACATGCTATCTCAAAATTTAAAAAAATGTAATAATAAAAATGGCTGGAATTGTGGTCCAGGGGTAAAGCACCCCTGGGTCCAATCCCTAGTACCAAAAAAACAAACAACAAAAACCCTATGAATCAAAAAACAAAGTTGGAAAAGCAACAAAGGTAGGAGGGAGGGAGCAAGTCATCCCAGATGGAACTAGTAGAAACAGGCTGCCTTCCCCCCCAGTGAGGGGCAACTGTGCCACCACAGTGGCTCCGTTCTGAGGATGATGCTATAACATATGGCATGATGACTAGCTGTGTTGTCCAAGACATCCCAGGGGATGTTCCATCTTCTCACACAAACTCTTCCTCTTTGATCCTATCACAGGCTCTCTCATCTGGGGACATTTATTCAGTGGGCCCTGCTCCTTTTCCCAGGATGCCACTCATGGCATCTGTGTGCTGGTTCAGCCTATCCTCTGGCCCCTGCTCCCCAAGCCACTCACCGGAGATACTGAAAGGGCATTGAAAAGGCAGAGAGGTTAGGGGGATACTGCCTGACTCTATGCTCTTTGCCAACTGGTAGGCTCTGCCCAGACTGAAGTGGCACCCACCCCACACTGCCCTGTACAGGATGAGAGGTGCGTGGAAGCATGCTTGGACTTAGGTCTGAACATCAGAGCAGATAAACACATTTTTTTTTAATCTGGCAAAGTCTAACAGCAAAATGATGACATACTCAAAGTAGGTAATCTGAGCTCAAAAAAGGACTAGAGAAATGACTATTGAGAGTCAGGTGTGGTGGCGCAGGCCTGTAATCCCAGAGGCTTGCGGGGCTGAAACAGGAGAATTGCAAGTTCAAAACCAGGCTCAGCAATTGGGAGGCACTAAGCAACTCAGTGAGACCCTGTCTCAAAATAAAATATGAAATAGGGCTGGGAATGTGGCTCAGTGGTCCAGTGCCCCTGGGTTCTATTCCTGGTACACGCCCCCCACCCCAACACACACACACCACCACCACCACTTCAAATAAAAAAGGACATTGAGAAAGGGCAGGACATAAGGAAACCACAAGTGAGGGTGAGGCCTCTACTGGAGAGCCAATGCCACTGCCAGGGGTAAGGAGAGGAGGCAGTTCCCAAAACCTGGAGATGGACAGGTTTGCCAGGAGGGTCACTTGTCAAGAGAGCCCACTCAACTTCTGAACTGCCAGGAGGGAGCTGGGATAAACACCCCAACCTCTTCCTCCCTCCATTCTCCTGCTGAAGCTCCCCATTGACCAAACATGACCAGAAATCCAAGGACAAGGGAGTCTGTTGTGCCACCCAGACAAATCTGTCCCTGGGCACTAGAGGGTCTAATGGAAAATAACTGGCATACCCCTTAAGTTTACCTGGTACTTAGAGCTTAGACAAAACTTCTACATATGCACAGTCCTCACAACAACCCTGTGAGGTAGGGCAATAATAATCCCATTTTGTAGAAGAGATTACGGCTTGCCCATGGATACAGGACTCATCTGGAGATGTCAAGTCCAGAAACTTTCTCTGTAAAGTCCTCTTTGGGAGGCATGGCTCTGCTGAACATCCAGCAGTTGAAGCAAGCTCCAGTTTTGATTCTCAAAGGCTCAGGCAAGATGACCCTGGGCCTCAGAAGACATCAGTGCGGAGTGGGAGAGGCTGTTCCATATCACTGATGAGGAGCTTGGGCTCTTGGGACAGGGTGGAGGAACTGGGCACCACTGAGGTCCCCATGCTGCTCAAAGTAACCTCCTCTTTTTCCTCCTGCCGCATGTGCCGGAGAACTTCCTGTGACAGCAAGAAGCTGCTCCCCTCTGCAGATTCTGGAGTGGGGTCATGGGACAGGAGTTAGGATCCTAAACCCACTGGAACATACTTAGAGAAGATCCCCCATTCCTCCCTACCCCCTCTTCCCACCCACCCACAGCCTCTGGGGCTAGAGGCTCAATGGAATCCTAGTTAGAAGTGGTTTTAGAGGTCATGGAATTCCATTCTCTTGGTCTTAGAGATGATGCTACAAAAGGTCACACAGTCAAGGTAGAGCTGAGGCTGCAGCCCTCTTCTCTTGTGCTCCCTATTCTCTAGCCAAGGACTTTTCTGCTTCCTATGGCATTCCTAGATAAAACAAGGGACTCCCAGAACCCACCTCTTCAGGCTCCACCCAGTGTCTATAGCCAAAAACCTCAGAAAGCAATCTAGTGTCCCAGGTTGGTAGGGGAACCTTTCCCACAGAAGAAAGGGGCAGGGTTTGACCTCCCTGACCACTTGAGATGGCTCAGGAAACACTGCTGCCTTCTGACTCTCTACAGACCCTGACTCCTCCTGCCCCCCAGTCTATCACCCCCTCACCCTGGTAGACAATGAGGCGACAGTTGTTCTGACACTCAGGGACTTCTGCCAGGATGTCCTCAAGTGTTCGACAGAAGAGTTTGGCCTGTTCAAGCCGATCCTCCCGGCTAAAGCCAGCTCTGCCATCCTGTGACATGGCAAACAAGGTCTGCAAGGGGGTGGCATACTCCAGGACACAGGTACCTGCCTGGAGGAGGTGAAAGAAAGAACAGATTGAGTTTCTGTCTAGGCAGACAGACTCTGGACTGCAGTGCTTTGGGCTGAAGCCCCGTTCCCTCAGTCTGCAGAGACTGAGTTCTGGGAGGTGGCCACTGATGCTGTCTGTGCTCTCTGATCTGCCTTCACCTGACACCTCCCTCCTGAAATCAGGACTAGGGTGGGCAAATCTTATCCTTCACAGATCCTTCTAAGATCCCAGGGCAAGACCTACAGCAGCTGCTCCAGCTGGAAGTGGAGTCTGGGTGCGGGGCTCTGGGCTCCAACTATGGTCTGGGTTTCTCCATACCTACAGGAAACTCTTCAGATGGTCTCACAGCCTGCATTTAGGGCAGCTTGGTGATCAAGAGCATACTATACTCAAGCTGAAATCATCCACTTTTTCACTGTCTCTGAGCCTCAGTTTCTTTTTTTTTGTAAGGTAGGCATCGTAACAGTCCCTATCCCCAGAGACATGGTGAGTTTCAATGGAATGGTAATATGATCCACTCAGAATGGCACCTGGCATGCTGTAAATGCTTAAGAAATGTTATTTACTATTACCATTCAGAACTGAATCTTGCTAGCCCTGGGACCAACCGAGGCTCAGAGAAGCATCTTGAATTTTTATCAGTGCTTGGTCAGAGCCCAGGGTCCTAGGGATCTTCCAGGGACCCCCTACCTCCTTGTGAGCTTACCGGCTTCCCATTCTCCAGAAGCTCATAGATGCTGTTGGAGTAAACCCGACCCTTGATGCCAGCACGGTCAGCACTCTGCTGGGGCAGCGTATGCAGGAAGCGAATGTTGGGGTCAGCTACACTCAGGTCATCAGGCACCCCACACTCCAGCGGGAAGAGGATATACAGCCGTTGGCTCCCTGCACCTCGTAGCATGTTGTTGTGGAACTGGTTATAAGTTTGGATCCGGGCCCGGAGTCCTGGGTAGGGAAGTCAAGAAGTCATCTCTGTAAACCCTGCATCCCATGAAATCCGGGACTAATACCAAGGCCATTGTCCCCCCTTAGTCTATGGGTACAAGAGAATTGAGGGTCTAGTCCACTCTCATTGTGTGTTTGCTTTGGGACTAGAGGTTGAACCTAGAGGCTCTTTGCCACTGTGTGACATCCTCAGCCGTATGTTTTGTTTTCGGTACTGGGGATTGAACTCAGGGGTACTTAATCACTAAGCCACATCCCCAGCCCTTTTTTGTATTTTATATAGAGATAGGGCCTCACTGAGTTGCTTAGGACCTCACTAAATTGCTGAGACTGGCTTTGAACTCACGATTCTCCTGCCTTAGCCTCCTAAACTGCTGGGATTAAAGGTGTGCACCACCATGCTCGGTCCCAGCCCCCACACTCCCTTTTTTTGGTACCAGGGATTGAATTCAGGGCACTTGACCAATGAGCCTCATCCCCAGTCCTATTTTATATTTTTATTTAGAGACAGGGTCTCACTTGGTTGCTTAGTGCTTCACTTTTTGCTGAGGCTGGCTTTGAACTTGATATCCTCCTGCCTCAGCCTCTCAAGTCACTGGGATTACAGGCATGTGCCACCATGCCAGGCCCAGCCCTTTTTATTTTCTTATTTTGAGATAGGATCTCACTAAATTGCTGAGGCTGGCCTCAAACTTGTAATCCTCCTACCTCAGCCTCCTGAGTTGCTGGAATTACAGCCATTCCACCATGTCCAGTTCAAGTCCAATCTCATAGTATAGGAGGCCAGTGAACGGTAGAGAAGAGTACCTAGTGGTCTTCTTCCTAAACCCACCATCCTGTTTCTCCTTCTCCTTTTCACAGACTTCAGTGCCAGTTCTTCCCCTTCCCATCACAGCTTTCAGAGCTCTCAGAAGTGGCCAGAGCTCTGGGAGGTGAAATTGCCAACATTTTCTGACAGAGAGCCACGCCTCTAACTTCAGAACCATCTCCTAGGAGAAGCCCTAGGGCGAAAGGCAGGCAGCCATAAGACGTGGAAGAGCTGCAGGCTTGGCCTGCACGTCAAAGGAATGAGACTTATGGCTCCACAGTGAATGGGTCAAGGGTTCAGATCTGGACAGAGCTGGGGTCAAGTCCTATCTCCTCCTCTCACTAAGCCCACTAAGCTGTATAACACTGGACAAGTCACTAATCTCTCAGAATCACACTTTTCCTATCTCTAAAATAGGGATAAACCTGGTGCAGTGACTCACACCTCTAAGCCCAGCTACTTGGGAGGCTGAAGCAGGAGGATCACAAGCTAGAAGCCAGTCTCAGCAATTTAAAAAGACCCTGTCTCAAAACAAAAAATATAAAGGGCTGGGGATGGATGTGGTTTGGTGATTAAGCATCCCTGGGTTCAATCCCCAATACAAAAAAAAAAAAAAAAAAAGAGAGAGAGAGAAAGAAAAAAAAACAGGGATGATAACTATCTCTTCCTCATAGATATGAGTTAAAAAAGGAAAAGCACAAGGCATAGGGTAAATATTTATCAAAAAAAAAAAAAAAAAAAACATTCACAGATGACCTTAGGCAAGTCACCGAATGGCTTCCGGCTTCACATTCCTCACTGCCAAACAGGCATAGTAACAACATTGTTCAGGCTGACAAGGATGCTTTGGGAATCCAATGATTTGATAGACATAAAAATGCTTTGAAAAATATAGTGCATTCTAGGAACACAAGAGGCTATGTGTCTTATGGTGTCTAGGAATGAGTGCACAGAAAGCAGCCTACCTGGCAGGATCAGCCGCAGGTATCCAACATAATATGACCATGCCAGTCCTTGGGCAACGTTGAAGTTCCTTTTTTCGCAGACTGCAGAGACTTCAGCTGGGGCCAGGCCCTGTAGGCAGCAAGATGGGATCAGAGCTCTCCTCTTCCAAGAAGCTTTCCAACCTGCTGATGACTTGCTCACTTCTCTGACACCACTGAACCTACCATCCCAGGACATTACAGACTCCACTCCCAGCTCTAAGCTTAGGCAGATCCCACAAGACCATGCCCTAATTCGACCAGACCTTCTATCTCCCTCTGCACCATACCTGGAGACCCAGAAGGATGCTCAGGGCCTGTGAGAGGCCCAGGAAGGCCAGCATCGAGCTGAGGGGCTGGCCAGTGGGGTTTGGGAGGGAGCAGTAGAAATAGCAGGACAGCAGCAGCACAGCTCCACGGCGGATGGGACAATCCACACAGGCCCTCACAGCCTTCCAGTAGCTACCCTGGTACCTGCAGAGGACATCCCAGACCCAGACCCAAGCCCAGTTCAGCCAGAGATGTTCAAGGAGGGGATTGGAAGTCAAGGGAGTGACACTGGTGGGGAACCCAATTGCCACAAGGATTATAGGAAGTCACCTGGACTGGATGTGGCGTAGCTCCTCGGCCAGACAGCAGATCCCTTTTAACAGCAGTCCCAACTGCAGAGAGGCTAAGTAGAATATCAGGTACTGAAGAGTATGGTCTGGAGAATTTCCAAGTCCCCAAAGGGCCACCAGGCAGGCCCCCAGCAGGATCAAGGCCATCTGCTGGGCCCGGTGACCCCTGGGATATGGGATGGATGGATGCAGTCTGGAGCATGGCATCTGTGGGCACCAAGAAATCCATGACATGCTCTGTCACTCTCCTGCCCTTCTGAGACTAAGGCCCTGGATGGCACCTCCTCTAGTGTCCCCATTCCTGGCGCCCAGTCATTCTCACAGATTTGTCTTAAAGATATCTCTAGGGGATAGCTCAGGCACACAGCACTCCACAGCTATTGTCTAGGACAGATTTGTGGCGAACAGACCAAGGCCTGCACACAAACACTCCACCCAGCCCCAGTGAGACCACAGGTGTGGAAAAGAGACCAGGCAGAAGCTGGGTGCAGTGGTGCATGCTTGTAATCCCAGGGGTTCAGGAGGCTGAGACACAAGGATTGTAAATTTGAGGGCAGCTTCAGCAAACTAGCAAGGTCCTGTCTAAAAGAGTGAGAGAGAGAGAGAGAGAGAGAAGAAAAAAGAAAAGGAAGGAAGCAGGGAGTAACTATCCCCAGATCCAGACTCAAAAGTGACATGAGCTGCCCAACCCACCGGAGGACCTTTGGGGACTTGGGCTTTCTTGTACCAAGAACGCACGCCAGGGAAGACCTTAATCAGTAAAGTAGAACACCAGAGCTCAGGTAGTGAGGGTGACCTTTGGGTCTCATATCTGGGATCCAGGACCCCAGCCTTGGGGCTCTGGCTGGGCCACTCCTTATCCTACCTTCTGCCTCCTACACACAGGTCCTTTCTGGTAGATGACAGACGTTGAAGGGCAGGCACAGCGACTACCAGCAGCCAATGAAACCTGTCTGGGTACAGCCTAAAAAACAAATGTTCAAAATAACTGAAACTTTCTCAGCAACGCCCAAAGTTGGGCACCTTGCCAGACTTTAGCTTTAGGAGGGGGTGTAGGGTATTTCCTGCCCTCCGGAAGGGAGGAAGAACCCTGTGCCCAAAGATCTGATGAGCCAGTTCTGAGTCTTAGAGTGGGGGTAAGGTTTGAGAAAACTCCTTTGATAGTCTTGATATCCCAAAACTGAGTGGGTTCAAAAAATCACTCACTCGTGGGGGCCGGTGGTGCACAAAACTGTAAAACCAGTGACTTAAGAGGCTAAGGCAGAAGAATCACAAGCTCAAGACCAGCCTCAACAATGTAGTAAAACCCTGTCTCAAAGTAAAAAATAAAAAGAACTAGGAGTGTAACTCCTGGTTTCAATCCCCAGCATAGAAAGAAAGTTTTGGTGGCTGGGGTTGTGGGCTCAGTGGTAGAGCACTCACCTAACATGTGTGAGGCCCTGGGTTCGATCCTCAGCACCACATAAAAATAAATAAGTAAGTAAATAAATAAAGGTATCGTGTCCAACTACAACTGAAAAATAAATATTTAAAAAGAAAGATTTTTTTTGGGGGGGTACCGGGGATTGAACTCAGGGGCACTCAACCACTGAGCCACATCTCCAGCCCTATTTTGCATTTTATTTATAGACAGAATCTCTCTGACTTGCTTAGCGCCTTGCTTTTGCTGAGGCTGGCTCTGAACTTGCGATCCTCCTGCCTCAGCCTCCTGAGCCTCTGGGATTACAGGTGTATGCCACCGCAGTCTGGCCAGAAAGAAAGGAAGAAAGAAAGAAAAGAAGGAAAGAAAGAAAGACACGCACCTGTAGCCACAACCCTGAACACCAGGTTCCTCTCAAGTCCCCAGGATCCAAAACACCCAGCAGGACTCCACACAAGGGCCAAAGGCAACACACGCATTGCTGGTTAATTGTTTAAAGCAGATTTCCAGTTGTAGATCCTTTTTTTTCTGAAGACTGGGACATCAGGAAGGGGCGGGGAAATGAGTACAGTTACTTCCTTCTTAGCAAAGGGCTTGGTGAGAGAGGCCTGCAGACAGAAAAAAGTGATTTTTTTTGCTCTGCACAGAAGTGGCCACGCCTGTGAATTCTCAGAAAGTGCTCAGAAAAGCCACACGTGGATAGTAACAGTGCTGAAGCGTTTGCCCCGTTGCAGCCAAGTGCTATGTGTATCATGTCCCTTAGTCCTCCCTGCTACCTTGTCAGGTACCTATTATTCTATCCCTGGGTCACAGATGAGTGATCTAAGGCCCTGGGAGGTGAAATAACTTGCCTGAGTGAGGGAGTAAGGACTTGAGTCTGGTGAGTTGCTCCAAAGCTCAGCTTGCTCTGTGCCTTGATTTCAAGAGCGGGAGGTTGGTGGGGATGGAAAATACCAGAATCAAGTTTCATTCATGCTTCTCTTGGTGTAGGGAGAGACCCTGGCTGCTGCCAGGCAAGCTGCTAGATTTGAGGATGGGGGCAGGCCTGGGGAGTTGGGTTAATGTAGTACCCACAGAGCAGCAATAGTCATTCCTGTCCAGGTCAGAGGCCTTACCTAGACCTTCCCCATATCAAAAGCAGACACAGGCAGGGCTTGGTGGCACACTCCTGTAATCCCAGAGGCTTGGGAGGCTGAGGCAGGAGGATCATGAGTTCAAAGCCAGCTTCAGGAACTTAGCGAGGTCTTAAGCAACTTAGCAAGACCCTGTCTCTAAATAAAATATTAAAATAAGAGCCAGGGATGTGGCTCAGTGAGCATCCCTGGGTTCAATCCCCTATACCAAAAAAAAAAAAAAAAAAAAGAAGAAGAAGCAGACATAGGAAAAGTCTTACCTTTGCTTTCCCAAGGTGCAATTTAGCTTCCTAGAAACTCCCTGGTTTCTGAAAATTACTTAATAAGACTATAGGGAATTCCCTTTGCTTTTTCTTCTGTATAATTGGCTACATAAAAGTCTGGAAGGATAGATGACAAATGATTACTCTAAGCAGTAGGAATCTGGGTGATTTTTATTTTATTTTCCCCCTTTTGCTCATTATATTGAACCTATGTTGTTTAATGTTTAAAGTGTGCACTAAAAAGAGAAAACCTCAATATTGTGTCTACCTTGGGAATGCCTTCCCCTACCTCTGTCCTCTCTCCCCTCTGCTCCTGTCCCCTGTTTCTCTGAATCATTTCCCTGTTTGGACTTTTTCTAATGGAGGCCTTGAAGACACAGAAGGCACTGGGGCCAGAAAGAGCAAGTTGTAACCTGGATGTCAGGAATAGAGATGATGGAGACCAAGTAATCAGGGAGGCCAGCCAGAGCCTGATGGGTGGGCCAGTTCATGAGCTAGCCTGACTGGAGAAAAAGTCCTGTAGAGAAGGCAAGAGAGAGAAGGTCTCTGAGGGGACAGAAGCCCCACTGTCTGGGTCTTTTAAATGTCAGGTGGGGAGTTTCTTCTGCACAGACTTTATCCATGCATGCCATGCACACATGTCCTGTCTTTCTCCTTTGTGCTAGGACTGTGCTAGGCATGGGATAGGATTGTTGGTGAATGTATCACAGGCCAGGCCTTGTGATCATGGTGCTTTCAGTTGGGGAAACGGATATAACATTAGTATCCAAATAAGTAATTAATACAGATGGGATGAAGGCTATGAAGGATACATTGAGCTTGCAACTGAGAGGGGGAAATTGGAATATAAAAGTCCAGCTTTCCTTGAAAGTGTGCCATTTAAGCTTGTCACTGGATTGGGCTCCTGGGAATTGAACCCAGAGGTGCTCTACCACTGAGCTATATCCCCAGTTCTTTATTTTTTATTTTGAGACAAGGTCTCATTCTCTTGCCAAGGTTGATCTTGAACTTGTGAGCCTCCTGCCTCAGCCTGCTGAATCTCGAGGATTACAAGCATGTGCCACC
This sequence comes from Spermophilus citellus, assembly GCF_964194105.1. Lineage (NCBI taxonomy): Eukaryota > Metazoa > Chordata > Mammalia > Rodentia > Sciuridae > Spermophilus > Spermophilus citellus. The sequence continues at coordinate 191,318,693 of NC_138182.1, read as the reverse complement.
ACACCCAGCTCCTGGAAGGTTCTTGATTTGTGCCACAGAAAGAAATTTCAGGATGTGTCAAAAGAGGCACAAGAGATTTATTTAGGAAAGCAAGCAATGGAGCAGGATATGCATTCAAAGAAAGGAAGGAGGAGAATAGGCACTCAAGAGTGAGATTTTGGGGGGTATTGGACTTTTGTGTGTGTGTGGCATTGGGGATTGAGCCCAGAAATGATCTACCACTGAGCTACACCCCAAGTCTTTTAAAATTGTTTTATATTTTGAGAAAAGATCTTGCCAGGTTGCCTAAGCTGGCCTCAAACTTGTGATCCTCCTGCATCTGCCTCCCAAATAGCTGGGATTAGGTTGCTATGATTTGAATATGGTTTATTCTCTCTGAAATTCATGTTGGAGTTTAATACCCATTGTGAGGTATTAAGAGGTTAGTAATTTAATCCAATTATAGTGTTTAGAGATGAATCCTCTAGGAAATCCTTAGAATTAGATAAAGTGATCAGGGTGGAATTCCTATGATTGAATCCTGGTGGCTTTATAAGAAGGAGAAAAACTGGTGGAGATACATACAGGCTCCTTCTTTCTTGATATGTAATGCCCTGCACCACCTTGGGACTCTGTGAGCAAGAAAGCTATCAATAAATGAGGCCCTGCAAACTTGGGCCAGAGTCATGAGTAAAATAAACCTATTTTCTTTATAACTTACTCAGCTTATGGTATTGTATTATTTGTAACAGAAACATACTAAGATATAGGTACTGGAGGTTAGGACTTTAGCATATTTTTTGGGGGGACACAATTCAATCCCTAACAAGGCCAGTGATATAAGGAGGGGACTGAAGAATGAGTGGGACGCTTGTCAGATGTGGCCAGGGCCTCAGAGCCTGGGAAGCATCATGACAGCTGCTTGCATGGGATTCTTCTCAACACTCAGACCAGCTCTATAACAGGCAAGTTGCCTGAAGCTCTTCCAGATTGACCATCTGGTCATCCAGGAAGAAGCTGAGGGCCATGGAGGGAAGTTAGGTCCAAGTTGCAGGCTGCCTGGCTTCCAGGCTGCTATTTTCAGGCCAAAGTCCCAGTAGTTACTTCTTCCCTCCAGATACCCCAGAAGTGCTGGTCTGGGCAGTCTCTTATTTCTATTTCCAGCCCATTTACAGTTCCTTGTCTTCTCTGGTACCAGTCATCAGTGTTCCTGGAAAATTAATAAGCTCCACACACTCATTTAGGAGAACTGGGCCCTGGACAGGGTGTGAAGGGAGGCCTTTGGTCACTTAGAGCCCCTTTTTTGCCCACAACCTCATATCCCTTAATCTTGTTAGAACAGGACATTGGGGGATTTAAGTACCAGTTATCTACAGTAGACTTGTGATCCAGTCTGGCTTCGGCATCTCCTAGCTATGTGATATTGGCCTGGTTATTTAACCTCTTTGAGTCCCAGTTTTCTCATACTTAAATGGAGATAGTGAGCATTTTTTTCTCTCTCTCTCTCTTTTTTTGGACAGTATTGGGGATTAAATCCTAGGGCAATTACCACCAAGCTTCATGCTTCACCCTTTTTTATTTTATTTTATTTTAGTATTAGGGATTGAACCCAGGCACTTAAACATTGAGCCACATCCCCAGCCTTTTTTTTTTTTTTTTGTATTTTATTTAGAGACAGTGTCTCACTGAGCTGCTTAGGACCTCACTAAGTTGCTGAGGCTGGCTTTGAACTCATGATCCTCCTGCCTTTGCCTCCTGAGCTGCTGGGATTATAGGCATGTACCACTCTGCCTCCTGCTATTTTATTTATTTATTTATTTATTTTGTTTATTTATTTGGTACCAGGGATTGAACCCAGAGGCACTTAACCACTGAGTCACATCCCCAGTTTTTTGTTTGTTTGTTTTTGAGACAGGGTCTCACTAAATTGCTAAGGCTGGTCTTGAATTTGTAGCCTCCCAGGTTGCTGGGATTACATGTCCTTCTCTATATTCAAACTTTTTAAGGAGCTTATTAAAGTCTGCAAACCTTCTTCCAAACCTTTCTCTGTAAATTTTCCCAGGGTTCTTTTTCTTCTCCTGCAATTTCCCTTTCTCTTTCCTTTTTTCAGCTATGCCTTCCTGTACAAGTTCGAACTCCTATTAGTCTGTTTCTCAGAACCACTCTTAGGAGATCCTCAATGTCATCCTCATCCACAGGTTAAAATTGTTTACGATCTTAATAACAAACTTGTTGACTTTTGCAACTTCCTCATCCTTGGTAAATCCTTTGAAGACACGGATGAAGTTCTTGAGTATCTTCTCCCAGATATCATTCATATATTCCTTGGTGACACATGAACACCAAGCCCAGGCAAAAAAAAAAAAAAATTCTCCAAATGCTGGGGATTGAACCCAGGGTTTTGCATATGCTAAACATGCTTTACCACTGAGCTATCTCTCAGCCCCAGAGCAAAGTTCTTGATGCAGTCATAGACATTACACTTTTCCCAGAATTACATCAGTGTGTTCCTATGTGTAGCAATACACTGGTGAGGCCCTCTTCAGGTAGTAGGCCTTAGAAGCTACTCTAAATTCTTTGGTTGAATTGAAGAGGTGGAAGGAGAAACAGCACTTCACTATTGAGATTAAGATCACCAATAAAGGAGTTTGGGGGTAGAGCACTTGCCTAGCATGTGTGAGGCCCTGGATTCAATCCTCAGTACCACATGTAAATAAGCAAAATAAAGGTATTATGTCCCTCTACAACTAAAAATATTTTAAAAAGAGACAGAGAGAGAGAGAGAGAGAGAGAGAGAGAGAGAGAGAGAGAGAGATCACCAATAAAGGAAGGGTGTGCAAGAGCATTACCAACATTAAGCAAAATATTAAAAGTTTCTTATTCTCTAAACAGCACCTCTCCATTTCTCTGTCATAGCAGTTAAGAAGGATATCTTGGAAGAGGAGTTGGGTCATATGTGACTTCTTATTGCTCCTGTAGTAGACTGGCACTGTGTTTTATTGCTGTACCTGAAGACCTTGGGGTTTCACCATGCCAGATCATGAAGGGTTTCAATTTGTATTATTTGTAATAATAATCTTCCAAGCAAGATTATTATTCTATCCCTAAAAGCTTTGAAAGCAGCTGGGAATGGTGTCTCAAGTCTGTAGTCCCAGGTATCCAGGAGGCTGAGGCAGGAGGATTAGTGAGGCCCTGTCTCAAAATAAAACATAAAAAAGATCTGAGGATGTGACTCAGTGGTTAAGGAACCCTGGGTTCAATCCCCAGTACCGAGAGAGAGAGAGAGAGAGAGAGAGAGAGAGAGAGAGAGAGGAAGAGAATAAAGAAAGGGGGAAAAAAAGGCTAGGAGTGTGGCTCAGTTTAACCTCGAGGTTGTATGCCCAATACCACACAAAAAAATTAAAAAATAGGGCTGGGGATGTGGCTCAAGCAGTAGCGCGCTCGCCTGGCATGCATGCGGCCCGGGTTCGATCCTCAGCACCACATACCAACAAAGATGTTGTGTCCGCCAAAAACTAAAAAATAAATATTAAAAATTCTCTCTCTCACTCTCTCTTAAAAAAAATAAAAATTTTTTAAATAAATAAAAGCCTTGAAACTTGACATTGACTTGACCTCCTTATACATGAAAGTCCATTCAGGCATCTATTTCCAGAATAACAAGTTTTCATCCATATGGAAGAGTTGCTTTGGCAAGTAATTTTCCTCTGCAATCAGCTTATCTAGAGTTTCCCAAAATTCTTCAGCTGCCTTCACATCAGCATTTGCAGACTCACCACTTACTCTCACTTACTCTCACATCATATAATGAATAATGATTTTTGAGTTATTCAAACGACCTAAAGCTAGAAGAAAATTCAGTATGGGAGGCAAGATCAGCCTTTTCTTTCAATATCACAAGGACTTTGCTTTGGGCTGAGGGTGTAGTTCAGTGGTAGAGTACTTGCCTCACATATGTGAGGTTCTGGGTTCAATCCCTAGTGACACATTTTTTTTTCCTTTGGCAGTGATTATCATAGTAATGAAAGGCATTAGTGTCTAGTCTCCAATCTTCTGTGTCTAGTCTCCAATCCAGGACATTATAAGTTTATTCATACCTCCCTTCCCAAAGTTTTGTTAGTCTCACTGTGTTCAATGAAGCAGAATCTTTAACAGGTTCATCATTTTATTTTTGTTCTTCAAGATCATAGCTATGTGGAAGGAAATACACCTGTCTGATTAGCAATGACCATCACTATTTTCTACTTTTGTAGTCTTTATTTTTGAGACAGGGTCTTACTAAGTTGCTTAGGCTGACCTTGAACTTGTGATCCTCCAATCACAGCCTCCCAAGTTGCTGGATTATAGGCTTGCACCACCACACCCAGCCTTTTGTAGTCTTTAATTATTTCTAATTCAATTTCCAGGTTAATCACTCAAAATGGTCTTTGCCTGACTTTGGTAGTGAATTTTTTAAAAAAAAATTTAGATGTTAATGGATCTTTATTTTATTCATTTATTTATAAGTGGTCCTGAGAATGAAACCCAGTGCCTCATCCATGCTAGGCAAGCGCTCTTCTACTGAGCCACAACTCCAGCCCCTGGTAGTGAATTTTTTACACATTGAAGCCATGATGAACAAAACATGAGATTAAATTTAAAAAATGGGAGAAAAGCTGGGTGTGTTGGTGTACAACTGTAATTCCAGCAACTCGGGAGGCTGAGGCAGAAGGATCGTGAGTTCAAAGCCAGCCTCAGCAACTTAGTCAGCCCCTGTCTCAAAATCAAATATGAAAGAGGGTTGGGGATGTTGCACAGTGGTTAAGCACCCCTGGGTTCAATTCCTGGTACAATAAACAAACAAACAAAAAAAAACAAACAAAAATAAATAAATAAATAATGGGAGAAAATTATACAATCAAGAGAAGGCATAAATGAGATGTAAGAGGCTGATATTGTTATAACTTAGCACATGTTTTATAGTAAATATTTTAAGAAGTAGGATTATACTCTAAAATTATGATTAAAAATGCTGGACATAGTGATGCATGTCTATAATCCCAAGTATTTGAGAGCCTGAGGCAAGAGGATCTGGAGTTTGAGGCCAGCTGGACAACTTAGTGAGATTCCATCTCAAAAAAAAAAAAAGAAAGAAAAAGAAAGAAAGAAAGAAAGAAAGAAAGAAAGAAAGAAAGAAAGAAAGAAAGAAAGAGAAAAAAGAAAGAAAATGAAAAAAAAAAAGATGCCATAAAATCTTGGATACTCCTCCCTTCAAAAGGTGGAGCCTAATTCCTCTCCCAGATGTAAATAGATCATAAAAGGCATTGCAGCTTCATCTTTGTTCTCTATTGGGTTACCTGCTCTGGGGACAGTCAGTTGCCATGTCATGAAGCCACTCAAGCAACCATATAAAGAGGTCACTACCAATAATCAGCAATATCTTGCCAGGTGTATGAATCAGTCACCTTGGCAGGAAAACCCCAACCTCAGTTAGACTTTCAGATTGCAGCTCTGGCTGACATCCTGGTTGCAATCTTGTGACAAACCCTGAGCCAGAACAATTCAAGCCTGTCTTAAATTGTTGAATCTGAGCCAGGTGTGGTTATCCTGGCCTCTAATCACAACAACTAGAACGCACGATTGCCAGCCTGAGCAAGTTAGTGAAGTTCTAAGCAATTTAGCAAGATCCTGTCTCAAAAAAAAAAAAAAAAAAAAGCACCTTGGGTTCAATCTCCAGTACCATAAATAAATAGATAAATAAAATTGTTGAATCTGAGAAACTGTGAGGTAATGAATACTTATTGTTTAAAGCTGCTAAGTTTTAGAATAATTTGTTACACAACAATAAATAAATTATATATAGTAATTAGAGATTTTAATTTTGTTTATTGCATTTTAAATATTTTGTTAAAACGAATATATATGGAAATGGGAACAGTGGCATAAACCTGTAATCCCAGCTACTTGGGAGGCTGAGGTAGGAGGACTGTATGTTTAAAGTCAGAGTGGGCAACTTAGTGAGCCTTTGTCTCAAAATTAAAATAAAAAGGACTGGGGTGTTATTTAGTGGTAGAGTACCTGCCTAACATAAGTAAGGTCCTGGATTTGATTCCCAGCACTGCAAAAACAAAACCAAAAAAACAAAAAAGCCTGAGAGAAAAGGAAAAGACTAAGAGAAAAATGGAAATAAAACTTAGCCTGAGGCTCATTAGCCCAGTTGTGTGATCCCTACATGAGGATGCTTATGTACTTTGAACAAAAAATCCTTGTAGCCCTTTCCTAGCACAGGCAAGGTCCTGGGCTCAACCCCAATGCCTAAAAGAATTGTTTTTGTTTTTGTTTGTTTTTTGGTAGCAGGGATTGACCCCGAGGACAGTTAACCACTGAGCCATATCCCCAGCCCTTTTTATTTTTTATTTTGAAACAGGGTCTCACTAGTTTGTTTACTGAAGGGAAAGCGAGGAACAAGAGATGGGTAAGTGAGAAATGAAAGATGGAGACCAGGCAGAGATATTATTATTTATTTGTCAGAGCTGACAAATAAAGGCACATATCTCTATATCAGAGAAAGGCAAAACAGGCTTAGGTTCTGGAACTTTTGGGGGGCAGGCTCAGGAATCAGAGCCGATTGGGTGCTAATTCTGGTGGTTAAGAGGTTGGGTTGGTATGAGGGAGTGGTGAGCCTTTCTCAGAAACGCCCTTGGGCGGAAAGCGAAACTTTTTCCTTAAAATGGTGTCTGTCACTTAAGATGGCCATCCAGATGCTAAGCAAGGACCTTATATTCTCCCCCCTCTTTTGTTTTTATTGGGCCCCTTAGGGAACAGAGACATAGGTCAATCTTCTGTAACTGCTTCCTGCTGGGAAGGGGCAGTGTTTGAATCCCTCCTTAGAGGTTTAGGATGTAATTGGAATGCTACCTCCAGAGGCCCAATTTTGGTGAGGGATTGGTATTCCTGTAACAAAAGTAGGTCATTAGTAGTTGTCTCCCATCTGGAGTCTCAGGGTCCAGATTAGTAATAAAGCCTTGGGCAGGCAGTCTAAAAATGCTGAAGGGTTTCATTCTTATCTTGGATGATTTCCTGGAGCTTTTCATAACTGATAGCTTTATGGGTTGCCTTTCTAAGTCCTGCCATGAGGCAAGTAGTGAATTGGTTCCTACTAGTGACTCCTCCAGGCGAATTATAATCCCAATTGGGGTCTTGATCAGGGACCACTTCAGTGCCAATTGGATGGGCAGGGGAGGTCTGATGTACCTCATCAGCATATTTTCTAGCTTGCTCCCAAACTCACCTGCACTCCACAGGCAGGGGGGTGTTAGACAAGATCATATGGACTTTGTGGAAGATCAAATCATATGATTGAGTCAGATATTGAAACTCTTTGATATATGTGGTGGGACTTGAAGTATAGGACTCAAGTCACTTTTCTATCTGGGAAAGATCTGATAAAGAGAAAAGCACATGAACCCTGATTACACCATCTACCCCAGTCACCTCGAGTAGAGGACACAGAGATGCGTCCATGAGTGTGTGGCAGGAGGAGAGAAGGGTGGAGGGTCTGAGAGGACAGTTGCTATGGTGGTTTCATCAGAGAATGTGGTATAGAGGAGGCTCATCTTCTGGGTGGAAGCAAGAGGAGTCTTGGATAGGATCTTCTATCCCTTTGGAAGCAGGAGAGATGAAAGCTAAGAGGACTCCTGCAGGAGAGCAAGACTTGCAGAGAGAGGGCTTAGAACACAGAGAAGAGAAGGCCTGAAGGTATGATAGATAACTCATTCCATTTTCCCAAATGCTCACAGTAGTTGAAAAGATCCCTGATGATATTGGGATCTAGAGTGCCATTAAGCGGCCATTTAGAGTCATTATCCAAAGGATAATGAGGCCAGATTGCACAAGTAAATAAGTTTTTCAGGGTTTAGGTCCAGGGTGTGAGAGAGAGACACTAGGTTAGCCAGGAGGCAGCCTAGGGTACTATGGGAGGGAATGGATGAGATGAGCTATGGAAGGTAAGGTTAGAGGTGGGGCATCCCCCAGTCTCTAGTATCACCTTCTCAAGAGGACAGTTACACTCAGGGGGTCATCACCACTGCTGGGTAAACATCGGTGCAGGAGCCTATAGAGGCACTTGGGCAACCAGCCAGGACTAGTAGTAGGTACAGAAGCCTGTAGAAGGGGCAGAAGCCTGTAGAGATTAACCCAAGGCTAAGAGGTATCACCAGGAAAAACTCCCCATCACCCTCTGTGGCTTTTTCTCAAAATCCAGGACCCAAATAAAAGACCACCTGTAGAGTTGGCCAACAGTAGGGATCAGCCGTAGCTGTAAAAGCTGTGGCTGGAGGTGTCCCAACCAAACAGTAACCCTGGGAATGCCGGACATTCAATGGTCATTTCCTGGGACCTGTAGGTTGTTCAGGCCGACTGGAGACAGGGGTCTTACCTGGAATGTCTAGTGGTGGATGCAGAGAGGGCATTCGTCAGAATGGAGGGCTGGGTCCCACGATAGAATTTGGATTGGGGCCCAGGGGTGCTCAGTGACCCTCGAAGATGGGATTGGGTTTTAGCACCAAAATGAAGGGAAAGTGAGGAACGAGAGACGGGTAAGCAAGAAATGAAAGACAGTGACCAGGTAGAGATAGATACAAGAGTTTATTTGTCAGAGCTGAAAAATAAAGGCACATCTCTCTAAAGCGGAGAGAGGCAAAACAGGCTTGGGTTCTCGAACTTTTATGGGGGAGGCTCAGGTATAAGAGCGGGGTTCTAATATGGGTGGCTAGGGATGGGTTGGTATGAGGGAGTGTTGAGCCTTTCTCACAGATACCCTTGGGCGAGAAAGCGAAACTTTTTCCTTAAAATGGCAGTCATTTAAGATGGCCATCCAGATGCTAAGCAAGGACCTTATATTTACAGCCTCACTGAGTTGCTGAACCTGAGATCCTTCCTGCCTCAGTCTGCCTTCCACTGGGATTGTAAGTGTGGGCCACCACACCTGACCCCCTAAAAGAATTTTTACAGGCTTTAGAATGTCACAAATGCACTGCAAGTCATCATCATCCAAAGGTTGATTGTTTTCTGGATCATGTTGGTGGGAATGTAGTCTCTACATCAAGGGAAGTGACCTTGTGGTCCCAACATGACCTACAGCACACAACCGCTAAGCACTGAACACTAGTGTCCAGAAGGTCTCAAGGGCTGGAAGATGCACCTTCCTTCACTCTGGGGCATCTTGCCTCACAGCCCTTCGTCAGTCATACACTCCAGCAAGACACTCCATGCTCTCTCTCATTCCTTAGGTGGCTCTTCTGTCTTTCTTCTATCCCCCAAACATACCGACTACCCATGATCCTATATTTCACAGTGAGCAGAATAAGCTCAGGGCACCTTTCACTTCTTCTTTTTTGTTGTGCTGGGGATTGATCCCAGTGCTTGTGCATGCTAGGCAAGTGTTCTAGCTGTTGGGTGTGTGGGAGCCTTGCATTTTAGTTTTATTTCCCCCAACAGTTTCTCCTCACTGAAGTTAAGTTTCCTTTTCATAAGAAGAACATCACTTAATCCCTTAACCCTCCCCTTCCTCTCCAAAGGGCGTCAAAGTCAATCCCCGCGGGACACATCAGCACCTGCCAAGTCTCCAAGCAACCCTTCTTAAGGTAAAGCTTGCAAGCTCACGCTCTCTGCTCTCTGCTCTTTTCCTCTGCTGTCTGCTCTCTTCCTCTCCTTTTCTTCCCCTTCGGGCACACCCCTCCCCGCAGTAAAATCTCTTGGTTGAATCTCCATCTCGGGTGAGTCACTCGCCTTTCACTAGCAACTAAGCTATATTCCCAGTCCTTTCAGTTTGTCTTAAAAATGATATTTGAACAGAGCTGAGTTACTTACTGTCTAACTGACCATAAAGAGAAAGCCCCAGAAAGCCTTCCCAGGCCCTATGCCCAGGAGGACTGGCCTGGCTTCCTGCTCCAGGCCAGACCCATCTCTCCTGTTTGGTCTGGTGCATGAGTCATTATTCCTACCAGTTTGGTTGTTGGCTTCTTGGTCACAGAAGAGCAACCTTGTTTGCTCTCTGCTGTGGCCCCAAGACTGACACACAGCAAATGCACTTACAAAGTCAAAAATGAGTGAACAAACTAACAAAGTATATGAACAAACAAACAAATTCAGGGGACCTGAGCCATCTCTTCGAATGTCTGAAGGGCTGTGTGGGTGATATGAGCCTTCCTCTTTTTAGCCGCAAAGGGCAGAAGTAGGACAAGTCAAAGTGAGTGTCAAACTTTGGATTGAAATCAGGAAGAATCTTCTAATAACATAGGCTGCCTACTGAAGAAGTATACAGTGGTTAGAGGACATGGAGAATAAACCTCAGGGCACTTCCCTTATGTGCAGCTGTTTGGCTACCCACCTTCCTGCATATGTGTGTGTGTGTGTGTGTGTGTGTGTGTGTGTGTGTGTGTGTGTGTTGGGAGGAGGGGAGAGATGTCTAGTAAACTGGTGCTTTTGTTATTTAGAAGCCCAGGCCTCAGCCAGAGGAAAGGCAGGAAGGGAAAATGGAGAGAACACAAAAGGAACTCTCACCTGACCCCCACCTGGCTGAACCTGCTGACCCCAATACAATAGGCCCCAGGGAACCTCCCTATCTTCCCTCCTGTCCCACCCTTAATGAGCCCACCAAAATAGGTGACCAACTCATGCCATGACCTGGCTCTGCTAAAGCCTATAAAACTCAGACCCTTGTATCCTTCCTCCATATTCTCTTCCAAAAGTGGGCCCCTCTGGTGCTTAATAAAAAAACATCACTGGAGCTGGGGATGTGGCTCAAGCAGTAGCGCGCTCGCCTGGCATGCATGCGGCCTGGGTTCGATCCTCAGCACCACATACCAACAAAGATGTTGTGTCCGCCGAGAACTAAAAAATAAATATTAAAAATTCTCTCTTTCTCTCTCCTCTCTCACTCTCTCTTTAAAAAAAAAAAAAAAAAAAAAAAAAAAAAAAAAAAAAAAAAAAAAAAAAACATCACTGATCCGTGGATGTCTGTCCCTATTTCGGTTACATTTGCTTTCATTTTGGTATCAAAACCTAGGAATGAGACTGGGTGTAGTGGCATACACCTGTAATCCCAGCAGCTCGGGAGGTGGAGGCTAAAGGATTGCAAGTTCAAAGCCAGCCTCAGCAATTTAGCAAGGCACTAAGCAACTCAGTGAGACCCTGCCCTAATAAAATACAAAATAGGGCTGGGGATGTGGCTCAGTGGTCGAGTGCCCCTGAATTCAATCCCCAGTACCCCCCCAAAAAAAAAAGGAATGGGAGTTTTGGAGGTTCTTTTTACCCTTCCCCATTCCAATGAACCTCCCTTCCCACCCCACTTTCACCTTTTCACCCAAGAGTCATGTAAAAAAGCTGATGAGACCTGGGCAATAACCACTGATTGTTCAGTGCTCTATGATTTTTTGAGGTCAAGAGAGCCCTAGCCATGGCTCATGTGGCCACAACTGAATTCCCAGACTTTCCTTCCCATGCCTCCTTCCTCTCTTATAGAAGGAGACCCTTCACACTCTCCAAAGTCCACTTTGGTTAAATGGCAGCTGGTTTGTAACCCAAATTGGACCCCATTCTTGGGCTCAGATTTTGCTGTCTTATTGCTACATGGACGGAGCAAGGATCTGTATCAGGTCCTTTATTGGTGTTGGAGGCATCCTCCTTCTAACCCTCTCCTCTCCAATCCCTGCCTGTACTTAGAACTCTTCCCAGCATTTAAGACCTCCAAATCAGAGGCTGCTTTCTGCCATTTTGTTCCTGTATTCAAAACTGGCCTTCTCATTCTTTGGAGAGGTAAGGATCCCTTTGGGTCTCTTGCAGAGGTGCCCTGCCTGAGACCCTCGCCTTTTGGCTCATCTGTACTCGGAATCCTCCACCATAGAGATTATAGAAGGGGATGCCCTCTCAGTCTCCCATGGAACTCTGTCTGGTGACAGGAGATGTCAAGGGACACCTTGATTATGACTGCCACCCTGGTCAAACCTCTCCAACATGGGGGTTAACCAGTCCATCCCACGGGACTCCCTCTTAGATTATCTCATTAAAAATCTCAGAATCCTCCACCTCCAAATCTAACCTCAAAAGCAAATACCTTGGGGCTGGAGCTATGGCTCAGTGGTAGAGCGCTCACCTAGTGCGGGTGAAGCACTAGGTTCGATCCTTAGCACCACATAAAAATAAAATAAAGATATTGCGTCCATCTATAACTAAAAAATAAATATTAAAAAAAAAGCAGGGGCTGGGGTTATGGCTCAGCAGTAGAGCACTCACCTCACACATGCAAGGTCCTGGGTTCGATCCTCAACACCACATAAAAATAAATAAATAAATAAAAGTTATTTTAAAAAAGCAAATACCTTATTAGGCTGAGTACCCAGATCTAGCTGCAATATAAATTAGCCTAAATTGATGGCCCAAAAAGGGACCTTTGACCCAAAAATTCTCTAGGATTTAGACAATTTCCTCCAACAAAATGGCAAATGGCCCGAGGTTTCCTATCTGTAAGCTTTCTTTCACCTCTGCTCAAAAGCCTCATTATGTCAGCACTGCTCTGCTGTACAATTAATTCTCGCCAACATCCTTCTCCATAAGCCCCTAGATCAAGTCCTGATCCCCCAGCCTTCTTCCTCATTTTGCTGCCCCTGAAACAGCAGATAACCCCCACCACCACCACTTACAAGTCCCAGGGGCCTTCTGCCTCCTCATCTCAGCCCCCTCCCCAAGCCTTAAATTCCTGTTTCCCATCCCCCATACCTTCACTTCCCACCACATGGTCTTCTTCCAAAGTACATGTTTCCCCTTCAGGAGGTGGCCAGGGCTGTAGGGACAGTCTGAGTCCATGTTCCCTTCTCTTTGACAGATGTGTCCTGAATTAAGGACACATTAAGGAAAATCCTACTATATTTAGGAAGGAGTTCATACATCTGTCTCAGGCCCATCAACTTATTTGGGTAGATGTTTACTATATTCTCACTTCTACTCTGACTCTGATGAATGAGCATGCATTTGGCAAGTAGCTAGAGAACATGCTGACCTCCTCAATACCCCAAACCCCCATACTAATCCTGGAGCAGGTACTGACCTCCCTGTGGCTGAATTTAATTAGACATACCAACCTCAAGACCCCAGGGTTACTAGACTCCAACTCACGATTTTTTGCCTCCTTGAAGGCATGACAAAAAAACTGTCATACTCAGGTTAACTAGAACAAAATTAGGGAAATCACTCAAGGCCCAGATGAAAACCTTGCCCTGTTTTTGGCCCAACTTAATGAGGTCATTACCAAATATACAACCCTAGATCTCAAACACCCCCATCAATACTCTTTTTCTCCGTATTCAATTCATCAGTGGTTCTGCCCTTCACATTTGAAAAAAATCTCAATTAGAAAAGGGTCCCAAAAACTCCCCAGCAGCAACTTTTAGATGCTGCTTTCAAAGACTTTAACAATAAGAAAGATGAGGCTAAAGGCACAAAGAAAATCATCTTAAAGCTAAATATCAACTTCTGGCCTCAGCCATCCTTAACCCTAAAAAGGTCACACTGCTCATAGCCCCACCAAATCCTCTAATTTACCTCCTAGGGCCTGCTTCTGACTTGGGTAGATGGGACACTGAGCAAAAGCCTGCCCTAACTCAAGGCCCCCTACCAAGCCCTGTCCCAAATGTGGACAATGGGGACATAGGAAGATGCACTGTCCCCAGGGAAGGACACCCCTCCCCTTGGTACATCCTGCTTCTCAAGCCCCATACATTGAGTCAATGGAATGAGGGGACCTTGACTCCACTGCCCCTCATGTGATACATTCCAGGAGCCCTGGGCTACAGGGATGGTGAATAGCCAGGCTTTTGTGGCTGACAGTGGGTTAGTGTTTCCCTTCTGATACAATGGCATGGACCTACTTTTAAAACAAATATTCATTTTATGGCAGACTCTGGGACCCCTGTATGTCCTCTAAAGACACCTCCCTTCTTTTGTGCATTTGGATCTCTCTCACTATCCCACTCTTTCATTGTCATGCCAAATTGCCCCATCCCCCTATTGAGCTGAGACCTCCTTCACTAACTGAAGGTTTTCATCTCCATTCCCCCTTTACAATCTACCACTATCTGTCTAGTACATTCCAGCTTGGACCTACTTCCTATACCCCTTAAGCCTCCTGATCATCCCTTACTAACTGGGATCAACCCCACAGTTAATCTCAGCCCAACATTGGTAAGCACCATCACCCTATCCAAATCCAATTAAAAGACCATACTTGGGCTGGGGTTGTAGCTCAGAAGTAGAGCACTTGCCTAATGTGTGTGAGGCACTGGGTTCAATCCTCAGCATCACATATAAATAAATAAATAAATAAATAAATAAATAAATAAATAGTATCGTGTCCATCTACAACTAAAAATGTTTTTTTTTAAAAATCCATACTCAAAAAAAGAAACAAAGTAAAGCCATTTTGTTCTGACCTGACTCCTTTGTAAAATGTTTTCTTTTCAGCCTCCTGAGCTGTATTTATGTTGACAGTACAGTAGAACCTTCCTATGTCCCTGACTACCACCCTGATACATAACAAAATGACTCTGAAATATATAATCAAAACAATTCTCTCATGTAATTGGAATATCTGTCTCAATAGTTTCTTTCTGACCTACATGTACCCCAATTGTTCTTGTGAATTTTGCCTTTATAAATTCTGTACTTCCAAAATTCAGGTGCTGGGGAGTTCTTTGAGGCATTAGCCTTCTCCCAGCTGCTTGCCTGGCATGCTCATTAAAGGACCTTTTTTCCCTTTCAATTTGGCTTAACATGCATGGTGGTTTGTGATTCTTGCACACTCTCTAACATTCACTATGTTACCGTTTCCAAATATCCTCTAACTTCCTTGACTCTCAAGGGTTTAAAGCCCATTATCTCCCACTTATTATAGGCTCATCTTCTCACACCAACCACTCCCCTGACAACTCTCCCATCTAGGGCCAAAAAATCTAATGGACAATTTCAGCTAGTCAGGACCTCTGAAAAAAATCAATGAGGCAATTGTCCCCACCTACCTGACAGTACCCAATCCCTATACTCTTCTTTCTTATATCCCCTCCTCCACCACCCATTTCTCAGTATTAGACCTAGAAGATGCCTTCTTTACCCTCCATCTCCATCCCACTTCACACCCTCTTTTTGCCTTTACCTGGACTGGCCCTGACACTAAGTTCTCTCAAGAACTCATCTGGACTGTCCTCCTGCAAGGTTTCCAAGACAGCCTCTATTACTTTGGCCAACCTCTCCAGCACTGTCTGTTCACCCTGGATTTGTTTGCTAGCCACCTTATACAGTATGTTGGTAATATACTCCCTCTACTCTGTAGCCCCTTACTAGAATTCTTGAAACATCATAGTATAATTCTCCTCAATTCCCTAGCCTCCTGGGGATACTGGGTCTCTCAATCTAAAGCCCAGCTCAGTACCCTCAGGTGCAATATTTAGGCACCCTCTTTTTTTTTAAGAGAGAGAGAGAATTTTTTAATATTTATAATATTTATTTTTTAGTTTTCGGTGGACACAACATCCTTGTTTGTATGTGGTGCTGAGGATCCAACCCGGGCCGCACGCATGCCAGGTGAGCGCGCTACCGCTTGAGCCACATCCCCAGCCCTAGGCACCCTCTTAACCCCCACCACCATACCATACCCCCAGAAAGACTTCAGGTTCTAAAGGATATTCCTTTACCTTTTGTTACAGGGACAAACAAGGCAGGGCCCCAAAAATAGCAGGAAACAGTTTTATTTGGCTATAGCCAGGTTCAGAGGGCACAGGTTTTGCTGTAATCAATTAATCTCCTGAACCCCGGGTTCAGGTAGTTTCAGAATTTTTTTTTAATATTTTTTATTTTTTAGTTATCGGCGGACACAACATCTTTGTTTGTATGTGGTGCTGAGGATCGAACCCGGGCCACACGCATGCCAGGCGAGCGCGCTACCGCTGAGCCACATCCCCAGCCCTAGTTTCAGAATTTTATACTCAGCATGTAAGGGAAGGGGTTCAGAAGTTCACAGTCTGCAAGAGTTCACATAAAAGCAGCTTTTTCTTTTACTGTTCTGGGCAAGTTAACCTTTCAAGGACAACACCTGAGAAGGGGAAAGCTTCTTCTCCCCTTTATTTCCTCCCCCTGCCAGCTGTTACCATGGAGCCCAATTGGTAGACTTCTCTTGTCTTAGGAATGTAGACATTTCTGTGAAGCCCAGCTCAAGGCCAGAGGCCTTGTTTGCACTTTTTACAAACTACTATACTGGATACATGTTTCTGAGAAACTAGTAAGGGAGTGTCCAGCACCTGGAGTGCTGATTTCTTCTCGGCCAGTGGCCAAGTAAAACAGGGCAACATGAAAATTGGAAGTTTATCTACATTGAAATCTTTTGTAGAGACTCTTTTGCTGATAGTCCTAAAATCAGCCATGGTGAAGATGTCTGGAGAAGCCCAGTTAAGATTTTCTGTGGAGAAAGCAGGTGCCACTTCACTTCCTCTAAAAAAGATATGCCTTCCCTCTTAGGCCTTTTCAATTACTTTCGTATCTGGATCCCCAAATTCTCTCTTATAGCTAAGCCTCTATGTGAAGCCTCAAAAGGGGATCTTTCTGAACCTCTTCTGTCTTCCTGCTCCTTTTCCTCTACTATTTCCATTCTTCAAAACTCTCTTCTCAAATCCTGAACTCTTCATCTACAAACACTGCAAAAGCCTTTCTTCCTGTCCAGAAAAGAACATGGCCAAGCCGTAGGAGTCCTATTATTTTGGAAAATAATATTCTGCAAGATAACTCTCCAAGAAAAACAGAGGGACAGTGTGGCTCAGGAGGACAGAGGGAAATTAGCCAAACACTAAATCTCTCCCAATATAGCCTTTTCTTGTAATAATGGGCCCTGAGGAAAAAGCAAACTTTCATCCTTTCCCGGGTTCATCCCCAGCATCTTCACCTGTCGCCCTCATCCAACTCGGTGATGGAAGTAAGGCCACTCCAAGTGAATTGGGCTGGCAACGAAAAAAACCATACAAACATGAATATACCTTTTTCTCAATTGCTGGGATCAGGATGGCTCTGCAACCTCAAAGATCAGCTGCCATGCTGGGAAGAAGGCAAGGGGAGCAAGAGAGGCATGCAAAAGAGAAAGCACGCCTGAAACCCCCCTATTTATTGGGGAAAAGCCATTCATAGAACATTCCACCCAAATAAGGCAAGGGATTGGGTTTCAAAGGGTGGAGTCTTTCTTGGTGATGTCTTGTGGTCAGTAGGTTGATTGACATCTTGGAAGGCCACACCCACCTCAGGTGCTGCGTGGGATCAGAGTGATAGAAAAGGCACACATACCTTGCACAGCCCAATCAGGCAGCAATATCAGGCCAGTCCCCTCATATAGGGACCTAACTTAGCATCTGACGGCCATCTTAAATGTTAGGCTGCCATCAAATGAGATAAATTTCACTTTCCTGGCCTGGGAGGTGGCTTCCGAGAAATCTGATCACTCTTAGAGAGATGGCCTTGTTTGTCAGCTTTGACAAATAAACCCTCATGTGGATCTCTGCTTGGTCTCCATTCTTCATTTCCCACTCGCCATCTCTTGCTTTTTCATTTTCCTTTCACCTCATACCTCTCAAATGCGCATAGCTCACACACACAGCCCACGGATGGTTCCCGACATCCACCAAAAAAAAAAAAAAAAAAAAAAAAAATTTACCGCTTTTAACCACAATGGGTCCTGAAGGAAGGAGGCAAACACTGAAACACTGGGCCCTGGGGTTTCACCCTTCCCCGTTGCAAATGAATCCTAGGAGGAGAAAAGCAAATAGAGGAGCTCTTAACAATGGGTCTCAGAGGAAGGAAGATAATCAATGAACACCAAGTTGTGAGCTTTTCCCAGTGACAAGGAGTTTCAAACTTTTTACAACTGCCTTCCTGAGTTAAAATTTTAACTTGCACCACTAGTTCCCTGACTGTCCAAACTGCACATCATAGTCTCTAATGATTAATTCACCCTCATTGCAAACTATAAAACCCCAACTCCTTCTGTAACCTGGGGGCCATAACCTGGGAAATGGCTGTTGGATTGACTTTGCTGCAGAATAAAGGAAAGCTTGCTGATCTGAGGTTTGCTTCCCGTCTCTTGCCTCCATCATTTGTGGGCCATGTGCTTACAATACCCCCCATCCCATTGCTTTCCTATCCAAACAACTAGACTCAGTCTATCAGCAGGTGCCAGTGCCTCAAGATTTTAGCTACAGCAACTCTCCTCATCCCTGAAGCCCACAAATTTGCTCTGTATTAACCTATCACTGTTCTTACCATATACCTGCTCTCAGACCTCCTCAGTCATCACTCAATCCTCTCCCTTCCCCCAGCCAGAATCTGATTACTGCACGCACACCTCCTGGATGCCTGACTTTCTTCCAGCAAGATTCCTCATTAAACCCCTTACTCTTCTCCTGGCAAAAAAAAACAAAAAACAAAAAAACAAAACTTCTGCTCCTGCGGTTTCGCACTCCTGTCCTGATACCCTTAACTTCTTAATGAATGCCTTTTTACATATAACTGACCAACTACTTCTCGACTCCTCAGATTGTTTTACTGACAGAAGCTTCCAAAAATAGCCCCCTTACCTCACAGGTTCTGGATAATCCAAGATAAAACTACTCTCAATTCTCCCTTCACTTGGGGCCTGGGGTTTTGGCTCAGTGGTAGAGTGCTCGCCTAGCATGCACGAGGCACTGGGTTAGATCCCCAGCACCACATAAATGTAAAATAAAGATATTGTGTCCACCTAAAAAAAAACCTTAAGAATAAATTTTTTTTTTTAGAGAGAGAGAGAGAGAGAGAGAGAGAGAGGAGAGAGAGTGAGAGAGAAAGAATTTTTAATATTTATTTTTTAGTTCTCGGCGGACACAACATCTTTGTTGGTATGTGGTGCTGAGGATCGAACCCTGGCCGCAGGCATGCGAGGCGAGGCGAGCGCGCTACCGCTTGAGCCACATCCCCAGCCCAAGAATAAATATTAAAAAAAAAAATTCCCCCTTCACTGTAACCCAAATAATTGAAGACTCCCCCCTACCCCCAGGCATAACCTCCCAACAGGCCAAAGAGTAGTCCTCAGGCTTTATCATTAGCCAGGGATGAATCAATCAACATTTTTACAGATTCCAAATATACCTATAACATCATTCTTTCTAACATCCTGATTTGGAGATAATGAGGTTTCCTCAATCAGAAGGGAACACCAATTCTCAATGCGAGCTATATAAAAGATTAGTAGAGACCGGCAGCTATTCTTTTTTTTTTTTTTTTAACTATTTATTTATTTAATTTTTAGTTTTCGGTGGACTCAACATCTTTGTATGTGGTGCTGAGGCTCGAACCCGGGCCGCACGCATACCAGGCGAGCGCGCTACCGCTTGAGCCACATCCCCAGCCCGTAGGCAGCTATTCTTCACTGCTGAGAACATCAAAGCAATAAACAATACATTTCCTTAGGTAACAATGAAGCTGACCAACTAGTCAAACAAATTGCTTTCTCTGGTCACCACTGCCAATCATCAAATACCCAAGTCGGGTCCTATATTCCACCCTCACAAAACTTCATCTTCTTCCTGATAAAACCAAACCTCTATTGTCATAGCTCCACAATCTCTTTCACCCCAATCTTCATTCCCTTCACGTCTTCCTAAAGAATTCATAAATTGGGGCTGGGGTTGTGGATCAGTGGTAGAGTGCTTGCCTCACATGTGTGAGGTACTGGGTTCAATTCTCAGCACCACATGCAAATAAATGAATAAAATAAAGGTCCATCAACACTAAAAAATATTTATAAAAAAGAATTCATAAATCTGTCTCTGATTTACTTCACCTCCAACAAATCTCCCAGTCTTGTGCTACCTGTCTTAAAACGAATTCCCAACTCCAACTTTGACTGCCTCTATTCCCCACACACCAAGCTAGAGGAGTCCTTCTGGCCATGGACTGGCAGCTGGAATTCACTCAAATGCCTCCTATATAGAAAACTAAATAACTCCTTGTCCTGGTGGACACTTTTACTAGATGGATTGAGGCCTTTCCAACACCAAATAAAAGGGCTTCAACAGATGCAACCTTACTTTTCTGAGAAATAATCCCATGCTTTGGCTTACCTATCTCACTGCAGTCTGACAATGGCCCTGATTTTTACTTCCTCTATTACCCAAGAATTAACTAGACTTTTACATATAATATAGAACTTCCACATTCCCTAATATCCTCAGGGAAGGTCGAATAGACAAACAGAACTCTAAAGACAACCCTAACCAAATTATCCATAGAAACTCATCTAGTTTGGATTAAGTTCTTCCCCTTGGCTTTCCTCTGAATCAGGGCTCTACTCAAGAACCCTGCCATGATTAGCCCATTTGAACTCCTCTATGGACAACCTCTTGTCCCACCCACCTTTCAACCACAATCACCAAACACTCCTCCTGATGTCCTGGATCTCCTCCTAACCCACCTCAGGACCACCCTCTGGAAATATGCCCACTCCCATGATTAGCCCATTTTAACTGCCAATCTATTCCCACAGGCTAAGCTTCAAACTCTTCAAGGAAACAGGAAATCTTCCCCCCATACTTGAACAGGAAGAAGCCAACAATTAAATGCTCTCACTTTTAAGAATTCCACTACTCTTTAACTGCCATTCATATGGATCTAATCTCTTTTCCTCTCCCGACTCTTCAAAGGACATCCTACTTCATTACATCTCTTCAGTCCTGGATTACAGATTTATGGTTCCAAGGAACTCTCTCTCTTTTCTCCCCCCAATTACTTTCTTTTCCTTCTGTCTCATTCTTATCCTCTACTTGGATGAGCTTCATCCACACCCCTCACCCTGGCTCTGTGGCTGCAGCTATGAACTCTCTCTTACCCTTCCTCAACTCCTCAGCCACCCTCCTCTTTGAGGCTAACCCAGAGTGGTCAACCTGTTGGATGTGAGCCCAGGCCCCTTCCAACAAATGGCTTTTCACCCCTCACCCCCCATGTTTGGGCTACAAGTTCTATGAGGCTCTATCACCATCAATCTAAGGGTTCTGTATTCTCTTCAAGAGAATTCCAATATAATGCCCCTAAAATGGCCAACATTGCTCTCCAGATCTTCACCCAGCAACTTAACTCATACTTGTTATAAGGTCCTTGCTTAGCATCTGAACAGCCACCTTAAGTGACAGCTGCCATTTTAAGAAAAAAGTTTAACTTTCCCGCCCAAGGGCATTTCTGAGAAAGGCTCACCACTTCCTCTTACCAACCCAACCCTTAACCACCCGAATTAGGACCTGCCTGGCTCTGATTCCTGAACCTGCCCCATAAAAGTCCTGGAACCCAACCCTGTTTTGCCTCTCTCTGCTATAGAGAGATGGCCTTTATTTGTCAGCTCTGACAAATAAACTCTCGTGTGTGTGTATCTCTGCCTGGTCTCTGCTTTTCATTTCTTTTTTTTTTTTTTAATATTGATTTTTTAGTTTTTTCGGCAGACACAACATCTTTGTATGTGGTGCTGAAGATCAAACCCGGGCCGCATGAATGCCAGGAGAGCGAGATACCGCTTGAGCCACATCCCCAGCCGTCAGCCTTTCATTTCTTATTTACCCATCTCTCGTTCCTTCCTCTCTTTCCCTCCATTTGTTCACTCTCCAGATGAAGCTCCCTGCTTTCAGCCATAATCACTTGATGTCTTCCTCAATCACAAACCCCACTCTGCATCTCTCAGTCTTCATTTCTGGGAGGAAACATCCTGAGTGCTTACCTAAACTGCTCTCTCACCATAACTATTCCCACTTCCTCTACCCTTAAGAACTTCTATTCTATCACTACAGGAGGATCTCAAGCTGGATGGCTGCAAATAACACCCATTTACCCACTTCAAAACACCTAATTTCAGGTTACATCAGGGCCAACCACATCTACAATATCAGCCTTCTGTCAAGTCGAGCCCCCACAAACCAGGAGATCTCACTTTATGGGTTATCCTACACGAAATCTTTTCAAAACAATGATTGTGTAGGGCTTCCCACCTCTTTCCCTTACTGCTTCTTTCTCCACTAAAACATGGGAAGACTTGCCTCTGAACACCCTATTCCCTTCACTGCAAACACCAAACTACAACCACTTACAGCAGCACATCTAAGCACCACCCTGCTAGTTTATCACCATGAGTTGCCTGCAGATTAAGTATGAAAGCAAAAATAACTGAAATGGTGAAGACCTTGACAGATCAGCAATGCTTTTTACTAAACAGCAGAGGGGCACATTTTCAAGGAAAAAAAAATGGCAGCAGGACACAACAAGGGTCTGAGTTTTATAGGATTTAGCAAAGCAAGGTCATGGGATGAATTGGTCTGTTACTTTTGTTTTGTTTGTTTTCTTTTTGGTGATGCTGGGAATTAAACCCAGGGCCTTGTGCATGCTCAGCAAGCACTCTACCAACTGAGCTATAGCCCTATCCTGGTCAGCCCAACAAAAGTTGGGCTCATTTAGAGTGGGACAGGAGAGAAGGTAGGGAAGTTCCCTGGGGCCTATTGGACTGGAATCAGCAGGTTCAGTCAGGTGGGGGGGTCAGGTGAGAGTTCAATTTGTGTTCTCCTCATTTTCCCTTCCTGCCTTCCCTCTGGCTGAGGCCTGGGCTTCTGAATAACAAAAGCTCCAGTTTACCCACCCACATGGGCAGAAAGGCCTGTAGGAAAATAGTTATAGATAGGGGAAGTGGAGCCTATGCTCCATATCCTTCATTTTAGACTCTGATAGGGGTATAATGAGTTGGGATGATGTCATAATATCTGCTACTTCCTGCTGAGAAGGGGCAAAGTTGTGGAGAAATTCCCTTTCAGAATCCTGGAAGAGGATACAGAGACTCTGGCAATTGTGGCTAAAGTGGTTAATGCAGGATATCTTGTCTCATGGTGGTTTCTGGGAATACAGTCTTAAATGCAGGATGAGAATGGCTTTGATGTGTCCCTGGGAAGCAGTTTGATGTTGTATGACGTTAAGGATATAGGGAAGACATGTTATTATGAGGAAGATGAATATTGAAGGAGATAAAAGGAGGGCGTGACTAGGGAGTCCACCATTTTGATACTCTAATGAGGACCACCAGCGAGTTCTTGCCTCTGTTGTTCCAATCAGTACTGTAATTATTTTTTTTAATGTTTATTTTTTAGTTGTAGTTGGACACAATATCTTTATTTTATTTATTTTTATGTGGTACTGAGGATCGAACCCAGGGCTTCACACGTGCTAGCAAGCGCTCTACTGCTGAGCCCCAGCCCCAGCCCCAGTCCTGTAATTATTTAACTTTATCCCTTTACCAGTCCTGATTGATTGACATAAAAGAAACATTCTTCCCTGAGGAAGAGGCAGAGGCCACCTTGTTCAGCAGTAAGGAGAACTAGACCCTGACAACTTTGTAGGATGACAGATGCCAGGAATCCAATTGATCTTGTAAATTTATCTGAATTGGTGAACTATGAATATCTTCAATAGCCTTTTCTGACAACTTTTTATAGTAGTGAATAGTGGTTCCTAATCCTGCTGCTTCTGTGCCAATCCTGGCAGATATCTCTAGTCTTATGAGTAAGGGAATAAACTGAAGGGCTCTCTTATATCTGATGTGCACCATTACCAGGATAGGCAAACTTTGGTTGTTAGGTAAAACATAAATTTGAGGAATAAGGAAGACTAAAAGTACAGAGGCCAGTACAAATTTTGGTAGGCAGGGGTAAATATGAAACTCATAAAGGAAAAAAATGCCTCAGAATTTTGGGGAAGGCACCCAGGTTGTGGGGCTAACACAAGTGTAGTCTTAAGTTCTATTAAAGAACTATTGTCTTTTCTTTTAAACCCAGGTATGACTGTACTTTTGTTATAACTGTTTTGCTGGGTGTTCAAGACCATGTTGGTCAAAATGGTCTTGTTCCTATCTATGAAGAGTCAGCTGAGTTCCATCAAGGGATCACTCTTGGGGAACTTGAGAGCATCCTTTTAGCTCCTTTAGTCACATCTGCAGGATAGGTCAAGGTCTTACTGATGATGTGGCTTCCCTTAGAAGCATCAGGAATGTCTACCTTCTCCAATGATCCTCATCATTTGCAGCATGTACACTGGCATTCTGTTCTCCAGGGTCTCGGTGATCCTTTGATAAAGAGGTCCTGTGGCCCAGAGTTGCAAAGACCTTAGAGAAGTCCCCTTATTCCCTGGGTTCAAGCTGATTCAGAAGTCAAAAACTAAATATTGGCTATTTTTTTTCCTTGAACTTTTTACTTCCTTAACTTTAATCTCCAAGTTTAGATCTTAAACATACACTAAGCCAGTTTAACAGTCTTAAAGTAAGAATACTGGGTTTTAACTTTCATGTCTATAACTTTACAGTTATTTATCTCTTTTATTTAATTAGAGCCTCTATTATTACTGAAAGTTAGCCTTACATCCTGTCTATAGATAATGGCCTATTACCTCAAATTAATGTAGATTTTGTTTTATTAAATGTTATAGTTCCATAAGGCACTAACAGACAACAGTTAAAGTTCACAAGGAAAATACAAAATGAAATTAACAAGAGTAAAAACATTAAGTTTGTATAATAACTGTGAACTAAGAAATATAAATGTATAATCCCAAACCTGTACTTTAAACTTTAGCTTGAAAAACACCAGCTTGGTAAAATTCTCTTTTACACTCTGATTACACTGATATTCTCATATTAACCAAGTTTAGCTTTTAAAGAAAAACTTTGACTCAGTAATATAGTGTAATACTATAGAATAGTAGTTGTTGTTTAACCAGAGTTGTACAAACTCTAATTACTTTAAGACTAATTCCTCTAAAGAATAAAAACTTAACAGACCCAAGAAATTATATTGATAGATAAGAGTAGATTAGGGGCTGGGGATGTGGCTCAAGCGGTAGCGCGCTCACCTGGCATGCGTGTGGCCCGGGTTCGATCCTCAGCACCACATACCAACAAAGATGTTGTGTCCGCTGAGAACTAAAAAATAAATATTAAAAAAATTCTCTCTCTCTCTCCTCTCTCACTCTCTCTTTAAAAAAAAAAAAAAGATAAGAGTAGATTAATGTTTTAAGAAATCTTTGTTACTTTAACCCATAGAGGATTAAACTTTGGTTTATATAAGTACATTATTATTTGACCATAGGGAAAAAACCTTGAATAGTCTTAACTGATTATGCTAATTATATATATAACTAACTTAGTTACACACAAACTTTTTGAAATTTGCCCTCCACAACACTTTTGCTTAGACATTTTACTTTACCATACAAAAGACGTTCTTATCCAGAAACATTTATTTTCTTTCCACTTTCAATACCTAAAATATATTTCCATATCTAGAACCTTCTTCTATCTCTTTAGTGATTATTCACCCTTTTCTTAATTCACATTCTGAAACAATCCTTATTTCTGAATTTAGACAAATTATTACCCTTTAATAAGATGAAATACTTTGTTTTTATGGTACTTTAATTGAAGCCCAACTGAAACCTCTTATTCTCTCTGCATATAAATTACATCTGATAGAATCTGGACTCTTAGTAATCTTGTTTTAGTGAAAAAACAGACATAAGACAATCTTGAACCTTTTTCCATTTACCCATTTATGAAAACACATATAATGTTTAAATATATTACCTTATCAAACTTAAGAGGTCAAGAGTACTTGATTTTATATTTAGCAGTTGATGTTTTAGCACTTTAACTTTATAAATTTGTTGTTGTTGTTTTAAATATTTTCTTAGTTGTCAGTGGACTTTATTTAGTTATATGCGGTGCTGAGAATTGAACCCAGTGCCTCACACATGCTAGGCAAATTGTCTACCACTGAGCCACAACCCCAGCCCTTAACTTTGTAAATTAATCAGATGTTTCTAACAAGCAAATTTATGAAGATTAATCCCATTTATGTTTAATCTAATTTATTTATTCCTAACTATAAAAACCAAGACATCAGACAAGTATTTTTAACAGCAGTAGCCATCTCTTCCTTGTTGAAAAAAATCCTAGAAACAATGAATATTACATTTTAGACATTTTATAGAAATTAACAATCCATCACCATCTATCCTAGCTGGTGACTTAATGCTGGATTCACAAAATCTGACTATTTAAATAACTTAAGAAAATGACAAAGAAAGCATGCAAATACATAGAAGTAACTTTTCAAAATCTGTGACAGCTCTTTGACCATAAGGGTCCATGGAAAGAGAAAGAGCCACTGGAATTCTTTATTCTTATATAGGGGACACATAAGGGGAGCTTCCATGGAACATTCTATTCCAAAAAAGGCAAAGAGGTAGGATTACATAGGAACCGGTGAGTGTAACTCAACCCCAGTGGGTGATACCTTCTCCTGGAGCCACGCCTTGTTATCTGAGCTGGGGGAACACCCAAGTCACTGTGACCTGGCACTACTCTGCCAGAATAAAGGCAATAAATGTTCAGAACCCCGGTGCACCAGGACTTGAAGGCGTCTGCATCCAGGGCAGTTCCCGACAACTATCTATTGTCTGATCACCTAGAAAAACTTATGAGTTAGTAATTTTAAAGAATAGTTATTCTCATCTGTTTACCTAACTTAAATTGAACCTTTTTTTTGGTACCAGGGATCAGGGGCACTTGACCACTGAGCCACATCCCTAGCCCTATTTTGTATTTTTATTTAGAGACAGGGTCTCACTGAGTTGCTTAGTGCCTCACATATGCTGAAGCTGGCTTTGAACTCAGGATTCTCCTGCTTAGCCTCCCCGCTGGGGATATAGGCATGCACCAGCTAAATTGAACCTTTTAAATCATGTAAACTAAAAGGTATTTGGATCCATTTTTCTTTTAAATTTTAATTTATGAGTGCTCATTTATCTATATGCCAATTTTGATATTATATACATGATATAGGGACACAAGCCCACGTAGAAATGACAACAGGTGTGCACACACACACACACACACACACACACCAAAAAAAAACAAGAAACAAAGATCTTGTAGCTTTTTATAGGTAGATCAGCATTGCAATGCTACAGATATTTATTAAAGCCTCTATCAGATTGAGAGCTAGCCCCTGAAAATTGGGCCTTAGAAAAAAACAGTGTAAAACCTTATTAGATGAAATAAGACTGATTAGAATTTAGGCATGCAGGATCAAATGTGAATTCACCATAAAACCATGAGTCCAAAAAGACAGAATTTTAAAAAACAAGAGTCCTAGAAAAAATAATAATAATAATATGGCTATAATTTGTAGAGGAGTATTCAGAATATATTTATCAGATCAGAGTTTATTTTTGGCTTACTCTAATCGTGAGTTCAGATATTGAAAGAATAAGAGAGAGCTCTGTACTTAGATAAGGATTCTCAAGGTAAAGAAGAATTGACAATTTCATTTTCCCTCAGATTTTCCTTGGTCAGATACCCAGCCACAAGTGGCTTAGTTTTAAAAGGGGTACATTTTTTTCCCTCTGTTCCCAAGTCCTATAAGCTTGGGAGGCCTCTGAAATTTACATTACAATGCAAGTCTTGGCAAGATAGAGATCTGGCAGAAGCCAAGAGAATCTGCTGTTTAAGCTAAACCTCATGCCTAGGGCATTTCAACCACTTTTCCTATCTAAGATCAGTCTCTTTAGGTGTGGTCCTGTAATTTATGTTTACCCTAGAGACCAATTTTATTCCCCAGTTGGTAATCAGACCAGGTTTTCGTGGGGTCTTTTAGTTAGACTTGACTAGGGAGACGGTGTTAAGCAATGTTGGAAATTACCATCCTTGTAACTTGGGGATCCTCGGATATATCACATGAGGTGATGGGGCAGTGGATTTTGGGCCCCCCAATTCCAGTAATTCAGTATATAGGGCTTGGAAAGTAGATTGTACTGAGGGGAGGGGTGTCTTTCTCTGGGAACAGCTCTACTTCTAGTGTCCCCATTGTCCATAGTTGGGACAGGGCTTGGTAAGGGGCCTTGAGCTATGGCAGGCTTTTTCCCAGTGCCCTGTCTACCCACATTGGAAATAGGCCCTAAGAGTGTATTAGAGGTTCTGGTGGGGCCATGAGCAGCGGGGGCTTTTTAGGGTTATGGATGGCTGAGGACAGAAGTTGATATTGAGCTTTGAGATGCTTTCCTTTCTCCTTTTTTTTTTTTTTTTTTTGTCTCATCCTCCTGATTGTTAAAGACTTTGAAAGCAGCATTTAGAAATTGCTACTGATGAGTCTTGGGATGCTTTTCTGTTTTAAGTTTTTTAATGGGTATCAGGTACAGATCTGCCGATAAACATGGAGAAAGAGAATACCAGCGGGAGTATTGAGGTCTAGGATGATATATTTGGTAATAGCCTCAGCAGTAAGATTTTCAGAAAATGAAACTAATTTGTCCTCCATATGGGACATATCTGTCATAGAAACGGAAACATGAACTTTGATCATCCCTTCAGCCCCTGCCAACTCCAGGAAAGGGAACATGTATTTCATTGGAAGAATTTTAGATTATGTAAGGGAAGGTGATGGCAAGGGGTAGGGGAAGTGTGGGTGTGGGATTTGAGGAAGGGGATGGGATGAGGGAGCACAGGGACCCTAGGGTCTATAGTTTGCCTGGTATTTCAGGGGCAGTGAATGAGAAAGTTGTAAGTCCACAAGGATTATTTGTGGAGCAGGGCTGACATAATTAAGGCTTTGAGCAAAGGTAAAAGAAAGCTTAGAGGTAGAGAACCTCAGACCATTTGCCATTTGCCATTTTGTTGGAGGAAATTGTCCAAATCTTGGAGAATTTTTTGATCAAAGGTCCTGAATTCAGGTCACCAATGCAGATTGTATAAATATTGTGTCCAGATCAGAGTACTAAGCCTAATGAGGAGTTTGCTTTTGAGTTCATCTTGGAGGTGAGGGATTTTGAGTTTTTAATGAGACAACCTAGGAAGGAGTCCTGTGGGACAGACTTGTTAGGCCCCATGTTGGAGAAGTTTGGCCAGGGTGGCAGTCGAGATCAAGGTATCCCTTGACATCTCTTGTCAACAGACAGAGCTCCACAGGAGAATGAGAGGACATCCTCTTCTACAATCTGACCCTGAAGTGGCACCCCTTTTCTACACAGAAAAGTCCTAACTGGGCTTCTCCAGAAATCTTCACCATGGCTGATTTTAGGACTGTCAGCAAAAGAGTCTCTACAAAAGAGTTCAATGTAGATAAACTTCCTATTTTCACATTGTCCTATCTTACTTGGCCACTGGCCGAGAAAAAAATCAGCACTCCAGGTGCTGGACTCTAGCCCACGACCTGCGCTGGCTTCATGAAAGAAGGATTGAATCGTGAGAAAATGCTAGGGAGTTTTAAATTAAAGAGACAAGACTCTAATTACCTTTAAAACCAGCTCTAGGACGGCTTCTCCTAGCTCCAGCCTCCAACCACCTAATGCGGTAGCGAGGTTTACTGAAGAGGCTAGTGTGAGAGAGAGAACACGCCAGGGAGTAGACTTTTATTGGGGAACAAGAAATTCTGGGGAAAATCCCATCAAATGAAGATTAAGGGGGACAGCATCCCAAGGTCAGGGGCGACAATTGGGTCTTCCGGGCAGTGGCCAGACACACCTCTGCACGGACAAGCTCTTGGACCTGGAGATGGGTGGGGAAAGCTCTGACACAGCTGTGTCTAAGCGCCTCTCACCCAGCCAGGGAGGTAACTCAAATCACATGCGAGGATGGCCTCCCACACTAGACACCCCTTACTAGTTTTTCACAAACATATCCAATATAGTAGTTTGTAGAAATGTGCAAACAAGGCCTCTGGCCTTGAGCTGGGCTTCACAGAAATGTCTACATTGTTTAGAGAAGTTACCAATTGGGCTTCATGGTAACAGCTGGCAGGGGGAGGAAATAAAGGGGAGAAAAGCTCTCCCCTTCTCAGGTGTTATCCTTGAAAGGTTAACTTGCCCAAAACAATGAAAGAAAAAAGCTGCTTTTTTTTTTTTTTTTTAGTTCTCAGCGGACACAACATCTTTGTTGGTATGTGGTGCTGAGGATTGAACCCGGGCCGCATGCATGCCAGGCGAGCGCGCTACCGCTTGAGCCACATCCCCAGTCCCCAAAAAAAGCTGCTTTTATGTGAACTTCTACAGACTGTGAACTTCTGAGCCCCTCCTATTTCATGCTAGGTATAAAACTCTGAAAATACCTGAACTTGGAATTCAGGGGATTAATTGATTACAGCAAAACCTGTGCCCTCTGAACCTGGTTGCAGCCAAATAAAACCGTTTCCTGCTATCTTCGGTGCTTTGCCTCATCTGTCCCTACAACAACCCCAGGTGGAGGACTCCTGAAGTTAGATGTGCCAAAAGTTGAGGGTCTCAGGGAGGGCACCTCTACAAGAGACCAGAAGGGATCTTAACTCTTGGAAGAATGAGAAGGCCCATGTTGCATGCAGGAACAAAATGGCAGAAAGCAGTCTCTGATCTGGAGGTCTTAGGTGCAGGGAAGAGGTCTAAGAACAAAGAGAGATTGGAAAGGAGAGGTTTAGAAGGAGGATGCCTCCAACACCAATAAAGGACCTGATACAGATCCTTGCTCCATCCATGTAGCAATAAGACAGCAAAATCTGAGCCCAAGAATGGGGTCCGATTTGGGATGAATACCAGCTGCCATTTAGGCAAAGTGCACTTCAGACAGTGTGAAGGGTCTCCTTCTAAAAGGTGGGAAGAAAAGGGAGTAGAAGACAATATGGGAATTCAGCTGTGGCCACATGAGCCGTCGCTGGGGGCTTCCCTGACCTCAGAGAATCATAGGAGCACCGGACAATCAGTGGTCACTTCTCAGGTCTCAGACACAATTTTAACATGACTGTCCAGTGAAAAGGCAAAAGAGGTGGAGGATGGAGGTTTGTTGGAACGGGGAGGGGTCAAAGGAACCCCAGAAAATCCCATTCCTGGGTTTTGGCACCAAAATGAAAGCAAAAATAACTGAAACAGGGACAAACTTCACAGATCAGTGCTGCTTTTTATTAAGCGGCAGAGGGGCACATTTTCAGGAGAGAAAATGGTGGCAGGATACAACAAGGGTCTGAGTTTTATAGGGTTTAGCAGAGCCAGGTCATGGGATGAGTTGGTTACCTACTTTGGGCAGGCTCATTTAGGGTGGGACAGGAGGGCAGGAAAGGAGTTTCCTTGGGGCCTATTGTACTGGGGTCAGAAGTTCAGTCAGGTGGGGGTCAGGTGTGAGTGTCTTTTGTGTTCTCCCCATTTTTCTTTCCATGTCTTCCTTCTGGCTGGAGCCTGGGTTTCTGAAGGGCAAAGGCTCCAATTTACCACAGACATCTTCCTACCCAGGGTGCAAGGCAGGAAGGAGGATAGGGGGAACAGCTGAGATAAGGAAAGTGCCCTGGGGCCTACTCTCCATGTCCTTCAGTAGAACTACTTCTCTGTCACCTCCTGGGGATGCCTGGAATCTAAGCAGGGAGTATTCTTCATATGATGGATTGGGCCTACTTATGACTTCCCTCCAATTGGAAGGAATCTGCACCCTAGCATTTGCAGCTCCCCCTTTATCTTATACCTGGACACCTTCATCATTCCCTATCTCTACTACACATTTTCTCTATTGCAGCCAGCAGAACCCAGGCCTGATTCCCATCCTTGCAGTTCTTGAAACACTCATGGGGCGGCCACAGGAGCAGCTGGTCTTGGGGTATCTTTAGACAAATATGAGCAATTTTCCAGAGCAGTTAGGGAATTACCTGACCATATAGCTTCCCAAATTAATGACATCCAAGATCAACTGGACTCTCTGGCTGCTGCTGTCCTTCAAAAACAGAAAGGCTTAGATTTAATTCTCATGGAAAAAGGAAGTCCTTTCTGTTAATAAGTCAGGAATAGTAAAAGATAAGATTTAAAGAAAAAAAAATATCTAAAATAACAAGCCGCCTGGCACAGTTGCACATACCTGTAATCCCAGTGGTTTGAGTGGCTGAGGCAGAAGGATCATGAGTTCAAAACCAACCTCAGCAATGGCAAAGCACTAAGCTACTCAGTGAGACCCTGTTTCCAGATAAAATACAAAAAAATAGGCTGGTCGAGTGCCCCTGAGTTCAATCCCCAGTACCAAAAAATAAATAAATAAAAATAAAAACAAAATAAAATAAAAACTAAGCCATTAACCTAGCAACCACCTCCTCCTCCCCTGGATGATGGGAAGGGGAAGACTCCCAACCTAGATTTGGCCCATTGTGACCCCCATTCTCCTGATTATCTTATCTCTCTCCCTCCTCCATGTTTCATTGATCTTTTCCAAAAGTTTCTAACAGAATGTATCCCCACCATCTCCAGGGCCACCTGAAAACTATGTTCCTCTTTCAGACTCTAGAAGATGCCCCAGCTATGCTCTTTCTCAGTATGAAGTAGACAGATATGATGATGTCACCTCAAGTCATTATACCACTTTCAGAGTCTAAAATGAAGGACATGGAGAATAAACTCCAGGACACTTCCCCTATTTAGAGTTGTTCCCCCATCCACCTTCCTGCCTGCCTTATGTGTGTGTGTGTGTGTGTGTGTGTGTGTGTGTGTGTGCAAGAGCACGCGCACTCATGGGCGCAGGAGATGTCTGTGGTAAATTGGAGCTTTTGTTATTTAGAAGCCCAGGCTTCAGCCAGAGGGAAGGCAGGAAGGGAAAATGGAGAGAACATAAAAAGGAACTCACACCTGAGGAGACACACACACACACACACACATACACACATGCCTGCGTTGAACTGGCTGACCCAAATACAACAGGCCCCAGGGAACCTCCCTACCTACCCTCCTGTCCCACCCTAAATTAGCCTGCCAAAAATAGGCAACCAACTCATCCCATGACCTGGCTCTGCTAAACCCTATAAAACTCAAACCCTTGTTGTATCCTACCACCATTTTCTCTCCTGAAAATGTGCCCCTCTGCTGCGTAATAAAAAGCATCACTGATCTATGAGGTCTGTCCCTGTTTTGGTATTTTGCCTTCAGTGAAGGAGTTTGTAAAACACGTGGACTCTCTGCGAGGGTAGTCCTGCACAAAGAATGCCAAACTGATCCCCCGTCATGAAGTCCCAAGGTCCCAGGACACCTGGACTGTTGAGGAGGTCGCCAGGGTGTCTTTGTGGTGGGCGAGAGGGAGATTTGGATGATTTTTTTTTTTTCTTCACTTAAGGAACTTGCTTCTGATTCAGGCTGGCTGAGCAGAGAAGGTCAAGTTCACTCATGAACACTTCTCCATCCCAGCCCATCTTTTCTCAAGCCTATGAGAGGCCATGTGTCTGGCACTAGTGACACCTGGTGGCCAGTAGACTAAGAGAGATAGTTATCCATCTGGTTCATGTCTGTATTCCAGGACCTAGTACAATGCCTGACTGAATGACTGGAGAAAGGAGAAGGAGTAGTTGTTTGTCTGGGCCTGGGGACCCACCAAGAGTACTGACCAGGACTTCAGGAGAGACTAGACAATTCATCTACTGAGGGATGTACAGACAGGAGGGGATCTGCTTGCTTGTTCCTAACTCTTGCTTCTTTGTTTTGTATTTAATGGCACCTGTGAAGCAGGAGAAGAAGTTATTTGGGGAAAAGGGCTAAAGTCAAAGCTGTTCCTGCATCTGGGTTTAATCCTGCTCTGAAGTTATGAATGGAGAGAGACCAGTGAGCTGGGCTGGAAATACCTGAGCAGCCCTCCCTTCAGAAAGAGAATACTGAGGGTGTAGCTCAGTAGAACACATGCACAGCACGAACAAGGCCCTGAGTTTAATATTCAGCATCAAAAACAGGAGCGTTGGCATACACCTATAATACCAGTGGTTCAAGAGACTGACACGGGAGAATTGCGAGTTCAAAGCCAGCCTCAGCAAAAGCGAGGTGCCAAGCAACTCAGTGAGACCCTGTCTCTGAATAAAATACAAAATAGGGCTGGAGATGTGGTTCATAAAGAAGACATTTAGGGGCTGAGGATATAGCTCAGTTGGTTGAGTGTTTGCCTCTCATGTCCAAGGCCATGGGTTCAAACCCCAACACCACAGGAAATAAATAAATAGAAGATGACTTAGGTCCAGAGAGGGCAAGAATCTGCCTAATTTCCAACAGTTAGACTATAGCAGGGCCAGAACTCCCAGCTTTACTGCCTTGGACCACAGCATTCAACACCCTAAGACAGAAACACAGAGGAAAGGAGCAATTGGTATGGAGCCTAGAGGAACCAGCATAGCACCTCCACCTGGCAGTCAGGGAGTGTAATCATCACAGACTCCTCTGTACATCCTTTGCTTGGAACTGAAGAACTGCACTTCTGTCTACCCTAAACGGAGTGTGTGTCTCCACACAGGTCCCCCCTCCCAATCACTCTCTTTGTACCCATCCCTCCAAGTGAATGGGCTGACGAAACCTCTCAGAATCTCAGTTTCTTTTGAAGTGTAAGAGATGTCAAGTACTTAAAGTGATGTTTGGCACACAGTGTGCATTCAATAGAAACCATAGCTGTGCCAGATCCAGTGGCACATGCCTGTAATCCCAGCAGTTCAAGGCTGACATGAGAGGATCCTAAATTTGAGACCAGTCTCAGCAATTTAGCAAAGACCTAAGCAACTTAGTGAGATCCTGTCCCAAAATAAAAAATAAAAAGGACTCAGGATGTAGCTCAATGGTAAAGCATCCCTGGGCTCAATCTCTAGTACTGAAGAAGAAGAAGGAGAAAGATAAGAACCATAGCTGCTATTAGAATTGTTATTCTAGTTAAGACTCAATTTGAGTCCTTTCCACAATCCTTAACTATAATGGAGACATCCCTGAGGGTGGAGGTCAGGGAATGCCCAGGACACATCAGTGGTCTGTGTTGGCTCCAGAGGGCCATCTGCTGGCTGATTTTCTAGCACCTTGCCTGTGGGTTGGGCAGGAACTGGCTCTGCTACCTGAACCTGACCTGTGGCTTTATTGAGGGTATAATGAGTCATTTGACTAAACTGAGGTCAGTTTTTCTCTGATATATAAAAAAAATAAAGACAAGGTACTGTTGAATTTTAATGATGCCATCTCCAGTTGCCCTGGATGGTACAGGTGGAACTCAAAAACCCCAGCAGAGAAGAGTGGGTCCTTGAGGCTACAGAAAAGGGAGCTGACACATGGACCCAGGTTC
This sequence comes from Spermophilus citellus, assembly GCF_964194105.1. Classification (NCBI taxonomy): domain Eukaryota; kingdom Metazoa; phylum Chordata; class Mammalia; order Rodentia; family Sciuridae; genus Spermophilus; species Spermophilus citellus. The sequence goes on along the minus strand of NC_138182.1, from coordinate 191,283,535 downwards.
TCTTGGCATTCTTGAGAGGAGATATGCCCTAAATCAGAATTATGTGGGTGGCAGTTTGAGGAAAACTGGAAGAGCCTACTATTCCACATTTGTTTTTCTCTCCTCCATCCCCAGGGCTGGCTTATTCTGGATTTCTCTTCTTCCTCCCGCCCCCCCCCCCCGCCCCCATGCCTGGTCCTAGAATTACTTTAAGCTAGGAATACCCCCAGATATTCAGTCGTCATTCAATAGTCAACAAGTATTTCAGTCCCTTCTCTATGCCAGACACTTTGCTCTGAGAACAAACCCAGCCCTTGCCCTTGCCATAGAAAGCTTACACTCGAGTGGACAAAGATGCAGACAGGCAAAGCTCTATTGAATAATTGCTGTTCTAGGAGCAAGCCCAGGACTTCAAGAGAGCAGGAGAAGGATGACCTTTAAACTCATTCTCAAAGAAGAAGAGCAGGTAACCTGCATACAGAAGAGAAGGGAGCTCTAGAAGTGAGCCCAGGGTTACTCTATCTCTGAGCTACATACCTGGCCCTTTTTATTTTTTATTTTGAGAAAGGGTCTCAAATTTCAGAGGCTGGCTTTGAACTTGGGTTCCTCCTGTGTCAGGCTCTCAGGTCACTGGGATTTGGGATTTCAGACACGTGCCACCATGTCCAGACCTCCTCCTCCTTCCTCTTCCTCTTCTTCAGTGTTATTGTGTTTTACTCTTTAATTGACATAGTTTCTAAATTATTGATATGTTGTTTTTGCCATGCTGTGGATCACCAGGACTTTTGGCACACTAGTCAAGCACTCTACCATTGAGCTACAGTCCCTGCCCCCTAGTTTTTTTTTTTTTTTTTTTTTTTTTTTTTTTTTTTTTTTATGTTGTTGTTTGGTTGGTTTTACAGGATGGAGTGAGTAAAAGGGATTGAACCCAGGGTGCTCAACCACTGACCCACATCCCCAGGCCTTTTTATTTTTTATTTTGAGACAGTATCTCTCGCAAAATTGCTTCGGGACTCGCTAAATTGCTGAGGCAATCCTCTTGTCTCCATCTCTCCTAGTATTCCAGGGGGAGGCACGAAAGGAGGTTTTCCAAGCTGGTTCAATCCTCAGTACAGTCGCCCTCCTCGAAAAATAAAAGAGGGCAGAACTGCTGGTTAGTGTGACCCTACCGGCCTAGAGCAGATGTTTGTGTGACTTAGGAAAGAGGCCTTTAGAACAGACAGAGGTGATTAAACTGAATCCCTATTGCGCTGGCCTTGAGAGAATTAAGGGAGTCAACACGAGGGTGAGAAAAGTCAAGTGGTAAGAGAAGTCGGAGGAAAGTAAGGCGCAGAGGAAGGGATCAAAAATGGAATGTGCGGATCTGGAGGCTGAGGCAGGAGGATCAAAGCCAGCCTAGCCGGCTGGGGATGTGGCTCAAGCGGTAGCCCGCTCGCCTGGCATGCGTGCAGCCCGGGTTCCATCCTCAGCACCACATACAAACAAAGATGTTGTGTCCGCCGAAAAATGAAAATAAATATTAAAAAAAAAAAAACTGTTAAAAAAAAAAAAAGCCAGCCTAGCAATTTACTGAAGCACTAAGCAACTCAGTGACACCCTGTCTCTAAATAAAATACGAAAAATGACTAGGGATATGGCTTAGTAGTTAAGTGCTCCTGGGTTCAATCTCTGGTCCAATAAAATAAAATGAATGAAAGAGGGTCTAAAAGGGTCAGATCTCTGTGACCGGGCACTCAGGCTGGAGGGTGGGGAAGGAACTGGAGCACTCTCAGTAAAGCTATAAGTCCGGGAACCGGAGCGGGAGGCCCTACCCTTTGGTGTGATCTAAGTCCCCAGTGAGGATACAGGCCAGATCCGGACAGTCCACAACAAGGTCACATCCCTCCCTCCGCCCCTAGGTGACGCGCCCAGGAGGCTCCCCTTCCCAGCATGCCCCTGGGAGGTGACCTCATCGGGCGGGTGCTAAGACCCAGTCTTCGCTAGGTGGCGCTGCTCTCAGTCACCAGCTAGATCCGCGTCCCGCAGACTTGAGAGGTCCCTGCCGCTGCCCGCGATGCTTCGGCGGCGGATCCCTGGCGGCCAGAGCGGCCACCGCCTAGGAACTTAGACTTCTGACCGAAGTCCCCGCGCTTTTGAAGCTTCTTTCAGGCACCCAAGTCAGAGACCTATGCTTCATCCTTGGGAGAGCTCTCATCCTCACACCCACGTGCAGGGTGGACAGGGAGTCTAATGTCCATTTTTTCTCTAAATCTTTTCAGAGCTCTTCCCTGTACTTCCCTCCTCCCCAACCTGAGACCCGCATAACCTGATGGTGGTTTTTTTTTTTTTTTTTTTTTTTTTTTTTTTTTTTAAGTACTGGGAATTGAACCCAGGGATACTTTACAACTGAGCTACATTCCAGTGCTCCCCCCCCCCCCATTCCCAGTGATTTGTTGTTGTTTTTAATACTGAGGATTGAACCCAGGGGCACTGAACCACATCCCCAGTCCTTTTTTATATTTTATTTAGAGACAGGGTCTCTCTAAATTACTAAAGGTCTCCCTAAATTGCTGAGGCTGGCTTTGGACCCAAGATGCTCCTGCCTCAGCCTCCAGAGCCTTTAAGATTACCAGCATGCGCCACCGCGACCAGATTTTTATTTGTTTTTAAGGAGTTAAGAACTCGCTATATTGTTCATTCTGATCTCTATCATGGACTAAAATGATTCTCCTGCCTCAGTCTCTCCAATAGCTGAGACTACAGGCAGTCACCATGCCTGGCCAACATTCACTACCTTAACACTTCTTTCTGTGTTGCTGGAATATATTCACAGTCTCCTAACTCTTTAATGGCTTCTGATGGATCCTGCCGTCAGGATCCATTTCAAATCTTTAACTTGACCTGCCAAGTGCTTTCAGCCTCATTTTCTATCATTTCCCACCTCTTTATCTCCATCATCATTTGTTGATTTTATTATAGATTCTTCTGTGCTTTGGCCTATATGCCCTTCTCCCACCTTCCCTACCTGCCCTACCTTCCTTTTCTTTTAGACCTAACTCAAAACATTTTCTGGAAGTAGGGTGGGGTGGCACAATCTTGTAATTCCAGTTACCCAGAAGGCTGAAACAGGAGGATCACAAGTTGGAGACCAGCTTCAAACTTTGAGATACTCTTGGTAGGGAGAATATCTCAGTGGAGTAGAGTGCCCCTGGGTTAAATGACCAGTACCAAAAGAAAAGAAAGAAAGAAAAAAAAAAAGGCTGAGGATGTATCTCAGTAATAGTGTGTGCTTGGCTTTGGGGAGACTCTTGATTTAATCCACAGCACCAAAATTAAATTAAAAACCTTCACAATGATCCCCGATTATAAATATAATCTGGTGTGCCCTCCATATCCATGCTCCAATCCATGAATTTAACTAACGACTGATGGAAACTATTCTTTAAAAAAAGTTAATCAAGCCAGTCACAGTGGCATCCACCTGTAATCTCGGCAATTTGGGAGGCTGAGGCAGGAGTATTGCAAGTTTGAGGCCACCCTCAGCAATTTAGCAAGACCCCATCTCAAAATTTATAAAGAAAAGGACTGGAAATGTAGCTAAGTGGTAAAGTATCCTTGGGTTCAATTCTCAGTACCAAAAAAAAAGTGCAAAGTGCATTTGTACTGAACATGTACACATTTTATTTCTTGTCATTATTTCCTAAACAACACAATATAACAACTATTTACATAGTGTTTACATCATATTAGATATTATAAGTAAACTAAAAATGATGTAAAGTAACATGGGAACCACTTTTAAATGAAGAATAAAATGTTTTTGTTTATAAAAAATAAAAATAAAACAAGCTGGGGGCTGGGGATGTGGCTCAAGCAACAGCGTGCTCACCTGGCATGCGTGGGGTGTTGGGATCGAACCTCAACACCACATAAAAATAAAATAAAGATATTGTGTCCACCTAAAACTAAAAAAATAAATAAATAAATATTTTTTAAAAAATAAAACAAGCTGGGCATAGTGGTACACACCTATAATCTCAGCAATTTGGGAGGCTAAGGCAAGAGGATCAAAGTTTGATGCCAGCCTGGGCAACTTAGTGAGACCTTGTCTCTAGATTAAAAAATAAATAAAAATAAAAAAGAACTGGGGCTGTAACTCAGTGGTAAAAATCCCTGGATTGAATCCCCAGTACAGGGAGGTTAGGGATACACACACACACACACACACTCTCACACACACACACACACACACACACACACACACACACACATATGAGAATGTACATAACTTAGATGCAAATCCAGGCCACTCTGTATAAGGGACTTGAGCATCTTAACCACAGGAAACCAATCCTCCATGGACATTGAAGGAGGACTATATTCTGACCTCCCTAAAACCAAGATCAGTTCTCTAGAGAGAACTGTTCTATAGGGTTTTGGGGTTTATGGTTGTTGTTTGTTTTGGTACTGGGGATTAAACTCAGGAGCTTCCTACTACTGAGCTACATTTGTAGTCCTTTTTATTTTGTATTTTGAGACAGGCCTTAAGTTGCCAAGAGGCTGGCCTAGAATTTTCAGTCTTCCTTCAGCCTCCTGAGTCACTGGCAAATTACTGGGATCACGTATATGTGACATCACACCCAGCTGCTTTGTAGGTTCTTGGAGGTAGGTAATACACACTCATTTGAGTGGCATTTCCAGTTATGGAAATAGGTTTTACTGTAGAGTGTTGATACCGCTGTTGACCGGTGACGAGTCCTTGCTTCCCCGATGTTGAAGAATAACACCAAAGAAGCACGCCGAGGCAAGGTCAGAGTAGAAAGTAGAAGTTTATTAAAGGACAGCAGAAAAGACTTCTCCCAGAGGAAGAAGGGGACCCAAAAGGTGGAATCCAAGGAAGGGCTGTTGTCTCCCCTTTTTATAGTTTTGGTGATGGAATGTAGGTTGGAGAGCCTGAGGGGTGGGACACTTCTTTGTGATGGGCTATCTTTAAGTTTGCTGGGGGCTGTTCATTAACACTTCTTTGAGGTGGACTTTGGCCTAGGGCCTTTTCAGGACTTCATCAACATTCCATGAGTTGTCCTGTGTTTTCCCTGAGTCATTCCCAGCATGGCCTCCATTTTAGATTTCACTCGGTATTAGACCCAATTTACCTAACTACACTGACTACCTAACTTTAAATCTGGCTTCAGTGTGATGGCCCACACTTATAATCCCAGTGACTCAGGAGACTCAGACAAAAAGATTCCAAGTTTGAGGCCAGCCTCAGCAATTTAGCCGGACCCTATCTCAAAATAAAAAATAAAAAGGACTAAAAATGTAGCTCAGTGGTAGAGCACCCCTGGGTTCCTTTCCCAGTTCCCAAAACAAAAAAGTTAGCACCAGGGGCTGGGGATATGGCTCAAGCGGTAGCACATTCGCCTGGCATGTGCGGGGCGCTATGTTCAATCCTCAGCACCACATACAAATAAAATAAAGATGTTGTGTCCACCGAAAACTAAAAAAAAAAAAAAAGTTAGCACCATGCATAACTTATAGGAAGTGATCAGTAAGAATTTGTCTGATGCTATTTGTTCAAGATGCCATTGAAAATGCAAAATTCATCCTCTAAACCTTTTGTAGGCTTCCCAATAAATGTGAACTATCCTCATTAAATCTGGGTGGTTATCTTTCACAATCCCTCTCCACCCCCCACTGAACCCACACAGCCTGAGTTCATCACCTGAAAAGAGGACAATGGAGGGAGACAGGCAAAGAAAATCAGTGGAGGACAATAGGAGAAAAAAAAAGATTGGGGAAGAGCTGGAATCTCTATAGGAGGTCAGGCCATTGGGGTACCAAGGGGGCCCACCTGGTGAAAAGGACTCCTTAGGGGATCCCTGGTTTTGGATGCATTTGCATGAGAATAAGGAAGCATTAATTATTTATATTAAAGAGAAGCTTTGATATAAATCTGTGGGAACAACTGCCAGGTCATATCTCCAGATCATCAAGACATAACTGAGGATGCCAAAGAGTATGAAGAATGAAATCACCAAGCCAGGGATTGGCACTGCCTGTAATCCCAGCGATTTGGGAGGCTGAAGCAGGAGGATCACAAATTCAAGACCAGTCTCAGCAATTTAGCAAGATCCTGTCTCAAAATAAAAAAAAAAATAAATAAAAAGAACTGGCAATGTGGCTCAGTGGTTGTGTCCCTGGATTCAACCCCAGTACCAAAAAAAAAGGGGGGGGGGGCTGGAGATGTAGCTCAGTCACTCTGTGGTAGTAGATCAATCACCTCTGAATTTGATGTCCAATAAAAAAAAAAGAGCTAATAATCAAATTTTTGCCAGCTTCTTTAATTATTTTGGGAAACATTTTTAGATTAGGACTTTCTGGTTAAGGGGCAAACTTTTGATTATATTGCCAAAATATAAAGGGACCTCTTTAGAGCCAGATTTTAAGAGTTGAGTTTAGGAGATAAAGCTGATGGGAGGTGGAGAGGGATGTGTAGGAGGAAAGAAGTTAGCCTGGGTTTTTGGCTATTCCAAGGAGTCCTGTAACATAAAACTAGAAAGTCACCATTGGATCCCTTAACTATCACACACTGTTTCCCTGCATGATGTTCAAGTTCCCACAGCCTAGCATCTCCCATGGGATTCTATAGCAGAACAGGGAAACTTTTATCCCGATGGAGTGAGGAATAAGATTATCTCCATTTGGGACCAATTATGCTAAATTGATGATCCAAACCATTGTATTCTTTCTCAGAATTTAATTTCAGGCATTTTTGTGTATCACCTAATTTAATTGTCACCAAAATCTACATTAGTAGGTGTTATCTTTATTCCCAGTTATGGATAAAGATACTGATGCAGTGCTGGGTACAGTGGCACATGCCTATAACCAACTACTAGAGAAGTTGAGGCAGGAGGATTGTAAATCTGGGGCTAGCCTGGGTAACTCAGCAAGATCTTGCCTCAAAATTTTAGAAAGGGGGTGGGGGATGCTTGGGGATATAGCTCAGTTGCTAGGCCTTTGGTTGAATCCCAATACTGGGTGGGGGTGCGGGCGGGTGGGGGAGAAAAGAAAGAAGAAAAAACAAAAACAAAACTGTGGCATGAAGGAGCTCAATGATTTGGCCAAGGTTAAATAGGCAGCAAGTGGTGGAGCCAGATCTCTGCTCAATTTGTTCCCACCCTCAGCTCTGCTGGATGTTTGTTTGTTTGCTTGTTTTTTGGAAGTTTTTTTTTTTTTTTTTTTTTTTTTAACAGATCTAGACCTACTTAATCTGGGAAGGGAGAATGTCACAAAAGAGATTTTTTTCTTTTATTTGTGTTATATATGACAGTAGAGTGTATTTTGACATATTTATACAAACATGGAATACAACTTTTTCTAAGTAGGATCCCAATCTTGTGGTTGTACATGATGTGGAGATTCATGACAAAAGAGAATTTAAAGCTTCAGGAGTTGAATTTAGGAGAGAAAGCTGATAGACCACCTCCCAGCATTTTCTAGAAGCTACATTCTGGCCTTGGACTAGGAAGGCATTGACAGAGGCTCTTCTCAACACTGGTAACCTTTGAGCTTTAGGTAGGTTGGCTAGTAGCGGGACCCAAAAAGATAGAGGGGTAGCTGAACTGGGAGGAATTGGGAAAATAAATCCCTTTGTAATTTAGTGGTGTCTTGAATAATTAGAGGGACAATGATCGATGATGAGGGAAATTGAACCCCAGCAGGTGGGCTGGAGGTCAGGTTAGAGGAGCCCAGAAAAAACTGATTCAGGGAAGCAGGGGAAGCTGAAGGTCCAGGGAGAGGAGGGACAGGTCCCGAAGTGCAGGTGGTGAGGAGGGGGGGACCACTAGTGTCAGTCCCAGAACCGGCTTTCAATGAAGGCCTGGTCATTTTGTTTTGTGATCACTTTGAGCAGTTAAGGACTTTCAGTGTCCTTTTTCTTGTCTGCAACAGTATCTTTCTCCCAAAATAGTTGTGAGGGGTTTGGTACCTAACTGTACTCAATAAATGCTAGCCATTGTCACAAAGTGCTTAAGATATGGCCCTGAATGTGGTAAATGCTCAGTAACGGGGGGCCATTGTTATGCAATAGTTACTTGAGCGGCCCTGGAGGCCCAGCCTTGACCCCCTCTCAGGGTGGAGTGAGGGATCAAAGGCCTGAAGATCCTGAATGTGAAAGCCCCTGACAAGCCACCAAGGATCCTGGGACCCCAGCCTTGAAGGCTTTGTGATGATTATTAAGCACTAGACAGCAGGGGAGTGAGGAGGAGGGGCTGTCAAATTTGAGCCAACTACCCCCACCTGCTCCTTCTCTAGAGTCAATGGTCTTCCTGGGGTCTTGGCAGGAGGAATGTGAAGGCCCCCAGTGAAAATAGGGAATACCTCAAGCCAAAGCTGGACCAGGTGAGCATCTGGGTCAGCCTCAAGGCAGAGAATGGGAAGCAGTCCCAAAAGCATCCTCCCCAGGCCACCTTCCTGCCCCCATAGACTTTGACAGATGGCACAGGGAACCAGGAAAAAAAAAAGAGAGAGAAGCTACAGGACCTTAAAAATGACCTCCTCACACTACATACAAAATTCAAGAGGATGACTTGAAATGGCAGTAGTAGGATTGAAATCAGACGGCAAGAGGGATTTATTTCCCTCCTGAGAGCAGTAAGTGAGCTACTTAGGAAGAGATTCTGAAACCTTTTGTTGGAGATCCGTAAGAATAATAATAGCTACCTGGTTAGATGCCTGGTGTTCTTCATGCATTAGATCATCAATTCCTACAAAATCTCATTGGGTAAGTGCTATTATTATCCCCATTTTATAGATAAAATTGCTGAGCTCAGATTAGGGAAGGCTCTTGTCCAGTACTTTATTATTCAGCAATATGAAGAGCAGTGCCAGGACCTCTATCCACTTGGAGACCCTGCTTCTTTGACACCTACCTTCAGGGAGGCGCTGGGGGGCCCAATTTAGAGCCGCCCACAATACTTCTCAAGGAATCTTGTGTTAAATTTGCAGAATCTCACCCCCATAAAGCTGTCATACAGGTAGATACAGATGCGCTTTGTCACTGCTAACCATCAGCTGGAAGCTTCCGATGCACTGCCCAAAGGACCCAAAGTCCACTCAGAACAGAAGCTCCAAGTTTTCCCCCTCCAGGGCCAGAAGGCTTCTTCAAAAAGGGAGCCAAAATGCATGGGGTGGGGGCTAAGAAGGCAGGAACTGCACAAGCCCAGACATTTTTTTTTCAGTGTATTTTGTTTGTTACTGGGAATTATGGTCAGATGCTCTACCGTGTAGTCCATCCCCAGCCCTTTTTCTACTTTTTAATTTTTTGGTACTAGAGATTGGTATGCAGGGGAGCTTAACCACTGAGCCACATCTCCAGCCCTTTTTAATTTTATTTTTTTTTCCTTTTTAATTTAAAAAAAATTTTGAGACAGGGTCGAACTAAATTGCTTAGGGTCTCACGAAATTGATGAGGCTGGCTTGGAACTCATGATCCTTCTGCTTCAGCCACTGGAATCATACATGTTTTTTCTTTCTTTCTTTCTTTCTTTCTTTCTTTCTTTCTTTCTTTCTTTTTTTTTTTATTTATTTATTTATTTTTGGTACTGAGGATTGAACCCAGGGCCCTGTGCATGTAAGGCAGCACTCTACCAACTGAGCTGTATCTCCAGCCCCATATATGCTATTTTTAAAAATATTTCCTTAGTTGTAAAGGGACACAATACCTTTATTTATTTATTTATTTTTGTGTAGTGCTGGAGATCAAACCCAGTACCTCATGCATGCTAGGCAAAAATGTTCTACCACTGAACCACAACCCCAGCCCCTATATATGCTATTTTTAAGAGAAAAAGTTGCCCATGGGGCTGGGGTTGTAGCTCAGTGGTAGAGCGCTCACCTAGCATGCTTGGGGCACTGAGTTCGATCCTCAGGACCACATAAAGTAAAATAAAGACATTGTGTCCACCTATAACTAAAAAATAAAATTGCCGATGTTCAAATAATCAGCAATTTGTAGAGTCACCATTCAGCTCCGATTTATCTGGTTTCCCCCATTAACCTTGATGTTCCTTTCTCATCCAGTCTCCTGTGTTGACAATGTTTTACCCAGGTCTAGCACAGGGGAGGCACTTAATAAATACGAGCTGTATGGCGCCATCCCAAGGGCACTCTACTTTCCTTTTGTAGCACAGACCATGAGTTTGGTTTCTTTGTCTCATGAATTTGAAGAATAAAATCCACGGACACAAGAGTAAGAGCCAAGTAACATGATTTATTGAGAGGAATAGAAAGAAAGCAGGGCTCCCAAAGAGGGAGGTAAGAGTGGGATGCCAAAGAGTGGCTATTGTCTAGGGGTTTATATAGATCTACAGGTTTAAGGAAGTCAGCCCCCTGCCCAATCCTGGGTAAGGTATTCCATGTCCATGATTTATTTATGTAGCCTTAATTCAATCAAAATATTTTTTTTCTCTTTAGAGAGAGAGAGAGAATTTTTTTAATATTTACTTTTTAGTCTTCGGCCGACACAACAACCTTATTTGTATGTGGTGCTGAGGATCAAACCCAGCACTACGTGCATGACAGGCAAACGCGCTACCGCTTTAGCCACATCCCCAGCCCCTTAATTCAATCAAAATATTGATCAGGTATTTTTCCTTCTTTGGAGAGGCATAGACCCCAGTCACATAGGTCCTGATTTAAAAATTGTCTTTATGTAAATATTTCAGCAAATATCTGCAGCTGCTATTTGTGCTCTACTGCCTAGGAAGTAACCTAGGGACTCATTTCCCTGTCTACCCAGACTTATCTCTTCTCCTAATTTCATCTCTCAGTCCCTCCTTCCTTTATATTTTTGTATTCCAGCCAACAGACCTAGGTAAGGAATTAGCCAACAACTCACACCAATCACAACATATGTGAATTAATAACCCTTCAAACCATCTGAGGAAGTTAGGTACAGTGGCACATGCTTAACTTTGGGACTCTGGGGCAGGAGGATTGCAAACAGCTTCAGCAACGTGGTAAGATGCTAAGCAATTTAGCAAGACCCTATCTCAAAACCAAACCAAAACAAAACAAAACAAACAAATTTTCAAGGATTTGGCTTTGCAGTCTTCCATCTGAGGACCTAGACATGGTAGAGCACATATAAGCCTTTGTGCTTTGTCTGAATTCCTCACCCATTGGCAAGAGAGACTTTTTAGGCCTGGCATGGTGGCACATGCCTGTAATTGAGCAATTTGAGAGGCTGAGGCAGGAGGATTTGTAGGCAGCCTCAGCAATTTATTGAGACCTTGTCTCAAATATAAAAAATAAAAAGGGCTAAACTGGGTGCAATGGTGCATACCTGTAATCCCAGCAAGGCAGTAATCATAGTTGAGGCAGGAGGATCACAAGTTCAAACCCACCTTCAGCAATGTAGTGAGGCCCTAAGCAACTCAGCGAGACTCTGTCTCTAATAAAATACAAAAAAGGGTGGGGATGTGGCTCAGTGGTTAAGCATCCCTGGGTTCAATCCCTGGTATGAGAGAGAGAGAGAGAGAGAGAGAGAGAGAGAGAGAGAGAGAGAGAGAGAGAGAGAGAGACTTTACTTTTGCAGTGCTGGGGCATTGGTGCACATCTGTAATCCTAGCAGATTGGGAAACTGAGGAGAAGGATCACATGTTCAAAGCCAGCCTCAGCAACTCAGCAAGATCCTGTCTCAAAATACAGACTAAAAAGGGCTGGAAATGTGGCTGGGTGGTTATGTGTCCCTGGGTTCAATCCCCAGTATAAAAAAACAAAAAATACCCCAGAGCCTCATGCAAGCTGGGCAAGCACTCCTCAACTGTGCTACATGCCCTCAACCTGACCCACAGAATTTGTGTACACAATAAACATTGTTTCGATTTTGGGGTCCTCAGTTACACAAGCAAAGTAACTGGAATACTCCTTCATTAGAAATCAGCTCTGTGAGGGCTGGGATTTTTTTCTGGGCCCAGTGCTAAATCTCTAGCACAGGTGCTAAATCACTGTTCAGCAAATACTTGTTGAATGAGAGGATGTATCTTTTAGGGTTCAGAAGATGATACTATGACCTTCTCCTGGCCTCCTGTCCCCCCCACTTATTTCCCACCTCCACCTCCAGGCTGCCAAAGAAACTAGAATTCCATTTCCCCAAGATGAGTCATAGATATCAGAACTCTTTTTCCACAAAGGCATGCTTGAAGCCTAAAAATATTACCTTTTTTTTTTCTTTGTACCAGAGATTGAATGCAGAGGTGCTTTACCACTGAGCTACATCCCCAGCCCTTTTTTTTTTTTTTTTTTTTTTTTTTTATCTTGAGGCAGGGTCTTGCTAAATTGCTTATAGCCTCACTTAATTGCTGAGGCTGGCTTTGAATTTGCCAATCCTCCTGCCTTAGCCTCCTGAGCTGTTGGAATTATAAAAATATTACTTTAATCTTCCCTTTAACACACACATATATACTGTGTAAAAGTTGATAATAAGGAAACTAAGACCCTCATTCCAGAGAGATCCTGCCCCATATCCAGGAAAAGAAATGCTTCATGGAGCATCCGGGAAGAATCTGAATAGACAGCCTTGCCCACTCAGTTTATTTCTATTAGTGCATAAGCTTTTTGTTCAATCACATTGTACACAACTCCTTGTATCATTGAGCCTAAGCATAAAGAGATAATTCACCCTGGGACTTTGGGTCTTCATTCAGAAAGCTCCAGCATCATGTAAAACTATGATCCAGTAAGTGGATCATAGTTTTATATGTCTATTTCTCATGTTAAATCTATTGCAACAGACTTAAAAGATTTGAACCTTTAGAGGAAAAAAAATTGAACTTCCCTACATATATCTGTCCTGTTCCATCCAAACAGCTGATACAATTGGTCCTAAGGTGTTAAGGGCTGAAAATGCCTCTATGCAGGAACCATTGGGAACCATTTACATTTTAGATGGCAATCATGACTAAGGGTTAGTATGGCTTATCAAGGGGACCCCTCCTCCCTATCCCACATGTCTGACTTCCTGTCTGGCTTTAGTGTCAGCAGCTGGCCACACTGATCTTGTGCTGGACATGCTGTGAATGTGACTGCCCTCAGCTTAGCCACCCATTCCAAGGACCTTGGCTGTGCCTAGTACTTCTAAAGGGCAACTAGGATACAGGCTTTGGTCTTCAAGATGACAAAGAGATCTTTGGGGGAAGACAAGAAGAGTTGTCACAGAGCAGATACTTGCCTTGGGACTTTTGAACTGTGGACCTCAGCGCAGAGGAGAGACCATAACAGCTTCTCTGACACATAGGCCTTTATTCATGCTTTTCCCTGGGCCTGGAAGGGCAGCCTCTTCCTCACCAGGCCTGATAATCTCCTACCTGTAACTCAGGTTCCAATGAAATTTTGTTCTCTCCAAACCCCCTCCTCTAAACCTCCCAACCTGGATTAGGACCCTTCCTTTGTACTTCATCGCCTCCCATACCTCCCTCTACCAAATATTTAAGTTGCTGATAGACCTTTATTTACTTATACATGGTTCTGAGAATCAAACCCAGTGTCTCTCACATGCCAGGCAAGTGCGTTACCACTGAGCCCCAGCCCCAGCCCCCATAGGATTATAATTATAATTTATCTCTGTCTGTTTGACCATAGCACTTTTACGTCAATCTCTTTTATTGTATCCTAAGACCCAGGCCAGATGCTTGGAACATAGTAGATGCCCATTCATTAATTTACTGAATCATTTGTTCATTATTTGAACACATAATTTTTTAAAAATGGTGCTTGGGATTGAACCCAGGGCTTTGTGCATGTGAGGCAAACCCTCTACCAACTGAGCTATATCCTCAACCCTTGGACAAATAATTGTTGATAAATCATTCAATATATGCCAGACATTGTTGCAGATGTTGGTAAGTGCTCAGGAACAATTTGTTGAAAGAATGACAGAGGAAACTGAAAGACTCTTAGTAAGATCAACCCTCTATTTTTGTGGAGTGGTAGGATTCAGAATCTCTATTTCCCAATGTTAAGTATTCATTGGGTGGGCATTTTTCCCCTCCTTCCTTCCTCAAGATACCTAAAGCCAACAGAATGGGGGTGGGGGTCTTGGAGCATGTGCACAGTGATCTAGCCATACCACTTCCTAGCTCTGTGGTCCTGGGAACATTACTAAACTTCCTTCAGCTTCATTTTTCTCATTTGTGACACGAGGAACATGGGGAATGTCCATAAAAGGGCACAGAGTTAGAAATTAAAATTAATAAAAAAGGGCACAGCGTTTCTTACTGATATGATGAAAGTATTCTAAAATTGGTTTGCAGTGATTGTTGAACAACTCTGTACTTGCACACAAAAAAATCATTGACTTATACGCTTTAAAATGAGCAAATTTGATGAAATGTCATAGTTAAATAAAGATGTTAAAAGAAGTAGTTGGGGGGGGCTGGGGATGTGGCTCAGGTGGTAGCGTGCTCGCCTGGCATGCGTGCGGCCCAGGTTCGATCCTCAGCACCACATACAAAGATGTTGTGTCCACCGAAAACTAAAAAATAAATATTAAAAATTCTCTTTCTCTCTCTCTCACTCTCTCTTTAAAAAAAAAAAAAAAAAAAAGAAGTAGTTGGGGGCTGGGGATGTGGCTCAAGTGGTAGCGCGCCCGCCTGGCATGCGTGCGGCCCGGGTTCGATCCTCAGCACCACATACCAACAAAGATGTTGTGTCCGCCGAGAACTAAAAAATAAATATTAAAAATTCTCTCTCTCTCACTCTCTCTCCTCTCTCACTCTCTCTTTAAAAAAAAAAAAAAAGTAGTTGGGTGAGATGGCACATGCCTGTAATCCCAGTGGCTCAGGAGGCTGCTGAGTCAAGAGGATCACAAATTCAAAGCCAGCCTCGGCAATTTAGGGAGACCCTAAGCAACTTAGGGAGACCCTGTCTCAAAATAAAAAATGGTTGGGGAGGTGGCTCAGTGTTTATGTGCTCCTGGGTTCAATCCCCTAGTACCAAAACAAAACAAAACAACAACAATAAAAGAGTTAAAAAGAAAAAAAGGAAAACAATTGATAAAGACTAGTATAATACTGGACTAGTATATATCAGAAATAACCTTGAGGAGTTTTCTAGACAACAGTCTCTCCACACACAAAACTTTTTTTCTTTTCTTTTTTTTCTTGCAGTGCTAAGAACTATACCTGGGCTCTCAGGCATCCTAGACAAGTACTCTACCATTGAGCCACATCTCTAGCCACATATAAAACAAATTTTAAGTCAGTACATCATTTGACCTAGCTTCACTTCTTCTTTTTTTTTTTTTTTTAAACACCCTCACTTCCAAAAATTTATACAAAACTGGGGATTGAACCCAGGGCTTCAACATAAGAGGCAAACACTCTACCACTGAACTACACTGCCCCCTACTAATTTACTAAGGAAATAGTTAATTGGGCACAGATATTTGTGCAAAGATATTTCCTGCAGAATTTATTGAATTTATAGAATTTATTGAATATTTGTCAAGAAACATTTGTAAACAATTCAAAGGTCCTGGATTAGGAATTTGGTTAAATAAATATGGAAGAGCTATGTAAGGCAAATTTCCATGTGTTGAAATAGAAAGATGTTTATCGGGCTGGGGTTGTAGCTCAGTGATACAGCGCTTGCCTAGAATGTGTGAGGCACTGGGTTCGATTCTCAGCACCACATATAAATAAAAAGGAAAAGAAAGGTCCACCGACAATTTAAAAAAAATTTTAAAAAGATGTTTATAATTTGTATTTTTGTTATAAAGGAAATGTAGATAGAATAGATTATAATGAGCCCTAGTGCATTCACTACCTAGTTTAAAAATCACCAATTTCCAGGACTTGGTAGTACATGCTCCCCTGTAATCCCAGTGATTTGGGAGTCTGAGGCAGCAAGATTGCAAGTTCAAAGCCAGCCTCAGGTTGGGGATTTAGCTCAGTGGCAGAGCTCTTGTCTAGCATGCAAAAGGCCCTGAGCTTGGTCCTCAGGCCTGGGGGAAAAAAAAAAGCCAGCCTCAGCCTCAGAGTGAGGCTCTAAGCAACTACAGAGACCATGTCTCAAAATATACAAAGGACTGGGGATGTGGGTTAGAGGTAAAGAATCTCTTGACTCAATTCCCAGTACCAAGTAAATTAATTAATTAACTAAAATAGAAAATAAAAAGGGCTGGGGATATAGTTTAGTTGTAAAGTGCCCCTGGGTTCAAACCCCACTATCACAAAACAAAAAACAAAACAATCAATTGCTAGTTCATGGGCATTCTTGTTTCATTTATACCTTCATTCACTTCTTGTATTATATTGAAGCAAATCTCAGACATCATTATCATTTCCTCTGTACACATAATCACAATTGTATTATTGCACTTAAAAAATAAATCCTTGATCAGCTACTTGGGAGGATTAGGCATTAGGATTACAAGTTGGAGGCCAGTCTGAGACATTCAGCAAGACCCTGTCTCAAAATAAAATTTAAGGGTTGGGTTGTGGCTTAGTGGTAGAGTACTCAGTGTAAGGCATAGGGTTCTATCCTCAACACCACATAAAAAATAAATAAAATGAAGTCATTGTGATCACCTATAATTAAAGAAAAATATTTAAAATAAAAATAAAACAAAATTTAAGAAGGCTGGGGCTGGGCATGGTGGCACACATCTGTAATCCCAGCAATTTGAGAGGCTGAGGTAGGAGGATTGTAAATTCGAGGCCAGCCTTGGCAACTTAGCTAGGCCCTGAGCAACTTAGTGAGACCCTGTCTTAAAATAAAACATAAAAAGGGTTGGTGATGTGGCTCAATGATTAAGTGCTCCTGGGTTCAATCCTTGGTACCAAAAAAAAAAAAAAAAAAAAAAAAGGCCGGGGTGCTGAGGATGAAGGTCACTTATAGAGTGCTTGTACATCACCCTGAGTTCAATCCCTAATACCAAAAAAAGAAAAAAAAAATCCATACTATTCTCAAAGATCTAGTCAGTGTTCAAATTTCCAATTATTTCTACAATTTGATGTTTAATAGTTTGTTTGAATTAGAGTACAAATAGGGGCCATAAATTATGATTGATATGCTTCTTAAATATCTTTTTTTTTTTTTTTTTTTTTTTGCAGGGCTGAGAATTGAACCCAAGGCTTTGTGCATGCTAGGTAAGTGCTCTACCACTGAGCTACATCCCCAACTGCCTCCTCCTTTCTTAAAAATGTTGAGACAGGGTCTTGCTAAATTGCACAAACTTGAGATCTTCCTGTCTCAGCCTCCAAGTAGCTGGGATTACAGGTGTGTGCCACATTTGGTTTTAAGTGATTTTTGTTTTTGTTTTAAACTAGGAATTGAAAGCAGGGGCATTTTACCATTAAGCCACATTCTCAGCCCCCACCCCCACCCTTTTTAAATTTTGAGACAGGGTCTCACTAAGTTGTTTAGGGCCTTGCTAAATTGCTGAGGCTGGCCTCAAACTTGTGATCCTTCTGGCTCAGTCTCCTGAGTTGCTGGGATTATAGGCATGCACCATTGTACTCAGCTCACTTAGCATGTTTTAAAGATTCACCTATGTTATGTAGTACAAGTACTTCATTTTTTTTTAGAGCTGAATAACAGTCCATTTCATATACCAAGAGTCATCTCTTGGTATATGGGGTATTGGTTCCAGGACTCCCACAGATACCAAAATCCACAGGTCCATTTTATAAAATGCTCAGGTCCCTTATATAAGGTGGCACAGTATGTGCATATAATGTACATGTATCTTCCTACTTACTTTAAATCATGTATAGATTACTTATAATAACAAATACAATGTAAATTATTATTATATTCTATTGTTTAGAGAATAATAACAAGAAAAAAGTCTATACATGTTCGCTGCAGTGCAACCTTCCCCACCTGAATATTTTTTTAAATATTTATTTATTTATTTTTTTAGTTTTTCGGGGGACACAACATCTTTGTTTGTATGTGGTGCTGAGGATCTAACCTGGGCCGCACGCATGCCAGACAAGCGCGCTACCACTTGAGCCACATCCCCAGCACCCCCCACCTGAATATTTATGATCTATGATTGGTTCAATCTGAGGATGCAGAATATTTGGATGTGAAAAGAAGACTACACAACATTTTGTTTGCCATTCATCAGTTGGTGAATGTTTGTGTTGTTTCCACTTTTTTTAAATCTTTTTTTTTTTTTTTTTTTTTAAAGAACTGAAAGTGGAGGGTTGGGGATGTGGCTCAAGCGTAGCGCGCTCGCCTGGCATGCGTGCGGCCCGGGTTGATCCTCAGCACCACATACCAACAAAGATGTTGTGTCCGCCGAGAAGTAAAAAATAAATATTAAAAATTCTCTCTCTCTCTCTCTCTCTCTCTCTCTCTCTCTCTCTCTCTCTCTCTCTCTCCCCCCCCTCCCTCCTCTCTCACTCTCTCTTTAAAAAAAAAAAAAAAACTGAAAGTGGAGAGTCAAGAGATATTTTTAATTTTTTTTTAAAGAGAGAGAGAGAGAGGGCTGGGGATGTGGCTCAACTGGTAGCGCGCTCGCCTGGAGTGCGTGCGCCCCGGTTCGATCCTCAGCACCACATACCAACAAAGATGTTGTGTCCGCCGAGAACTAAAAAAAAATAAATATTAAAAATAAAATTTAAAAAAAAAAAAGAGAGAGAGAGAGAGAGAATTTTAATATTTATTTTTTAGTTATAGGCGGTCACAACATCTTTGTTTGTATGTGGTGCTGAGGATCGAACCCGGGCCGCACGCATACTAGGCGAGCGCGCTACCTCTTGAGCCACATCCCCAGCCCTTGTTTCCACTTTTTGGCTATTGTGAATAACGCTGCTGTGAATATTTGTGTACAAGTTTATGTGTGGATTCTTTTTTTTTCACCCCAGCCTTGTGTGGATTCTTAAATATCTTTTGATTTCTAGGTTTCCTCCCTGTGTATGTATGTGCGATACTGACTTTTAACTTATTTGCTGAAGAAACTGTGTTGTCATATACTTTCTCACATTTTGGATTTTGCTTCTTGTATTTCCAAGGTACAGTTTGTGTGTGTGTGTGTTTGTTTCTGGGGATTGAACTCAGAGTCTCAAGCAAGGTAGGCAAGTGCTTTATCACTGAGCTAAACTACCAGCCCAGGGGTTTGTGTGTGTGTGTGTGTGAGTATGTGTGATTATAAAAAAGTGAAATGGAGTAGGTCTTTGTGGTGATGGACTAGTTGTGCTTTTTTTTTTTTTTTGGTACCAGGTGTGTTTAACCCCTAAGCCACATCTCTAGCTCTTTTTAAATTTATTTATTTATTTATTTATTTATTTTTGAGGCAGGGTCTTGGTAAATAGCTTAGGGCCTTACTATCTGGTTCTACTGAAGCTGGTTTTGACCTTGCTGTCTCATGCTTCAGACTGTGATTGCTGGGATTACTTACAGGTGTATCACCATGCCTAGTTCTACATCTTGATTATGGTGGTGGTTATAGGAATCTGCACATGTGACAAAATGATGTAAAACTATATATACACATTGGTCAAACACCAATTTCCTGATTTTGATATTGTTCTATAATTATGTAATCACTAGGAGAAAATGGAGGAAGAGAACACTGAAACTGTACTATTTTTGCTACTTCCAATGAACCTATAAATAGAACTCCCAAAAAAGTTTTAGAAGTACTTTTACAGGGCTGGCTGGGGTTATAGCTCAGTGATACAGCGCTTGCCTAGCACATGTGAGGCACCACATAAAAATCCTCAGCACCACATAAAAATAAAATAAATAAGACATTGTGTCTATCTAGGCTAAAATTTTTTTTGCTTGCTTCGCACATGTGAGGCACTGGGTTCAATTCTCAGCACCATATAAAAATAAGTAAACAAAATAAAGATATTGTGCCCATCTATAACTAAAATTAAAAAAATATTTTAAAAAGTACATTTACAGAATTTTAGATATGGTCTGATTCCACTGTGTTAAAAATTTTCAATGACTGTTATTATTATCACATTTTACATTTGAGAAAACATATGAAAGGTTAGGGTTTGATTGTCAGATGTAACCTATATTCTTAATGGTTGCAACATACAGAGTGTGTGTGTGTGTGTGTGTGTGTGTGTGTGTAAAGTAAAATTAGACAAAGAGAGTTTGATTTTTCAGTTTTATAGATCTCTATTGTTTGAATAGTTTACAACAAACTTATGTTACTCTTTTTTCATTGGGGGGGAAGTAGAAAAAGGTTAAAGTTAGTGAGGCATCCTCTCCTTAGTGTCCTAATGGTGGATCTGAGCAACCCTATATTAGTCACATTATTTCGAAAGTTCAAAGCTCCGCACAGTGCGCTGCAGCCTTTATTAGGAGGTCTCCTTTTCCCTACCCCATTTTGTGTTTCTCTCTTAAGTCATAACTGACTACTTTGGAACTTCTCTCAAATTCCGCGTGGATCCTAGATTGCATGTGGGGCTGGCTGCAGAGGAAGGATACTGTCGCGGTTCGTCCCAGTCCTACATCGCAGAAGGGCAGCAGCAGGCGCGACGGCGACACCAGGGACTGGACGCAGTTAAAATATCTTATGGAGGGCTAGGGATGTGGCTCAAGTGGTAGCGCGCTCGCCTGGCATGCGTGCGGCCCGGGTTCGATCCTCAGCACCACATACAGACAAAGATGCTGTGTCCGCCAAATACTGAAAACTCAGCACCACATACAGACAAAGATGCTGTGTCCGCCAAATACTGAAAAATAAATATTAAAGTTCTCTCTCTCTCCCTCTTTAAAAAAAAAAAAAAATCTTATGGAGGGTCCTGGCGGTACACGCAGCTTTCCCACACGCGACTTAGCTTTTTAAAATCAGCCCCCACCCAGCCCGCCCCCGCCTTTCAGGTCCTGCGCCTGTTTCCCATTGGCTAGTTTCTATTGCAACAGGGACTTTTTTTTTTTTTTTTAAGGAATGCGTCTAGGACATCGGTAAAAATAGTCGTTTAAAAAGCGATAAGGTTCACGCAGAGCTGTCGCTGCCAAATTATAATTCTTTTCCAGGAGCAGTGCTGAGGTTACAAGGTCGTGGGCTCAGAGCAGTAACCCTTGTTTGCCTTCTCTTTTAAACAAGATCGACTTCAGCCAAAAGTTCAACTTCCTTCATGTAAATTAAAGCCGAATCAGCAATTCCCACCATCTGCATTAGGCACAATTTGCCCGAAGCCATTAGTGTACTTTCACGTGAAATGGAAGGAAGGTGGCAGGAAGGCTCTTGAAATCAATGGAATGATTTAGAGAATTCTGTATAATATAGTTTCTTTTCTAATTTGATGTTGTTGTTCAAAAAAGCAAATCATGTTTATTATCTGAAATTAAATAATTTAGCAGAATGTTAAACAAGAAGTGAAAGACTCTTCCCTTTCTCCACATAATCTCACAGGCTAATGTAACTAACCACTGTTAAAAATTGGGTATTAATTTGCCTAGCCCTTTTTCTATGCACATTCTAACACACATTCAAACTTTTTTTCCCCCCTCCTATGAGATAAACTCTGGCTATGTTGCCCAGACTGTTCAGAACTGATGGGCTCAGGTAATCCTCATGCCTCAACCTCCTGAATAGCTGGAATTATAAGTGCACACTACTACACCTGCTCCAATGTTTTTGCTATTACATATTGCCAGATTTTAAATTTTATTTTATTTTTAAATTTTTTTAGTTGTAGATGGGCACAATACCTTTATTTTTTTTAAATTTATTTTTATGTGGTGCTGAGGATCGAACCCAGTGCTTCAAACGTGGGAGGCAAGCGCTCTACCGCTGAGCCACAAATCCCAACCCCTAAATTTTATTTTTCTTCTTTGTATATACAGGAGTAACACATGCTCAGTGTAAAACATTTAAGATTTCAGAAATGTATGGCTTAGAAAGCAAAAGTTCTTCATAATTCCTTCTCAGAAAACTACCAAATACAGATGTTCCTCTATGCATATACCACACATATCATCTGTTATTGTGTAGCTCTATACATTATTGGTAACACAAATGTGGTTATATTACACGTTTTGTTTTCTACTGAAGTCAATACATTTTGAATTCCAGGTCTTTATCTTCCTAGCAGCAAAGAGGCTAAGCCTTTTAACCTATGGAATACAAGAACCACCAACTCTTCAGAAACAGGGAATTTATTTGGCTGCCTCACTGTTAAGAACCTCCTCCTGCCCAGGGCAACTTCCCTATCTAACTCCTCAAAGATCCCAAACTCTTTGGAACACTAAGTTTGTTTCTGCTCTTATCTTTACAAATTACTCTCTGACACATGATAAATACATGACTTGTCCACATTATTATGTAAGCTGCTTTTATAGTTAGGTAAATTAGGTTCACAACTAACAACAGGAGCCTTAGAAATGAAGAAGAGATGCTGATTTTTAAATTGTTTAAGCTTTCCATTGGAATGATACCAAATAATAATTACTAACAGATTTGGTGGACAACTTGCAAATGCACAGCTTCCCATTCAAGTGTTCATCTTCCCACCTCCTTCCCAGGATACGGAGGAGGGTTGGGGGTCCATCTATAGATTGAATAGCCAGGCTGTTTGTTTTCCATGCTAAAAATCCCCTACATTGCACCACATACCCTGGCCAAAGATTCACAGGAAAGAGAAGTTGAGAGCTCTGGGAACCTGAAACTGAATACCAATCCCAACTTCACAAAGGCTGAGTTTAGGGATTTCTCTCATGTGTCAAAAGTTGGAACCATTTTTTTTTTCGGGGGGGGGTACTAGGGATTGACCCAAGGAGCTTTACTGCTGAGCTACATCCCCAACCTGTTTTATTTTGAGACAGGGTCTCACTAAACAACTGAGGCTGGCTTTAAATGTGTGATCCTCTTACTTCAGTCTCCCAGATTGTTAGGATTATAGGCATGTGCACCATTTTTTTATATAATCCTACTTTTCTCAGAAAAATTATCACCATTATCACTGGTAATATTTATTGAGTACTTTCTTCAGGCCAGGAACTTTATACACAGCTTTTGTTATTTAACTTCACAATCCTATGAATGTAGTAACAATGATCTCTTTTTAAAAAATTTTAAAAAAATATTTATTTTTTAGTTTTTGGTGGACACAACATCTTTGTTTGTATGTGGTGCTGAGGATCGAACCCAGGCTGCACGCATGCCAGGCGAGCGTGCTATTGCTTGAGCCACATCCCCAGCCCATGATCTCTTTTTTTATTGATGGGAGAAAACAAATTTTAAAAAGTCAAATAACATCCAAACTTCCCATTAGGAGCAAGTAGCAGAGTAGGGCTTGAACCCACTGATTGCAGAGCCCTGGTTCTAAACCACTTTATCACTGAACCACAGTACTTTGGCACCACTGGCCTCAGTATAAGAAGAAGCACAATGTGCACATCAGACCTTTTCACCAGGAAAGCTTTACATTGCCTAAGGCTATTCTATTATCTCTAAGGACAAAGCAGGGATGGTCTTTTAACTTTCTATTGGATTCTGAACCCTTCTACACTAGGTGCAGACCATAAGAGTTCTGTGATATAAAGTCTTAGATACTGCAGGGTGGAGTGCAGGGAGGAGAGGGAAAGAGATAGTTTTAAGGGAGTTATTGTCTTACCTAACAGCCTGCGAGGATGAAGGGATTTTTCCTGAGCTGCTCATTATTCAACCAGTCATTCATGATTTCATTCAGTAAGTGTCTTTGAGATGCCAGGCATTGGGGATTAAAAGAGGAGCAACAGAGACAACATCTACGCCTTCTAGAAACGGACAGTCTATGGGTTCAATCCTCAGCACCACATAAAAATAAACAAATAAAACAAAGGTTTTTTTTAAAAAAAGAAACTGACAGTCTATTGAGTGAAACTGTTGTTTGACAATTACAATCAAGTGTGATCAATCTCTGGAAGGACTCCAATCAGGGCCCCTAACCTAATCTAGGGTTACTGGTCAGGGAAGGCTTCCTGACAGAGATGACTCTTAGGCCAAAATCAGACTGCAACAAAGCTAAGGAAGTGTATAAGACTCAGGTGGCACAAAGCCTGTGTCATTTCTTTCTTTCTTTCTTCCTTTTTTTTTTTTTTTTTTGGTGGTACTGAGGATTGCTCTACTAGGTATCTTCCATCAAGCTGAATCCTTTTTCTTTGTACAAGAGATTGAACCCAGGGGCACTCAACCACTGAGCCACATTCCTAGTCCTTTTTTTTAATTTTGAGACAGAGTCTTGCTAATTGCTTAGGCTTGCTAAATTTAGCTGAGGCTGGCTTTGAACTTGTGATCCTTCTGCTTTAGCCTCCCAGCTGCTGGAATTAATTTTTAATTTTTTTATTTTGAGACAGGGTCTTCCTAAATTGCTGAGGCTAGCCTCAAACTTGGGATCCTTCTGCCTTAGCCTCCTGAATTGATGGGTTTACAAGTATGCACCACCACACTAAGTTTGATTTCTTATCAACTTCTATGAAGTAGGCATGAATATGGCACTAGACTCCAACAAAAGAATAAATGCTGGTAGGCAGAACACATCCCAAATCGAGCTATATAACAAAAGAAGGTGGCTATGCACAAAAAATGTAAAATCAAGTGCAATTCCTTCAATAAACTACTGCTCTGATATTTTACCATGAATATATAAGCTGCTTCAGACTCTTGATATTTTGCTCTGCTATTTTACCATGAATATATAAGCTGCTTCAGACTCACAAAGTCCATCTTTTCAAAGAAATAGATTAGCTGCTACTAGTTAACCTCTAATAGACAGCCTATAATGGTATTATCAACTTAAGACATCTAGACTATTTATGGACATTCTTACATTTAATTTTTTTTTGTAGTTGTAGATGGACACAGTGCCTTTATTTTACTTGTTTATTTTTATGTGGTCCTGAAGATCAAACCCAGTGCCTCACGCAGCATGCCAGGCAAGTGCTCTGCCACTGAGCTACAGCCCCAGCCCCTGGATATTCTTTCATTTTAAGACTAAAACCATACCTTAAAAAATATCACATGGCTGGGTGTGTTGGTGCATGCCTGTAATCCCAGCAGCTTTGGAAGTAGAGGCAGGAGGATCACAAGTTCAAAGCTAGCCTCAGCAATTTAGCAAGGTCCTAAGCAATTTAGTGAGACCCTGTCTCAAAATAAAGAATAAAAAAGGGGGCTGGGGTTGAAGCTCAGTGGTAAAGTGCTTGCCTAGCATATGTCAGGCACTGAGTTGATTCTCAGCACTGCAAATTTAAGTATTTTTTTAGTTGTCGATAGACCTTTATTTTATCTATCTATCTATCTATCTATCTATGGCTAAGTGGTTAAGTACTCCTAGGTTCAATTCCCAGTGCAGTGTGCTCACAATTTTAGAAAAATAATGGAAGGTAAATCAAGGGCTGTATGTAGAATGAGTGGGAGGAAAAATCACCCAAGGACAAATTTATTATGTAAGAAAATTTACACACTCTGTACAAATTTATAATATTGTTTATATGTATATATGCAACTTAAATAAAATGTGCAGACCTTTAACATTCAGATCCATAAATTTTGACAATTGTATATAGCTGTGTAACTTCCACCCAAAACAACATATAGTACATTTACATTACCCCAGAAAATTTCTTCAATTCCTTTCTTGGTAAATCACTTCCCAACAATGGCAATCATTTCCTGAATTCAACACCAAATAGGGTTTGTCTATTTTGGGGTTTCATGTGAATGGAATCATACAATCCATATTCTTCTGTGTCTTGCTTCTTTTGTTTAATATTTAATATTTTGATATTCATGCATGCTATTGAGTGCATCAATAGTTGGTTTTCTTTTTTTTTTCCTCCAGTGCTAGGTATCAAATCAAGGGCCTCAAGCATGCTAGACAAGTGCTCTACTACTACTAAGCTACAACCCCTAGTTCAATTACTTGTTTTTTTTTTTGTTGTTGTTGAGAAGCATTCCATTATATGACTATATCAGACAGAGTGGGCTATTCCATTCTCCTATTGATGGACATTTGGGCTGTCTCCAGTTTGGGGCTACATATGAATAAAGATGCTATGAATATTTATATACAAAACTTTTGTGGATATATATTTTCACTTCATATGGGTGTGTTTACTTTTATAAGAAATTACCAACATTTCTCTGAACTGGTTGTATCATTTTACACTCCCATTGGCAATGTATGAGAGTTCCAATTACTGTACATTCTTGTCATTACTAATTATTGTTAATGTTTTTTAATTTAGCCATTCTAGACAGTGTCAAATGGCATCTTATTGTATTTCCCTGATGACTAATAAATTCCAAAATACTTGAAAATTAACTTTGGTTAAAGAATAGATCACAAAGTAAATTAGAAAATTAGATGGGCTGGTGATGTTGCTCAATGGTAGAGAGTTTATCTAGTATGACCCTGGGTTAGACCCCTAGCACCACAAATGAAACAAACAAAAAACTTAGAGCTGAACAAAACTGAAAACACAACATATCAAACGAGGGGAATACAACAAAAGCAGCATGCTTTTGGTACTTTATTAATAAGTTTTTTTTTTCCCCTACTGGGATTTCTGGTGCTTGGGATTGAAACCAGGGGCACTTTACTAACACTTTATTACTTAGCTACATCCTAGGTCTTTTCACTTTTTAGTTTGAGACAGGGTCTTGCTAAGTTTCTGAGGGGCTTGCTAAGTTGCTGAAGTTGGCCTTGAACTTGCCATTCTCCTGCCTCAGACTACCAAATTTCTGGGATTGCAGGTGTAAACCACAGTCCCTGGAAAGAAGTACTTTTAGAGAAAAGGAAAAGTGTGGGGTTGAGGCAGTAGCTCATGGTAGAACACATGCTCAATATGAGTGAATCCCTGGGTTCAATCTCTAATACACACACACACACACACAAAAAAAAAAAAAAAAAACCCAACAAACAAACAACAACAACAACAAAACAGTGATTTAAGCTCCTACTTCAAGAGGAAAGAAACAAATTAAATCCAAAGTAGGTAAAAAGAAAATAATAAGAGCAGAAGTCAATAAAATAGGAAATGGATTGCACAATAGAGAAAACAAAAAGGACACAAACTGTTCTTGCTGAACATGGTTCAAGGTCAATGTCAGCAATTTAGACCCTCATCAATTTATGTGACTCAGGAGGCCGAGGCAGAAGGATCACAAGTTTAAAGCTAGCCTCAGCAACTTAACCAGGCTCTAAGCAACTTAACAAGATCCTTTCTCAGAATAAAAAGAAAAAAAGGACTGGGGATGAGGCTCAGTAGTTAAGTGTCCCTGAGTTCAATCCCTAGTAAAAACAAAAACAACAAACAAACAAACAAAACAAAAAAACAACTTTAATTTTTTTTTTTTTTTTTTTTTTTTTTTTTTTTTTGCAGCTGAGCAAGTGCTCTACTACTGAGCTATATCCCCAGCCCCTGGAGGAATTATTTAAATTGATAAATCCTATGCTAGATTTATCACCAATAAAAAAATAATAATAAAGGAGAGAAAACACACTTTACTAATGTCAGGAAAAAGGGACACCATTATAGTTGCTACAGATAGTAAAACGAAAAATAAGGGTATTATATATAATATCTTTATTCCCCGTTGGGTCCACAGTGGCTCTGCCCTAATTTCAACCCTTCTCTGTTCAGTATATGAGACAGTATAAATCTTGCCACACTCACCTGCTGTCACTGTGGCAAGATCCTTTCCTTAATTGGGCTGTAGTTTTTTTTTTCTTTAATAAATTTAGGAGTGAGAAACAATGAAGGCAAAGTCCTTTCCAGTAGATGGAAGAGAAAAAGGGAGGTGGGTATTGCCCTGAGTGGTGGCGCTGGTTTGTAATCCCAGTGGCTTGGCAGGCTGAGGCAGGAAGATTGTTGGATCAAAAGTTCAACGCCAGCATCAGCAATTTAGGGAGGCCCTCGGCAATTTATGGAGATCCTGTCTCAGAATAAAAAATAAAAAGGTTTGGGGATGGCCCAGCCTGGTAGCTCATTCTGGTCTTAATGTAGATCTCTGCACAGAGTATATGCTCAGTGAATTAGTTTGTCCCCACCTTCTAAAAAACAAATGCATGTATTCCAGGTTTGTTTATCAATAGGTATTCCTGATGATCTGGAACACATTGTTGATTTTTAATTACTGGAGCATACACTATATAGTTTTTAATTTTTTTCCTGAAGCACTTGGTAAAGTGCTTTTTTATAACAATTTACCAAGCCAAGGGACACCTCTCTTAAGACAGATATGCCAGTGGCTCAGGACAGAACAAGATCTTCTGGGGTTGCCCACCCAAGCTCGAGGAATTTCATTTCCAGCGGGTGTCCAGGCTACTACCACAGCTTTTGGAAAGGCATCTGATTAGACTTCAGAAAAGTCCTAGTTTTGCGACTAGAGCTGTGTGACAGTGGACAAGCCTTCCTCTTTCGGGGACGTTGCAATGGGATTAAGTGCCTCCTTCCGGGATTGGTTCGGGGATGGTAAAGCGACATGCAAAACATGTGCCTTTAAATATTTTTTTATCTTCGACGACACGCACGAGAGATACCAGGCGCTGGGCACTAAAGGGTCCTGGCGCCAGAGCATCCAGAACCCGCCTGCTCCTTGACTCTCGCGAGATCTTCTCCCAGCGCTTCGCGGCGTCATCCCCTCGACCGTGGCGGCCCTGGCGGCGACAGCGACGGTGCGTAAGGTACTCACAGGGGCGGACCGTATCCCTCCGCCGCCGGCGCGGCCCGGCCCTCCCTCGCTGGACCGCCAATCCCCGCGCCTCCCGACCTGCCCCTGGGCCTGGGCCCACCCCGCGCTCTGGCGGCCCCACCCCGGCGGCGCCGCCCGCCCGCCCGCGCGTCCCTTGGTCCACCTGCAGCAGGCCGGAGAGCAGGCAGTTCCTCTCGCTGTCCGACCGAGAGGCGCCTGCTGAGCCGGAGACTCGGGCTCTTGCTCCCGGCGGAGGGATCCGTGGCGGCTGTGGAGGCTCTGAGACTGGAAGGAAGAGGCAGCTACGGCGGCGGCGGCGGCGGCGGCGGCGGCTGGGGCGGCAGCGCATAAAGGGGCCGCCGCCGGGTGATGCGGTGACCGCTGCGGCAGGCCCAGAAGCTGAGTGGGCCCCAACCCTCAGCTTGTCTTGTCGGACCTGCGCTCCCGAACTCCCCATCTTCTCCGGCCGACCCGCGACCGCCGAGGCGGCCTTAGGCCCCCTCGTCCCTTCCCCACCCCTCCCCCGCCCCCGGCCCGGGGGCCGCTGCCACCTCCACCGCCTCCCACCATGGCTCTGAAGAGAATCCACAAGGTAAGCGTCCCGAGGTCGACTGCGGGGATGGGCCGCTGGGCGGGCCTCCTGAGCAGGCTGCGGCCTGCACTTCCCGCCGTCGCCTCCGCCGGGCTCGCGGCCTCTGGTTCTCGCTGCCGGCGCTGGCCCCGCGGGGCGGCCTTCACACCCCACTCCCAGTGATGGCGCCAGTGGAGGCCCCGGCGCGCGGCCCGTGCTTAGGCCAGAGGTGCTCCCACTCCTAGTGTTCCTCCTGTCTGCCTTTCCGGGCCCGCGTGGTGTGGAGTCCCCGGGTGTCTCTCCGTCCTGGGACGGCTGCGCTCCAAGGCATTGTCCAGCTAAACTAGGGGTTGGGTGGTGCGAGGGCGTTAGGAGTCCCCATAGACAGAGCTGGAAAGGGCTCCTCCACCCGTCTCCGCCCTGGCTCCCTTCTGAGAACCGCCTAGGCTCAGGGACCCTCTCTTGGGCCGGCGGAGGAAGCTGTATTGCCCGATCCACAACTATTTCTTGAGTTCACTTACCTCTTTGGTGACTATGTACTTCGGTGCATCTGACTAGCAGAAAGTGCTAGAGTAGGAAGTTTAGAAGGAAAAAAATGTGACTCTTAGGAAGGAGGAGGGAAGTAGAGGGAGAAGCCTTTTATTCCTTGAGGTTGCCATATGTAGTCAGAAACTATCACTTCAGTTTTGCAAGATTAGATCTGATAGAAAAACTGTTAAATTGGCAAGGGTAGGAGCCAGTTCAAAAACTGAACATTGAAAACCACTGGAGAAATTACACACAGAAGCCTTTCACCGTCTATTCACAAAATAGACTTAACACAGTGTTGTATGTTCAGGGAGACCCTTTTGATTTTCGACGAGAAAGAATTTCTTTGCTCTTCGAAATGAAAGGTTATTCGTTCAGTTATGGATAAGGAGGTTTTCCTAATAATTGCATCAAGAGTGTGGGCTTGTCTTGAAAATTTAGGGTTCTTTATCTAATATTGTAGCCTTTTATTTTTATTTTACTTTATTTTTGGGGCGCTGGGGATTGAACCCAGGGGCGCCTTATTACTGAGACACATTCCAACTTCTCTTTATTTAACTACTGTGAGAGAGAATCTTGCTTAGGACCTCCTTAAATTGCCGAGGATGTCTTCCAATTTGCAACCCTTCTACCTCAGCCTTAGTAGTCAATGGGATTTCAGTTGTGTGCCACCACACCTGGCTATTGTAACCTTTTTAGTGCCACTTACTGTAATTTTTTTTTTCTTGGAAGTGGGGAGACACCATTGGTGGTTTTTGTTAGGTGTTTCACTTGGCTACTCAGATTGGCTGAATTAAACTTTTAGCTGCTTAGTGAGAAGTAGGTCCTGGGATTATCCATTCTGAACTCTGTGGTGGGAATGCAGGAGGAAGAGAACCATTTTTTTACTTTGCCTTAAACCAAGTTAGGATGCAGATTGACAGTTTAAACACCTCAGTTCAGTAGTTGATCCTCATTTCATTCTTGTTGCTACTGTACTGAAGGTTGAACCCCTGGTCACTTGCCATTGAGCTACATCCCCTCCTCTCCCCCCCTTTAAAAAAAATTTTTTTTTTTTTAATTGTAGATGGTCTGTCTAAATTGTTTAGGCTGTCCTCAAACTTGCAATCCTCCTGCCTTGGTCTCCTGAGTCTCTGGGATTACAGGTGTGCCCCATCATACCTGGCATGTCACTACATATTTTTGAGGAATCCATTTTCTCCAAAATATCCTTATAAATTTTAATAATAAAATCAAATTTAGAAATTAAATGATAGCTTGATTTTTTTTTAATGGTACCTTTATTTTATTTATTTTTATGTGGTGCTGAGGATCAAACCCAGTGCCTCACACATGCTAGGCAAGTGCTGTACCATTGAGCTATAACCCCAGCCCACATCACCATCCCTTTTTTTATTTTGAGACAGGGTCTGGCTGAGTTGCCTGACCTGGCCTAGAATTTGTGATTCTCCTACCTTATCCTCTGGAATAACTGGGAACTGCACTCTCTGGCTAGTCCTCACTTCATTCTTGATCAATCAAGACCTTTAAATGAGTAGAATGAGTCCCATCACCTACTATAGGTTAGTTTAGCTTCTTACCCACTTTTTTGGCTTCAGTTCTTACAAATGAAAAATGGCAGACTTTAGACAATAAATCTGTGAACCTTAAGTAAAGGCTTCTGGTAGAGTCATTTAAGGTGCAGAAGCACAATTGAGAGATAATCATCCAAGTAAAAAAAAATATGTATTTTTGAGGTGTTTAGGAGTTACTAAGTACTTCTAGAGTCTAACTGGGACGTTACCAACTTGGAGATGTCACTTGGTTTATAGCTATAGAGGATTGTGCTCTTCTACAACTGAGTATACTATGTGATAACTATCAGATCAAGAATTGTAGCATTTAATCCCTACATTGATTGAAAATAGCATTTTGATTACAAACATAACATTTTAATCTAATTGTACTTGCTACTTGCCCCCAGTAATGTGATTTCTTCTGAGTTACTACATCTTTTTTTTTTTTTTTTTTCCTTTTTGGTACTGGGGATTGAACCCAGGAAAGCTTTGTCACAGAGCTACATCTCCAGCTCTTTTTATTTTGAGACTCACTAAGTTGTTAAGGCTGGCCACAAAATTTGCGATCCTTCTGCCTCAGCCTCCTCAGTTCCTGGGGTTTACAGAAAGCATATGCCACATTTTTTTTTAAGTTTATTTTTGGTACTGGGGATTGAATCTAGGAGACTTTACCACTGAGATACATCTGCAGCCTCCCCCCCGCCCCTTTAAGTTTAACACAGGGTCTGTATAAATTGTTGAGGCTGTCCTCAAACTTGCAATCCTACTGCCTTGGTCTCCTGAGTCTCTGGGATTATAGGTGTGCCCCATCATACTGGTATGTTACTACATATTTTTAAGGAATAAATTTTTTATAATATAATCAAGTTTAGAAATGAAAGGATAGCTTGATTTTTTTTTTTTTTTTTTTTTAAATGGTACCACAGATGCTTAACCACTGAGTTACATCTCCGACCCTTTCTATTTTTTGAGACAGGTTCTCACCCAAGTTGTTTTAGTGCTTCACTACTGAGGATGGCCTTGAATTTGCAGTCCTTCTGCCTCAGCTTCCCAAGTTACTGAGATCACAGGCATGTACCACCACCCTTGGCAATGCTTGGACTTTTAAAACTGCTATTCCTTTTTTTCCTAGTTTTTAACTAAAGGCTTCTTCAAAGTATGGCTTGACTTCTCAGAGGCCAGAGATTAGAAAAATGAAATTTATTTCTGGTATACCATTCAAAGATTATGAAAACAAGATGGAATTAAGTTTTTTACTTTTCATATGATGCCCATTTTAGGCTGAATGGCAGAGCAGTCAGTCCCATCTTATCCTCAGTCCTATTAGTGTATCTCTAATGGAATCTGCAAGACACTTGCTTATCTTTTTTTTTTCTTTTAATACTGGGGTTTGAACTCAGGGGTGCTTTACCAGAGTTACATCCCCAGACCTTTTTATTTTTTATTTAGAGACAGGGTCTCATCAATTTGCTGAGGGTCTCAAATTTGTTATCTTCCTGTCTCAGCCTCCAGATTACAGTTATGTGCCACTATGGCCAGTAACATACTTGTTTTATATTGATCTTGGTCTTGAACCTTAATTATCATTTTCTGAAATAATAATTCTCCTTAAATGCCTTTTCAACTTTAGATGTCAAGAACTGCATCTGGATTCCAATAAAATTTTTCTTTTTTTTTTTAAGTATTTATTTTATAGTTGGACACAATATCTTTATTTCACTCATTTTTTACATAGTGCTGAGGATCGAAACCAGGGTCACGCGCGTGCGAGACGAGCGCGCTACCGCTGAGCCACAACACTAGCCCCCAGTAAAATTTTTCTAAGAAAAACCACATTTGACATGGTATTTTTAGGAATTTAGTATCTTGTTTCTTTGACAGAGGGACACTATTTGTATCTGAATTTGGCAGTCTTCAAATCTTTTTTTTTTTCCCCTGTGCTGAGGAATTGCAATGTCTTTTTTGGGAAAAGCTTTTGAAGGGCTTTATTTTGAGATACAGTTTAAGGTTGTCAGACCTATGCTTTAAGCAGACTATATCAAAGAGGATTATTATGAATATACAGTGTAGTTCTGGCAAAGGTTGAGATCCTCTGGGGTTTTTGTATCTATACTAAATGGCTCTGGTCTATGTTTTGAGGTTTTTCTGCTGACTATATAGGTCTTCAGCTTTGATTTTGATGCTTTGAGTGCTTTGAAGCACTACCCCCATCCCTTTTCCAGTACTTGCATCTCATCTGTTGTGGGCTAAGAAACCAGATCATGGAGTTTATTAAAATTGTGTCTAAAATAAGATCTAGTAGGCTCTGAGTGAAGAGGGTTCATGTGTTCTGTGAATTGTGTGGTCTCTGGAAGATCAGAGACCTTTTTGACTTGCTTCCTGTTTTTCTTTTGCTATATAGATGCCAGAGGTTCTTTTGTAAGTGCCATAATACTGACATACAAAGTTAGTTTCTGTATTTTTTAGGAAGGTTAAAGGCTCAGTATCTTGATCTTTGAGGATTTGAAGATTGACCAAACTTTGGATACTGAAAGTTTTTTTTTTTTTTTTAATTGGTGCTGGGAATTGAACCCAGAGGTGCTTTATCACGGAGTCAGTCACATCCCCAGCTCTTTTATTTTGAGACAAGATCTCACTAAGTTGTTTAGGGCCTTTCCAAGCTGTTGAGACTCATCTTGAATTTACAGTCCTCCTGCCTCAGCCTCTTGAGTTGCTGGGATTATAGGCATGTGCAACCATATCTGACAAGCTTCTTTTTTAATAGTAATAGAGTCATGTACATTTAAAAGATATCCTTGGGGCTGGATTGTGGCTCAGCGGTAGAGCGCTCGCCTAGCACAGGTGGGACCTGGGTTCGAACCTCAGCACCACATCAAAATAAAAAGGCATTGTGTTATGTCCATCTACACCTAAAAAATAAATATTAAAAAAAAAAAGATATCCTAATGGTGCCCTTGCTACTTCTAGTTATAGTTAACATTTGGTATACTAGCTTTAAAACATCACCTAATATATATTATATTATTCTGTTTTTTGTTTAAGATTTTATTTTTTAGCTGCCTTAAATCTTTTAAGCCTCCTAAAACAAAATGATGAAGTTTTCGGCTAAAGATTTAAAACTCTGATGACTATGAAATCCAGGCAGGTAACCAAAGTGAGCAAGAAGAAAGAAGAAAATTAGCAAATGCATGTGTTGTGTCAGATGAGGGCAGCTGCTACCCTGTTCCCTCCAAATGTTGCCATTGCCAAGATCCTTGGGCCCAGTGTTGCCAGATCTTCCTTTTTTTTCTACCCATGAAAGAGAAGCTGAAAGTCCAGATTTTTGGCAACCTAATCAAATTTTTTTTCTTCTCTTTTTTAGTACTGAGGATTGAACCCAGTGTGAAAGGCATGCTAGACAAGTACTCTAATACTGAGCTACATCTCCCACCCTTTTTTTATTTTGAGACTATCTCACAAAGTTGCCCAGGCTGGCTTAGAACCTATGATTTTCCTCCTCAGTTGCTGGGAATACAAGTGCCTGCTACTGCACCTAGCTTTATATTGTGGTGTGAGGTTATAGGAAACATCAATTTAATAGATTTAATCCCATTTAGAGGTATATATCTTATCCTTTTTAAAAAAAAAATTTTTTTTTAGTTGTAGGTGGACACAGTATTTTTATTTGTTTTTATTATTTCTTTCTTTTTTTTTTTTTTTTAAAGAGAGAGTGAGAGAGAGGGGGGAGAGAGAGAGAGAGAGAGAGAGAGAGAGAGAGAATTTTTAATATTTATTTTTTAGTTCTCGGTGGACACAACATCTTTGTTGGTATGTGGTGCTGAGGATCGAACCCGGGTCGCACGCACGCCAGGCGAGTGCGCTACCGCTTGAGCCACATCCCCAGCCCTATTTCTTTTTTTTTTTTTTTTTAGTTTTCGGCGGACACAACATCTTTGTTTGTGGTGCTAAGGATTGAACCCGGGCCACACGCTTTAGCCACATCCCCAGCCCGTTGTTTTTATTATTTCTATGTGGTGCTGAGGATTGAACCCAGGGCCTCACATGTGTGAGGCAAGTGCTGTACTGAGCTATACCCCCAGCCCCATTTTATTCTTTAAAAAAAAAAAAAAAAAAAAAAAATATATATATATATATATATATGTATATATTTTAGTTGTAGATGGATATCATACCTTTATTTTTTATCTGGTGCTGAGAATTGAACCCAGTGCCTCACATGTGCTAAGCAAGTGCTCTACCATTGAGCTACAACCCCAGTCCATACATCTTATTTTTCATTATGATTTGTTTCATGTTGGTACTCATCTTGAGGTTGAGAGGTTACCAGAGTAATGATTTTTCCTTCTTTTTCTTTTTTGCACTGGGGATTGACTCAAGAGGCACTCTTAAGACTGAGCTATGTCCCCAGCCCTTTATATATATTGAGATCCACCTGCTTCCTGGGTTGCTGGGATTATAGGTGTGTGTAATTGTCTCATTACACCTGGTTCAAGTGTGATTCCTAAGGATGTGGGAAAGGAGTTGTAATACTGTAACAGTAATAAATTTTAAAATATTATTTAAAAGTTGCCTGGGGGCTGGGGATGTAGCTTGGGTTGTGGCGTGCTCCCCTAGCATACACAAAGCCTTAGGCTGAATCTCTAGCACCATGTGGAAGAAATACTAGAGATTTGGATTGTATATTACTATCATCAGAGGAGGGCTGGGATATAGTTCAGTGGGAGTATTCTCACCTAGCAGGTGGAAGGTCCTCTGGGCTCCATCTAAATGAATTCCTATCAAAACGATGAAACAAATTAACAAATATTCCTGTGAAATGCTGGGAACTTTAACATAGTAAGTAGTTGGCTAAAAGAAAGCTATTTAAATTAGAATTAGTTCTATCTTGGAAAGTAGGTGTACCTTATTCCAAAAAATAGCTTTTTTTTTTTTTTTTGGTGGTGATGGTGCTGGGGCTTGAACCTAGGGCCTCCTACATGCGAAACAAGTGCTCTATCACTAAACTCCAATCCCATCCAACCCCAGCTCTTAGGATGAGTATATAAGTATTTTGGGAAGTTTTTTTTTCTCCTTCCACTAGAAAAGGATTTCTTCCCAGGGGGCAGTGGCCCATACCTACAGTCCTAGCTCTATTGAGAGGCTGAGGCAGGAAGATTACTTGAGATAAGGAGTTCAGGCCAGCCTGGGTAACTGAAAGATCTCATCTCTTAAAAAACACTGGGGGTGTAGCTCAGTGGTATACCCAGTGCTTAGTATACATGATAAGGCCCTAGTTCGACCCCCAGCATGATTTTAAAAAAAGAAGAAGAAATAGAAACTTTACTTTGCAACATTTCATTGAATTGAGAGACTTTCTTTGGTTCTACTAGGTTTCTATTTAAATATAATTTAAATAGCCATTATTAGCCAGGTGTTGTGGTACATACCTATAATTCCAGCTACTCCAGAGGCTAAAGCATGGAACACAAATTTGAGGCCAGTCTGGGCAACTTAGCAAGACCCTATCTCAGAGTAAAATAAAATGGGGTAGGAATGTTGCTCAGTGGTGAAGTGCCCCTGTGTTTAGTCCCCACTACCAGAGGTGGTGGGGAGCTGTCTTTGAGGATAACTTAATGAAGATTTTTCTTTAGAGATCCTCAGGGATTGTGTATTATTGTAATGCTGACTAAGGAGGTTTTAATAAGGCCCAATTCTGGATATTATAGTTCAAAAAGGGATGGCTGCTAAAATATCCCAGGCAGCTCCCACGATAGGAATTCCTGACTTATTTCTGATATTTCCAGAATCCTCTGCCCCCCACATCATGGAAATATAGGAGCACACTTGGTTTTCCTGTACAAATATTTGATGGCTAACCATCAGGCTAATCTTCAAAATCATATTAAATTATAACATAGAGAAATAAAGTACCATTTTTTTCTGTTCAAAGTCAAGTGAGATTTCAACTAATAGAATCATAATGTTAAGTATTGCAACATATCTCAGGGCTGCTATCTGAAAAGGCCATGTGACTTGCTAGGGAAGACTAGGCCTGAATCCAGAACCTGGATTTATTGCTGGGTATGGCGGTGTACACCTGTAATCCCAGCAATTTGGGAAGCTGAGATAGGAGAATTGCAAATTAGAGGCCAACCTTGGCAACTTAGTGAGACCTTGTTTCAAAATTAAAAAAGTTGGGTATGTGACTCAGTTTAAACTAAGTGTTTCAGGGTTCTGTCCCCGTTGGGTACAGGGGTGGTGTAGAGGGAAAGAAATTTGGATTTCTTTTTTTTTTTTTTTAAAAAGAGAGAGAGAGAGAGAGAGAGAGAATTTTATTTATTTTTTAGTTTTTTTGGCGGACACAACATTTTTGTTTGTATGTGGTGCTGAGGATCGAACCCGGGCCACACGCATGCCAGGCGAGCGCGCTACCGCTTGAGCCATACATATCTCCAGCCCAGAATTTTGGATTTCTTGACTGTATCCAATATCTTTTCTGGAAGGACATGTAATAAATACCTTTATGTAGGTGTTAGGATATAAATCAAAAGGAAGCAATATTTTTTCTTTTGTTCAAACAATTTTTTAAAAAATTGGGAATTGAACCCAGAAGTGCTTTACCATTGAGCTACATCCCCAGCTCCAGCTCTTAATATTTTGAGAGGGTCTCACCAAGTTGTCCAGGCTGGCCATAAATGCAATCCTCCTACTTCAACTTCCCTAGTCACTGGGATTACAGATGTGCTCCACTAGCCTGACATAATTAGGATTAAATTATGTCCTGGAATCTGAATATCTTTGTAAACTTTCCTTTGAATTGTTGATGGGGGTCACATTAAGAGCATATCCATGATCACACACTTGGATGTTCTTTATCATTCATTCATTTATATATATATATATATATATATATATATATATATATATATATATATTTTTTTTTTTTTTTTTTAATTTTCTTTAGTTGTAGATGGACACAATATCTATTTTTTTTTTTATGTATTTATGTGGTGCTAAGGATCGAACCCAGGGCCTCATGCATGTGAGGCAAGTGCTCTACCACTGAGCTACAACTCCAGTCTTGTTATATATTTTTCATCAGTGTAAAATGGGTGCAGTGGTGCATACTTGTAATTCCAGCTATTTAGAGGATCTGGCAGAAGGATCTCAAGTTTGAGGCTAACTAGGCAGTTTGGTAAGACCATGGCTCAAAAAATTGAAAAACAGTAAGGGCTGGGGATATAGCTCAGAGGTAGAGCACTCCTCGGCTCTGTCCCCGGTACTGCCAAAAAAACAAAAAAAGAAGAAGAAGAAAGTCAAATGGGTTCTTAAATTTTTACAAAAGATTAAGAACCATCCTCCTACCTTCTTAAATATAGTTTTAATCTCATCATGACCAAAGCATCTATTCTACAGAGAAAATAGGAATCTTTTATTATGTGAATCTTTTAGATTTCCTTGGAGGCTTTAAAAAAAATTCCAGCTACTATATTTAGAGATTAACTGTATATCAAGAATTACTGAATCTTTTCAGCAGTTCTATGAGAATTGCTTTCCCCGGGTTAGACGAGAAACAGAGACATGGAGTAAACTTGTCCAAGATTATATGGTTATGGTAGAAAAAGTCAGTATTCAGATGAAGGTCTTGACTGTACAGCCCAGCCACTGCTTCTCTACATTTGACTGTCTTTATCATTGTTTTCTCCCTGCTTGTTTCTAGAGAAACTGTACTTTTCCCGTTGCCAAACAATTACCTTCTATCCTATTCTTTCTTAAATGTCCTTGCTCTCTAGTAAATTGTCTGCTTTTATAGTTCCAGTGTCTGCTCTACTAGTCTTCTTCAGCATCCAAATTTATCCAAGGTGTTTTCCCTTTCTAAATAAACAAATTTGTAGGGCTGGGGATGTGGCTCAAGCGGTAGCGCGCTCGCCTGGCATGCGTGCGGCCCGGGTTCGATCCTCAGCACCACATACCAACAAAGATGTTGTGTCTGCCGAGAACTAAAAAATAAATATTTAAAAAAAAAAAAATAAAATAAATAAACAAATTTGTTTAGTGGTGCTGGGGATGAACTAAGGAATGGTGCATGCTAGGCAGGCATTCTGCCACTGGACTACACTGCCAATTCCAGCAAATGAAAAAAAAATTTTTTTTGGATCTGGAGATTTAACCAAGGGGTGGTATTCCCCCCCCCTTTTTTTTATAAAGATGCCTTTATTTTTATGTGTATGTGGTGATAAGGATCGAACCCAGTGCCTCACACATGCTAGGCAAGTGCTCTGCCACTGAGATACAGCCTCAGCCCCTCTCCACCCCTTTTTTTAAATTAAAAAAATTTTTTTAATATGTGTGTGTTAATTGTGTCATTTCTTTTTTAAAAAATATTTATTTTTTTAGACTTTTAATTTTATTTATATGTGGTGCTGAGTATCAAACCCAGCATCTCACACATGCTATGCCAGCACTCTACCACTGAGCCACAACCGCAGCCCCTGCCTTGGAATTTTTGATCTTCCTGCCTCAGCTTCCCTAATCCCTGGGATTACAGGCACTTGCTACTGCATCAAGCTAAATATTTTTTAATTAATTCATATATATTTTAAATTTGACATCACACTGCCAGTTGTGTTGTCTTACGCCTATTGTCCCATCTACTCAGAAGGCTGAGGCAGGAGGATTGCAATTTTTAGGTCAGTATGGGCAATTTAGGGAGACCCTGTCTCAGAATAAAAAATAAAATAAAAAGGACTGAGGATGTAGCTCAGTTTCTGGGTTCAGTCCCTAGGATTTCTAAACAAATAGCTCTAATGATCTCTTGTGAGATCATTATTAATTTAAATATATAATCAAAATACACTATAATAAACAAAAAAAAGATAGGGACTATTGAAAACGATATCAAGATGGAACATCTTTCATATTTATTAAGACTAGTATTTTTGGGGGGCCAGAGACATAGCTCATTGGCAGTGCTTGCCTAGCATGTACAAGCACCCTCACACACAAAAAATAGTACTTTTCTTACTTAATATAGTGATCCTTTGGGGCTGGGATTGTGGCTCAGTGGTAGAGCTCTTGCCTAGCATGTGTGAGGCCCTGGGTTCGATTCTCAGCACCACATATGAATAAGTAAAATAAATGTCCATTGACAAGTGAAAAAAAAATATTTAAAAAAAAAGTGATCTTAGGGCTGGGGATGTGGCTCAAGCGGTAGCACGCTCGCCTGGCATGCGTGCGGCCCGGGTTCGATCCTCAGCACTACATACAAAGATGTTGTGTCCGCCGAAAACTAAAAAAATAAATATTAAAAAATTCTTTCTCCCTCTCTCTCTCTTTCTCCCCCCCCCTCCCCCTCCCCCTCTCCCCCTCTCCCCCTCTCTCCCTCTCTCCCTCTCCCTCACTCCTCTCTCCTCTCTCCTCTCTCCTCTCTCCCTCTCTCCTTTTTTTTTTAAAAAAAGTGATCCTCATCAGGTGCTGCATTAATGTATTACTGGATACATTATTACAGTGTATGAAAATTGTTTGGAACAGGTACATTGTTGTAAATGAAAGAACACAAACTTCTTTTATTTATTTCTTTATTTTATATATTTATTTATTTATTTTTTAAAAGTAGTTGGACACAATACCTTTATTTTATTTATTTATTTTTATGTGGTGCTGAGGATCGAACCCAGGGCCTCGCATGTGCTAGACGAGCACTCTACCCCTGAGCCACAATCCTAGCCCCCTACTGCTTATTTTATACTATTATTTGCCATATGTAGGCAATTCAGCTACCACTAACACTTTTTGGTACTGAGGATTGAATACTGGAGTGCTTAACCAATAAGCCACATCACCAGCCCCCCCCCCACCTTTTAAATGTTTTGTTTTAGTTGTAGTTGGACGCAGTACCTTTATTTTACTTTTATGTGGTGCTGAGGCTCGAACCCAGGGCCTTGCACGTACTAGAGGAGTGCGCTACCGCTGAGCTACAACTCCAAACCCATCGCCAGCCCTTTTAATATTTTATTTTCAGACATGATCTCTCCAAGTTGCTCAGGACTTTGCTAAGATGTTGAGCCTGCCTTTGAACTCGTGATTCTCCTGCCTCAGCTTCCCTAGGCACTGGGATTATAGACATGTGTCACCATGCCCAGCTTACCAACATTATTAATTGTCCTTCATGAACAAGTCACCTAGTTTTTTCTAAAAACCAGAGACTATGCTTTGTTTATGTTTTTTTTTAATTATTAATTTTTTGTACTTGTAAATGAATAGAAAGCCTTTATTTGTTTTTATGTGGTGCTGAGGATTGAACATAGTGCCTCACACTTGCTAGGCAAGCACTCTGCCACTCAGCTACGGCCCCAGCTAACTCTTGCTTGTTTATTTAAAAATAATTTGACTTCTTGGGTTAAATAATCAAGGGACTCTGCTTTCCATTTAAAACCTGTTCATTCTAACTATAAGTCTTTGGGAAATAGGTTAGAATGCTAGAAATATTTAATATTACGGTGAGCTTTGATTAAATAACTTCTCAAGTATATATGGAATTATGACAAGAAATAGGGTAGATCAGTGGTTCATTGGTGGTTAAGAAGAAAGTAATGCTGGTAGTTAAATACTGCATCTCTATGCAGATTGATAGAAGTTTGGCATCATTTGCACGTGTGTGTGTGTGTGTGTGTGTATGTATGTATGTGTGTGTGTGTGTATGTATGTGTGTGTGTGTGTGTGTTACTTGAGTTCAACTACCCAGGACCTCCTCATACATGCTAGGCAAGTATTCTACTACTGAGATACATCCCCAGTGTCTTTAAATAGTTTTTTTTTTTTTTTTTTTTAATTTTTGAGACAGGTCTGGGCTTAGGCTGGCCTGGAATTTGTGATCATCTTGCCTAAGCCTCTTCAGCCTCCCCAATACCTGGGATAACAGTTTCTGCCACTGGCTGGGCTTATCATTTGCTTTTGCCATTTGATGTGCAGATTTCTTGAGGCAAATTATTGCTCTAAAGCTGAAAATAAAAAAGTAATGCTTAAGAATATGTATTGGGCTAGGAATATAGCTCATTTGGTAGAGTGCTTGCCTCACATGCACAAGGCCCTGGGTTCAATCCCCAGCAGCACACACATAGACACACACAAACACACAAAAGTATGTATTAAAAGTGGATAAAAGGGCTGGGGATGTGGCTCAAGCGGTAGCGCGCTCGCCTTGCATGCGTGCGGCCCGGGTTTGATCCTCCGCACCACATACCAACAAAGATGTTGTGTCCGCCGAGAACTAAAAAATAAATATTAAAAATTCTCTCTCTCTCTCTCTCTCTCTCTCTCTCTCTCTCTCTCCTCTCACTCTCTCTTAAAAAAAAAAAGTGGATAAAATTTAGAACAAAAAATATTGCTGCCTTCACAATAGTGATAATAGTACATAGTAGTTTATCATGGGAAAAACTTTGTAATTGAAACAGTTCTCATTGATCCTGCTCAGTCATTTTATTTTGTTCTTTTTTAGTGCTTTCCCTTATAGAAAGAATGTCTTCTTACCCCACATTCCTCTCCTTCCAAATTCTTTATTCAAACTTAGAGACTTCTGAGAAGCTTGCACTAATATAGAATTGTTGTTTCTTCTTCTTCTTCTTCTTCTCCTTCTCCTTCTCCTTCTCCTTCTCCTTCTCCTTCTCCTTCTGTAGATGGACACAATACATTTTTTTTCTTCTTCTTTTTTTTTATTATTAGAACTATTTTCTTATTTGAGGTTTTTTCCCAGATCCTGAATTTCTTCTAAATTTACAATGAAACAACCAGAGGATTGGAAACATTGGTTCTGAGACAGACTCCTTGGTAATGAGAAAGTCCAATTCCAACTGGGGAAGTTTACCTGAGTCCCAGCCTTCTCAGTTTAACATACACTTACCACCTAGAAAAATAAATCCCAAGTACCCATCTGTGTTGAAGGAAAAGAGTTACTTGTGATTTTATAAATAATGGAACTAACGATACCTTTCTTTTATTTATTTTTATGTGGTGCTGAGGATTGAACCCAGTGCCTCACATGTCCTAGGCAAGTGCTCTACCACTGAGCTACAACCCTAGCCCCAGTATTGTTTCTTAGTATGTGTACATGAATGATTTTTATCTCTTTTGGA
This sequence comes from Spermophilus citellus, assembly GCF_964194105.1. Classification (NCBI taxonomy): domain Eukaryota; kingdom Metazoa; phylum Chordata; class Mammalia; order Rodentia; family Sciuridae; genus Spermophilus; species Spermophilus citellus. The sequence continues at coordinate 191,240,155 of NC_138182.1, read as the reverse complement.
CTTAGCTTTCCTGGACAATATCTCTGTTTTATTCTTTGTAGTATACCTGATGCATGGTAGGTATTCAGTGAATGCCAATTCCAGTGGTGTGGTAGGAAAAGATAAGAGGATTTTGGAGCAGCATACCTACCGAGTTATTTTCTAGTCCTGTGGCATTAGGCAGGTGTTCTCACTAATGTTTTTAAGCCTCAGTTTTCTTATGTATAGAAGGGGGATAATGTCATATAGCCCACAAGCCTGTGGGAAATATTAACAGGATTAATTCTTGGTACTTTGAACTACACAAAAGGTGTAGGTTCTTGTTTTGTTTTGTTTTTTGTTTGGTTATTTGTTGCTTTTAGTTTTGTTTTTACAACATGTGGCCCTTTAGTTTGTTTCACAATCTGAAAACAAATCAAATAACCATCAATAGATGAATATAACAGCAAAATATAGGATATCCATACAATGTAGCATTACCCAGCAACAAAAAGGAGCAGTTCCTGGTGCAGTGGGAGGCTGAGGCAGGAGGATCCCAGAGTTCAAAGCCAGTCTCAGCAAAAAGCAAACCCTAAGCAACTCAAGTGAGACCCTGTCTCTAAATAAAACACAACATAGGGCTGGAGATGTGGCTCAGTGGTGGAATGCCCCCGAGTTCAATCCCTGGCACCAAAAATAAACAAATAAATGAATGAATAAAAAGGAGCAGATAAAAGATACTTATCTGCCACTTATATTAACTCAGCTTTAAATTCAGCCTTTAGAACCTTCTCTATTGTAAGGAGCTGGACTCTTTCACTTTTGCATTTAGCAAAATATTAGGCATTGTCAGTAGAGGGCACTGGAAGGACATTGCAGAAGTAAGAGGTTTCTTGGATCTGTTAGGCTTTTTATTACTTTTGTTTTTATTTTAATTTTTTTCTGTTAGTCTTCTTAAAATCATTATTTAGTGTTTTTGTTTGTTTGTTGTTTTTTGTTTTGCTTTTGCAATACTGGATATTGAACCCTGGACCTTGGATATGCTAGGTAGCTAGCATGTGGGTTTACCACTGAATTACATCTGCCCTCTAATAACATGTGAAAGTTTCATAGTCTAGAATTGTGACTAGTTCTCTTAAATGTTACCTTGTAATAGAGGTATCAGCTGTTATTTGAGGACATCCTTCACCATCCATAGAGGATCGTTCCAAAAAAGTGATAGCATTTCTTTGTCAGTTTCTACAGGACTTATGTCAGGTAAAAACTTGGAAATCAAATTTGTTTTTTACAGAAGCATCAATGATAAAGAGTATAGGAATTAATCTCTTAAAGTAGTAGTTCACTAGCTGGACACAGTGTTGCATACCTGTAATTCTAGGGGCTTGGAGGCTGAGGCAAGAGGATCCCAGGTTCAAGGCCAGCTTTAGCAACTTAGGGAGACCCTGTTTGAAAATAAAAAATAACAAGGTCTGGGTGTGTATGTAGCTTGGTGATAGAGGGCTCCTGGGTTCAATCCCCAGTATGAGGAGTTGGGGGGAGAAACAAAAAGATTAAAAAATAACCTACTAAGGTAAGTGCTTTTCTTTAGGTAAAGTATGCTTTTCTTTATACTATGCATATTAGTTTTCTATGCTGTCATAATAAATTACCACAAAGTGGGTGGCTTAAAACAACAGAAATGTGCTCTCTTGGATTTGGAGTACAGCAGTCTGAATCAGTGTGTCAGCAGGGTCACATTCCTTTTAATGCTGTAGGGGAGAATGATTCCTTGTTTCTTCCAACTTCTGGTGACTGTCAGCATTCTTTGGTTCCTTGTTTTGTGGTCACATCTCTTTCAGTCACTGCTTCTTCCATCTTTATAGCACCTTCTCTGTGTGTCTTATCTTCTCTTTTGTCATATATATATATATATATATATATATATATATATATATTTTTTTTTTTTTTTTTTTTAAGAGAGAGAATTTTTTAATATTTATTAGTTTTTGGCAGACACAACATCTTTGTTTGTATGTGGTGCTGAGGATTGAACCCAGGCCGCACGCATGCCAGGCGAGCGCGCTACTGCTTGAGCCACATCCCCAGCCCTGTCTCCTATATATATGACAGTTGTAATTAAACTTGCCCAAGACTGGGGATGTACCTCAGTGGTAGAACATTTGTCTAGCATGGGTAAGTACCTGGGTTTAGTTCCCAATACTGTAAAAAACAAACAGACAAATCCAAAAACTTGTTCACCCAGGTGATACAGGATGATTTTTTATCTAAAGATTCATAATTATATCTGCAGATACCATTTTTTCCAAATAAGGTGACATTTGTAGGTCCCAGGAGTTAAGGCATGTGGATATCTATTTTTCAGATGGGGTATTTAGTCCACTGAGGGTTGAGCCCAAGGCTGGGCAAGTGCTGTACCACCAAACTTCAAACTTCATGCCCAACCTCAACATGAGAGCATTTAATCACTCAGTTTTTTTTTGGGGGGGTGGGTGGTAAATACTGGGAATTGAACTGGGGGGGCATTAGGCCATTGAACCACATCCCCAGCCCTATCTTGTATTTTATTTAGTGACAGGTCCTCACTGAGTTGCTTAGCACCTCACTTTTTGCTGAGGCTGGCTTGAACTGTAGATCCTCCTGGTTTAGCCTCCCAGGACACTAGGATTTCAGGCATGTGCCACACTGTGCCCAGCTCAATCACTCAATTGCTTTTTTTTTTTTTTTTGAGCAGTACTGGGTATTGAATCTGGCGGGTGAGGCTCCTACCACTAAGTGACATCCCTAGTCCTTTACAGGGTCTCACCAAGTTGCTGAGGCTGGCCTTGAATTTGAGACTCTTGCCTCAACTCAAGTCACTGGTATTATGGGCATGTGCTGCTAGGCCTGGCTAGCCTTTGGGTTTTTTCACACTGTTTTTCAACCTACACAAAAGTTGCAAATACAGTATAAAGAGTATTTTTTTTTTCCTTGAGCCATTTCAGAGGAAGTTGCCAACATGATGCTTCATCAACCCTCATTTAATTTAATTTAATTTTTCTGGTGCTGGAGGTTGGATCCAGTGCCTCATGTGTGTAGGTAAAGTATCAGTGAGCATGCCTCCAGTCCCTGCATGGATCTGCAATGTTGTTTTCACAGTGATTGTACCATTTTACATTCCCACCAGTTATGCACAAGGGTTCCTTTTTTTCATTTTTCTTTGCATTTTGCTGACTATTGTTTTCTTTCTTTCTTTCTTTCTTTCTTTCTTTTTTTTTTTTTTTGTTAATAAGTATCCCAGGGGATATGAGGTGATGATTTTTAGTCCATTCTAAGATAATTTTTTAATTTAATAATATAGGGGTCCAGATTTAGTCTTTTGTATGTGAATATGCAGTTGTTCCAATATTATTTATTGAAAAGATTATGTCTTTGAACCCTGTTGAATTGTTTTGGCATTGAAAACCATTAAACTACAGATGTTTGGGTTTATTTCTGGACTTTCAATTTTATTACATTGATCTCTGTAATCTTGTTTTAGTTGTAGATGGACACAGTACCTTTATTATTTTATGTGGTGCTGAGGCTTGAATCCAGTGCCTCGTATGTTCTAGGCAAGCACTCTACCACTAAGTTATCACCCTAACCCTGATCTTTATGTTCATATGCCACTACCATACTGTCTTTTCTTTGGGGAGTTGGGAGTACTGGGGATTGAATTTAGGGGCACTTGATCCCTGAGCCACACCCCCAGCCCTATTTTGTATTTTATTTAGAGACAGGGTCTTACTGAGTTGCTTAATGCCTTGCTTTTGCTGAGGCTGGCTTTGAGCTAGGGATCCTCCTGCCTCAGCCTCCCAAGCCATTAGGATTACAGGCATGCACCACCACACCTGGCCTTACCATACTGTTTTGAATGCTTTAGATTTGCATTTTGTTTTGAGTCCATAAATGAGTCCTCCAGCTTTATTCTTTTCCAGATTGTTTCTGTTCTTTGAGCCCTTTGTATTTCTATGTGAATTTTATTTTATTTATTTTTTGGGTACTGGGGATTTAACTCAGGTACAATTTATCACTGAGCTGACAGCTCCAGCACTTAACTTTTTTTGTTTTTTTCTGAGACAGGGTCTTATTAAATTCCTTAGGACCTTGCTAAGTTGCTGAGGCTGGCTGATCTTCCTACCTCTGCCTCCCAAGTTGCTGGGATTACAGGTGTGCACCACTGCTCTTGACTCCATATGATTTTTATCATCAGCTTTTTTACTTCCTGTAAAAATAGTTGCAATTTTGATAGAGATTGCATTGAGAATCTATAGCTTAGTTTGAAGAGTATCTGCACTAGTCTTACTATGCTCCCTTTGTAATTTTCATCTTTGTCTTTGTCTACTTTCTGGAAGGTCTTCTCAATTTTGTCGTCCAGCCTTTCAATTAAAGTATTTTCATTCTCAGAAAATTTCATTTGTTGGACTGTTTTAAGTGTTTTTTTTGTTTGTTTGTTTTTGCAGTACCGGGGGTTTGAACCCAGGGCCTCATGCATGCTGGGCTACATTCCCAGCTTTATTTATTTTTCTTGGTATTGGGGATTGAACCCAGGGGTGCTTTGCCACTGAGCTACATCCCCAGCCTTTTGTTTGTTGTTTTTAAACTTTTTTTAGGGGTTCTGGGCATTGAACTAAGGGGCACTCAACTACTGAACCACCTTCCCAGCCCTTTTTTTTTTTTTTTTAAAGAGAGAGTGAGAGAGGAGAGAGAGAGAGAGAGAGAGAGAGAGAGAGAGAATTTTTTTAAATATTTATTTTTTAGTTCTCGGCGGACACAACATCTTTGTTGGTATGTGGTGCTGAGGATTGAATCCGGGCTGCATGCACGCCAGGCAAGCGCGCTACCGCTTGAGCCACATCCCCAGCCCCCCAGCCCTTTTTTTTTTTGTTATTATAGATGGACATGATACCTTTATTTTGTTTGTTTAATTTTATGTGGTACCAGGGATCGAACCCAGTACCTCACACATGCTAGGCAAATGCTCTACTACTGAGCCACAACCCCGGCCCGCAGCCTTTTGTTTTAATTTCATTTTTTTTAACTTTTTAAAATTTTAAGATAGGGGTCACTAAATTGCCCAGGGTGGCCTTGAACTTGTAACCATCCTCAGCAGTTCAAATTATAGGTATGCACCACAGCTCCCAGTTTATTTTTTTTAATCTTCACTTTTTTTTGGTACCGGAAATTGAACCCAGGGTTATTTAACCTCAGAGCCACATCCCCAGACCTTTTTATGTTTTATTTTGAGACAGGGTCTTGTTAAGTTGCTTAGGGCCTCAATAAGTTGATGAGGCTGGCTTTGAACTCATTGATCCTCCTGCCTCAGCTTCTCAAGCCACTGAGATTACAGGTGTGCACCACCCAGTTTATTTTGTGACAGGGTTGGATGTGCTAGATTATATTTTGTGTATGCAAATACTATGTTATTTTGTATAAGGAACTTGAGCATCAGATTTCAGTATCCCTGGGGATTGGTCCTCTCTCCTCACTGCTGCCCATGGGGGATACTGAGGGATGGCTGTATAAGGGAAATTGCTAACTATTCTACAGTACATAGAAAGAACAACAAAGAATTATCTGGCCCCAAAATGTCAGTAGTGCTAAGATTGAGAAACACCAAGATAAGACTTTTTATTATTTATTTATTTACTTATTTGGTACCAAAGGAAAACCCAGGAGCACTCAACCATTGAGTCACCACCCTAGCCCTTTTTATTTTTTATTTTGAGACAGGGCAAGGTCTCACTAAAGGGCTCAATAAGTTGCTGAGACTGGCTTTGAATTTGGCCATTCTCCTGCCTCAGCTTCCCGAGATGCTGGGATCAAAGGCATCCATCCACCATGCCTGGTGTGATAAGGATTTTTAAAAAGTGCACAGTAGTTAACTAAAAATATGGACAATAATTTTTGTATCAAATGTGTAATCGAGCAAAAGAAAAAAATTGGTAAAGTTCTAAATACTGGACCTGTAATTGTAATTTCATGTTTGCTACATTTGATTGGTTAAACAAGACGTGTTCCTGGGTTCAGAGGGAGGAGATATAGACTCTATTTACTGATAAGAGAAGTGGCCCTGCTTATAACAAGGGAAGAAATTGTTTGTAGCCATCATTGAAGATTATGTGTTTCAGGACATATTTAATGTTTTATTTTTATTTGTTTATTTTTCGGGGGTGAGGTACTGAGGATTGAACTTAGAGGTACTCAACCACTGAACCACATCCCTAGCCCTATTTTGTATTTTATTTAGACACAGGGTCTTACTGAGTTGCTTAGCTACCTCACCGTTGCTGAGGCTGGCTTTCGATTCTCCTGTCTCAGCCTCCCGAGCTGCTGGGATTACAGGTGTGTGCCATTTTGCCCGGCAAGATATTTAATGCTTTCTTAACATAATTCTTGGATAAGGTTCATGTGCCATAAATTTATTTTTTAATGTAATTTTTGCTGCTATAGAGTCATTAAAAATGAGCTAGTTGAGGGCTGGCATTATGACTCAGTGGTAGAGAACTTGACTCGAACATGTGAGGTACGGGGTTTGATCCTCAGAACCACATAAAAATAAAGATATCGTGTCCATCTACAATTAAATATTTTTTTGTGGTGCTGGGATTGAACCCAGGGCTTTACACATGCTCTGGGAGTGCTCTACCACTGAGCTACATTCCTACATTTCTAGCCCTAAATTAACATGTTTTTCTAAATGTTTATCCAACAAAACTTCTTAAGATTTGTTTGGGAATAGTGGGCGGGAATAGAGAAGGAGATGGAAGGGGAAAAATGTGATTGTTTTGAGAAGTTATCTAGTTTGAGGACGGGGTGCTTCCTGTCAGAATAACTTCCAAATTTGCTTTGTTTAGCCTAGTGCTAAGAGACTAAGGGAAAGAAGTTAGAAAGGTAAAAGAATTAAATAACAGATGAATTTCATGCTTTTACAGACTTTTTCTTTTGAAACTTTCACTTAAGAGTCATAGGCTTGATAGTACACACTTGTTAAGAAACTTGAGACTGACTAGATTGTGTTTTTAGGGGGAAGAACTTCATTCATAATATTTTTATACTTCTATTGTACCACAGAACAACTTCTCTACTTTCTGTCTCCTCTGTATTGATCTAAACAATGCTCTTGGAATCCTCAAGTAGCACCACTGTAATGATTGTATGAGTTAAATATCCTCTAAAACTTAATCATATCTATCATATTGTAAACTACTTACTACATAGAAATAATGTTTGAGAAGATAGATATGTTTACTCTGACTTGGATATCACACAATTTAAATATGTATTGAAGCATCACATGGTACTCATAAATCGATACAATTTTTATGTCAAAAAGTAAATTTAGCTGGTCATGGTGGCATACCTATGATCACAGAAACTCTTCTTCAGTTAAATGGTTTTGTGTTGTTTGTTTTTAACTGGCTATGTAAGTTGTTATTTGTAGAATAACCTTTTCCAGAACTGGAGCACCTGACTGTCCTTCATTGTACTATAAAAATAAATGATTTCCAATCATGGTGGCACATGCCTATAAAACAAACAACTTGAGCTGAGGCAGGAGAATCCCAAGTTCTAGGTCAGCCTCAGCAACTTAGTGAGACCCTGTCTCAAAATAGAAAATAAAAAGGACTAGGGATGTGACTTAGTGCTAAAATGTTCTGGGTTTAATTGTTAGTACCACAAAAAGTAAATTAAAAAAAATATTCATATACTATGAAAAGTTTGTGCATGCCATTTTTGTATTTAATGAACGAAATTGACCTAGTATTTTTTTCCCCACCTTATTAAACTGCTTACTAGAGCTGAGGTTTCTAAATGTTTTCTTGAAACAGGCAATGCAGGTTGGTACTCTAGCCTAGCTATAGACTTGAATTTCCTGTTTGGCCCCTTCTACTTTCACTTGCAGATAGCATGACAGTACTTTCAGGGTGTGAATTTTCATCATCACAGGAAAACAAACTGTTCTATTTTCTTATTGTCTAAGTACTCTATCCCCCAAGATTGTACTAACTGCTTCTGTTCCTGTATAGAAGAAAAGTGATTAGATACTATCTCAGGTGCTTTTAATGTAGACCAAGGACTCCTATCTTTAAGCTTACATACAATATAATTTTTAAAAACATTATTTCATATGTACCAAGTCACATTTGTTAATAGTGTCTAGTTTTGGAGACTGAAATGTTCCAGGGAGAGATAAGACCTCTTTCTGTTAGTTGGTGTTTTGATTTGTTCTTTTTCAGTGCTAGAGATTGAACCTAGGGTCTTGTGTGTGCTGGGCAAGTGCTCTACCATGAGCCATGTCCCCCATTCCATTTTCTTATTTTGAGATAGGGTCTTGCTAAATTGCACAGGCTGGACTTGAATTTGCAATTATCCTGCCCCCCTAGCCTGTCAAATACTTGGGATTACAAACTCTTGTGCCTTTGATTCATTATGTGAGACAATTTTGCAGATATATAATGAGTCTTCTAGTGATTGGTACTGGCAATTGAACCCACAGGCCCTTTACCACTGAGTTTCATCCCAACCCCTTATTTTTTGAGACAGTGTCTTGCTAAGTTTCCTGGGCTGGCCTAGAACTTGTGGTTCTCCTGCCTTAGCCTCAAGTGGGGTGACAGGAATGTACACTGTGCTTGGTTTACCATTGTACAGTTTAACAGCTTACTTGACTGTTTTACCCATCATGTACCATACAGTTTGTCAATCTGTGGGAAGACTGATGTAACCATAGTCAGATTTCTTATTACGTATTTATTTATTTATTTATTTGATAACTGGGATTGAATCTAGGGGTACTTTACCATGAACTACATCCCCAGCCCTTTGTATTTTTTCTTTGGAGACAGAGTCTCACTAAATTGCTGAGGGCCTACCTCCAGAGTTGCTGGGATTACAGATGTGTGCCACTGTGCCCAACAGTTTCATCCTTTGAAACTCTTGATAGTCATTGAAAATTTGTGAAATGAAAACTACTGGCTTTACTGTGGAGGAATGAAGATGAAAGTCCATGAGAAGTATTACTTTTTGTTTCAAGGATTTACAGTTCTGACAGTTTTATATATTTCAGCACATCACACCACTTAAGTACCCATATGCTGCTTAACAAAAATAGTTCACATAGGTTCTTTGGGAGAGGGGCATAGATAGTTTTACAGGGTATAATGAGAATCAGATTGCCATCTTACTTCTATTATGAGTTCCCTATTATTCTGTCGCTTTAAGTTAGGTTCCAGTTTGGTACTGGGTCGTGAGACATTAAATAGTACACAAAGCTCAGAGGCCAACCTGGGCAACCTCTGATTCCCTGTCTCAATAAAAAGGAGTGGGTATGTAGCTCAGTGATAGAATGCTTGCCTAGTTTGCCCAAGGCCTTGGGTTTAATCCTCAGTACCAACAAAAACAGAAATATGAACTATGCTAAGTCGGAAGAGTATCTTCTGCTTCTTTGTAGTATTTAAGGAGAAATTAATGAAAAATGGGCCAGATGCAGTGGCACAAACCTTTCATCCCAGCAACTCAGGAGGCTGAGGCAGGAGGAAGTAGAATGGTGGTTACCTGAGCAGGGTTTGAGGGTTAGGGAAATGTTGGTTAAAGGATACAGTTTCGGTTAGATGGGAATAAATAAGAGATCTATTGTGCAACCTGGTAACTATAATTAATAACAACATATTCAAAATTGCTAGGAGAGTGTTTTTTAAAATATTTTTTAGTTGTAGATGGACACATACCTTTATTTATTTTTTTGTGGTGCTAAGGATCAAACCCAGTGCCTCACATGTGCTAGGCAAGTGGTCTGCCTCAGAGCCAACTTGCCAGCCCCTAGGAGAGTGTTTTTAAGCACAAAAAAACTTAGTTGCAAAAAACGTAAGTATGTTAGATTTGTGTGTGTGTTTTAGCTGAATATTGCTATATTCAACATTGTATACATATTTACATAATTTTGTAAATGATGCATATGTTTTTTGACAGTTTTAATAAATTAAAAAAGTTTTGAATTATGAATTCAAATAAGTGAAATAAAGCCTAGGGAAGATTTATTTATTTGTCTATTTACTGATTTATTTATTGGTGCTGGGGATCAAACCCAGGGCCTTATACATGGTAAGCATATGCTGTGCCACCAAGCTACACCCCCAGCCCTAGGAAAAGTTCTTGATCCTCATAATGAACAGAGGAAAGTAGGCATGGTGATAATTGCCAGTGTCTCAGCTACTTTGGAGGCTGAGCTGGGAGGATCACTTGAGCCAGAAATTTAGATAAGCTGAGCGACATAATGAGACCTCAAAAGAAATAAGTAGCTGGGTGGCACTGTAATCCCAGTGACTTGGGAGGCTGAAGCAATTGGATCGAAAATTCAAGGCCAGCCTCAGCAATTTGGTGAGGCCCCAAGCAATTTAGTGAGACCCTGTCTTTTTTGGGTTGATACTGCAGATTGAATCCAGGGGTACTTTACCACTGAGCCACTTCCCCAGCCTTTTTAATTTTTTTATTTTGAGACAGTCTTGATAAGTAGCTTAGGGCCTTGCTAAATTGCAGAGACTGGCCTTGAATTTGCAGTCCTCCTGCCTCAGTCTCTCAAATTGCTGGGATTACAGGTGTGCACCACTGTGCCCAGCTATGAGATCTAGTCTTAAAATAAAAAGGTTTGGGGGCTGGGGATGTGGCTCAAGCGGTAGTGCGCTCGCCTGGCATGCGTGTGGCCCGGGTTTGATCCTCAGCACTATATACAAATTAAAAAAAAAAAAAAGATGTTGTGTCTGCTGAAAACTAAAAAAAGTAAATAAATATTAAAATTCTCTCTCACACACTCTCTCTCTCTTTTTAAAAAAATAAAAAGGTTTGGAGATGGGTCTCACTAGTAAAGCACCTCTGGGTTCATGCCCTAGAACTCCCCTCCCTCCAAAAAAAAAGGAGACTAAAACAAATTATGAAGAGAAGATGTTGTCATTAATTATAGCAGAACGTTTCCATCTAAATGGTTTCTGCTCAAAGGGAGAAATTTAGTGTTCTCTCTAGTGTTTTCCAGTCCCCCCCTTTTTTTTGGAACTGGGGATTGAACCCAGGGATACTTTGCCCCACTATGCTACAATTTCCAAACTTTTTTTTTTTTTTTGAGACAGGTCTTGCCAAGTTGCTGAGGTTGGTTGGCCTAGAATTTGGCAGTCAGGGATTCTCAGCCTGGGATTATAAACTTGTAGCACTGCCCCTGGTTTGTTTTCTGGTCTTAGCCCCAAATGCCTTTTCCATTCAGGTTCAATAAATAAATCTTAATGTATTCTGTATGTCACTATAGACTTTGTTTTCTGGCACTATAGGTGATTAGGCTCAGCAAATTGGACTTGTCCTTGGAAGTATACCCCTCACATTGTCCCACCCCCACTGTCATACTGGAGATTGAACCCAGGAGCACTTTACTGTTACCACTGAGCTATATATCCCTACCCCTTTATATTTTTTAGAGACAGATCTGACTAAATTGCTCATGCTGGCCTTGAACTTGTGCTTCTCCTGCCTTAGCCTCCCTAGTAGCTGTAAATACAGACATGCAGCTTTGCACATGGCCTTTGGAAATGTCTTTTATGTGTTTTTTTTTTTTTTTTTTGGTGGTGTTGGAATTGAACCCAGAGCTTTGTGCTTATGAGGCAAGCACTTTGCCAACTGAGCTATATTCTGCAATCCTGGTTTTATGTTTTATTGTCCTTTTTTTAAAAAATATTTTTTAGTTTTCAGTTGACCTTTATTTTGTTTACTTATATACGGTGCTGAGAATTGAACCCAGTGCCTCACACATGCCAGGCAAGTGCTCTTCCACTAAGCCACAGCTCCAGCTCCTCTTTTTTTTTTTTTTTTTTTAAAGAGAGAGTGAGAGAGGAGAGAGAGAGAGAGAGAATTTTCAATATTTATTTCTAGTTCTCGGCAGACACAACATCTTTGTTGGTATGTGGTGCTGAGGATCGAACCCGGGCCGCATGCATGCCAGGCGAGCGCGCTACCGCTTGAGCCACATCCCCAGCCCCTCCAGCTCCTCTTTACCATTCTTTTTGTTGTATCAGTTCTGCTTGGTACTGTGCTAAGAATCCTTTCATTTAGGTATTTAAGTGCTTCTTATTTTCCACTCTTTGAGAAATGTACTGAAGAATGTGACATATCTTATCTCTCACTTTAAAGAGTTTATAATTTAAACATTCAAGGAATAGAGGGTGAGAATATAGAAGTGAACTTTTGATAGTTAATTGAACATGAAGTACAACTGTAGAGTACCATATATGATATTAAATGTATATAACACTGTTAATGAATAAAGTAGCAGCTTTGAAAAGGAAGGTGATTTATGGGGTCTAAAAAGTTAAGAACATGTTCACATATATAAACACTATCTTTATAATTGGAAACGTTTAGTGCTGTATTTTAAAATCACAAATATGCTATTGTGGATTTAGATAAAAATGATCTGGGCCAGGGGTGGCTGGGGGTGCAATTCAGTGATAGAACACTTGCCTAGCATGCACAGGGGCCTGGGTTTGATCCCCAGTACTGGGGTCTTTAGGAGAGATCTGGGTGTAGCTTAATATATTTTTCTTTAAATCTGTTTCATACTGGGTCAGTTGTGCATTGTCAGTTTTATATAGATTTCTCCATTGTGAAACTTTAAACAATGGTAAGCAAATTTGTTGGGTGTGGTGGTGCATGTCTTTAATCTCAGTGGCTCAGAATTGCAAGTCCAAGAACAGCCTGCACAACTTAGTGAGAACCTGTTTCAAAATAGAAAATAAAAATAAATAAAAAGTACTGGGATATGGGGCTAGGATTGTAGCTCAGTGGTAGAGTACTTGCCCCTCACATGTGAGGCACTGGGTTCAATCCTCAGCAACACATAAAAAATAAAGTAAAAGTATTGTCTACCTACAACTAAAAAAAAAAAAAAATTAAAAAAGAAAGTACTGGGATAAAGTGCTCTTGGTTTAGTACCAAAACCAAACAAGAACATGGTAAGCAAATTCAGATGTCTTATCAAATCAGCTGTCATTTATTTGGGAGAAATATCTTACAAGTCTGAACTCACTGACTTGATCTCAGAATTCCTAGACTCAGTTGTTCTCTTGCTTCAGCCTCCTTAGTTGCAAGGACTACAGGAGTTTCACTGACTTTTTACAACTTCTTTTCTCAAGGTAGATTTTTCCTGCTTGCCAAAGTGATATTCATTATTCTCTGACTTCCTGATTCCATATTGCTGTCCCTTACCTTCTGATGTGTAGACCTAGTTTTATACTTGAGGTCAGTGGTGAGTGTAAAAAAACAATTTTCAGGGGATTGGTGATTTAGTTTGAGATAAAAACCTTTTGGGTTCAATCTTCACTACTGCCTATAAATAAATATAAGTACATAAAAATAAAACCAATCTCTGAAAATTCATAGATAATACATGTAATCTGCCTTGGAAAGAATTTATGATGATTGGGCTGGGGTTGTGGCTCAATGGTAGAGTGCTTGCCTAGCATGTGTGATGCACTGGGTTCGATTCTCAGCACCATGTAAACAAATTAAATAAAATAAAGTTTTAAAAAATGTGAAGATTGAAAAAAAATAAAGAAGAATTTATAATGGGTGTGTACACTCTTGTAATCCCAGCTAATTGGGAGCTGAGGTAGGAGAATCCTAAATTGTAGGGCAGCCTTGGCAATTTAGCAAGATCCTGTCTCAGAATTTTAAAAGGGGCTGTGGATGAAACTTAATGGAAAAAAGTAATTATGTTGTATTAACCTTATCTGAAAAACTACTAAACTTGAACTTTTTCTTACTTTAAACATTTGCTTAAAACACTTCAAAGTAGTTTTTTGGATAGATCTAAAATGAAGATGAGGAATAACTATTGGACAGTTTAGCTGTATTGTGCAGATTTCTCTGTCATGTTGAAAGACTTATTCATGAAACTGTAACATTTCTTGTCTGGGATAAAAATACATTTTCATGGTTCTTTCAAACTTATTTCAGACATTATGTATTTTGTGAGAATCAAATCTTGAGGGGGAGAAGGAAGAAAGAAGTAAAGGCTAGTTTTGTGTTCGAACTGTTTTCTATATGCAGAACCTTTTTAGAACCTTGAATATTCTAATGTGTAAGAATGTAGAATACAACATTTTCCAAATTTCTTTGACCCTTAAAGACCTATAAATAAACCATGCTGTGTAAATTTCCTTTTCAGTCTAACTCTCCGCCCCTCGGTCCTGGTCTTATTTGGGTGGTCTGTAACTTGTGACCCTCCCACCTCAGCTTCCTGAGTAGTAGAGACTTACCAGTGTTTGCTACCGAGAAAGTGGCCTTATTTTATAGATATGAGAACTCTGATCTGGACTGTTTGACTGTTTTGCTTTAAGTTATGTCAGAGCATATAATGAAAAATATTGAAGTATATTAACATTTAGAAAACCTGAATTCTGCATATTACCCCTAGTGATTATAAGCAAGAATATAAGGAAGTTATTTATTTATTTATTTTTGAACTGAGGATCAAACCCGGAGTGCTTTACCACTGAGCTCTACGGTAGAATTTTTATTTTGAGACAGGGTCTCAAAATAAAACCAGTGATCCTCCTGCCCCATCTTCACCAATTACTGGGATCACAGGCATGTGCCTCCATGCCTAGTCCTTAGTTTCATTTTCATGCTTTCACAAGGACTGCTTAATTTTCATTATTTGCAACATAAAAATCTCTGTGGTATTCTTGGTAGAACCATTCATTTATTAGGTTTTTTTTCATATATATATATTATATATATATATTTTAGTTGTAGATGGACACAATACCTTTATTTATTTATCTTTGTGGTGCTGAGGATCAAACCTAGGGCCTTACACATGCTGGCGAGTTCTCTACCACTGAGCCTTAATCCCAGCCTGAGAACAGGTTTTATTTTTATTTATTAATTTATTTATTTTGGTACTGGTTCTTTTGTAGCTCAACCACTGAGCTACAACCCCAGCCCTTCGTACTTTTTTTTATTTTGAGACAGGGTCTTGCTAAGTTGCTGAGGCTGGTCTCATTTAGAATTTTTCATAAATTTAGTAAGAAATTTGTTAAAAGAGCTAGAATGTAGTTCAGTGGAAAACCACCCCTGGGTTCAGTCCTCAGAAACATACACACACAACAAAAAAGGGAAGGAAGAGAGAAAATAAGAGCCAGCTGGGCATTGGGGGCATATCTATAATCCCAGAGAGGAGGATCCTAAATTCAAGGCCAGCCTGGGCAATTTAGTGGTACCTTGTCTCAATAATAAGGGCTGGGAATGTAGTGCCTTCAGGTATAGCACCTCTGAGTTCAATTCCCAGTTCAACAAAGGAGGGGGAAAGAAAGATCTGTTTAAGAGCAAATTCCTCTTTAATAATGGAAACATTTCAATTAGATAAATAGCAAATAATTTGTTTTGTAAACGAATAGCTATAGTATTAGAAATGTAATTTTAAAAGAGGAAGTTCTTTCTACTTAGTGTTTACCTTGAGAAACTCATGAATAAAAGAGAATATTTAGTAAAGCATTTTAATAGTGAAAAATAGGAAATAAACTGTAAAGAAAGGTTTTATTGTTGTGAGTAGCAGAATAAACAGCAATGGAAAAAAGATAAACTAGGTCTACTGTGTATTTTCATGGGAAAATATCTCGATATTTTGAGGGGGAAAGCAAAGTATGGAAATATATGTAACCATGTAAGGCTTTCTAAATATAAATTTAAAAATTTTATGTGCAGTGATGTAGGCTTGTATTTGGGAGGCTGAGGCAGAAGGATGGCACATTCAAGGCCAATCTCAGAATTTAGTGAGACCTTGTTTAAAAATTTAAAAAAAAAGAAATAAAAAGGGCTGGGGATGTAACTCAGTGGTTGAGCGCCACTGATTCAATCCTCAGTATTGCAAAATAAATAAATGAATATGAAAACAGTGCTATATTGTTTATGGACACAGATAAAAGTATAAAGGATTGCATGGGAATAAAAAACACTATATTTAGGTTAATCATTACTTATGGAATGGTATATGGGAACTTTGTAAAGATTCAAAGTTAATGTGGCAGTACTAAGATTGGGCAAAGCTGAGGGCTGGGAATGTGGATCAATGGGTTCAATCCCTGGTACCCCCCCCCCCCCAAAAAAAAAAAAAAAGACTGTACAAAGCTGGGTGGTAGGTTCAGGTTGCTTATTTTCTGTATTTAAGATTTACTTGGGGGCTGGGGATGTGGCTCAAGCGGTAGCATGCTCGCCTGGCATGCGTGCGGCCCGGGTTCGATCCTCAGCACCACATACAAACAAAGATGTTGTGTCCGCCGAGAACAAAAAAATAAATATTAAAAATTCTCTCTCTCTCTCTCTCTCTCTCGCTCTCTCTCCTCTATCTTTAAAAAAAAAAAGATTTACTTGGATTATTTTTAAGGAAGAATAGGCTTGTTTCTGATAAGGGTGTCACTTCTTGTAGTCATTTCAGAGAAAGATTCATAAAGATCCTTTTCCATCAATTTGTCACTAAAAAGTAGCATTATTAAGAGAGAAAAAGGAAATAATATTTAAGTGTGCCAAGGGGTTAAGTCTGTTGGCTCCGGATAATTTGATATTATCAAAAATCATATTTCTCTGTCAAACTCAGATAAATGTGAATTGCTTTATCTTCCAAGCTGTTACTTTATTCATTAACAGTATTATATACATTTAATATCATATGGTAATTTAAAATATGCTAGCAGTTGTTTTCAAATATTAGCTTAAATATAAGATTGGCATATAAATTGGGAATAGACAATTAATTTAAATTAAGGTTAAATTAAATTCAAGGCCAACCTAGGTAATTTAGCAAGACCCTGTCTCAGAAATAAAAAGGGCTGGGGATGTAGCTCAGTGGTAGAGAGCACCCCTGGGTTTGGCGAAGGGGAGGAATGGCAAAAATTGCTGAAGACTATTTTGCTCAGTAGTTGTAGGATGGAGCCTGGAAAGTTTGCATTTCTAATAAGTTTCCTATGATGACCAGGTTGTTGTGCCCAGGACCTCAGTTTCGAGAACTACTAGTTTGTTCTTGGCAGGTCAGTAATTCTAAATGAGATTTAGCTTAATTTCCTGGGCAAACAGTTTCTTAAAACATTTTAAACTTGTGAATTTCTAATGTTTTAGACCTTGCATATTTAGAATATTTTAGATCCAGACTGAAGAAGCATGGTATAATAAAACACCCAAATTCTTACCCTTATGTTAGATACTTTTTTTTTTTTTTTGTTATAAAATTTGGGAATAGGTCTAGATTATCTCTTCTGAATTTGAGGTTATAATCCTGTGAATCATAAACTCTTTAAATCTTTTCATATCATGAAAAAGAACCACCCAAAATACTTGATTCGTTAGCAGTGTTCAAAACTGTTAAAACCTGTCTTTAGTCAAGTATGGTGGGACACACCTGTAATCCTAGCAATTCAGGATGCTGAGGCAGGAGGACTGCAAGTTGGAGGCCAACCTGGGCAATTTAGACTGTCTCTATAAAATAAAAATGGTTGGGGATGTAGCTCAGCACCCCAAAATACTTGATTTTAAAACCAGTTTTCTACCAAGCTAATTATAACATCCTAGTTTCCCATCTTGTTCTTCTCACCTCTAGACTAAAGGTGAGGACCAAAAGAGCAAAACAAACCTTTTCTGTGCTGTATTTATGTTGCTTCATAATGGTTAAGATTGGGGAATAACTAGAAAAGCTGGGCATAATGATGCATGCTTGTAGTCTCAGCTATTTGGTAGTCTGAAGCAGGAGGATCCCTTCCCAGGAATTCAAGGCCAGCTTGGGTAACATAGGGAGACCTGGTCTTGTGGTGGTGGGCAAGCAAGAGGCATTAATTTTTACCCAAGATGGCTTTACTACTTAGATAAAATGAAAAGAAATCTACATATCCCTTGCAGGATTGCAGTATCCCTTCCTCTAAAAAATTCAGGAAACTTTCTTTCCTGGTTGTGTGGTGTGTGTGTGTGTGTGTGTGTGTGTGTGTGTGAGAGAGAGAGAGAGAGAGAGAGAGAGAGAGAGAGAGAGAGAGAGAGAGGCACTAGGGATTGGACCCAGGGGCACTCTACCACTGAACTACCACTTTTTATTTTGAGACAGGGTCTCACTAATTTCCTGAGGCCAGCCTCAAACTTCTGATCCTCCTGTCTCTGCCTCCTGAGTCACTGGAATGGCCTTGTGCCTGGGGTGAGGCCCAAAATTTAATCCCAGCAAAAAGTTTGTATATATATGCGCGCGCACGTATACACACACACACACACACACACACACACGCATACAAATAAATAAGGAATAATTATTTGGGAAGTGGGTATTAAGGAATAACAAGGGATTATTACTAGTCTTTCTTATTTCTGCATTAGAAATCACATTCCTGAACCAAAAAAGATAGTAGGAAAAGTATTAAAAGTTTCATTGAAAGTTAAACTTTACTTGAAAATAATTAAAACAGTTGGTATAGGTTCAGGGCTGTTTGAACTAAGACAAAAACACTTAGGATAGTTTGAGAGAAGCAAAATTATTTATAGTTCATAGTCTTTATTTATAAAGATCTTAGTTCTACCATATACCTATATACAAGATTAATATAGGAAAATAATTTTTCTCCTAATACTGCAGATTAAACCCAAGGGTACTTTACCAACTTTTTTTTTTTTTTTGGTATGGGGATTGAACTTGGGGGCATGCGACCACAGAGCCATATCCCCAGCCCTGTTTTGTATTTTATTTAGAGACAGGGTCTTGCTGAGTTGTTTATTAGCTTTTGCTGAAGCTGGCTCTGAACTCGGGATCCTTCTGCCTCAGCCTCCTGAGCTGCTGGGATTTCAGGTGTACATCACCGTGCCCTGCTGACAAAGAACTCTTTTAAATTGGCTAAAATACATAGTTTGCTCCCCCAAATGATACTTATTTTAATTTTTAAAGGCTGTCAAGGAAATTAAAAATGTAAAATCTTTTTATAATTTGAGGATTCTAGTTTAACTGTCAGGCTTCACTGACTTCCCCATGTTTTTCTTTATTTTTTATTTTTTAATGTTTTTTGGTACCAGGGATTGAACTGGGCGGGGGGCGGGGGCACTCCACCATGAGCCACGTCCCCAGCCCTATTTTGTATTTTATTTAAAGACCAGGTCTCACTGTGTTGCTTAAGGCCTTGCTTTTGCTGAGGCTGGCTTTAAACTTGCAATCCTCCTGTCACAGCCTCCCAAGCCGCTGGGATTACAGGAGTGCGCCATCATGCCCAGCTTTCCCCCACATTTTCCAAGAATCTAATTATACATACTTTTATTTCTCTATTGCTCTTTCTATAGAAAAGTTATTTTCCTAGAATGCTCTACCACAGGGCTATACCTCCAGTGCTTTTTATTTTATTTTGAGACAGGGTCTGGCTAAGTTGCCCAGGCTGGCTTTGAACCTCAGATCCTTCAGTCTTGGCCTCCTAAAGAGCTGGAATTATAGGTCTGCTCAGCAAAATTGAACAACCTTGAGGGCTGAAAATGTTGATTAGTGGCAGAGCAATTGCCTAGTATATGTAAGGCCCTGGAGTCAATCCCCAGTACCACAAAAATAAACAACTTTGAGATGCTGAATTTTTTTAAATATTTATTTTTTAGTTGTAGGTAGACACAATACCTTTATTTTATTTTTATGTGGTGCTGAGGATCGAACCCAGTGCCTCACACATGCTAGATGAGCGCTCTACCTCTGAGCCACAACCCCAGCCCCAAGATGTTGAATTTTTTTAAA
Source organism: Spermophilus citellus (assembly GCF_964194105.1). Lineage (NCBI taxonomy): Eukaryota > Metazoa > Chordata > Mammalia > Rodentia > Sciuridae > Spermophilus > Spermophilus citellus. The sequence goes on along the minus strand of NC_138182.1, from coordinate 191,220,408 downwards.
ATTTATTTTTTAGTTTCAGGTGAACACAAAATTTTATTTTTTATGTGGTGCTGAGGATCAAACCCAATGCCTCACGTGTGCTAGGTGATCGCTCTGCCACTGAGCCACAACCCCAGCTCTGAGATGTTGAATTTACATTTGTAATACGTATCTCAAAGTTGAGTTCAACAATTTTAAGCTAAAAATTTTTAAAAAAATTTTTAGTTGTTGATAGACCTTTATTTTATTTACTTACTTATATGCAGTGCTGAGAATCGAACCCAGGGCCTTACACATGCCAGGCAAGTATGCTAACTGCTGAGCCTCAGCCCCTTAAATTAAAGCTTTAATTATACAGTTTGAGTTTTGATAAGTATATGTAAGTTGTTCACTCTCCAAAATTATGATATAGAACACTTCCATCACCCCCAAATTTTCCTCCTGTCCATTTGTATTCAGTACACTCACTCTTTTTTTTATATTTATTTTTTAGTTTTAGGTGGACACAATATCTTTATTTTACATTTATGTGGTTCTGAGGATCGAACCCAGTGCGCCTCAGGCATGCTAGGTGAGCACTCGACCACTGAGCCACAACCCCAGCTCCTAGAACAAGTCCTCTTATGAATTTTTTAAAATACCACTGACCTTGTTATAAGATGGTGTCTTCCGTATTTAAGAATTTCTAATAATGTACCTTACACATTTTTTTACATGTTTTCGTAATATGTATTATTTGCAGAACATAGAAGTATTTTCATTTAATCAAGCAAAACACAAATTTTGACTTCACATTCACATATAACTTTCTCTGACATTTGAAACTCAATAGATTGGTGATCCAGAAGAACTTCAATAATCATTATATGGAACAAACTATATTATTATCTCCAAAGTTTACTCCCCCAAAATTTCTTCTTTTATACTCTAAAACATCTTCATCGTGTTGTTTGATGAGATAGAACCACAGAAAGATGGTGGTACCCAAGGTCAGCCTGACTTTCAGCCAGTCTGGCTGGTCGTTCGTCGGCGGGTCCTGCAGGTAGAACTTTGTGCTGAAGCTAGCATGCAGAAGCCCCTGGTTCAATCCCAAGAACCCTCCTCAAAGTTCGTTGCATATCTGAGTCTGAAGCTCCTTAAGGCTTCCCTGGTTTCCTTCTTTCTGGAGCAGGGAAGAACATTTATTTCTTAGTTTCCTAGCGGGAAACCAGTACTCTCACTCTTATCTCCAGCTTCTGGAAACACTGATCTGTGTTTGTTTGGGGGGTTACTAGGGATCAACTCCAGAGGCTCTTAACCTCTGAGCCACAAGTTGCTTAGAGCCTCACTAAATTGCTGAAGCTTTTTTTGGGGGGGGGGTGGTGGTGGTCATCGTGCTGTGGATTGAACCCAGGGCCTTGTGCATGATAGGCAAGTGGTCTACCATTGAGCTATATCTCCAGCCCCTAAGGCTGGCTTTGAACTCAATGATCCTCCTGCTTCAGCCTCCCAAGTTGCTGGGATTACAGGTGTGTGCTACCATGCCTGACTTGATGTGCTTTCTGTCATTATAGTTTTATCTTTTCTAGAATGTCAAATAAATGGAATCATACAGTATGTAAGCCTTTTTTGTCTGGCTTCTTTTACTTAGCATCATGCATATCTGCCTTTGAACCAAAGAAGTGTTCAATGAGTGTATTAAATGTATATTAGCCTACATTTGAGTAAGTTTTTTAAAATTGATTGTATCATACTGACTCAAGAAGTGTACTGATGGGGCTGGGAATGTGGCTCAGGCGATAGCGTGCTCGTCTGGCATGCGTGTGGCCCGGGTTCGATCCTCAGCACCACAAACAAAGATGTTGTGTCCGCCAAGAACTAAAAAATAAATATTAAAAATTCTCTCTCTCTCTCTCTCTCTCTCTCTCCTCTCACTCTCTCTCTTAAAAAAAAAAAGAAATGTACTAATGGATTGTAAATTCAGCTTAGATAAATCTTAGCTCTTGAGGTCAAACCTTGATATCATTTGGCATAAAAAAAGGTAAATCAGTTTGAAAGGAGCAAAAGATTAAGGCTAAATCAGAAGTGAAATTCCATTTAATGAACATAGCAAGACTTCAGAATAGCTTGTTAAATTCAAATTATATTTTAATAGTAGCCTATTGCTATAGCAGTCAGTGTCTTAAATGAAGCCATAGTTCTTAGTTATACTGACTTATATTGAAGGAATATTTGGGAATGGGAATTATACAGTAATTATATTTCTTCTTGAAATGGGTGGAAAATCTGTAGGGAAGCAAAATCTAAAAACTGAAATACTTGAGGAAATGTTTTATTTTTTATTTTTCATTTTATTTATTTTTTTTAAAGAGAGAGAGAGAGAATTTTAATATTTATTTTTTAGTTTTCGGCGGACACAACATCTTTGTTTGTATGTGGTGCTGAGGATCGAACCTGGGCCGCACGCATGCCAGGCAAGCGCACTACCGCTTGAGCCACATCCCCAGCCCAGAGGAAATGTTTTAGATCTCAAGTCTCAGCACCTTTTTTTTTTTTTCTTTCCAAGACTTGTCTCTATTTATGCTTTGTACTCCAAGTTCACACATAGGAGTAAAGAGCATAATAGTTGTAGTAAAGGACTGGTTGAATAATTTTAACTCTGACAACTCTCAGAAACAAATATGTGTTGGGTACACCTGTAATCCCAGTGATTTGGGGGGCTGGGATTTGCAGGAGGATGGCAAATTCAAAGCCAGCCCCAGCAATTTAGCAAGGCCCTAAGCAACTTAGTGAAACCCTGTCTTAAAATTTAAAAAAAGAGCTGGGGTTGTGGCTCAATGGTTAAATGCCTCTAGGTTCAATCCCCAGTACAAAAAAACAAACTGTTCAAAAACGAAACACCAAAACCAGAAAAAAAAAAGTATGTTGCAAATTAATATATAATGTTTGGAGTACTAAAACCATACCTTTATGAAACATTGGTAAGTCTATAAAATAGTTTATAGCATTCAAAAATATTAGATTTTACTGTTGTTCTTGTAAAGTATACTCTAAAACTAGTTTTTCTTCAGAACTTGTTTTAATCAGAAACCAAAACCAAAACAAAGGGTACTGAAAGTATACAGTGTCTAGCAAGGCCCTGGGTTCAGTCCCCAGTACTACACATACACACAATAAATAAACAAACAAACAAATAAATAAATAATATAAAATAAATAAAATACAAGTGGAGGGCTGGGAATGTGGTTCAGTGGTAGGAGTTGCTTAGCATATGCCTGCTCTGGGTTCAATTTCTGGTATTACAAAAGAAAAAAACCAAGCCAAGGGAAAGTAGTATGATTTTCTGCCTTATAATTATTCAGGCATACCCACTGTTAACTGTTCTCAAGTTTAGCTAGGAAGTAAGGGCATCCAGGTGCATATCTGTAATCCTAGCCACTTAGAATACTGAGGCAGGAGAATCAGAAGTTTTGAGACCAACCTCAGCATTTTAACAAGTCCCTAAGCAACTTAGTAAGACCCTGTCTCAAAATTAGAAATTAAAAATTAAAAAATCAAAAGGGTTGTTGCTCACTGGTAAAGTGCCTATGGGTTCAATCCCCAATACCAAAAACTAAAACAACAAAAACAGCTAAAGAGCTGACATCTGATTGTAGAACATTACTTAAGTAGATCAGTCTGTAAAGCTTTATGGTGTGGTGTGGTGTGTGTAGTGGGGACAGATGAACCAGGGATTGAATTCAGGGGCATGTGACCACTGAGGCACACCCCCAGCCCTATTTTGTATTTTATATAGAGATAGGGTCTCACTGAGTTGCTTGGCACTTTGGTTTTGCTGAGGCTAGCTTTGAACTTGAGAACCTTATGCCTTAGCTTCCTGAGCCCTTGGGATTATAGGCATGCACCACTGCACCGCCCAGCTATGATGGGTGACTAAAGTCAGTCCTCTTTTTTTTGGTGGGGGCAGTTCTGGAGGTTGAATCTGGGAGCACTTTACTAGTGAGCTACATCCCCAGTCCTTTTATTTATTTTTCACATTTTTGAGATAGAGTCTTGCAGACTTGCTGAGGCTATTCTTGAGATCCTTCAGCCTCAGCCCCCAGAGTAGCTGGGATTAGAAGTATGTGCCACCATGTCAAGCTCAACCCCCTATCTATCTAATCTATTTATTTATTTGGAACCCAAGGGCACTGAACTACCTCCCCAGGCCTTTTTATTTTTTTACTTTGAGACAGAATGGCCTCAGATTTTCAGTCTTCCTGCCTCAGCCTTCAGAGTTGCTGTGAATACAGGCATGTAGCTCTTTGCCCAGCTCTTAGTTCTATATTTGCCTACTAAATTCTAAACAAAGCAAAAATGCCGCACTTTACTATTCTATTTTTTCAGTGCTAGGGGTTGAACCCAGGTGTCTAGTATATGCTAGGCAAGCATCCTTACCTCTGAGGTATACCCTCTCACTTTTAAAAGCATACAGTTGCATTTAAGAGTCCAAAGTAACTTCAATTTAAAAGTTCACTATCTAATCCTCATTTGAAGGAATGATCCTTAAGAGCTTCAACAGTAAGTAGGACAGAGAATATTGGTAACAATGAAAATTTAGTCACCATGTAATTACATTTATGTTGAATACATTTCTTTTCTTTTCTTTTTTTTCCTTAAGGAATTAAATGACCTGGCAAGGGACCCTCCAGCACAGTGTTCTGCAGGTCCTGTTGGAGATGATAGTAAGTATTTAAAAGGAATTATGGAGTAAAACAGCATAACAATGTCTCTGGGGAGCTGTGTATTATACAATCTCTTAAAGTTATCTTGTTTTAAGAGATAGTTTGCTAAGGAAAGGAGGGAGTGTATACTTTTAGTTTCCAATGAAAGAAGCCATTCAGTCATTTTCTATTATATTTTGAACCCCCTGTGCTAGGCATTGTCTTCGTTGTTCTGGTTTATTCCTCTCCCCTCCTTCATTCCTTCTGTGTATTTTTGTGGGGTAAAATAGTTAATTAATTACATCTAGTTGTTTATTTATTTGTTGGTACCAGGGATGAAACTCAAGAGTGCTTTACCTACCATTCAACTACATCCTCAGTCTTTTTTTGTTTTCTGGTATGGAGAATTGAACCCAGGAACACTTAAAATGCTTGGCCACATCTCCAGCCCTTTTTATTTTTTATTTCGAGAAGAGGGTCTCACCACATTACTTAGGACTTCTCTAAGTGGCTGATGCTGACCTTGAATTTGTGATTCTTTCACCTCAGCCTCCCAAGTTGCTGGGCTTACAGGTGCTCACCACCTTGCCAGGTTTTCCTAATGTATTTTTAATGTCTAATTTACATGCTTACTACTATCTAAAATAATTTATTAAATGATCTTACCACATAGGTTGAGTAATAATTTCCCTTTTTTTCTAATATGATTCAATGTAGCTTTTCCCCCTGTATCTTCTAATTTTGTTTGAAGGGAGGATATTTGAAGGACTCTGTTTTGTAACACCAGACAAATCCACAAAAAATTGGTAATGTTTATCAATTAAAAAAATGATTGTGATTGGCAGAAACATTTGTATAAGAAAATTATACATATTTTTTTAAAAAGAGAAAGACCCTAAGGAACTTAGCACCTAAAAAAACTTGGCTGGGGTTGTGTCTCAGTGGTTGTGCCCTGGATTCTGTCCCTGGTACCAAAATAAAACAGTAACAATAACAAAAAAAAAAAAAAAAAAAAAACCCAGAAATGAGTATGAGAATGAGATTATCTTGTCTTCTCTGATGCTAGGGATCAAACCTAGTGCCTCACATACGCTAGGCAAGCGCTCTATTGCTGAACTATTTACCCCAGTTCCTTGATTTTATTAAGAATTTTTTTTTTTCTGATTTCTTTTTTCTTTTTCCTTACTATAAGGAGAATGATGATGATGACAGTGATGATTTTGGTACCAGGGAGTTGCTTAGGGCATCACTAAGTATGAGGATTATTTTAAAGATTAAAACTGATATTATAAATTATAAATTATGAGAGGGTATGGGGTTATGACTCAGCTGTAGAGCGCTTGCCTAGCACGCACGTGTGAGGCCCTGGGTTCGATCCTCAGCACCACATAAAAATAAAGAAATAAAATAAAGGTATTATGTCCAACTATAAAAATAAAATACTTAAAAAATAAATAAATTATGAGACTGGGGCTAGGGTTATAGCTTGGTAGAGTGCTTGTCTCACACATATGAGGCATTGGGTTCAATCCTTGGCAGCACATAAAAATAAATAAAAAAGATAAATAAATAAAATAAATTATGAGACTAAGTATGTACATGTGTGGAAAAATCTGATTTACATTATTAAAGTTTGACCTGTCCAGCATTAATATTTACTGTGTTTAATACCAAGCAGGGCAGACCACACACTTTAACAATACAAAATGATTTAAGTACGACTGGCTAGGGAGTAGGTCAGAGGTTTTAAAGTAGCTTAGAAAAAAGTAATAAGAGCCTCATAGAGATTTCTGAAGTGGATACATTCTTCTCTCTTTTTTTTTGTTTTTGTTTTTCTTTTGTTTTGGTACCAGGGATTAAATAGGGCCTTGTTAAATTGCTGAGGCCAACTTTGAACTTTCAATCCTTCTGCCTTAGCCTCCTGAGCCACTGGGATTGTAGGCATGCACCACCATGCCTAGCAGTCATTCTTAGTGTTTTTTATTCCAGTTTTTGCCGTTCTGCCATATCATATGACATGCTCTTTTCATTCATTTGAAAAAGTGGCTTAGCCAGGCTCAGTGGCATATAACCTTATAATCCCAGCTCTCCAGTAGGCTGAGGCAGGAGGATCATAAGTTCTAGGCCAGTCTAAATAACCTAGCCAGATCTTATAAAAAGGGCTGGGGATGTAGCTCAGTGATTAAGCACCCCTGGATTTGATCCCTGGTACAGAAGGAAAGAAGGAAGGGGTTGGGGAGGAAGAAAGAAAACAAAGGAAGGATGAATGGATTATACATGAATGTGGATTAGATGGGGAATGATTACTTACTTGATAAGGTACAATGTGGAGATTGATACATGGTGATTTTTTTCTTGTTCTTTTTCAGTGTTCCATTGGCAAGCTACAATAATGGGGCCAGTAAGTATTGAGATTAATTTCAGAATAAATAGTTTATGTAATTTATTCCTTTTAATTCCACTTTTCTTTATCATTAACAGAATGACAGTCCCTATCAGGGTGGAGTATTTTTCTTGACAATTCATTTCCCAACAGATTATCCCTTCAAACCACCTAAGGTAATTGGGATATGATAATTATTTTTAATGTGCTCTGTGTGATACTATTAAACAAATTTACAAAAATTTTCCTTTTTCTATAGGTTGCATTTACAACAAGAATTTATCATCCAAATATTAACAGTAATGGCAGCATTTGTCTCGATATTCTACGGTCACAGTGGTCTCCAGCACTAACTATTTCAAAAGGTAATGGAATGGATATTTGATACCAAGCTAAACACTTTTTTTTTTTTTTCCCTTAAGACAATCCAGTTTTGGGCCTGGGGTTGTGGCTCAACGGTAGAGCACTCACCTTGCAGGTGCGAGGCCCTGGGTTCTATCTATAGCACCACATACAAATAAATGAATAAATAAAACAAAAGTATTGTGTCCAACTACAATTAAAAAATAAATTTTTTTAAAAAAAGATTATCTATTTTTGAAGAGATTACTCCTTGTTTTTTGGCGGGATGTGGTAACCAGGAATTGAACTCAGGGGTCACATTCCTAGCCCTATCTTGTATTTTATTTAGAGACAGGTCTCACTGAGTTCCTTAGGACCTCGCTAAGTTGCTGAGTCTGACTTTGAACTCATGAACCTCCTGCCTCCACCTCCTAAACTGCTGGGATTATAGGCATGGGACACCACGCCCAGCTTATTCCTTTTAAAAGGAACAATCTCCCTTAGTCTGAAATAGACATCATGACAATGGGAAAGGGTTGGGGCTTTGAGCCTAAAAATTCCATGGTATGGTAACTAGTCTGTTGATTATGTTATTTTGGATTAGGTTGGCTGAGCATAGTAGTGTATGCCTATAATCTAGACAATTTGAGAGACTAAAACAGGAGGAATGCAAGTTCAAGGCCAGCTTCAACAATTTATAAAGGACCTAAGCAATCTCACAAGACCTGCTCAAAATAAAAAAAGGGCTGAAGATATAGCTCAGTAATAACTTTAATAAGTAAAAGATATTACTCAATTTAGTGGTAAATTGCCCTTGTGTTCAATCCCGAGTGTCCCACCCCCAATAAAAAAGGAAAAAACAAATAGCTCTTTAGAAGATAGCATTACTTGTGCTATAAATACAGTACACAGACATTAGATGGGGGTGGAGGGGGGCCATGTTGGTTCTGGGGATTTTACCCAGGGGCACTTAACCACATCCCCAGCCCTTTTTAAATATTTTTATTTAGAGACAGGGTCTCACTGAGTTACTTAGAGCCTTGCTAAATAGCTGAGGCTGGCTTTGAACCTGTGATCCTCCTGCGTCAGCCTCCTGAGCCACTGGGATTACAGGCATGCGCTGATGCGCCCAGCTGGATACTAGATTTTTGAAGAGCCAGATGTAGGTAAATTGGTGTAGAGTCTGTTTAAGATTTCACCCAATGTTATTTTTAGGAACAGATTCATCCTCTTAAGATGATCAGTTTAGCATAAATATTTTTGGACTGTAGGTGTCATGTAGTAGTAGAGTGATTACCTAACGTGCACAAGGGTCTGGGTTTGATCCTCCAGCACTGCCTTCCCCCTGTCAAATTTTTTTCCCTCTGAACATCCCAATGATGATTAGTATAGCTCTATGTGTGTTTGAAAATATGTTTTTAAAAAAAAGTTAATTGCTAAATTTGTAATGAAAGACCAGTAGTTCTACTAAATCATTACATGAGTAAATTAGGGATTTTTTTTTTTTTTTTTTTTTTTTTGGTACTAATGAACTGGTGAGATAGTTAATGAGAATTGTCTTAAATGTTAATTTGAAAATTTGCATCCCCCCAATATTATCCCTAAATGAAATTAAAAGTGGATTAAAAACTAAACTATAGCCAGGCGTGGCAGTGTATGCCTATAATCCTAGTGACTCTGGAGGCTGAGGTAGGAGTTCAAAGCCAGCCTCAACGAAATCGAGGCACTAAGCAACTCATTGAGACCTGGTCTCTAAATAAAATACAAACTAGGGCTGGGGATGTCACTCAGTGGTAACGTGCCCTTGAGTTCAATCCTAGTACCCCTGTACCATCTCCCCCCAAAAAAATAAATAAAGGGAAGATTTGTCAGATCTCAGCTTTCTTTTGGGCAAGGGGCTATTACAGATTGAACCCAGGAGTGCTTAACCACTGAGCTACATCACCAGGCTTTTATTTTTAATTTTGAGATAAGGTCTTGCTAGATTGCTTAGGGCTGGGTTGCTGAGGCTGGCTTTGAAATTGCAGTCCTCCTGCCTTGGCCTCCTGAGTCACTGGGATAACAGGCGAGTGTGCACCCGGCCCTAGATCTCAATTATCTAATATGAAAAGTCTTGAAAAAAAGAAAATGAAAGAGTTAAAAGAAAAAAGAAAAGAAAATCAAATGGGTTAATGTTTAAAATGTGAAGAACTTAATAAGAGGAAAAAAAATATCTCACCATGTGCAGTGGCACACAGCTGTATGTAATTCTAGCAGTTTGGGATGTTGAGGTAGAAAGATTAAAAGCCTAGTCTAGGCAACTCAGTGAGACTCTTGTCTCAAAATAAAAAGGGCTGGGATTATAGTTCAGTGTTAAGGGCCTCTGGATTCAATCTCCAGTACCAGAAAAAATAGAATTTACCATTTCTTTAGTGAATTTTGTCTTCTGTAGAGTGCCCCTGGGTTCAACCCTCAGCACTGCAAAAACAGACAAACCAACCCAATCAAACCCAAACAACCCCAGTCCCAATAGACAAATGCACAAAAAAGAACCAAAGAATAAGGAAACTTAAAAAAAAAATTTTTTTTTAGTTGTAGATAGACATAATACCTTTATTTTTATGTGCTGCTGAGGATCAAACCCAGTGCCTCACATGTGCTAGGCAAGTGCTGTGCCATTGAGTCATATAACCCCAGCCCAACTTAAAATTTTTAAGTTCCCATTTTTTTTGCTTACATATGCTAAGCCAACCTCTACCACTGAGATACATCCTGAGCCCGCTCTTCACCAGTAAACCATTTCACCATCATCTTCCCTCTCTTTTAGTGATAATGAGGATTGAACCCAGGGACACTTTACCACTGAGCTTCATTCCTTTTTTTTTTTTTTTTTTTTAATTTTTTGTAATATTTATTTTTTAGTTATCGGCGGACACATCTTTGTTTGTATGTGGTGCTGAGGATCGAACCCAGGCCGAACGCATGCCAGGCGAGCACGCTACCGCTTGAGCCACATCCCCAGCCCAGCTTCATTCCTTATTTAGAGACAGGTCTCACTAAGTTGGGAAGCTGGGCTTGAACTTGGAATCTTCCTGAAATTTTAAGTAGGGGCTGAGGATGTAGCTCAGTGACACAGGGCCCCTAGGTTAAATTCCAGTAACCCCTCCTCCCACACACAGACTAAATGCTGATGATGTACATTATAATGAGTACTATATACAGTAGAAGGGTAGATTGTACACTGTTACATGTTAAGAGACTTTCATTCCCCTGATCCAGTAATTACAACAATAGCAAATGCTTAAAAAAGCTTTGTATTGAAGTACATTTGTGACAGTGATGTGGTTTTGTTTTGTTTGTTTTGGTACCTGGGATTGAACCCAGGGGTGTTTAACCACTGAGCCACATCCCCAGCCCCCCCCCCCCAGTTCTTTTTGTATTTTATTTAGAGACAGGGTCTCACTGAGTTGATGAGGGACTTGCCAAATTGCTGAGACTGGATTTGAACTTGCCATCCTCCTGCCTCAGCCTCCCAAGCCTCTGGGATTTCAGTTGTCTGCCATGGTACCTGGCTGACAGCGGTGTTATTTCTGAAAATTGGAGATTATATACAGGTGCAGTAGTAGAGGAAGAAATAAAAATAAGTTCTAGCACATACATTTAAGAGTAGTGATCAATTATAGCCTGGTATGCTGGTGCACATCTGTAATCCCAGCTTCTTGGGTGGCTGATGCAGGAAGTTCACAAGTTCGATGCCAGCTTGGGCAACATAAAAAGTCCCTATCTAAAAAACAAAATGAAAGGCTGGGTTTGTAACTTTTAAATAGGGGTTGAGTGCTTGCCTTCCATATGAGAGGCACTGGGTTCAATTCCTAGTGCTGCAAAAAAAAAAAAAAGCCTTTAAAAAGTTATGACACTAGCCAGGCAGTGGTGTGTGCCTGTAATCCCAGCATCTTTGGAGGCTTAGAAGGATCACAAATTCAAGGCCAGTCTCAGCAACTTAGTTGAAACCCTGTCTCAAAATAGACTAGGAAAAGATAAATAAAATAAATACTGGGAGTGTAGCTTGGAGGTAGAACACTATTGGTACTCAATCCTTAGTACGCCCCTGCAAAAAAGTATGGCACTTAAAGTCATTAGTAGAATGTTTGCCTAACATGCACACAGTTCTGGGTTTGATTCCCATCAAATCCTCTCTGAAAATACATAAAATTATTGAAATGGAAAAATACTGTGTGGAAAAAAGCAGAAAAGGGCCAGGCACAGTGGCTCAGGAGGCTGAGACAGGAGGATCTGCCAAGTTCAAAGCCAGCCTCAGCAAAAAGCAAGGCTCTAAATGACTCAGTTAAGATCCTATCTCTAAATAAAATACAAAAATAGGGCTGGGGATGTGGCTTAGTGGTTGAGAACCCCTGAGTTGAATTCCCAGTATCCCTCCCAAAATGGGGAAATTTTGTATACTTTGAGTTATATTAAAAAGTTTTAAGGGCTGGGGTTGTAGCTCAGTGACAGAGCACTTTCCTCGCACATGCTAGGGTTCAATCCTTAGCACCATATACAAATTAAATAAAGGCTTTCTGTCCATCTACAACTATAAAATTTTTTTTATAAAGTTTTAAGTAGTTAGAAATAAGACAGTCCAAGTTTTTGCATTTGGTAGTAAAATTTGATATATGAAAAGTTTTTTTTTTTTTCTGTCTACTTAAAATTACCATTTCTGCAGGGCACAATGGAACATTCCTGTAATCCCTGCTATGTGGTTGAGTCAGAGGAGTGAAAGTTTGAGACTAGCCTGGGCAGTTTATCAAGACCTTGTATCAGTGGTAGAGGGCCAGTACCAGAAAAAATTAAAATTTACTCTTTCTTCCTCCCCTCCCTTCCCCTCCCCTCCCCTCCCCTTCCTCCCCTCCCCTCCCCTGCCTCCCCTGCCTCCCCTCCCCTCCTCTCCCCCCTTTCCTTCCTTCCTTCCTTCCTTCCTTCCTTCCTTCCTTCCTTCCTTCCTTCCTTCCTTCCTTCCTTCCTTCCTCTTCATGAACAAAATACCATTACTTTATTTATTTTTATGTGGTGCTGAGGAATGATCCCAGTGCCTGACGTGTGCTAGGAAACGCTCTACCACTGAGCTACAATCTAAGCCCCAAATATACCATTTCTTCAGTGAATCTAGTCAAGAGGCATGGTGGTGTACAGCTAGAATCCCAGCAACTCTTGGAGACTGAGGCAGGAGGATCCCAAGTTGGAGGCCAGCCTCAGCAATTAGCAAAACACCATCTTAAAATAAAAAATGTTTAAAATGGGGTGGGGGTATAGCAATGTGGAAGTCCCCTGGGTTGAATCCCTAGCACAATGAATAGAACATAGATTCTGAATCAAATTCCATATGTTGAAATTGCAGTGCTACCTCTTATTGAATGAAACTTGAGACATAGAATTCTGTGTTTCAGTTTTTTTATCTGTAGAATAGGGATGCTTAATAGGTTTTTTCATTGTTATTATAAAGATTAAAGTATAGTCAACTCTTTCCTTATAAACACTTCAAAAGTGGGGCAAAAGCACAGTTGTCACAGTATTAGAAGTTTGTCATGTTATAACTTGAATATTAAGATTTGTATATTCTTAAAATTAATTCTTTAAAGGAAACCAAAACTCTACAGCATTAAATTAAAATTTCTGGAGTCTTAAGTAAAAGTCGAAACAAAAAAACCCAGAGAACCACATTTTTCTTCAAATTTTTATTTTATTTTTGGTACTGGAGATTGAACCAGGGGCACTCTAGCCCTTCTTTTTTTTTTTTTTTAGTTTTAGGTGGACACAGTATCTTTATTTTTATGTGGTGCTAAGAATCAAACCCCTCACGCATGCTAGGCGAGCGCGATACCACTTGAGCCACATCCCCAGTCCCTCCCCCCTTTTAAAAATGTTTTTTTAGTTATAGATGGACACAATATCTTTATTATTATTTTTTATTTGTTTATTTTTACGTGGTGCTGGGGACCGAACCCAGAGCCTCACGCATGCGAAGCAACTGCTCTACCACTGAGCTACAACCCCAGCCCTTCCAGCCCTTTTTATATTTTATTTTGGGACAGGGTCTTGCTAAGTTGCTGAGGCTGGCTTTACTTAACTCATGAACCTCTTGCCTCAACCTCCTGAGCCACTGAGAGAGAACTACATTTTTACAAGTTGTGAATTAAATAGTTTTTTTTTTTTTTTCCAGAGAAGTGGGCTTTTCTTTCAATTCAAGGGCTATTTGAGAAAGTGTTTATTATGTGTTTTTGTCATTGTCTAACCTGGTGAAGTTTCTGTTGGTTGCCCTTTCTTTGCTAAAGAGCAGTAGAGATATAAATCTAATAATGGAACCAAGAGAGGTGGAATTGTGTGCAGTATGTATATGTTTGAGGGGTTAGCTTAATAGCTGAAATTGTTATCATTTTTTTTATCCCTTCCCTTTTTCATGTCTAATGTTGATTCCTACCACCACCACCCCTCCAGCCCCACTATTGTAAATTATAAGGACTGTTAGAAGTTTATTTAACTGATATTCTATCTGGATAGGTATCTCTTAAGATAATTGTAGTGCCATTATGTTGAATATGTCACCTATCATAGATTTTAATGTTTCGTTGAGCCCTTTTCATAAATTGAATGTGTGTTTAAGTATTTCTGTGAAAGGCCTTAATCCTGTGTGTGATAATAATTGTCCTTTAACATATGCTTCCCCTCCTTCCACCCCATTACTGGGAATTGAACCCACGGGTGCTCTACCACTGAGTTACACTTCCAGTCCTTTATATTTTACATTTTGAAACTGGATCTCACTGAGTTGTCCAGGCTGACCTCAAACTTGCAATTCTCTCTCAGCCTTCTGAGTTGGTAGGATTTACAGGTATGTGCCACCATTCCTGGTTATGATCATTTTCAAGGACAATAATTTTGACCTCAAATCCCCTTTTCTTTCCCCAAACCTTAGTGCAGGGGATTGAATGCAGGGTCTGACATATTAAGTATGCACTCTACCAATGAGCATATCCCCAGCTTCCCTCCACTTTCAAGATACATGTTCGGAACCTAAATATACAGAAAAATGTATGTGTGTAAATATAAGTAAAAGTTTATTCATTATCAGTGAGGAACCTATGCAGGTTGTAGAAGTTATTCTTGTTATGGAAGAAGAAAATACAGTAGGTTATAAGCCAAAATCAATTTTCCCTGAATTAAAGGAGCTAAGTGGTGTACTAAGAATCCTTTCATTAGGTCCAGATAATCACTATCCTGCTTCTCTTTCCTAGAAAGAAAGTCAGAAAAGCTACTTCTTTAAAATTTATCCTTTTAAATTTGTCTAGAAGAATAAGTAAAGGGCTGTGCATGATGGCATAAACTTTTAATCCCAGCCACCTGGAAGCAGAGGCAGAAGATAAATTCTAGGCCAGCTTGGGTAATGTAACAAGACCCTGTCTCAAAATAAAATAAAGAAGGGGAAGGGGCTAGGGCTAGCTCTGTGGTGGAGTCTTGACTGGCATGTATAACCTTGGGTTTAATCTCTAGTATAATTGGAAAAAGAAGAAGAAGAAAAATTAAAGGGAATTTGTAACACATACTAATTTTGAAGTATGTCTGATTTTATGTGAAGAATCAGTGGTAGGGGCTGGGGTTGTGGCTCAGTAGAAGAGCACGTGCCTAGCATGTGCAAGGCCCTGGGTTTTGATTCTCAGCACTGCATATAAATACATAAAATAAAGGTCCATTGATCAAGAAAGAAAGAGAGAGAGAGGGAGGGAGGAAGGAAGGAAGGGGAAGGAAGGAAGGGGAGGGAGGAAGGAAGGAAGGAAGGAAGGAAGGAAGGAAGGAAGGAAGGAAGGAAGGAAGGAAGGAAAAGAAAGAAGAACCAGTGGTACTCTTGCTAATTTGATAGACCACTGAAA
Organism: Spermophilus citellus; assembly: GCF_964194105.1. Classification (NCBI taxonomy): domain Eukaryota; kingdom Metazoa; phylum Chordata; class Mammalia; order Rodentia; family Sciuridae; genus Spermophilus; species Spermophilus citellus. The sequence continues at coordinate 191,205,121 of NC_138182.1, read as the reverse complement.
TTTCTTCTTTTTATAGTCAACACTTTCATGAACATTCAAAAATTTATAACTCCCTTTTGTAATTTCCGGGAAATACATGCAGTCTTTCCAAATTCTATTAGAATGTGCCATGCTTGAAGAGGGCATTAGGTGATGGTACATGATGGGAAGAAAAGATGTTTTAGGACTGCCATCTACCGGAATTGTGCCCAACGGAAATGAAGAGTCAGAAAATATTCTTTCCTGATGTTTTTTATTTGCTATATAAGGCAAGGAAATAGCTTTTTTTTTTTTTTAAATTACCAAACTGAAGAATAAAAAGGACATGTCAACTTTTTCTTTGTCTCAGAAGCCCTTGATCTCTGTAGAATAGATTGATAGGAAAATTAGTAAACCCTTTTCTTGTTGAATTTAGTGTTTGGGGAATAAAGTGTACTCAAAGTCATTGCGTCTTGGCACAGAATACTAGAGAGAAGTAAGATAAATTCTGATACCATCAGAATAAAAGAATTTGAATTTATTTCATTATGTCAGAGACTACTTAATGTTATCAGTAACCTGTTCTCTTTTGCATTCAACAAGGAATGCATAAATTAATGACATATTTAAATAGAAAAAATTATACTATTAATGTTTATCTGATGCATCCCAGGTTATCACTGAGGAAATAGCTTAGATGAAATCTAACTCATTGCTGAAAAGAATTTAAGACTTTAGTAGAAGTATGTGTTGTATTTATATATGTGTGGCTATCCCCATTTGGTAGCAAATTGTTGCCTTCATGTTCTTGACTTGGACTAAATTGTTTTCAGTTAAAAATGAAACAAATCTATTGGAGTTGTAGCTCAGTGGTAGAATGCTTGTCTGGCATGTGTGAGGCACTGGGTTTGATTTCCAATACTTATATATCTATACAAAGGCCCACTAACAACAAAAAAATATATTAAAAAAAAAATCCAGTGTATCTGATAATGGTACCTGCCATTGACAAAACAGTGATTGTTGAATTTCACAGTTGTCATTTTTGCTTAAGAGAATTCAGTAATGTGGTTGTCTTTGTAATTTTGAAAGCCATATATTTTCTTGAGTCTGGGCTTCTGAAAATTGAACTTCATGTGTTCTGACAAGTGTTCTTGGTCTAAGATTTGTGGAAGACCTATTTTGTTTAGTGATTTTTTAAATTTGTTTTTTATTCTTCTTTTGGTGGTGCTGGGGATAGAACACAGGGCCTAGTGCATGCTAGGCAAGTGCTGTACCACTGAGCTATACTCCAAGCTCAAGACCTGAGTTTTTAAATTTCATTCTAAATTAACTCTGGGCCAGATTCTTTAGGAATTTAGGCATAAAAGCAGTCCTGTCTATGCTGTTTACATCATGGGGTAATTGTGACACTGAATCAAAGGGGCCAGATATTCTTACCTGGGAGGCCAAGGTGTCTGTCATTCACCATAAATTTTCTGTTTGTTTGTTTTAATTTGGGGAGGTGAGTACTGGGGATTGAACTCAGGGGCACTCAACCACTGAGCCACATCCCCAGCCCTATTTTGTATTTTATTTAGAGACAGAGTCATTACTGAGTTGCTTAGTGCCTCACCCTTTCTGAAGTTGGCTTTGAACTAATAATCACTGAGATTATAGGCGTGTGCTGTTGCACCCGGCCTTCATTTTAATTTTTTAATGACTGAATCAGACAGCTGTTTCAACTTAAAATCTCTGATGATTACTGGTAGTAATAGAAAGGGCCTGGCATAGTGGTACACTCCTATAATCCTAGCAGCTAGGGAGGCTGAGGCAGGAGGATCACAAGTTCAAAGCTAGCCTCAGCCATTTAATGAGCCTCTAAGCAATTTAGCAAAACCTTGTCACAGAATAAAACAGGGCCAAAGATGTAGCTCAGTGGCAAAACAATCCTGGGTTCAATCCCCAACACTGCAAAAAAGAAAAAGAAGAAAGATGGAATTTACAAAGTTTCTAGTTATTACATTATATATAGGTTCTGTTTTTGGTGTGGGAAGGCAGTGTTATCAGTTGACCACTGAGCTACACTCCCAATCCCTAAATCAATTGTTAGAAGTTTTCTCTTGTGTTTTTTTTTTTCCAACCCATTGCATATGTTCTACCCCCTCTCCCCATCCCCCCCTTTTTTTGATACTAGGGATTGAACCCCGGGGGCACTCAGTCACTGAGCGGTACCCCCAGCCCTTTCTTTCTCTTTAAGATATAGCTCACTATGTTGCCTAGGCTGTCCTTGAACTCACAGTCCTGCTTCAGCCTCTGGAGTAGGTTTACATGCATGGGCAATGGCACCTGGCTAGCTCTTTGCATTTATTCTCTATTAATTTACATATTTATATGTATGTTTTTTCTTCCTAGTACTCTTGTCCATCTGTTCTCTGTTGTGTGATCCCAATCCAGATGATCCTTTAGTGCCTGAGATTGCTCGGATCTACAAAACAGATAGAGAAAAGTAAGTATGCCTCTAGACGGAAAGCTATCATGGTGGGATGGAAATGTTTGTCTCAAATCTTTCTTGTCTAAGGACTGAACATATGCCAAATATCTTAAACGAAGTCTTAATATACTTTCCTGTGAACAAGAAAGAGGAGTGTTTGCACTAAGTATCATTATAAATAGATTATACTGATTTTATCTCTAGAACTTTTTAATATTTATTTTTTAGTTTTCGGTGGACACAACATCTTTGTTTGTATGTGGTGCTGATGATCCAACCCGGGCCACATGCATGCCAGGCGAGCGCGCTACCGCTTGAGCCACATCCCCAGCCCTTATGTTTGGTTTTTGACATATAAAATAATTTGCATCAAGTTCCCATTTGTTTTGCATAGGTATTTGTAAATTAATGGGAAAGAAAATTGATATTTCTACCAATCTAAAGGAAGAATAACAAATTACCGCTACGGAATATGAAAGCCCCAAATTTCTTTTTTTTTTTTTTTTTTTTTTTTAAAGAGAGAGTGAGAGAGGAGAGAGAGAGAGAATTTTTTAATATTTATTTTTTAGTTCTCGGCGGACACAACATCTTTGTTGGTATGTGGTGCTGAGGATCGAACCCGGGCCGCACGCATGCCAGGCGAGCGTGCTACCGCTTGAGCCACATCCCCAGCCCAAGCCCCAAATTTCTTTTAAAACAAAACTTGAGGGCTGGGGTTGTAGTTCAGTGGTAGAGTACTTGCCTCCCACGTGTGAGGCACTGGGTTCAATCCTCAGCACCAAATAAAAATAAACAAATAAAAATAAAAATTGTGTCCATCTATAGCTTAAAAAAAAAATTTAAATGCTTCAGAATTGTATACTGTGAATTATTGAAGAGTGGTCAGAATATCAACAGATAATGTTCTTCCTATTTTTGTTTTATGTATTAATCAGTGGGATTGTAGGACAAACTAGATGGAAGCAGATATATATTTTTCTTAAGTTAAAATATAAAGTATTGGCTGGGTATGATAGTACATGCTTATAATCAAGCAACTTGGGGAGGCTGAGGCAGGAGGGTGAGAAGTTCAAGGATCAGCAATTTAGTGAGACCCTTTGGAACTTTTAGTAAGACCCTGTCTCAAAATAAAAAGGACTAGGGATGTAGCTCAGTGATCAAGCAACTCTGGGTTCAATCTCCAGTACCAAAAAGAAAAAGAGGAATATATACACACACACATATATATAATTAAAGAATTATTTGAATTTTGATGGATTAGAGAGACATAGTATTTTGTGTTTTTTTTTTTTTTTTTTGATGGAGCTACACCGGGAATAGCATTTGATTCTTAGTTTTGTTTGTGTTTAGGTCCAAATAGAATTGTAGTCTTGTGTTTCTGGCTCATTCAGAATAAAATTAGATTGTCCTTTTTTTTTTTTTTTTTTTTTTTTTAAACTAGCCATTTTGCCTACTGCCTAGAATTGTGGCCATGAATGCTTACCAGAAGGCAGATCCTAAGTTATTGTGGTAGTAATGTTTACCAGAACTTTTCTGCACCCCACCCCCCCATCCCCCGATTTTGTGTTTGTTTGCTTTTTTTTTTTTTGTTTTTTTTTTTTGCTTGGGGGGCTACCAGGAATTGAACTCAGGGATACTCAACCACTGAGGCACATCCCCAGCCCTGTTTTATGTTTTATTTAGAGACAGGATCTCACTGAGTTGCTTAGTGCCTCACTCTTGCTCAGGCTGGCTTTGAACTGGTGATCCTTCTGTCTCAGCTTCCTGAGCAGCTGGGACTATAGGCGTCCACCATGCTCGGTTTTGTTTGCTTTTTTGTTTTCAGATAGGTCTCCCTATAGTGCCTTAAACTCCTGGGCTCAAGCTGTCCTCTTGCCTCAGCCTTTGAGTAGCTGGGACTAAAGGCACTTGCCACCATTCCTAGCCTTGCTTCCTTCTCTCTCTCTCTCTCTCTCTCTCTCTCTCTCTCTCTCTCTCTCTCTCTCGTTGATGTACCATTTATTTATTTATTTATGTATATGTGGTGTTGAGGATCGAACCCAGTGCCTCATACATGCTAGGCAAGTGCTCTGCCACTGAGCCACAACCCCAGCCCCACTTCTCTCTTTTAGTATAAAAATTACAAACTACTGGAATGTTTTCTGGAGTAGTAAGCCCATACATTTTGTCAAGCAAAGTTAAGTTCTTTCAGAACCAGTTATTTTATTGATATAATTGAAAGCATGATGTCAGTTTAATAACTGTTAGTATATGATTTGAAGAATCATACAATGTAGAATTCCAGTTTTAAAAACTTCAAATAAATGAATTAAAGAGAGTTGAAGGTCTTTCATTGAAATAGGTCAATCAAGTTTACAAAAAGTACATGCCAGCAAATGCCAAAATTTAAGTAAAATTCTCCATAAGTATCATTTACAGAAAATTATTGTGCATTTTATAGGTCTTTCCTGTTACCATTGAGTAAAGGCTCATTATAAATTTGAGGTAGCCCAGTGTGATTGTACACACCTGTAATCCTAGCTACTTGGGAGGTTGAGGTAGGTGGATTTCAAATTTAAGGCCAGCCTCAGCAACTGAGACCCTGTTTCATAATAAAATAAAAAGGACTGGGGATGTAACTCAGTGATAGAGTATCCCTGGTTCAGTTCCCAGTATCACCAAAAAGAAAAAATTAAGGTTAAAATAAGGTAGCTTTGCTAGAAGTTATTTCCCTCAAGTTATTAGATGGAATAAAATAAAATCTGTTGCTTAATAACTGACTCCTCACCTATGTTAAGCCAAGCTTCTCTTTGTGTGTACAGGTACAACAGAATAGCTCGGGAATGGACTCAGAAGTATGCGATGTAATTAAAGAAATTATTGGATAACCTCTACAAATAAAGATAGGGGAACTCTGAAAGAGAAAGTCCTTTTGATTTCCATTTGACTGCTTTCTATGAGCCCACGCCTCATCTTCCCCTGTGCACATGTTTACCTGATACAGCAGTGCTGCGTGTTGTACATACTTGGAACAACAAACTAGAAATACTGTACTTCTGTACCAACATTGCCTCCTAGCAGAGAAGTGTGTGACAAGCCAATTCTCCAGGCGTAACCTAGGTGTGAGGCTAAAAAAATTCTCCTTATTGACTTAAATTTGGATAACGACAAGGTGTGAGGAATGGTGGGTGGTACATGGTGTATGCTTGGATGGGGTAAAGCTCCACTGACCTGTAGGAGATTGTTTTTAAGTGGAATCCATTTAAACTCAAAACAGTTATGAAATGAAGAACATGAAGCTGTTTCTGTATTAATTTTATTCCGAAGGACCTACAACTTAGGTGAGAAGGTTATGACCAACCAGATTAAACTCTGCCCACATCCTATATATTTTAAGGTCTAAGTTTAACTGGTCAGCATTTAAATGGATTGGAGCTATTAGTATATAAAGTGTGATGGGCTTTGTTCCCAACTTCTTTTACATCTCCCTGCCTCTTCAACCTTCGTCCTTTCAGCCCCTTTCTCCATATTCTTTGGTTTGTATGTGGTTTCTCAGTTAATACATAGCTAATAGCTCTTATTTTTCTTATGTTTTTAACTGCTTAGGTCTATTTGGATGTAAGGGTGAAAATTCATTTGATGGAAATACTTGTGTATATTTAAAGACCCAATTGCTCCTCTGGAGCTTGTACGTTCAAGAATGATTAATCTGTGTAATAAACTGATTACTACAGTCATTACATATAATTTTGTGTGAATAGGCTTTTTGATTTTAAGAACTTTGTCTATCTGAGATTAGTGGTGGATTTTCCTTCTCTCCTGAAATGTTTTCATTGATAATGGTTGCATTTCAAAATCATGAAACAATTTCAGTTTACCTAGAAAAAAGGACATCTTGAGCAGTTTTATTGAACAAAGAGAAGCATAAGCTTAAAAGTGTTTTCATGAAAAGTATGTGCAGCATTCCAGGAACATGACTGTTAAACTAAATAAGAAATTTTCTTTATTAATGAAACTAAGCTGCATCACCAAAACCTTGTGACATTCCCTTGGTACATAGGCCATAAAACATGAAGGCAATGCTACTTGGTAAGTTAATCCTCTGTGATTGTAATTTTAGAAGAGCAACTTTGACCAAACCTGAGCACAATCTTGTATTGGAGAGTCTACATAATTACTTTGCACTAACATTTGTAGGATGTTCATCCAGTTTTAAATTGTACTATATGTGGCTTTTTGAAGTCTTCCCTTGACTCTGGTAAAATGTAGTTTGAAACTTGTAAACAACTGTATTTGCCAGAAACATCATGTGTGTGAACTAGGCAAATTACCATTCCCCACCCCCCTTCTTTTCCTAATTTAAATGTAAACCAGGCCAGCCTGAAGGCCTTGAATGATGCTCTCTAGCCATCAGGTTCTTTAAATGCATCTTTACACTCTTGCACAAAAATTGAGGAATAAATGTCCACTGCTTTTGGTTTTAAACTTGGTCACCTTGTCTTATCTCTCAGTGTCACTTCTCCATCTTAGAAAGAACCTACCTGTGATACAACCTAATACCCTCTTTAAGTTCTGCATCTTTGGATGCTGGCTGCTTATAAGCATTTCAAGGGTGCTTATTAGCATCCTGAACCTTGTAGAACAGGTGTGGGAAAGGAGTGAGGATGGAACCTAAAATCACCCTATTTAATACCATGGGCAGGTGGGAATTTGGTTGTGGGTTTTTTTTGTTTTGTTTTGTTTTGTTTGTTTTTGAGGAGGGTTGTGAGGGTTTTTTGTTTGTTTTTGTCCAGTTTTGGGGATCAGGCCCGCCTTGCACACTTGGCATATGCTAGGAAAGTGCTCTGTCACTGAGCTACATCCCTAGCCTGACGAATTTATCAGTTTTTGACTTGCTATTAACTCTGCTGTTGACTATGGGTCAGCTGCATAGATCTTGAAAGCCTTCTTTATTTGCCACTCATCTAGTGGTAAAAAGCAACCAGTTTATTACCACTTATTAGATCATAATGAGAATATTTTCACAAGGGTGCTGTAAAGTATTTTTGTGCTACATGAAAGCTGCCATCCTGGTGTGCAGGTGCCAGATTAAAGGTTTGGATGGTCACAAACAACATTAAGCTCTTGAGTGAAATTTCATTTAGTCTTGCTCATTTGAGTATTATACACATTTGGTTCAGTCATGTGCATGTGCCTTGCCCAGAATGAAGGGCACCTTTGCCACTCAGAAAAAAAGTGTTACTCAGGGTGGTTCTCATCTAGGAGCATGTTGCTCTGTGGCTTTCTAAAGCTAGTTTGCAGCAACCTTGATTATCTTCAAGCAATAGTTACAAGGGAATGTTAGTGTATGGGTTTCCTTTTGTTTGCTTATTTAATAACAGGTTGAAATACTTTGTCAAGTTAGAGTTGGATCAGTTTCTTTTGGTAAAACTAAATCATTTCAGATATTTGCATGCTGTTATTGGCCAGCAGTCAAAGGGAGCATTGTCCTGTTTGTTTTTTCTTTCTTTGTAGTGGATATTCAACCCAGGGGTGCTTTATTATTGAGCTACATTCCCAGTCTTTTTTATTTTTCATTTTGAGACAAGTTCTCACTAAGTTGATGAGGCTGGCCTCAAACTTGTCTCTGTTAGCCTCAATATCCTGGATTATAGTAGGCATGTGCCATCTTGCCTGGTTTGTCCTGCAGGTTTCTACACTTTGCCTAGAACAATGACTTGGAAGGGCTATAGGGATGGGAATGGTGGGAAATTCTGTAGAGAAGGAAAACTCTATGGTCAGAGAAGGGGACCTTTCTCTGCATTGACATAGCTAAAAAATAGAAGCTTTCCTTTTCCATTTCCACCTGCTGCAATATTCTACTTTCTAAGTCATTACTCTTTGCCTCAGCAAGTTACTTTGAAACCTAGCTGGGTTGTCAGGAGAAATGGAATACTGCTTTTTTTGGTACTAAGGATTGAATGGGGGCAGGAGGGACTTAACCACTGAGATATATTACCCAGCCCTTTTTATTTTTTATTTTGAGATAGGGTCTCACAAAGATGCTGCTTAGGGCCTTGCTAAATTGCTAAGGCTGGCTTTGAACTTCTGAGTGTCCTGCTTCAGCATCCCAAGCTGCTGGGATTATAGGCCTGTGCCACTCTGCCCAACAGAAATGGGTTATTTCTAAAGTACAGTTAGAATGCTTATAAACATTGTCTGCAATTAATGTGAAATGCTGGCTTTTTCTTGGTGCGCTCTGTAGTGCTCCTTAACATGCCGTGATGAGGTTTTAATAGAAGAAGTCTCTTCTGTTTCTGGTCTTCTGAATCAGGAATAGGCATCTTTATTACCCCTACAGCAAATTTTGTCACTGGTGTTAAGAATCCATCTTTGTGCTATGCACGTACTCAGATGAAAACTGGCTTCCTCTAAGTTCTCTTTACCTCACAGAAGTCTTCGTAAGCCTTTAACTGACACTGTAACTTTACTTAGCTGAAGCTGGTATAGTGGTACATGTTCAGGGACCTCTTAATATTTCCAGATCGATTCCTGGGCTGAGCTTAGAAATAGGAAAACTGGCTGGGCACAGTGGAGTACACCTGCAATTGCAGGTACTTGGGAGGCTGAGGCAATAGGATTGCAAATTTGAGGTCAGCCTGAGCAACTTGGCAAGACCTGTCTTAAAATTTTTTAAAAAATAATAAAAAGAGCTGGAGATATAGCTCAGTGGTAGAACATCACTAGGTTCAATCCCCAGTACTATGGGGGAAAAAATGAAAGAAATAGGGAAACTGTCCAGGAGATCACATTGTCAGGGTTAATATTCATGAAATAGTTCCCTTATATTTTTCTTAGTCAATATAAGTGGAAAGGTTTAGACTTACTTAAAGCCTTTAAGTCCTTTAGCCTTATATAATACTGTTACCAACCAGCTTTTACTTTTTCTCAGTGACTGCTCTTGGGGTGGTTGAGGCCAGATCAGACATTTTTTAAACAAATGACCATTTTTATTTTTTAAATATTTGTGGGGCTTTATCTGGTCAGAGGCACAATATAATCGGCCTCTTAGCAGATGTAAACTATAAAAGAGCTTGGGTTGTAGCTCAGTGGTAGAGCACACGTGTGAGGCACTGGGTTTGATCCTCAGCACCATATAAAAATAACGAAGATAAAAACTATGAATACCATCTTCCTAAGACAGCAGTTTAGTAGCCATCTTCAGGGCTGGGAATGTAATTTGGGGCAGAGTGCTTGCCTAGCATGGGTTCAATCGCCAGGACTGCAGATAAATACACATATATGTTCTTTGATTAAGTGGTTTTGTGTTGTTTGCATATAAGCCTACTTGTAGAATAGGCGTTTCCAGGGCTGGAGTGCCTAATTGCCCTACATTGTACTATGGAAGCAAATGGTTGTCAGACGTGTTGATGCTCATCAGCGACTAAAGGATAAGGCAAGGGGATTGCAAATTTAAGGCCTGTCTCAGTGATTTAGTGAGACCTTGTCTCAAAAAAATAAGGACTGGGGATGTAGTTCAATAGTAAAGCACCCCTGAGTTCAATTCCTGGTACTTTAAAAAAGGGGAGGGGGCTGGCAAATGATTTACCACTTGTGGAAAAACAAGAAACAATTGAATGCCCAAGCTAGTTGTCCTATGCTGCTGCTATACAATGAAGGAAGAGTAGCAGCAGCTTTGGTGAATGTACCGTGTTCTCTTTCAGACTTAAGATTTGAGGGGGAATAGTGGCCATTTCCCCAGGCACATTTCTGTTTATCCTAAGATAGGTGTTCTCAATGTTCTCTTATTTGAACTTAAGAGGACGACCACCCCCCATTGTTTTGGGGGGTACTGGGGATTGAACCTAGGGCCTGGTGCGTGCTAGGCAAGAGCTTTACTACTGAGCTATATCCTCAGTCATTTTCATTTTGACACAGGGTCTCACTAAGTTGTCCAGGCCAACCTTGAACTTGTGATTGCCTTCCCTCAGCCTCCCTAGTAACTGCGATTACAGGCTTATGTCCCCGAGCCTGACTAGTACTTATAAATCTTGAATCCTTGTGAGTTGTTTGTGTGTGTGTGTGTGTGGGGGGGGTGCTGGAGATTGAACCCAGGGCCTTTGCATACGAGGCAAGCACTCTACCAACTGAGCTATATCCCCAGCCCCCTTTGTCTAATATACTATGCATTGAACCCAGTAGTACTTAACTAGCCCTTTTTGTTTATTTATTTATTTTTTTTACAGTGGAGTCTCAGTAAATTGCTTAGGACCTTGTTAAGTTGCTGAGGCTGTGTTTGAACTTACAGTCCTCCTGCCTCAGCCTCTTGAACCACTGGGATTACAGGCATACATGATCCAGCCACAAATCTTGAATCTTTACAGGTATCCCCCTGCCCTAAATTGCAGGGCCTCTAGGGAATAAAAGTGAGTGGGAGGGGCTGGGGTTGTGTCTCAGTGGTAGAGTACTTGCCTTGCATGTGTGAGGCACTGGGTTCAATTCTCAGCACCACATATAAATAAGTGAATAAAATAAAGGTCCATCAACAACTTAAAAAAATTTTTTTTTAAATGGGAGGGTTTAGTTATGTTAACCCTAAGACTAGACCATAGATAATGAAGTGGCTTTGGAGGGTTCTAGAAACAGCCCACAAATACAGTCAGACATTTGGGCTCCAGAACCAGCACCATACCATGTCAGAGGTAAGAGAAGTTTGTATGCTTAAAGTAATTGACAAAAGTTGGGCTACCTTCCTGATAGCAGGGGTGTCTGGAGCTTCCCCCAACTAACCCAAGGAACAATACTGGTATGGTTCATCTGGATAGTTTCCCCTCAAGCCAGGGGGAAAGTGTGGTTACCCCAAGGGTGTTTTGTAGAGTTGATGGGAGCCATTCTTGTTTTAGAGGTCATTCAGGGCTTCCTGCTGCAGAGTGATTAAAGGATCTCTGGAAACCAAGACTTTCCCAGACCTGCCAGTAAAGTTGAGCTTTTTGGAAAGATGGCTCCAGTTCAGCTGTGTCCTCCTTTGTAGGAAACACCCGGAGGGCATTTGAGAAGAGGTTGGGGAGGTTGTGGTGCATTATTACGAGTAAGGGGGCAGGTTCTCCGCAGGTGGATTCAAATCTCTAAGCCACATAGAAAGGGCACTTTTGAAGTTTTAGACTTATATTATACTTGGAGGTGGTTGGGGAGAATTGCCCTGTCACATTGGGTCCCTAGGTGGTTTTTGCTCATTCTGCCCCCAGTCCAGCCCTGACTCAGGTGACAACTGGATGTGGTTACATTTCAATGCCTGCAGGTGGATTTATCAGGTAAATACAGGTGCCATTTACCAGGTTGGGGAGTGAAGGTGGCCTTAGTTTCTGAGTGGATGCTAGTGCCTGAGTGGCCAGCAGAGGGCAATGATGACCCATAGCTTTAAACAGCTGTAAAGTGTACAGTCAGTGAATCTGCATGGACAGAACCTGAGAGGGGCTTTTGTTGGGGTGGGGAGACTTCTTCTGGGCTTGGCTTTTGTTTGGTGTGTCAGTGACCAGATGAGTCAGTGCCTGGTTCAGTCAGGTTCTAAGAGGAAAACAGGTTAGTGACTTATATTCCACCCAGAGGCCTACCAGTAGTAGCAAGCTGTTATCTTCTGTCTTACCTCCTTATGGCTGTTGTAGACTGTGTGTGAACAGGCTAAATGTTGTCCAGGCCAGGGCCATTATCTGCAGGTTACATGGGAGCAAAGACCTATCCATTGCTTCATATGAATAAGGGGATCCATATTTTTGGTACCTACTGAAGCAGGCAGTTCCTGTGCCCACATCAGACTAACCCAAGTCTTGCCTGTCTACCTAGTCTAGGCAACTATGACATAGTTTTTCTAGATCCTGAGGATGGAGGCCTGGAGACAGGAGGAGAAAAGCAGGGCTGGTGATAGTGCCTGGGAAATATTCTTGTGCGTTTCAATCTAGTGTTCAGGGGAAGGCCCCCAGGCTCCCCAGTCTTCCTGCCCAACATCTGTGAGCCCCCAGGGCCACCACCCGGAAGCCAGCTGCCTCTTCATGGGGAATTCTTTGAAATTCTAGGCTTGGCCATCTGGGTATGCAAATATCTCCAGATTTGCTGAACCCACCAAGTGGCTGCAACCCAGGCAGAGCTGTGAGAACTACACTACCCCCAGATGGGGAAAGCTGCCTAGGGGCTGTTGGTGCCTGGAACACAGGGCTTTGCCTACTGATAAATTCTAGGAGGGAGGTCATGGGAGCTCTTCAAGTCCTCGTCTAGTTCCTAACCATGTAGGGGATTTGCGGGAAGCTCTGGATGGAAGAAAGTCCCTTGAGTAAGGAGGAAACTCTCCAGTCTAGCTTGGCTGAAGGGAAAAACTCTTTGACTTCCTACTATGCCAGACCCAGGCAATAGAACAGATGCTTAAGCATCTCACAGTAGGGCTTGCAGCTTGGCCCCCAAGCCTGCCCCTGGGACTGATTATCTGGCTGCTGCAGGAGAAACGTAAGTTCTAGTGGGTGGGAAGTCAGGGTCAGGGTGGAAACTTACAGAGGAAGCCACAGAGAATGTGGCTGACGGGCTCCAGACCTGGAATAGCATAGGGCAGCATGTGTGTATGTGCACACGTGTGTTATATGTATGAGTTCAGGAGCTTGTGAGAGAGAATTGTGAAGGTGGACATTTCTTAATGATTATCCATAAATCGGGTTAGTATTTAGGTACTGAACCCAAGTCGGTAGTCTGAAGAACAGGAATCAGATCTGGGTTTAAACCACAGGCCCAAGGCTTTTCAGTTGTATGATCTTAAGCAAATCATTTTTCTGTCTTTTTGATTTTTCTCATCTAGAAAATTGGTACTTGGCCCCCAGCTTGGCCCATAAGCAATACTTTTTTGACTGTTAGTGTTTGTGGGTTCTGGGAGGGTAGGTAGGCATGGATGGTGGAATATCTTTCCTGGATAAAGCCAGAGGTTTGTCCTTCTTGGAGCTGGACCAGCTTCTTGGACATCCAGGGACCTGGGATAGGCTCTGGGCCCTTTGGGGCCTACAACTCACATCCCCTAAGACCTGCAAGCGAGTGTCTACCCAATGAATAGGGTAGTAGGCAAATGACATGCTTGGCTGGCATGTGTGTAGCTGCCCATCCTGGTGAATAAAAGCTGGGAAGGAGGGTAGTGGGAGAATTCACCTCTAGGCATGGAGTTGGAGGTGCTGTGGAAAGAAACCAGATCTCCCCTGTTTCTCAGTCTTTCCTGAAGGGTTAAGGAGAGGGATGTTAGTGGTTGATTGTAGCACCCTAGAGTCAGCATCCTTGCTGTCCCCAGCCTAGTTTAGGGACCCATTCCTCCTCACACACACATTAGTCAAGGATGCCCTCTGGGGGGAGGGGTCTTGGTTTAGTGGGCAGGACTTGGCATCCAGACACAGGTTAGGGAATTAACCAGAGTCACACAGCTAGGCAAAACTAAGGAATGTTGGGAATCTAGCCCAGACCTTTAGGGGGAGCTCCCAGCTGCAAGACATTCCTGGAAACCCCTGGGTGGGCCCAGATCTTAAACTGGAGGAAGTGAGGGCTACAAGTCCAGCTGTCCCTGCACTGGAACCCCTCCAGGGTACACTGAAGGACTAATGATCTTGGCCCTGCTTCCATTCACATGCACTCCTGGGAATGGGGATTGGGGACATGCTGAGATCTGGGTCCAGCCAGTTCCTGCTTTAGATGTGGAATGGGGAAGGCCTTCCCAAGGACTCTCAGTTTCTCTTGTTGAAAATGAAGGAATTGTCAGACGGACTGACTTTAATTTGATAAAGCCGAGAAACTTATTTTGGAGGCTCTGGTATCCTGAGTGGGTGACCCTTGTGGGAGAAATGCTGTATATTCCACAACCTTGTGGGAGTAGAAGGAAATTAGGCCAGTAGTATGCACTAGTTGAGTTGCACCTGGTGATAGATTGGGGGTGTTTCCCCACCAAGAGCCAGAGCCATGGCACTCTGCTGCTTGGGCAAACACTGCTGCCCTGGGGGAAGGGGGTCTGGGCTGGGTTGGCTGTATATTGGGAGAAGTGAAAATGTGGCCTGCTATGCCAGTGAGTGCAGTAGCCTGAATTGTGTTTGTGACACTTGAGTTGCTTCCCAGGTATGTGTAATAGCAAAATTAGTTTTGCCACTGGGGTGAATCTGGTTTCCAGAGAGGAATGGACCAAATTGGAAGTGATGCCAAGTACCTGCAGCATTATGTAGATATGACTTAGTAATTTATAGCCATTAATAGTGTAACCCAAGACCCCCTATGTGTTGAGTGCTTACCATGTGCCTGGCCCTGTGCTAAACACTTTACTTGCATCATTCCTGCGAGAACCCTTAGGTTTAATGCTCTTTTGCCTATGCCACAGTGCTTGTGTCATGTGAGATTGAGGGGAACACAATTGTATTTGTGTTGGGTGTGCAAACTTTATCCTTATTTTAGTTACTGGGGTGTACCTCATAGCAGGAGGTGCCCCTGTTGTATATCATCCTTGTGCTCTTAATCCCTTGTGTTGTACAGAGTGAGACCCAGTCTGACAATGTTGATGGGTGATGTATAATATGGGTATGTGACTTTTTTGCTTTGTTGTGCAGGCAGAGTTGTGTGATTGAGACCGCTGGTGGAGTGTTTGGCTTATTCTGTGTTCTGGTGATTTGGTGGGTGTCTTGTGATGGTGTGAGGCCCTGTTGTGTGGTGTACTGGTTGTGTTATAGAGTGACTGATTGTATGTTGAATCCTGTGTCATTATTACATACCTGTGACCCTGTTGTATGTCCCTGCAAACTAGGTGTTTGGTCCTGTTGTGTTGTGACTTCTATCAGAGACTTGTGTAACTGTGGTGTGACTCCTTTGTGATGTTGGTGGCCCAAGTGATATCTCCCTGTACAGATTGTGTCCACAAGACCCTGCAGTGCCCTTTTGTGGATCTCTTGTGTTTTTTGACCTCGGCCACGAGTGCCCCCACTCCTGCCGGCTGCACCGCCCCTCCCCCGTGCTGTCCGCCCGCGCCGTGCGGCGATCGATCGCCATTGATTGTCCCTGACGAGCTGCTCCACTTTCCAGCCAATGTCAGGAGGGGGGATCTCCGCCGCCCTGGCGGTGTCATTTCCACACACTCCCTGGGCTGCCGCCACAACGGGCGCCGCCAAGAGCCGGCCTGGATCGCAAAGAGCCGGCCTGGATCGCCCGGAGCGCGGACTGGACCGCCCACATCCTGGGAGGAAGCCCCCGACGGCGCGGCCTGACCCTTCATTGCTGGCCTGGCCGCCCATTTCCCAGGATGGGTGGGTGGATGTTGTCCCCAAACGAGTTTGAGCTGTCTGGTCTGGGGTGGCTGCTCCCTATAGGTGCGCCTGCCTAAGTGACAGGGTGGGGGCCATGCCGCTTCCGGCTGACGGAGGCGCCAGCGGGCCAACAGGCCAGCCAGCGTAGCTGACCCAAACAGATGCTAATGATTTTCCGGGAGGCCCTGGTTATCTCTGGCCTCAGCCGGCTGGTGTGGGAGACCTGGGCCCAGCCAGACCTTCTCATCCTCCCTCTCATTCCAGTGACCCCCACTAAATGACCAGTTGGCCCCAAGTGTACCGTGAAGGTCGCAGGCTGCCCCGGGTGTCTCCAGAATTGTGACTACGTGGAAATATTTGTTTCTTGTCCACTCTGGATGCTACTGTCTTCTCTTCTGAATGTCTTTCCAAAGAACCTCCACCACCATACACACACCCAAGCATGGGAAACTGAGGTCCGAAGAAGTGCGCTGCCTGAGGTCACGGGACCCCATCCCTTGCTCAGTTGAGTGGGTCACACTCTGAAAACCATCCTGTCGGGGACCAGCAACCCCTCCCCCTCAACACCCTCCACCCCCCCACACACAGGGGACGGAGCCAGTTTCCAGACTCCCCGGTGGAAGTGCTGACGTGGCTCTGGGCAGCTGTCTGGGGCCGGGAAGCGGGGCAGATGTCACGCAGCCCAGGGGAGGAGGCGGCTCCGCTGGGAAGGCGGGGAGGGTGGGCAGGGCCTCTGGCCAGGCGAGACTGCCTCCTCCCCCTCGGACCTGGCTCACTTCTGTCTGGAGCTGGGGCACAGCCACTGGGCTAGGCTGACACGCCTCCAAGACTAGCTGCAGCTCCTCTGTGTGGCTACTGGCAAGTGCTGCAGCCTCTCTGAGCCTTTCTGCTGGAGAATAACAGCACCTGCTATGAATGGGTATGATCCTCAAGTGAAAGCAGAGGTGTGTGAAGGCCGGGCCCAGTGCCAGGCACATTGTTCCTGTTCAATAAATGTCAGCTATTGTTATTGTTGTCTTTGCAAGTGGGAACTTGGTGTGTCCAAAGGCAAAACTGAGTCCTGAGAGTGCCAACCATCTTCAGAGGTCATTACAGCCAGTCTGCTGCCTCACTGCCCCTGGCTTTCTACAATTCTCATGCCTATCTAGCTTTGTGCCTTCTTACTGCAGTGTCAGCCCCTCTTGGCTCTGCCTGCTGCCAAGCTGCCCCTCTCCCCGCCTCTTATCCGTGTGGTTCCCTCCTATCTGGCGGCCACATTGGGTCCCTGGAGCAACACAGCCCCTCTGGGAACAGCAATCGATGGGGCGGAACAGCCTCCCTGACAGATGGACCCACGGAGGCTGGGCTGCTTCAGCAGAGCTCCCTAGGAAACCAGAGACAGGAGCTGAGCCACCATGGCTGCCTCCTAAATAGAAATGGGAGGGGGTGGAGGAAGGAGGAGGAGGAGGAGGCCTGAGCTTCCAACCAGCCATCTCTTGGCTGGGGCAGCCCTTTGGGGGTGGGCTTGAAGCAGGGCAACCTTCACCCTTTTCCAAAGGCCCAGAATCCTTGGTGCAGGGAGGGCTTTGTAGGGTTTGCCTGGAAGTCTGATGTGTGAATCCCCCTCCATTTGCAAATGAAATGCTTTACCAGGTCCATACTTTTTCTTATATGTCCAGAGGCTGGCATGTGGGTAGGTAGGCAGGCTGGCAACTTAACACATTTCTGAGGCCACAAGGGGTCTTTGAAGCCAGAGTGGCAGAATTAGGCCTTCTCTGCCTGTAGAAGGTGAGAGATTATGAACCTTGGCCCCTTTATGGAAGTGGATGGCTGGGGGTGGGTGAGGGTGGGTAGGTGGAGGATACCTCCTATTTCCATCCAGGCTCCCAGATTAGTCATGGAAGTTCCTCCCAGGGTTTAACCCAGGTCTCGAAACCTCAGCACTACTGACACTTTGAGCCATAGGACATTTTATTCTTTGTCCTGTACATTGTAGTATGTTTAATACCTCCAGTCTCTAACCATTAGATGCCTATAGCAGCAGTGTTATAGAAAATGTTTCCAGATATTACCAGATATCCTCTGGGAGATTCTGTAGTTCAGGACCAACCCTCTGGAGGAGATACCCAGGACCCCATGGGGATGCCAAAGATCTGCAGTAGCAGGGGAGGGATCTTCTAAAATAGCTTTGTCCCCAGCTATCTCGAGTCCAGAAGTGTGGGAAATATCTCATACCCCTGGCTCTAACTGCTAGGTTGGAGCATACCATGCTTGCTTGAGATGGCAGGGCTGTTGGCGTCACTGCTCAGCTGTGCCAGGCTTGATGCCAACATCTCACTGCTGAGACTACAAGTCATGGAAGTGGGGGGGGGGGTAGACGAGGTCATTGGGCTACTTGCTACCTAGGTGGCCTTCTGTTCAGCCATCTTGAGATGGGCCACCAGCATGGATGATTAGCCTCCTCCCTTCCCCTGATGCCCTGCCAATGTCTGCTGCCTCCCTCTAGGTCACCGCTGGAGTAGGGATGGGGCTGACAGGACTCATATCCAGTGGAGGCTATTGCTATAATGTGGGTTGGATAAAAGGTACTAAGTATCCTAATCTGCAGCCCTTGAACCAGAGGACTGGGGAGGGGACTCCTTTGAGTCATTCTCTTTTTCCCACCCAGGCAGGCAGGCAGGCAGGGAAGGGAAAGCTCTCTGGTGTACAGTGTTACTGTTGTGAAGTCCCTACTTCTGTCTAACCTACTTCCTTCTTCCTAAAGCATCAGCCCTGTACTGGCCTGCATGCTCTGCCCTAGCAAAAACAGTGCCCAACATTGAGGTCAGGGTGTGCCCTCATTCCTGGGGAAGAGAATTCTCACCCATGGGGAAATCTCAGTCAGAATACAGGTCAACCATTGCCTGGGTGATGGACAAATGAGGATGCCTAAGTGGACAAGGCTGGGGAGATAGGATTGGTGCCATATCATACCACCCACTGATCCCAGCACCAGCCTAGGGGTCCCAGGGTAAGGAGGAGGGAATGGCTGGGGAGGTGGGCAGTGGCTTTGTAACCAGAGATGGGCTTGGCGGGCTAAAGCACCGCTTGGGGCTAAGGTTTAAAATAGCGCCTCGGCCTGGCCAGGATCGTGTTCGGGTCACCCACAAGGCAGCATGGCTACCACCATCCAGCTCAGGTTTCTCCACTTCTCTGATGATTTGGCAGTGGAGGAGGGGGCTACTCTGGTCTCTGGAAGGGGGTTCAGGCACTGCCACTACAGATTCCTGACCATGCACTGGCCTCCCATACACAGCCCCACCAGAAGACACAAAACTTGTTCCAACCATATTCTGATGGCCTCCCTCCACAGTAAACATTTAGCACCAACTGGGGGCCAGACACTGGGCAGGGCATGGGGATGGGTAAGGTCTTATCCCTGTCTTGGGCCCCAGGAATGCAAGAAGGGGTGGGTGATCAATATGCATCAGGGATCCTGTCCCAAGGACCCATGTTTCATTTATGTCCCAGCCTCACCCTGAAAATTCTAGTCTTGAGGAAAGCAAGAGGAAGAAACGCACCCACAGGCTACAGCAAGAGAGAAAGTTTAGACCTCAGGTAAGCCTTCTACCTGAGAACAGGAAGGTAGCTACAATGAGGAGGAGAAAATGTCTTCAAAAGGTAGCAATCATCCTAGAGCTTAACCTGGGAGGTTCATAGCCTGTTTCCCCTGTAAGGAGTGACCCAAGAGAATGATCTGGTACCCTCCATCCTCTCATGCCCAGGCAAAGGCCTGCCAGTTTATTCTGGTAACTCTGTGTCCACATAAGGTGCCCATTTCCTCAGGCTAACCCAAAGAATAGGGAGATAGGTCAGGGGTATTAAGAGGGAGTCCCTTTAGTTTTTCAAGGGAGGAAGATAGATAATCACCCAGCCACTCCCCATTATGCTGTTGGAAAGTAGGAGAAAATTAGTTCCAACAATAAAAAGCTTTATCTACACCAGTCCCTTCTGCTCCACTCTCCCTTACTAGTTTCTGAGTCCCTGGATAGTGGCTCCTGGGACCTGGCAGGTGGGGGTTCTTCCTGCCTTTCCCTTCTTCCTCAGTTCTGGGTCATGGTGGGGGAGATGGTGACATAGGAGGCCAGGTCAGTTTAGGACCATGTGCCTTCTAGATGGAGCAATGGCCAGTCCTCCTGACAGAGCTCACATTTATCTAAAAAATCATCTTGTATATCTTAATGATTTCTCAACAGCCCTGATTGAAGCATGCCTAATTTAGTCATGCCGTAAGTAACTTTTTATATTTCCTTAGGGAATCATTTCACTTATGAATCTTTTCTGAATCTGCAATCTCAATTAAAAGTTGATGTTGTTTTTTTCTGTCTCCTCTGCTTCTGAGATGCCTCCCTAGTGAAAAGGGTGGCAGCAGCATCAATCCTCCCTCATTGGCCTGTCTGAAGAATTCTTCCTGGGGTGGGGGGAGCAGCTAAGCCTCCCTGGCGGTAGCATGTGGAGGATGTGAGCTGGGGAAGGGGCTCCCAGAGAGGCGGCACAGTAGGGGACATTGATAGTCTCTAGCTCATACAACCCCCCATCTCCCTACTCCTATGGGGCCCTGGGCAGTATTATACTGGGGAGAGGGCTTGTCCAGCCCCTCCAGCCATTAGGGTGTCTCCTCGTCTATTGCTTAAGAATTTGAGAAGGGGATGGGCTGAACCCCTTCAAGGATTCAGCTCACAAGTACAAAACTGGTCCAAATCCAGGTCATCTTCTTATATAGCTGCCATAGTCTGGGTAAATTACCTCCCTTTTTTTTTTCCTTATCAGCAAAATAGGAATGAGTTGCTAAACAGATTACCTACCAAGTAGGTAAATTGTTTTAATATAACTCCTCCACGAAGGCAGCCTTTGTTGTCCCCCCTCACCCTCAGGACCCCAGCACCAGGAAACAGGTTAGAAGGATGCTGAGGATACTCTCCCAGTTCTGAGCAGTGTCTATTTCTCACCCCATTCATTATCCAGTCCTGGTGACACCCCAGGTGGAGTGGGTGGGACAAGCATAATTATCTGCTGAGACTTGCCCAGGGGTTCCCCCAGAGGGCTCCCACCCATCCCAATGTCTGGCTCTTTCCTCTGAGAAACAAAGGTCAGGGATACAGCACAAGACAGGAGGGCAAATTAGATTGAGAAGCTCTCAGAATTTAGAGGGAAGGGCCATTCCCTTTGAAATGCCCCTCCTCCTGCTTTTGATAGTTGGGGGAAGGACTTGCCCAGGTGCTGAGACCTCTGGCTCTGACCTCTGACTTTTGACTTCTGGTGTGGGGGGTACTCAGGCCAGAGTCATGGCGGGGGTGGAGCCCAGGGGACCCAGTGGCGGCTCTGGGAGTTAACGATTTACGAGGGGCCCCTTCCTGAGGCCTCCCTCCTCCCTGGCCCAGCGGGCAACCCGTGACTGCCCAGGCGGCTAGACACAGAACCAGTCCCACCAGTTCAAAGAGCAGTTCATCCTGGGGCCCACCCCTTGCTCTTCCTGAGCACCCCATTTTGTAGAGTCTAAAGAGGAAGGCAGAGGAGGGGTTGGTGGACTGGGTGTTTGGGGCCCCTACTCTGGTCCATTTTTGGAAGTCCTGGTGGGAAGAGCATTTAAAACCGTACTCCAGCCCCTGGGGCCAGGTAGCTGAGAGGCAGCAGAGCTTCAGCAGGCCTCCCCCATACTTCACCCCATCCTGCAGGCCTTAGGCAAAGCACTTTCAGGCCAGGCTGTCTTCTCAATGCCTAGGCATCCTCCCGCAGGTCTAGGACCTTCAGGTTTGAAACATGCCCTCCCCTTCCCCCAAGGCCTCCTCTTCAGTTACCTTCTCTCCCTTCAGCAATGTTTGCCTTTCCCTCTTCATGATGAGGGGGGTGGGGTGGGGCTTGAGCTACAGCTTTGGCCTCTGGGAGCATTCAGTCCCATTCCCACAGCACAGGGAGCTGAACCATGATTTTGCCTAGAGAAGCCAAGGGTTACTGTCAGGGGCATGATACCCTGCCAGATTGTCCTTACTCCCTCTCCCCCCTCTACATACTGAGTTCCTTGTTCCTGGCAGACGATGTGAAGCTATATCTATGGTTGTCTATGGCATGTATGTAACTGTGGTTGGGCATGGGAAAGTGTATGTATGACAAGCCGAGTGTGATTTCTGCTCTTTCCCAGGCTTTTTGTGTTGGGGCTAGAGTCCCTCTTTTGCCCCACTCCCTTCCCTTCTGTTTACATAAGGTCAAGGCCAGGCATGAGCCATCAAACTGATTGCTCAGAAATGGGCAAGTCTGGACCACTTGGGAGACAGACCTATGAGGGTGTGTTTTTTTTTTTTTTTTTAATTGTTGTTTTGTTTTGTTTTCTGGTACTGAGGATTGAACTCAGGGGTGCTTAACCACTGAGCCACATTCCCAGCCCTTTTTTATATTTTATTTAGAGACAGGGTCTCACTGAGTTGCTAAGTTCCTCACCAAGTTGCTGAGGCTGGCTTTGAACTCGCAATCCTCCTGTCTCAGCCTCCTGAGCTGCTGGGATTGCAGGCATGAACCACCACACCCAGCTCTGACCTATGAGCTTTTTGATTATTCCTTTTAGTTACACAGCTCTCTTGCCCCTTCAAATATCATGGGGTCAATGGTGAGGGAAACCTAAGGTCCAGTGGTTACTGTGAAGGCTGAGACCCCAAAGTCCTGGGCAGTTAAGCCCCTCCCTGCTTCTGCCCATATTGGAATTTTGACTGAGATCACTGTCCAGTATGACCCCATTGAAGACTATCCTGTACCCTGTCCTAGCAGGCAGGGATGCCAACACCCTTGCTTCCATCCTTGAAACCATAACTCTTAAGACTCCTCTCTATGCAGCATTTCTGGTCACTGGATGTTTAATCAGTCCTGGCCACTAGCTGATACATGGCAGTTGTAGAAAATGCCTCAGACAAGGCATAGATTGAAATCCTGGTTTTGCTACATTGTAACATTGAACAGGTGACACAGCCTGAGGATTAAATAAGTATGTGCACAGAAAGCAATTAATATGGTGCCCAACACATAGTAAGTGCTTAGAAAGAGGTAGGCTATAATTGTTATTATTTGACCTACCTAGAGCCAGGCTTCAGGTCTAGGGCAGTTTGGTAGCCTCAAAGAATTTTCATTGATTGTGGCAGTGGAGAACAGGGAGATAGAGGAGCAAATATAAGCTTTTGGGGGGTTGGGATATATGCCAGTGGTAGAGGATTTGTGTAGCATGTATGAAGCTCTGAGTTCAATCCCCAGCGCCATACACACACACAAAAGCTATTTTAGCCAGCTGGGGTGGCACCCATCTGTAATCCCAGTGACTCTTGGAGGCAGAGATAGAAGGATTACAAGTTCCAGGTCAGCCTTAGGCAATTTAGTTAGACCCTATCTCAAAATAAAAAGGACTAGGGATATAGGTCAATGGTAGAGTGCCTGTGGGTTCAATTCTCAGAACCAAAACAAAAATTTCTCTGCAGTATGGTCACTGTGGCCATAGGAGGGGACAAGGGGCCCAAAGCAGGCCACAGAGTATAGCTATGCAGTGCATGCACTTCAAAAAGGCACCTAGCAAAGGTAGCTAGGAAGGCTAAAGGGCAGTCCATGGGCCTCTTGCACAGGTTTCTATATATGCTTTAAGTGGATGACTTTTTCTAATTTGTACAAATGCTACTGGTGGCCATGTAGGCATGGCCCAAACTCAGGCTGGAATTGACACAAAAAGCTCCCAGTGGAAGTGATATATATGCTGTTAGTCTTCAATGGAGTTTATGGGGTGAGCTCTTCTAGGCAGAGGGATGAGCACATGTAAAGTCCTGGAAATCTGCAAGAGGGCCTTGGAGTGTCTGAGAGGACTGCTGATATTAAATGGTGTTGGTCAGCAGAGACCTGGAATTGAAAGGAGAAGAGGGCTGGTTTGGGAAGGGTGGCCATGGTGTCTGAGAGGAATCATTTGGGAGTAAGGGGCTTGAGCTGATTCTGTGCGCTCTGGGAAGGCACTACAGGATTTGATTCAGGTGAACTCCTGGTCAGATCTGTATGGGAGAAACCTCAGGAGCACAGCAAATCTCAGGGTTAGAAAACAACATCAGTGCAGTCTCACTTTTTTCCTCATCTGAAAAATGGAGATGATATAAGAAGTTAATGAGATAATATACCTTAACTGTTTAGCACAATGACCTACTGAGGTAGGGTAAGGCTTTATAAATGCCAGACATGAATTTTATCAGCAGGTTTCAAGAGAGCACCATCAAGCTGGGAGGTAGCTCAGTGGTAGGGTGCTTGGGGCAAGGCCCTATATTCCATCCCCAGCACTGCAAAAGAGAACAAGAAAGAAGCACAACACCAGCACTCCTCCCTAGAAGACAGGGCAGCTGGGTACAAGGACTCTTGCTCCCCAAAGGTGCTGGAGACTTGAGGAACTGGCATCCTGACTTGAAGTTTGAATGATTACTTGAAAGAAGTCAGCAGAGAGCCAAGTGTGGATGGCCCAGGCCTTTAATCCCATCGACTCAGGAGGCTGAGCCAGGAGGATTGCCAGTTCCAAGCTAACCTCAGCCACTTAGCAAGACCCTGTCTCAAAATAAAAAGTAAAAAAAGGACTGGGGATGTGGCTCAGGTTGAATGCACCTGGATTCAATCCACAGTACCAAAAAATAAAAACACCTCAGCAGAAAGTTTAATAACGATGTGAGACAAGCATTCCTTTTTGGAGGTAGAAGAGGGGTAGCAAGTCAGAGTGACTTCTCTTCTTGGGGAAAGAGGATAAGGTGAGAATGGTTTCCACAAGGGCAAAAGCCCCCACCTCATCCTTCCTGGGTGTCCTCTGCTTGTCTCAACGTCCATAATGGAGAGTTCTATGTGGCTAGCTTTCACTTGACATTTCCTGTCATATTACATTTTCCATATTCTGGCCCTGTCCTCCCTTGTTCCCATCTGGGTTGAACAGGTAAGGGTCGAGGTCTCCACGGTTCTTGATTTCCAGGAGAAGGAAAAGGCTACAAGATTCACCCTCTGAACTGGGACTGGTAATTGTCATCATCGCTTCCCTGAGGAAACCATCACCATTGAGATCACCTGGTCTTCTTCCACTGTAGCCCGTAGACCTTCACCTTTGTAGTTGGGTGGAGGTGGGAATAAGGATCTCAAAAAATGGATAATGTACTCCTCTATTGTGATGTATGTAAGAAATAATAAAAAAATAAATTTTTAAAAAAGGATAATTAATAATAATTCCCTAATGGGGTAACTGTCTACCATCCTCCCATGGATCCTGGCATTAAGCTTTTTTTCAGGTGTACAGAATCAGGTTCTGCATTTCATATCAGGTTTCATGGGTTTGTAGGTTAGTTTCACTTTTTGGGTCCTAACTCGGAGGCCTGCTTTTAACTCCCAGGAAACAGGTCCTTCCTCACAGTTTGTGCCTCTGCTTTCCCTGAAATGGTAGATGGGAGCGGATTAAGTGCTAGCCATCCTAGAGCATCTAGACCTGTGATTCTGCTTCATTTTTCCCGTATGCTCAGTGACAAACAGTGCCTGCCCTCTCAAGGTGAGGCCCAGAATATCTTTAAGCAGTTTAGAGGTGAACATTCAGGGGTATACACTGTCTTAAAATTGTATTTCCAAACCAAGAACCTTAATTTTTACTCACATGGTATGTTTACTTGGGGTGTCTTTGAAGAAGCCTGCTGGAGAGGTGGAGAGAGGCTAAATGCCTCACCTAAGGGATATATATATATAATTTTTTTTTTGGGGGGGGGAGTGGTACTTGGAATTGAACTCAGTGGTGCTCTACTACTTAGTCAGCCTTTATTTTATTTTGACACAGGGTTTCCCTAAATTTCTGAGGTCGGCCTTGAACTTTTGATCCACCTGCCTCAGCCTCCCCAGTGGCTGGGATCACAGGCCCACCACACCCAGCAAGAAGTCATTCTTTGACACAATAGTTAAAGAAGAACATTTCAGCATTTGTGCAAGGAAGGAACTGGCTGGGAGGGGGATATCCCTGATAACTGGGAAGAGTCACTCCTTGTGGCCTGGGATGTCAGAGTGGGAGAGGCAAACATTCCAGAGGAGTCTTGCCCTTTTACACCACCCTCACCCCCAACAGGTTTGAGCTTCAAATCCACACTTAGAAGGCTTAAAGGTGGCTGTCGGCTGCTACTCCAGGGGGACACTGACCATGGCCTTTGCCCTGGCTGGGAAACTGCCACACAGCACAAAAGGAGAGAGGAAGCTGCAAGGTGGGAGCAGGTTTCCCTTCTCTGAGGGAGGCCTGTGGCTGAGGCACCCTGGCTGCAGTTAACTCCCTGTTATCTGGACCCCAATCAAGCTCAAACTGTAACTTTTAACCAGAAGGAGGCCAACTTCTCCAATGCATTGCCCACCCCACCCCCACCAATCCCGAGAATTGAGAACTTCCACTTTGGGATTATATACAGTTTGGGATTAGGAAGGAGTCAGGGCCTTGCTCTATAGGTCCCTGAGAAGACATCTGCAGCTGTAGGATTAGCCCAAACCGGGCAGATGAGGGGTGGTGAGGGTACTGGAATAAGGACGAGGATATACCCACCCAAATCTACGTTTTGGGTGGGCGTTTATTCTGCCAGAGCTGAGGTTTCATTCTCTTTCAACCAGTATCTATTGAGCCCAGCTGTGTTCCCTGCACTGTTTCATGCTCAAGAGTTCGTAGCCTCTTGAGTCTCAAGCCATTACAGTGTCGTCACCTTAACCCCAGGGCTCAGTAGGTTGGGCTGGCACCAGCCTCCCAAGAAACAGAATGTCCTTTCTCAGATCAGTTTCCTCACCTGTGAAATGGGAACAAAAAATTCCGCCCCTTTTTTCTCAGTGGACCTAGTGTCTACTGAATTACAGGAAGGTGCTCTGGGAAGGGTACGGTCTTTGAACACGCGCCTAGGTTCCACAGCCCTGAGCCAAAAGTCCCCAGCCCAACGCACACCTAGTAGGGGAGGAGGTGCTGTCTAACTCTCTCGATCCTTGTAGCTTCTTGCCCCGCTTACCAGGGGGCAGAGGACGGCAGGCTTTCTCGGAAGGTGTGTTTCCAGGCCCAGGCATCACAAAAGGGAGAGGCTTTTTTTTTTTTTTTGTAAAGTTGCGCGAAAAAAGGGTGAAGCAGGGAGCGCGGGGAAGCTGAACCTGGGCGGACCTCGCCACGGCGCAGGGAACTCCAGGCGAAGCGGCTGCGGCTCCAGCTCAGAGCCTGCGGCGTCCAAGTGGCCAGAGCTGCGCTGGGAGGGAGGCGGCAGGAGGAGGGAGGGGAGCCGAGGTGGAGGGGGGGGGAGGGAGCGGCTAGTCCGGTCCAGGTTTTGCCGGCAGCCCCCGGGCAGCGTTCAGAGCTCCTGCCCGGGCGGGCGCGCGGCGGCGGCGGCGGCGGCGGCGGCAGAGGCGGCGAAGCCTGAGCGGGGATGTAGAGGCGGCGGCACTGGCGGCAGCAGAGGCGGCGGTGGCGGCGAAAGCAGGCGTTTGAGCTGAGCAAGAGCAGCGAAGCCTCATAACCCAATAGTCCGACCCTGCGTCCCAGCCCTGCTCAGCCCGCGCCCAGCATGCGCGCCGCCTGCTGAGTCCGGGCGCTGCACGCTGAGCCCTCCGCCCGCCGCGCCGCGCTCCGCTCCGCTCCGGGGTGATTAGTTGCTTTTTGTTGTTTTTTAATTTGGGCCGCGGGGAGGGGGAGGAGGGGCAGGTGCTGCGGGCTCCCCCCCCTCCCCGCCTCGGGCCAGCCGCGGCGGCGCGACTCCGGCTCCGGACCCAGGCGCAGCGGGCGGCTGGGGCTGAGCGCACCGCGGCGGCAGTGCCCAGAGAGGAGCGCAGCTCCCCGCCCCGCCCCTCCCCCTCGGCCTCGCGGCGACTGCGGTGGTGGCGGCTCGGACGACTCGGAGAGCCGGTAGGTGTCGGGCCATGGCCCTCCCCCGACCCCCCCCCAGACCGGCCCCCTCCCCTTCCCCGCCTACCTCCCTCTCCTCCCCCGGGGCTCGGTGCGCGGCCGGGGCCGGAGTTCGCTGGAAGTCGGCGGAAAGTTTGGCTGCGCGGGTTCCCCCGAAGTTCAGGTGCGGAAAGCTAGGGACGGGGAAGGAGGGGTCCGTGTTTGGGAGGGGCGGGGGGCTCCCGCAACCTGAGCCGCGGAGCCGCGAAGCCTGGGAGACCTAGCGCCGGTGAACGTTTGGTGGCCGCTTCTATACCCAAGCCTCCCCAAGCTGCAGTATGCTCGGTCGCAGATCACTGAGTTCAGACAAAAAGAGGGGTTTTAGGGTCGGGGACGGCGGGCTGGGCGCCGTGGAGTGGGGTTGGGGCTTTTCCTGAGAGGTGCCGTCCCCTTCCCAATCACTCCAGATCGTGGGCACTGGGGTGGCGGGCGCCCCGGGGTCCTCACCTCTTGGTGTTAGGTGGGCGCTCCGCCTGCGGGGGTGACTGCTTGGAGATCTCTGGTGTGCATTCTCCGCAGCAGACCCCACTCACAACCCTGTGTTTGGGGGCGATGGTAACTGCCCTGAGCGGCTTCGACCACGCGTGGCTGAGCCTCCCCCTCCTCTTGGAAGAGGCGGCGGCCACTTCTGCATTTCCCCTCCAGCTCCTCGCCCCCGCTGCCCGCGGGGTGCCTGGCGGGCTGATCAAGTTTGACCTTTTTTTTTTTTAATCGGTGAAAGTATCACCCCCACTTCCACCGTGCCCCGCAGCCTCTCCCTCCCACCACAGCGATGGGGAGCCTTTCGGGCTGCCTCCCAAGCCCCGCGTGGGCTAAATAGCGTGCAAAGCCAGGGAGGGAGAATGGGGGTTTTCCCCTAGCTGCAGGGCTGTTGGAGGGGGATGCGTCCCAGGCTCCTGCCGAGCAGCTCTGGCTCCGAATTTACCCCTGAAGTTCTGCCCGAGCCCCCCTCCCCTTCGCTTCCCCGGAGCGAAGGGCTGAACCACCGCGAGAGGAATGTGTTAATTTTCTGACTGGGGGAAGTTGTCCTCGCCCGGAATGGGCTGTTTTCCGGCGGGGAGCGCGGGGTGCGCCTGGCTTTGTTTATTTGTAGGATCGACAGAAAGTGTGTGACCCCAGTTTTTAAATGGGGGTCCATCTCGGGACCTGTCAGAAGAGCTGAAACATCCAATGAGAGAGCAAGACCTCTCTTTTTTTCCTCTTCTCCGAGAATCAGAAGGGGTACACGGAGTTTGGGTTAGTGCCATGGGCTGCAAGGAGGCACCAGTGGATTTGGGGGGGTTCTGTAGCGACTCATCCCGAAAGACCTGCTCCCTCTAGTCTCCTGCGACGAGGGTCTGAGATTCAGCAGTTTCACCCTCTTTGCCCCCAGGATCCTGGGTGGTCCAAGAGTCGCATCTTTGGATTGGGGGCTGCAGAAAGGGGGGTCGTCGGACCATCCTCCCGATCCCCGCCTTTCCCTGCGCCGCAGGCGCTGTTTGCAGCCCTCGGTTTTGTAGTGGGCCCAGCCCCACCCCGCTCCTGGCGTTTGCTCTGGAAGCTCTGGGGAGGGGGGCGTGTGTGATCCCTTGGTCCTCTACCCCGCCGGAGCCGCCCCAGGGCCGCCGGCAAACAGAGTCCCTTTCAAGTTTTCCGCTGGGGCCGCCTGGCGGGGGCTGCAAACACAGTCGCTGCGGACTTGTTTGGAGCGCGATTTGAACGCCCGGCGCCACCTCAGCTGCCCCTGGCCGCTGGGGTGGGGGGGTTCGGTCCCTGAAATTAGGAGCATTTAAATGAGATATTTGGGGGATCTTACTTGCCTAAGATTGACTTGTCCTCCTCCCGAAAGACCCCCCCTCCAACTGCTGCTAGGAACCCAGAAACTAGAACCTGAAGCACCTTCCAATCCCGTTTTCTGAGATCCGTGAGGGGAGACATAGGGCGCTACCTCCCCGTAACGGCGGCGTGGTGTTGATTTAGCAGTTTCCCTAGATGAGAATCAAGCTGGAGCTTGTTGGGGGGGGGAGTGGCCCGCTCTGCAGCTGTCACCCCCCTCCCAGAACGAAATTGTTCTCTCCCCTTGGGGAGGAGGGAGAGGGGGTTGACAGTCTGATTTTTTTTTTCACCCCTGGAAAGGGGTGGGAACAGCTGAGGGAGGTTGGCCTCTGCATTTTCAGTCAGCCCTGGGAGCTTGGTTGATATAGCCCCCCTCTCCATCTTGGGACTCTCGGGAAGCCCCCGAGCCAGCCTTGAGCCTCCCTCTTCCCCCATGCCACTTTCCTTTCCAAGGTGGAGGCAGAGAGGTTCCTGTGCAGAAGACAGAGCTGGCTGGCTGGCTGACTGACTGACTGTTGGTGGCTTATTTATGTGTGTTTGGGCTCAGTTGTTTTCCTGGCTCAGCAGGTGACCCTGGCCTGGGCCTCCTATCTCTCCTGCAACAGAGCCTGTTGACTTATCCGAGGACCAGCGGCCTCCTCTTTATCACGTGAGGCCTGGAATGTCCACCCAGCCTGGCTGGGTTAGTCTAAGGTGGGGGGGGGAAGGGGAGGGGACTGTTGGGAAGGGTTCTGCATCCAGGGCCGAGGATGGCACAAGCCTGCTGTCTGTCCATGTGCTCCACCATGACCCTCAACTTTTTGCCTCTTTTCAGCTTTTTGCCTGTCTTTTACCCATTTGGCATGTGCGAAACTGAGGCCCATAGAAGTCTGGGGGCAGGGTTGCATCTGGATAAAGAACCACATCTGGGAATTTAGGACCCCACTGCCGCAGTCTTGGCTGGGCACAGAATCACGAGCCACCACACAGCTTTGTCGATTCAAACAGCAATCCTTTATTCCCGAACTCACACCGGCCTCCACACACGTTCTGGGGCAATCCCAGTTCTGCTGCCACCCAATTCACCTACTCCACGAGGCTATTTCCCAAAAATGCTCTCTGAATCTCACGAGAGTTCAACAGGAGCTTAGGCAGCAGGAACGCCCTAATTCCAGCAGCAATAATCCTCAACATCGAACTTCCCTAAAATCCAAGGTCTTAAACTGGGAACGCCTTGTCTTAAACCGGGAATGCCCTAAACCCAAGGATTGGGATACTTCCTCAAACTGCAGGATACACCCTAATCCTGAATCCACCCTCGTCCTTGGGCAGGGTCACCTAACATGCAATGTCAACAGCGAAATTAACATGGGGTACGCTGGCAAGGAAATTTCCTACTTGGTAATGGCCCTCAGCATCTCCCCCCTTCTGATTAATTAAACAACAAGCAATGTGGCTTAAGGACCGTGCCTGGTAGGTTGTCCAATTCAACATATGGTTCTTACCCGTCATGGGAAAACTGACCTTTAGGCGTCAGCCTCCTGTCTTAGGTTGAATCCACTGCAATCAGATCAACCCGTCACTGACTACCGGTCCAGCATTCAGCCATGCTTGTGGATAGGCCTATGCACCAGTGGGGGGGTGAGGTTTCTTGCCTCACCTCTGTTGGCCCCCAAATATCCTTGGTGCCAGTGGGGGGGTGAGGTTCTTGCCTCACCTCTGTTGGCCCCCAAATTTTAGACCATCACTAGTAGAAGGGAGGAAGATACAGAAATGCCATGACACCAAGCCAATTGACGGCTCCTTTGGAAAAATTGCATCACTGGTGACACCATCAGCAAAGATATGCCAGCATTACCACAATTAACATGGGGTGT
Source organism: Spermophilus citellus (assembly GCF_964194105.1). Taxonomy (NCBI): domain Eukaryota; kingdom Metazoa; phylum Chordata; class Mammalia; order Rodentia; family Sciuridae; genus Spermophilus; species Spermophilus citellus. The sequence goes on along the minus strand of NC_138182.1, from coordinate 191,173,828 downwards.
GTTGGCAAGGAAATTGCATCACTGGTGACACCATCAGCAAAGATATGCCAGCATTACCACAATTCGCTGCATCAGACGATAGTTCACAATGCATGCAACTGATATATAGTCCAGGCAAGTTCTGCAAGCAGTTCAAAGTGGAAAAGTCTATCAATATGTCCATTTTTTCCCAAAGTAAATCGAGTCCTTGATTGAGCATTACTTGTTGAGTTATATTCATTGATGCATCAGTTTATGCAGTTTACTGTGATGGCTATCATAGAAGCTGTAGTTTGGTTTTATCTTAGTCTTCACCGGCACTGGGATGGAGATGGGAATTCTGGCAATGATGCTAAAGAGACATTATCCTGAACAGAATTATTAAATATAATGAAAAGGAAAGGTGAAAGTAAACAAACAGATCTGTTAACCTCCTAAAAAACAATCCTTAACAGCTGTTTACCTAATTTAAATTAGTAAGCAAACAGATCTGTTAACCACCTTTAAAAACAATCATTAACAGCTGTTTACCTAATTTAAATTAAACCATTCAAATCACGTGAATAAAAAAAAATTCGGATCCATTGTTTCATGAGCGCTCCTCATATATGAAATATGGACATACACACATACAGACATACAACACAAAACAGTGCACACATAACATACAACACATAAGACAATAAAGGCCTTGTAGTTTTACCTAGGTGGAATCTCCATTGCAATGTTTAAACACTCTAGTCAAAAAATAAAACACAGTCAAAAAATAAAACTGATCAGAAAAACATTAACCTAGGTTTGTATGAGCTCAAAAATTAAAATAGAACTTTACGATGTGGGAAAAATGCAATAATAAAATAGATATTGAAAAAAGCACCGTGGTTAATCACTGTCGCAGATGTAAGAATAGTCAAGCTGGAGCTCCGGATATCAGCTGTTATGGATTTGAGTCAAATCATCTTTTTCTTCTGTAGAAATTGCTTTAGTTAATCTCTCTGGAATCCAAATCGGCTGCTGTTCTCCCTGCGGAAAAACACAGACGGAACCCCGATTCCAGACAATAACTGGATCAGGACCTTTCCATTGTCCTGTTAGAACATCTTTCCAAAGTACCTTAGGCTTATGTACATTTTTCGGGTACATATGTCTTTCCGCAGCACTAAGTCCTGATGAATCCAAATTTAGAAAGTTTAGAGTAAAAAGGGTTATTTTATCTTTAGGGGATATATACCCCTATAAGATCCTTTTAAATTTAAGTCATTCAAAAGCATTCTGCCTTAGTTTTTAGAATTACTTTAGTTCTTTTAATTTTTTGATGTGGTTTTAAACCATAGTTGTCTTAGCCTCTTGCATTTTCTATCTGAAATACCTTTACTTGACATTTTCAACCATTTTCTATCTTATTTCTATCTTCTAGTTTTCTTCTAAGGTTTTTATATTTACCCTTAGTTGCTTTTTTCTCTCCTAGTTTTCTTTTGTTTCCTATTTTGTGGGTTTAAAATTCTTGTCTTTCTACATCTTTTTTATCTTCCTATATCTTTTTTATCTTTCTACATCTTCTCTCTTTTTTTACCTTTCTGTACTTCTGTTTTTAAAGTTTTTCACTTCAAATTTTTAATCTTCTTTATCTAAATATCTTTTATCTTATTATCTTCCCATTTTCATGGTTTTTTTTTTTCCATCCATCATGAAGGCATCTTAACCACCTTCAACTTAACCTTTTAAAGCCTTTTGCAACTTATTTAGACATTTTACAACTTTTTACGTTACCACACAAAGATTATCTCATCTAGAAACATTTCTTTTTCCTTTAACCTTTTATATTAAAATATATTTCCACATCTTGAATCTTTTTATCTCCTTTTTAACCATTAACCCTTTATATAAATCAACTGAAACTTCTTATACTCTTTGTATATAAATTACACCTGATAGAATCTTAACACTTAGTAACCTTGTTTCAGCAAAGACACAGACCAAAGCAATATTAAACTTTTTTCTATTTACCAATTTATGAAAACACACATAATGTTTAAATATATTACCTTATGGAACTTAATAAGTAAAGAGTACTTGATTTCATATTTAGTGGTTGATATTTTAACACATTAGCTTTGTAAATTAATCAGATGTCTGTAAAAACCAAGATCTTAGACAAGTATAGTAAACAGAACTAGGCATCTCTTTCTTGTTGAAGAAAAATCCTTCTACAGGATACCATGATGGTCCCATTGATAGACTTAATAACTCGTCTATAAAAAGCCATGGGCTACATTTTTGTACTGTATCAACATATGCCCTAGCTGTTCTTGGTCTTACTGGGGTGCCTCCTTCCTCTAACAATTTCTCTTCCTCGGAGGCGAACAACTTCAAACCTTGAGTTAACCATTTTCCCCAGTTTGCCTGAGAAAGTTCTAGGAACAGGCAACTTGAAATAAAAACAAAATAAATCAAAACAAGAACACATTGTTTTTTGAAATTGTCACCCATTTTTTTTTGCTCTCCTTCAGGAGCGAGCAAATTCACTTACCCCCAAGCTTCAGACATCCCGAGTACGGGCCACCAAATGCCGCAGTCTCGGCTGGGCACAGAATCACAAGCCACCACAGCTTTGTAGATTCAAACAGCAATCCTTTATTCCCGAACTCACACCGGCCTCCACACACGTTCTGGGGCAATCCCAGTTCTGCTGCCACCCAATTCACCTACTCCACGAGGCTATTTCCCAAAAATGCTCTCTGAATCTCACGAGAGTTCAACAGGAGCTTAGGCAGCAGGAACGCCCTAATTCCAGCAGCAATAATCCTCAACATCGAACTTCCCTAAAATCCAAGGTCTTAAACTGGGAACGCCTTGTCTTAAACCGGGAATGCCCTAAACCCAAGGATTGGGATACTTCCTCAAACTGCAGGATACACCCTAATCCTGAATCCACCCTCGTCCTTGGGCAGGGTCACCTAACATGCAATGTCAACAGCGAAATTAACATGGGGTACGCTGGCAAGGAAATTTCCTACTTGGTAATGGCCCTCAGCACCCCACCTCCTATTTCATGGGAGGGTAGAATGGAGATGGGGGTATCCCTCAGAAAGAAGTGAATGATATATGCTGGGCAGAGGTCAGTTGACTTTTTAGGGTACAGAATGGGGTAGAGGTCTGGGGGAATATAGGTGAGCCAGACTCAGGCCTACTTCTAGAGCCCCGTGGTGACCAGTCAGAACTAGTTACCAACTATAATGCTCTGGAGCATACTTTAACTGGCTAGGGATAGGGCAGGCTCACTTATTGTTGTTATTATTGCTCTCTGCTTATATGTAGTTAATTTATTCATTCATTAGCCTAATATGTAAATGTTATACATACTATGTATTTCTGGGGGTGCAGAATCACTGCCCCAACTCTGTAGGCATGTTCCGGGCAGAAGCTCCACCCCCTTCCCCGCCTCCTGGGGCCCTGATTGGGGCTTCCCTTTTATTTTTTTCCCCTTGGGGCTCTCCCAATCCTGCTCCCCACCTACTGGTCCCATCCTGGCCCTGTGTGTGTGGTTGTGTGTGTGTGTGTGTGTGTGAAGTGTTCTTGATTAAGTATATTAATAGTTAAACTCTCACTCATAGCTGGAACTCACCAGACCACAAAAAGCCTCCCCCGTTACTCACGCGCTACTGCCCAACAAGAATATCCCACTAAAGTTTTTTTTCTGCTTCCCTTACTTCCCCCTCACTCTCTCTGACTCCCCCCAGTGCTGAGCCCACCCATCCAGGCTGAAGGCAGTGAGAAAGGACTGCCCCCTCAAAGACCCAGGAATCTCCAATCCTCCACCTGCCTGCTAAAGCCAGAGGCAATGTCAGCTGACAGATGAGGCTGTGTGGTACTAGTCAGTTGGTCTGCATTGTGGGACTGGATGGCCTGTGTGCTTATGACTCAGGATATGTGGGGTTTCTAAGTTGTGTGTGTATGTCTAGAAATTGGTGTGTTGCATGTGTGTCTCAGGAGTCTGAGCATGCATGGATCTGTGGATGCGGGCTTGTGTAGCTGCATTATACATGTAAACCCAATGTATGTTTCTGAGTCTGAGATTGTAAATTAGAAAATTGGATGTGTCTCTCTGGATCTAGGAATGTATATTTTCTCTACGTGTGTGCCTGAAAAATTCAGAGTCTGGTTGTGGTTGTGTGTATTTGTGTGTTTTGTATATGCTTATAAATCTGGGAGTAAGCCTATCTAAGCTGTATGGGTCATGGTCTGGGCCTTCAGTAGCTGGTAGCTATGTGTTCCTTTCTCTTTTAGTATCTCTCTCTGCCCCTCTGTCTCTTCCTTCCTGGTTGTTTGAGGCCCTGAGAAAGAGAGAGAGAGAGAGAGAGAGAGAGAGTGTGTGTGTGTGTGTGTGTGTGTAGCATCAAACCTCTTCTACCCGGCTCCCCCCCTCCCCAGTAACTGGGCAGCTTCCCCGTCTGCCTGCCTGCTGGGAGTTTTGGAAGCCATGGAGGGAGACAGGCTGGGGCCGGGGTGACAGCGCGTATCCACGGTGATGGCAGCCTGTGATTACAGGAATAAAAGGATTTTAAGGTCATGGGTGTTTTTTATGTCCCCCCCCTTTGGTGGAGTCAGTGGCTGCAAAGGGCCACAGCTGTGTGTGTGTGCAGGTTGGAAAGTCTGCCCCTGTGAAAGTGAACATGGTTATGTGGAGCTTTACCTGGGAGCATGAACACAAGCGTGTACATGCATGAGCAGAATCTGTGAGAGTGAGTATGCCTATCTGCCTGCTCCTCATGTGAGAGTCTGGGGGCTGCCATCGATTCCCCTGGGGGAGAATTCCTAGTAAAAGTTGCTCCTGGGAATCACATGAACCTGGAATCCTGCAGTCTTCTATATGCTGAGGAGGGCACTCAGGCCCCACCCGCTGCTCACCTGCGCCCCCTCCCTGAGTCCAGTGTCTCTAGCTGGATACTGCCTGGGCCCAGTTACCTGGGCAAGGCCACATCTCAGGGTGTCAGTGCCCCTGGCCCAGCTCCAGCCCCTGTAATTGCATTCTGCCGCCTAATCCCCTGCCAGCTCAATTAGATCACAAATTCTTCTTCATTTCCTGCTTCTGATGCTGGCCTCCCTCTGGGCTAGCAGTGACTAGAAGAGAGGAGGGATCTTGACCCCCCCCCCCTTCTACCAGCACTAGAGGCTGGAGGGGGGGGGTGGTAATAAATTCCTGGTACATGGACCCTGGAGTCCAGGTTATATTTGAGGGACCAAAATGATGGGGCTCCATTGACCCTTTTTAGACCAGCTTCAGTATCCCCATTCTGGGGAAGAAGGCTCATATTACCTAATATAGGGGCTCTGGGTAGACCAGACAGGTCGCTCTAGTCAAGTCCCTAGGCTACATCCTTTCCTGGTTTCCAGTAGGCCCTGCCTACCTCCTGATCCCAGAGCAGTTGCTGGCCACCCCCAAGCACAGCAGTTGTGACCTTGGTTTTGACCTTTCCATGTTGTCCATTCTAGGAGCCAGTAGGACCACTGAGCTCCCCTCCTACTTAGTTCTTCTAATCCCCTCCCTTGGCCCCACCCAGATAAGTGTGTATGAGCAGTAGCTCTGAAGTCCTTCAGACCTGGCTCCAAATCCTGGCCACACCAATGTCTCAGTGGATGTATGATATATTGGCAAGTTGCGTTATCTCTACGAATCTGAGTTTCTTTATCTCTGAAACAGGTAGTTAAGAATGGCTGCCTCACAAGACCATTTTTGGTGAGCATAGGGAAGTTCGCATAGGTGCATTCCCAGTCATGGAGGGAGACAGACAGGCTTTTATAGTGATGAGTTCTTCATATCTTTCAGTGAATAGGAAGGAGAAAAAGCACTTGGCTCACACTTAGCATTTCTTCTCCATTTTGCTAATTACAGGTGTGTACCTTAGTTCTATCACTTTGCCTGAGTTTCTCTCCCCCATCTGTAAAATGGGACTGACAGAGGGCTGACCTTAGAGGTCACATGAAAGGATTAAATGCTTGGCCCCAGCAAGTTCTCTGCCCTTTCTTTCCTCACACCAAGCCTGGGGTGGATAGGACTAGTGAAGATACGGGCTCTGGGACCACGGGCTGACCAAGGTCATGAGACTGGTAATGAAGCCCAGGGATGACCTGCTGGCTCAGCTGAGCTGTGAGGCACAGCCTTCCTTCCCTGCAGGTCTCTGAAAATTGGTGGCTTGGCTGATTATTTTCTGGGAAGGGGAAGCTGAATGTCTGCCCCTCCTTTCCCAGGAGGCGCCCATGGCAGTGGCTGTGCTGACAGGCCTCCTGGCTTTCTTGCTAGGGTGGCTGGCAGCTCTGTGGAAGGCTGGCTGTGCCCAGATCAGCCCAAGGGAAGGGAACTGCAAAGGTCTCCCTCCCATCACTGACCCCTGCAGCCCCTCCCATCCTCAGCCTGTCTTCTCTCAATGGAAAGACAGCAAGGAGAACTCATAGCAGGAGAGCTGGGGAGACTGGCTGTGATGGAGGTGGCGGGGCAGCCTTCTGCCTCGGGGTCCCCTAGCACTCCCTGGCTAGTCTCCTGCTTTCTGTGACCTCTGTCACTCACTAGCCTGGGCTTTTTAATATTTCATGGCCCTTCAAACCAGCCCCCTGCCCCAGCCCACATGGCCCCCTTTGTCTGCCTGCCTGTCCCCCACTGCGTCTGCCCCTGCTGCATTCCCTGCCTTTCTTGATCGGTCTGTACCTCCATCTCTCATAGGATTCTCTCCCCTTCCCTGACATCTCTGACTGTCCCTCTGCCCCTTTCCTCCATTTTCCTCTTGTCAGCTGCCTCCTTCCCACTGGAACAGAAACCTCGGCAACTGGTCTGCCTGCATGTTCGCCCCCTGGGTCTACCCCTTCCTGCCCCCTCCCCCCAGCTGTGCTGGCTGCCCTGTGAGAGCTGGTTTTATTTATTTTTCTGTTTGTTTGGGAAGAGGGCAGTGGCAACTCTGAGCCTTGGCTGCTGCTCTGCTTGGAGCAGTGAGCAGGCGGCTGCACTGGCCTCCCAGGAATGTGGCTGGGACGTCCCGCGCTATATTTACTCCCCTCCAGCTGCTGTCCCCAACAGGGCAGAGCCAGCCCTGCCTGGTGGCCCCCAGGGAGCCCTGTGCCCGCCCTCCTCTGTCTGGCAGACCCCACATAGCCCTTGGGCCCACTGCTCCCCCCCTTGCCTGTGACCTCCTCTGACCTCCGATTTGCCTGGCCTGCCAGCAGAAACTCATGTGGCCCATGCTGGTATGGGTATACAGTGAGGGCACGGAGTCCTGGCACCCAGTACTCCCCCCACCATACTCCTGTGCACCCCTACTCAGGGGCCTAACCTATGTCTGTAATCTGATGGCCAGAATTATGCAAAACATCTTTCCAGGCTTCTCTTTACCAGGCCTGGTCCCTACTCTTGCCACAGTCCCCTCAACTCAGCTGCAATCACTGGGGAAGGGGGAGAGCTTGAGTGGCTGTGTCCTTGTATCACTGGTCCCCTTGGTTCCTCACACAAGCACACATGTGTGCGCAGCTGAGTGCTTGCACATACATATGCAGAAAGACTCCCTTTCCCATGGACACACATGTTGGGTTATACCTTCCTTGGAGGCAGGTCCTTGCCTCCTGTCATTGATTCCCTCATTCATCAGATGCTTACAGGGATATTTTGAGCCTGCTCCTTGCCAGCCTTGCAATGGGATGTGGCAGTGATTCCTTCCTGTACCCTCAGTGCCTGGCACCAAGTAAGTGCTGAAGATATTTCGCTGCTGCTGTACTGAGCTGCAGCCCCCAACTATTATCACTGTTAGGATCGGATATTGTAACAATGGCAGTGACAATGGCTGGCCCATCCTAAGCCCTTGCAGGGGCAGCCTCTGTGTTTGTGACCTTTGCCTCCTTTAGTCCTCCCAGTAGTCCAGTGAGTTGGGTGCTGTTAACATCTGTTTAGAGAAAGGAGGAAACTGAGGCTGGGAGAGTTTGTGACTGACAAGTGGGATTGAGTTCTGGCAGAGCCCTTGACAGGGTACGAACACTATGCAGACAGCCAGCGTTGGTCTATATATGTGGTGTTTCCAGCATCTTCCCTGGTACCTGGTTACATGGAACAGACTCCCTAAGTGCTTGTGAACAGACTCCCTAAGTGCTTGCTCTGCTTCCCCCTTGTGGCTCCCTAACCCCTGGCAGTGGGCCTGACATGAGGCAAGGGGATGGGCTGATTGGCTAGTTGGGTGAATAAAGGAATGAATTGATGAATGACCAGACAACTCAATGTGAGGATGAGTATTCTCAAGGAAAATGGGCATGTGGGATGTGCTGGTGAACAGACTGCTGTGTGGACACCCATTGGCCCATAGAGGATTCTGGGAAGTGAAGTAGGGTCAGGGCTGAATGACACAGCTAGAGACCAACAGTCTGCTGAGCCAGTGAGGCAGGACCTATCTTCTCCATGGACCTCAATTTTTCATCTGTCAAGTGGGCTTGGGAGCCTTTGTTCTGGCTGACTGCCAGCTGGCATGGGAGGTAAGGGGACTGTGGCTGGAAGGAGGAAGTAGTGGGTGGTGAAGACAGGAAGGTGAAGCGTGGAGCTTGGCTTGGAACCTGAGAAGCAGGGAGATCAGCCCTGACCTGACCCATAGAGTCCTCTCTCTGAGCCACAGGGGGGGAATGCAGGCTGTCAAGCCCCCCTGCCTCCCATTCCTGCTATGGTGCAGGCTTGTTTCCTGACATCTGCGACATCAGTGGTTTTGTGTGCCAGGAGGAGGTGGCTTGTCCCTTGGCCTAGTCCGGCTCCTCCCCAGACCCAGACTCCCCCCGCCCCTCTGCAGCTTCTTGTTAGTTCCTGTTGACCCTATGGGAGAAACCCAGCCCCTCTCCTGCCTGACCCACCTCCCCAAAAGCTAGATGAGCAATTGGTTGACTGGACCTACAGCAGTAGGAAGGGTAGACACGGTCCTCTTTCTTCCTGGGGCTGTCTGATCTTGGTGGTTTAGAATTTTTAGTGACAAGAGACTGGAATCATAAACTCCTTGTAATGGAAGGATTTTCAAGTCATGACTCTTGTCATGTTGGGATTCTAGAATCACAGAACCATGGGTTTTCCTGTGGGAAGGAAGTATGAATGGTCCGTCATGTTTCAGTCTTCTGTTGGATGGTAGGGGACAGTAATGCTCTGTGGGGAGGAGCTTCCCTAAGGTCATAGAGCCTGGAGCCCTCAGGTGACACAAGCCTGGGACAAAACCTGAGACAAAAATGCCAGTTTTGCCTGCAGGGGTGGACTGTGGGCCATCAGGCAGTGAGGGGATTCAGGGACGGCCTGGCCTGCAGGCACAGGAGGGGTCTTCCTTGCGGCCGCCTGCTGCCCACGCTTCCCGAGGCATCAGTGTGAGGAGGAAATGCGGGCTGTTTCTCCCAGCGACAGCCGGCAGGGCCGGGCGACTTCCCAGCTCCCCCTCTGACTCATGGCTGCCTGCAGCTCCCCTCCCCTGGGGGCCTCAGCAGCCCCATCTGTGCAATGGGGAGAGGTTTTGTCCCACAGCCTAGCGTTATAGAAACAATAAGACTAGGATTCTTTTCCAGGGCCACTTTTAGGCGGTAGAGAGTCTAAAGAGTGGTCCAGAAGAGCCACAGAGCATTTGGCCCTCGTATACTGAGAAGTCCTGCTTGGAGTCACCCTAGTGCCCCAAGAAACCTGGGGGGTCAACCTGGTTCCCTGGGCAGAAATTATGGGAAGCCAATGATAGAGGACCTAAATCATTCTTTTAGGAAGATCCCAGAATGTGAGGCTTAGAGCTCTCAGCGATCTCCCCTGACTTCAGTATACCCATCTGCAAAATGGAGGATGTTATTCTACTAGGTCAGTCATTTAGTGGCTGCGCTGTACCTGGATACGTGCTGGATGCTGGGGAATGGGGAATCGGGAATCCTTGACTCCAGAAATGGGATGGGATGTGATTGGGTGGAAGGGGTGACAGGAGAGGTAAGAAGCTGGCCAGCGAGGGAGTGTCCAACGGAAAATCCCAGCTGTTCTCAGGAAGCGTTTCCTCCTCAGGTCTCCTGGGAGAGAGACTAGGCAAGCAGGACAGAGAGCAGTGGGAGGCCCCTCGCGGTCCACGTGGAGACATCCCAGGCCTGGCAGCTGGGCAGGTGTGCCCTTCACACTGCCGAGGGCTGGAACACACCTCCCGTGCTGTGTGGTGGGGGGCCAGGGCTGCCAGGAGGGGCCCGGCCATAGTCCAGATTTTAAAGCTTTCCCCTGGGGCCTGGTGGTACCCTCCACCCTGTCCTGAGCTGCCACCGCGGGGGTGGCAGATGCTGTTTCTTCGGCCCAGGCGAGTGGGAGGCCTCCGGAAGATCCTCCTGGGAGGTTCCGGGGGGCAGCGGGGGCGTTGGCAGCTGCTGCCCAGCCAGGGTTGGCTCACAGTGGCCTCCCAGGTCCCTCAGGCCCCCAGGCTTGAGGTGGTGCTTTGGAATTGAGGCTGGTCCCTCCAGCCCTTGCTTCCCTGCTGCTGCCCACCAAGCTTCTTGTCTCTGGCCCCCTCCCATCCCTGGCTGCGACTGCAGAGCCCCCCGGGAAGGCAGGGGAGGAGGCACAGCGGGCTCAGAACAGCGGGTGCCCGCGCAGCCAAGTATTTGCGTGAGCTGTCAGAGACAGACAGGCATGTGGGGAATTTGGTGCATGTGGGGCTGGGGGAAGCAGCCGGGTGGGCAGGCAGGCAGGAGGAGGGAAGCTGGGGCTGCCTGCAGGCCTGTTGAACCCTGCAGAGATACTGTTTCTACCCAGTCCTTTAGGCATCTTCTCCTGCCTGTGCCAAGGCAGTGAGGAAAGTGGGGACTATCCTGACTGGGGTCTGATGGTGGTGCTAACACCCAAAGGGGGCACCTTGTCAAGGGCCCAGAGCTCTCTGGTGGAGTGTGGAGCCAGGCAAGAATCCGGGTTGTACCCAACTGTGGCCTCCAGGAAATAGCAGCTGTCTTCTCTGCCCCCACCCCACCCCAAGCCTGGCACAACTTGTTTCCTGGCCAGGGTCCGGCTGGGGCAGATTGGAGGAGCCTGGTATTGCCCGGCTGGGTAAGGAACAAGCAGGATGGAGGGGGTCATGTTTATAAGCCTAAAAGCAGTTGGAGTGCTGTGGAGAGAGGACCTAAGCCCTTGTTATCCTTATGCAAAGACCCCAAGTTAGTTGCCTTTGTGGCCTATTCCCAATAGATCCTATTAAACAGGACAGGGGCCCAGAGCTGAGTAATACTTGATTTTTCACAGCTGAGAGCCCAGAGGTGAATATACTGCCCTGAGGTCAAACAGTGGACTCCTAACCTTCCCTCCACCCTCATGTGGGTGGGGCCAATGGGAAGAGGTGAACTTTGGGGTTTGCTGGGGTGGGGGCTATATTTAGTTCTGCAGAGCTGAGGGGCCCCTCTAGGAGCAGCTGTTGGGGGGTGCACACACAGGCCTGGAGCTTCATTTAGTCTGGACAGAAATATCCTCCCCCCCACCCACCACCCACTGGCTGGGCGGCCAGGCTGCGGGTTTGTCCCCTGAGGGGCAGCTTGCCTGGGCCTGGCGGCCGGCGGGACAGGCAAGATGACCTGATAGGCTTTTCCCAGCTCAGGTTTCGATGAAACAGGAACCGGAGCCGCAGCCTGGACTGTGGGGGCCAAGGCAGCCAGGAGCCTGGGGGGGCCAGGGCTGCCTCCCCCGCTTCTCCCTCCCTCTGCTCTGTGATGCAGCCTCCCCTTCGCAAAGGCCTGGGGAAGCAGCAGGTTATTTATCAAGCCAGCCTCCCTGCCGCGTCTGCCCGCGCTTCCCCCCCACCACCACCACCTCTTGCGCTGGCGGCCATGAGCCCAGCAGAGCAGGGTGAGCTGGGCAGGCGGGTGGCGGGATTAGCTCAGGAGACGTGAGTCACCCCATCCCCAGCAGCCCTGCGAGGCCCTGCGGCCTGGCAGGCAGAACACGCACTCACGCACCCCCACATGTGGCACACTTAGGGCCACACAGGACAGACATGGTCATACAGAGCACACTTAATTCTACATGGTGTGGCACAGACTTGGTCACGTATGTTGTGGGCCCTTCAGAAGCACACTCACTGTTACAACCCTGGCCCCTGGTGTGTGCGTAACTGGCACAGACCTAGGGAAACAGACATACATGGTTACACAGGGGTGGGCCCCTTGGGAGGAGGCCACACTTGCCCTTTCAGACCCTGCACCAATAAGGCAGCTGTATGTCTACTCCATCCTGTCACAGCTCGGGCCAGTGGTCCTGAGGTCATAGTTCATGCCCAGGTGAGACCATAGGGTTGGTCCAGGAGGACTGACAGCAGATCCTGGTGCACACACCTGTACATGTTCCCACCTGATGTGGTTAGGGCTCCATTCCCCCATTAAGGCTCACACAAAAGAGGCCTGACCCTCAGCCATGATGTCATCTGATTCTGTAAGGTTTGGATAGGGGCTTTTCCCTATCACCAGGCTGGTGTGGCCCTACTAGGGGACCTACTTACCCTCCAGTGGGGAGCTCTGGCCTGAGCAAAGTAAGTGGGGTAGATGGGGCAGAGAGCAGAGAAGCTGATTTCCCCAGGAGAGCCCAGTGGCCAGTTGCTCTCCCCATTCAAGGTGGGATCTGTGAGAAATGGGGGGTGCCAGGGATTAGGAAAGGAACAAGAGCCCCTGATCCAGTGAACTGTGTCCCAGGAGTCTGTCCTCCCTGCTTACTCCGCTTGGTTTTCTCTGTCCCCTTGGTTCCCAGGGCCCTGATTATCCAGTGCCCCTCACCCCCACCTTTCAACCAGCACCCTGAGACTTAGAATACATCCCTGTTTTTTAGTCTGTAGCCCTGCAAATTGGTGTGGAGCTGGCCTGAATAGGAGGAGTTCCTGGGATGATCATTCTGGGCCCAGGAAAACTTCTACCTTCTGGCTTTAGAGGTCTCCTCCCTAAGGGCCTGGACAGTGGTCAAGGAGAGAAGAGAACCCAGGCAAGACTGGGTGCCATCCTGAGCCTTGGACCCTGAATTAGACAGGCCTGGGTGCCTGGCTTGGTTACTTCCTGCTGTGTAATTATAACCAGCCTGCCAACCTTTCTGACCTCACTTTTGTCGCCTATAAAATAGATATAAACCTCATCTGTCTTAAAGCTGTAGGACCTAAAATAAATGGTGAGGATTAGGGGTGTAGCTCGATGGTAGAGTGTATGCTTAGTATTTATGAGGTCCTAGGTTCAATCCCCATCACCACAGAAACAACAAAAGTAGATGACAGGGTATATTCTCATCAGTACTTACTTTGTCACACCTTCCAGGGAGTCCAACACCCTGTGCCTGAAATTTTTCTTGGCTTACTTAGAATATCTTAGCTTTCTCTAAGACTGTTGTCTGATAGGAATGCTGCATGTGCTTGATTGAGTGAGGAGGCTAAGCTGGGTGGGCATGGGTTGGGCCCAGGATAGAGGAGCCTATCTCTTGGATAAATTCCTGGAGGCTTCACAATGTGGGAGAAAAGGGAAAGAGCCAACCTTAGTTCCAAGGCTTTTTCTGTTCTCTAACCTAGCACACACAACAAGGCCACAACAAGTTGGACTTGAGCAGAAACTTCCAGGTTGCAAATGGGGCCTTAGCAGAATGTGAGGGGCTTTGCACCTGCCCATGTGTTAGGGCTGTTGGGACTGGAAGATCTAAGAAGTGCTAACTAGAGCGGGCATGGGTTGGGGGCTGGGGAGGTAGGAGGAAAGGACGGCAGGAGGTATAGGTGGGTTCTTCCTGTGGCCAGAAGAGGAAGTACAGGTACAGATCTGGCCAGCTGGTATTACTCTCCTTATACGGAACCATCATCAGCTCCCCATGGGCCTTCAGGGTAGAGGGCTGGGGGTTCTTTGTATTGGGGCTGGGGAAATAGTCATGAGGGGATTGGCTTTGAGATTAAATTCGAACAGGGCTACCACCTGGGTCATCAAATGTTCCAGGCCTGAGCTGTCCTTGCTGGCAGATGATGACAATAAAACACAAAACACAAAATAATAAAACACAAAAACACACACAAAACACAAAATAATAAAACACAAAAACACAGCTATCATATGTTGAGAACCTACTGCATGCTAGCCCAGAACCAAGAGTTTCGCATGTGTCTTCTCCAGGGCTTTGATGGGTTGGGGCTGACATCTGCATTTCACTGCACAAGACATGGGTTCAGCAAGGTTCAGCAACTTGTCTGCAGTCACCTAGGCTGAAGACTGCAGAGCAAGGAAAGGAACCCTGACTCTTGGAGTCCAGATGGACCCTTCCATGGCCTGTGCCTCTGAGAAGAGGGGCTCCCCACCATGCGTGATCACACATGCTGAGTCATATTCATAGTTGGGCCAGCCCTTTTCCCTCCCCCGTTTTAACTGTCCTAGGACTCTCTGCTGTCTACTGGAGGCACTCCCCAAGTTGAACCCAAGGGCTTTGGGACTGCTGGGGCCTTTAGTCCTTGGAAGGGTGAGCCCCTTTGGCTATGGCTTCAGCATGGGAAATGTCTCACTTGGGGGCTGAGGGTAGGGAATGCCCCTGAGAGCAGCTTGTTGCCCCTTGAGGTTGCAAGGATCTGCAAACAAGTTCTGGGAAACTCCATTGCTAGGCTTAGGAGAGCCACCTAGGGGTTTGCTCAGGGTCACACACCTCCCCCATCCCCACCTTGCTGGGGGCTCCTTGCTCCTCTTTGGGAAACCCTGCAGGCAGTTGTTGAGAAAGTTCCCTTCAGTGTATACTTCCTCTTCAGTACACAGGAGCAGCCTGTGGATCCCCTCCACCCCCAAATCTTGTTGCTTAGCCAAAGATTCCCCAGGCTCCATGTGGCCCTGGGGGACTCACTAAAGGTCCCCAAGCCAGGTTGACTTTGCTGGAGGTTACTCCTCACCTCAGTCAGATCACTTCCCCTTTTTGGTCTCAGTCTCTTCATCTGTGAAATGACTGCGTCCACCCTACACATGCTCAGAAGCAGGGGTAAGTTCATTTCCCACTCACAAACCCATGACTGGCATTCACTCCTCAGGTCCCCCCAGGTCCTGAGCTTCTACTATGGCACAGGAATATGGGAGCAGGGTGGACACTAGAGTTGGGCAACCTGCATTTCAGGCTCACCTTCATTGTCTAGGACTTGGGTGTGACCTCAGCCAGTCACTGCTGCACTCAGTCTGAGCCTCAGCATCCTCATCTGTGAAATGGTGCCTACCTCTTTGGACTGCTCTGAGGGTGGAGCAAGATGGCGAGGACAGAGCACCTAGCTAGACAGTGACAGTGGGCCCCCCCCCCCCCCAGTCCTCCAGCTTCCTGTCCCTCCAGCCTTGGTCTTGAGAATTCTGGGAAGGAGACGGTGCCAGTCTGCTGGCTCAGCCGACTTGGCTACTGACCTTCAGAGCACCCAGGCTGTCAAGGCCGCCTGACTGCCTGCTGGGCGGGCAGGGGGGAGCGCCAGCCAGCTCTTCTCCTGAAGCTGCCCGCCCCTGCTCCCCCTCTCCTCTCCCTCTCTGCGCCTATGTGTGAGCTAATTAATCTCAGCCCCTTTGGGAAATTAGAACGCCGCAGCCGCGGCCTCCTCAGCTCGCAATGCCTGTACTGCTACTGGGCCATGCCAAAATCCGTTGTGGTTTAGGGGCACTGGGGTGGAGGATGGGGGCAGCAGGATGAGCTGGGCAGGTCACAGGTCTCTGAGTCCCTGCCTTCTGGCTTACTGGCTGAGGGCTCTGGCCTCTTGGCCCCCTACCCATAAGGAAGCCAAGTAAACACACTGCCACAGTGAAACCAAATCCCCAGTGGCCTCTCTAACCTGGTCCCAGGGCTAGCGTGGACACCCCTCATTCCATGTTCTACCTCATGTGGGGTCCTCTTGCCTGCCCAGCTTGGGCTGATGGAGACACATGTAATTATGGAATTTTGCTTGGGAAATTAATTTGAAAAAAGTTAATTAATTGGTGGTTCCGGAGGTGGCAGGCTCCACGCCCGGCTGGTCTTGTTGACGTCAGTGCTGACCCACAGGAGACATGTGGCTTCCTGGGCAGGCTGGGGAGGGGGACCCCAGTGACCCAGCTGGGCAGCCCTGAGACAGGTAGATGGACAGTGAGGAGCAAAGAGCAGACCAGTGTCCTGGCCCAGAGTGGGCACACAGACAGGGTTTATTGACTAGACTCACTGAAGGTGAATCTCAGCCACTTGTTTGTGTGTCCGGCAAGCCATTGTCGGCTTCCACTGTACATGGATCCCAGTGTCTCAAGTACCCCCAGCCAACATAGACCAATGAATGTTTTGTCCATTTTTTTCAAACTTCTTTTCTCAAGAAAAACCGCTAAGCCTATTCTTAAAGCTTTTTGCAAAGGGCCGGAAGGACACTACTGGGCCCATTGTGCAAATGCCCAGGTTGTTGTACCTGTCCTCTAGCAGCATCAAGTAGGAGGGGCATGAAGCTTAGTCTTCTTCCCAAGGGATGAACACCCCAGCTCTTTGGAATCCCATAAGCAGCCCCCTTCAAAGAGTGGGTGATAGAGCCCTTAAAATTGACTGTTCCCTAAGGAGGGGGTCATGGAACATAGCCAGCCCCCTCCAACCCATCACCCCAGCAGTATTTATTTTGTATCCTTCTCCTCCCACTGCCCTCCCCCACCAACATATTTGTTGTCCTTTGTGTATACAGGTAGGGGTTTCCCACACCCAATCCTCAGCAAGACCCAGCTGGGATGAGACTGGAGGCAACATACCTCAAGGGTCTTGGGGTACATGTGGACCCCCACTTCCTCTGGACTCCCCACAGGACCACTGACCACAAGCTTCAGCTGAACTAAGTCCCTATTTCTGGAGGAGTGTGGGCAGACTTTCTCCAGGTAGGGGAAGGGCTGAGACAAGAGGTAGACAGGCCTGGGACAGGTCAGGGTCCTAAATCCCTAGGTGAGAAACAAGGGGTTCTCCAGATTGTTGGTCCGGGTTCCCCAAGCTCTGTGACCTTGGGCAGTTCCTTTCATTGAGGCTCATTTCTTCATCTAAGAAGTAGGAGTGATCACATAGCCATTCAGAAGCCATGGTCGGTACAGGGAGGCATAACCGCTTGAAGTGTTTGGCCCTGGCACCAGGCTTTTTCACTGCGTGGTGGAGGCAGGCTGGGTGGGAGAGAAGGGAGCCAACCATGTGGGACCGAGCTGTCAATGGGGCCTGAGAGGCCAGTGAGTTTGGGAGGGGAACTCAATGCCGTGGGGTTGGGACCAAGGAACTGAAGAATCTGAGAGGAGGTGATGTTTGCGAAGCAGCCAAGAACAAACAACTAGCAGGCCTGGGTGGAGGGTGTCAGTTATCCAGCATCCACCCTCAGGGGAAAAAAGTACCCTTCATGGGCAGGCAGATCTGGGAACTTCATATCTCACATCTGTCTGGTGTGTCCATAGTTCTGGGTTTCTTCAAGGCCTGACCCCAATCTTTGTGGCCATACCCACACCCTGACCATCCTGTGTGGGCCGAGTATGGGGTAATAGGGGACTTCCTTTGCCCACTTCGCCTCCTCCAAGAAGCTCTCCCTTCTATGTCTCCATCCTTCCCCATCCCGTTAGCCCCCTAGCTGAATATTCAAGGTTCTCTGCACAAATTGTTAAATTCTTCTGTGTATGTCCCTGAGGTGAGTTCCATGAAATTTCTTCTCTGTCTCGGTGCCCAGCACAGGGTTAGCACTTGACAGACCCATTGGTCATAGGACTTCTGTGTGTTTCCATCTTACATATGGGTCACATGAAGACATTGTTCAGCCAAGGTCATGCAGCCTATTTGAGGGGCAGAGCTAAGTTGGCTTAGGTGGTTGTAGGACCACTTGGTGCCCTCTGGGGCCTTCCCTGAAGAAATAATTACCATTCCTAGATTTCCTGGGGGCCCTGGCCCACCTGACAGGCTATGTTCCTAATACCAGACTTTCATCCTTATCCGTGACCTTGGGGAGTGAGGGATTCTGACATCAGGCAGGGGTCAAAGGGCAGAACTTGGGCTGGGGTTGTGGCTCAGTGATAGGGTGCTCTCCCTGCTCGCCTAGCACAGGGGAGGCACAGGGTTTGATGCTGAGCATCACATTAAAATAAAGGTAATTGTGTCCATCACAACTAAAAAATATTTTTTAAAGGCGGGGTGGGGGGGAACCTTAAATCTTTCTGAGCCTGAGTTTCTTCATCTGTAAAACAGGGATTTAAGTAGTGCTGGGAGGTGGGGGGGCTGAAGAGATAATGCCTATGTTGTTCTTAGCTGGTGCTTGGACCTAGTAAAAGCTCTGAGTGTTTGCCACCGTTATTATTACTTCTGACGTTGTTATTTTGTTGTCATTGCGTTATTGTTCATGTTCCCAGGGCCCAGCAGCTGTGGTAGCTGGGCCTGGACACAGCTCTTGGTCTGCAGAGAAGTTGCAGTGCCTAATTAGCTGTAAAAAGGCCTAGGTTTTTATTTTTGCTGCAGGGTCCCACCTGCCCAAGGCTTCCCCAGTCCCTCTCATCCACTGGGCTGGAGCCATGCCCCTCCCCAACCAGGTAGGGGGGCTGGCCCCAGGCGAAATCCTCCCCAAATTTCCCCTGCCACTCCCTCCGCCTCTCAGACCTCCGGGGCCATGAATCATTTATGAGGCAAAAATGAAACCAATTAAGGACAAACTTTGAAAGCCTCTAATTGCTGCGCCTGGTGGCACCGGAGAGTGAGGGGAGGCAGGCCTGCGCGCTGCGGAATCTCCTTGGCCCAGGCCTTCCCAGGCCGCCTGCCCCGCCGCGTCTCGGGGCGCCACAGCCTCCCGGCTCCCGCCGTCTCCCGGCCGGCCGCGGACGTGCCTGTGCGGCTCGGCAGCCTCGTCTGCCGCCCGGCGCCCGCCGGGTCCCAGGCCGACTAATTAGGCCCAGCTCCCTCCCCGCGCCGCCCGCTGCCCGCTCCAGGCCCGAGGTGATGGCGGCTGTTCCTGCCCTTCTGGGGCCTGTGCCCCAGAGCTGGCCGCCTTTCTCGGGCAGGAGCCAGCTCTGCTTGCCTGGCTTAACCCAGATGAGCCCAGGACACCCTGTGTCTGAACTGGAACCTGGGATCCAGCACACCCCCTGGGGTGCACGGGTCCCCTTCAGAGTCAGGGAGAGATGCTTATCAGCAGCCAGAGCAGAAGGGGCTGCGGGTGGCTGATGAGAAGCTGGGCCACAGGGGAAGGGCAGTGCTGAGCTCTTGGGTATTGCATTGGTTCATGGCATCCACTGCCTGCTCAGCTTTGCCTCAATCAGTGACCTTATTCAGATTCCTTAGTCTCAGTTTCCCCATTTGTAAACTATCAAGACCCACCAGTTTCCTCCCGGATTTGGGACTTGGGGAGCTGGGCTTTATATGTCACCCCAACCACTTTCCTCTCCTCTCTGGAGGTGCTGAGGTGTGGAGGTCAGAATCTGGACCCAACAGGGCCTGCCTCCCTGCTGTGAGCCCTGGATACCAATGACAGCCTGCTAGCTATATGGGGGGCCAGGCAGGCCCTGGACATTCAGGCCCGTTGTTTGCTGAAACAGAATTTCCGTGCTAGTGTTTTTCCATAATTATATTAGCAGGTGGGATTTTTCCTCGGGGAAGCAGTTGAGGGGGAGCACCATGGCTGTGTCCCCGCCCGCTCCAAGCGTGAGCTCACACTCAGCTCTGCCCGCCTGCCTTCCGTAATGATTTTTTAATTATGCAGCCAGTGCTCGGAATTGCTAATCCACCTCCAGCCCAGCATCCCTTCCTGCAGCTCACACCCTGGCCCCTTGCTGTCATCCCCAGAGTGGCTCGCCCAGCCCTGTGCCTGTTACTGAGTGTGGACAGGCTACCACAGTGGGAGAGAGGGTAGGCTAGGAAGGGTGGTAGGGTACCTCTCCTCCATCTGCAAATGATAGGACTTGGGGGCTGTTATGGCTCTCTTTGTCCTCCCCCCACCCCTAGCCCAAGTATGATTTGTGCCCTCCAAGACAGCTATAGCTCTGGAAGGGGGTGGGGTAGTAATCACTGACCACCCCTGAGTGATGTGTCCACACACACTTTAGGAACATTAGCCTGTCCCTCTAGTTCTGTGTGACCCCAAGGACAGATGCACACAGCACAATCTTTGTCTCTGTCACATCCACACTCACACTTTGCTTCCCTTCTCCACACTTACTTGGCAGCACAGTCAAGCTACACAAGCACAATGACAAGCTCTGTGGGTTTCTCACACACACAGCCACACCTGAGGGCTAGGGCACCCTCCGGAGACCTCATTCCCGCCTCACTATTGCCTCCAGACCCTCTCTCTCCTCTCCACCTGGCTTCTGGGAGGCACACTGAGGTCTCCTTGCTCACGCCTGGTAGGGAGCTGCCAGTGGCTGGCCTGCCTGAGCCTCCATCGACCCTGGCCTAGGGGAGGTGGGGGGGTCTGCTGTACAGTGGCGGCGGGTGGCGGCAGCTCCTCTCCAGGCGCCCAGCTGTGGCATCTGTCAAGGTCAGATAGCGACTCCGGAACCAGCCGGCTCGGCCCCATGGCCCCTCTCGCCTCATTATTTTTGTGTTCCGGGGCTGCAGCGACACCTCCCTCCCTTCCTCCCTCCCTCCCCTTCTTGCTGCCTCCCCCATGCCTCTGCAGGGACGCCCTGCGGTCTGGGGGCTTTGTTTTCCAGTTTTTTTTTTTTTTTTCCTGTGCTCAGGCCAGAGCTGTTGGACCTTGAACAGCAGACAAGACAGGTGCCTCCCTCATGGCCCAGACAGGTTCTCTGCTAGTAGAACCTTGGGTTTCTCACAGGGACAGACTGAACCTGGGTAGAGCCCAGCCCCCACCACAGCACAGGTGCACCTGTGGGCAGCTTCCTGTTTCCATAGGGGCCCTAGCAGCTGACACTAGTTCCTGTCCTTACCATCCTCATCCCAGTCAGGCTGCAGCCTCACATCCGTCCCAGTGCCCCTGACAGCTCAGTGTGCACACACTGGTGTTCCCGTGGTGCAGGCAGGTTGATCTGCACAGACATCCTCCTGCCATGTAAACTGATCTACTTGTACACCACACAATTCTGCATACATTCACAGGTGTGGACAGCACACACCTCTATCTTACACACAGGGAGGGCACACAGACACCTCCACCTGTGCTGGCATATAACACTTGTGAGAACAGCAGTGCGGTCCAGTCCACCAAGGGTGACATCTGAAACTACACATGCACCTGGGCACAGCCACAGTCCACTGAACACACACATAGCATGCAGTTGTCTGGCATATCTTCCAGTACACGTTTAAATATACTCATCCCGGGCATGGTGGCACAGACCTGGAATCCCAGCGGCTCAGGAGGCTGAGGCAGGAGGATCATGAGTTCCAAGCCAGCCTCAGCAACTTAGCAAGACCCTAAACAACTCAGTGAGACCCTGTCTCTAAATAAAATATAAAAAAGGGCTCAGTGGTTAAGCCCTATGGTACCAGTTCAATCCCTAGTGCCAAATAAATACTTAGATAGACACACCATACTCTCATACACGCATACATAGTGCTGCTCCTCGCAACATACACTCTGCCCCTGTGCCCTTGTTTCTTGTGCAGTTATATACTCAAGGGACTTTTGTCTCCTGAAATTTGGGACATGAACTTGAGGACTCTGCTTGATGTGCCCTCTGTGTCCTGAAAGTGGGAAATGGTGGCCGGACAGATGTACATCCCCCCTGCACCTGGCCAGTCTCTTCATGTGCACTGCTCTGACCCAAGAGCAGTGGGATGAGGGGGGTGGGTCCAAGTGGGTCATGATGGGTTTGGTGGCTGCCAACAGGCTCAGGGGGATGACTGCTTGGGTTCTATCACCCCCGATTAAGATATGTGAATGTTGGAGAAATGGGATGTGGGCAGACCCCAGGTCCCCAAGGTCTCTGGGCAGCCCTGTCCATCCACTCACTTCCTCCTCCAGCTGTGGACTGCTGTGACTGCCCCCAAGAGGGGGAGGTAGCTGGAGGCTTAGTGGTGGCTGGGCCCCCACCCCCCAGGAAACTCAAAACCCTGGGCCAGCCTCTGGTGGCGGGTTGGGGCAGGCACAAAGAGGGCCTCTGTGCAGCCGGCTGGGCTGCCCACAGGATTCTGGGGGAGGCGGCAGGAGCCGGTTTCCGTCCCGTTCTGCTTCCTGCGGAGGCCGCCGGAATGCCTGGAGCTCTGGCCTAGCCTGGCCTGTCCAGCCCACCCAGAGCCCCTTCCCCTGTCTTCCTGGGCCTTGAGGTACAGCTGAGGACTTTGCTGCAACAGTGCCCTAAGGTGATTTGCCCAAAGCCTGAGAACCACCCCCAAGACCCATGGGGAACTTTGGGGTAACCCCAGGCTGAGAGCTGAACTGGGCCTCATATTCCAGCTGACATCCCTCTCACCATTTTCCTTGGAGTCCTTGGAGAGCCAGGCCCTGGAATAACACAGACCTGGGTTTAAGTCCTGGCTCTGCCACCTATTGACCTCGTGACCTTAAGTAACTTTATCTCCCTAAGCCTCAGTTGCTTCATCTATAAAATGAGGATGATGACAGTCAAAATAAAGGGATATAGAGAGAATCCAGTGGTAAAATGCATAGGACCTGGCAGAGAGTGAGTGCTCATTCTTAGCGGGCCTGCCATTGTCATGTCCTTTGGAGAAGTACTTACTTGCCCCAGTAAGCTATGCATCATCTGGGGCTCATTCTAAACCATGTGACTTGCTCAAAACCCTTCTCTTCAAGGTCTGCCTCCCTACCTGCAAGTCATATCATTGATTCAGGCCTTCTGAGACTCGGAGGGTAGATGGGGAGTCACTATTTGGAATCTTTTCCCCCCGCCCGCCCCATATCTTTCTCCTTCCCCATGGGACCCTGTGGGGTCATGATTCCTGCAGTTTGGGCTGAGGAGCAAGAACCATTCTACCAGGTTTGGTGACGCAAGCCTGTAATCCCAGTGGCTTGGGAGGCTGAGGCAGGAGAATGGTGAGTTCAAAGCCAACCTCTGCAACAGCAAGGAGCTAAGCAACTCAGTGAGACCCTGTCTCTAATAAAACACAAAATAGGGCTAGGGATGTGGCTCAGTGGTTGAGTGCCCCTGAGTTCAATCCCCACCCCCACCCCCACCCCCGGCCCAGGAAAGAACCATTCTTCATATTTTTCAGATGGGAAAGGGCAGGGCCACAAACCCACACCTCTCCAGTTCCTACCCACTCCTGTTGAAAGGTGCCACCCACCCTGCAGACAAACATACACCTCACACAGGAACTCCAAAGGACAGAGCACTCCCCAAGATCCAGGGGTCACCAGTAGGCAGGGTAGCATTTTATGTATATCACAACTGCTCATCAAATTGCCTGCCCTAAACACGGCAGTCCACTTCTTCCTTCAGAGGGTGGGTGTGAGGTAAAGCATACATGATGTCTGGCACAGAGGAAGGAGTGTGTTAGTTGTGACCCTTGTGGTCCTATGTGACATGAGGAAACAGGGTTCAAAGGCTGTATGCCAAAGTCACAAAATAAGGAAAGACTTGCCCGGTCCTTTAAAGCCTTCAGAATCCGGCCTGAAGGAGGTGTCAGTTGAGGGGGGTTCTATCTTTCAGAGGCATCCTAGGCTCCTCATCGTCCCACTCCCTAGAACCCAGGTCAGAGCACACCTGCTGCCTGGGGCTTTAGGGTGCTACTCCATGAATGGGCTGAGCCTCTCCGCCCACTGTTTTGGGGAGCTCTAGAAGAAGAACAGAGGCCCACATGCTCCTGTGGTTTTTCTGGAAACTTGTGTCTCAGCCTGTTTCAGGCTAAGTAAGGGGTGGCACCTGCCCTAGGAGAAGGGGTTTAAGAGAAAGGCCAGGTGTCAGGGTAGAGTCCAGGAAGTGCGACCACAGTGCCCTTTCTGTCCTTGACGGTTGGTCTTGGGGTTATGGTATCAGCTGGGGCTGTGTTTCTGTTTCCAAGATCACTGTCACAGGGTGTTTCTCCTGGACTTGAGTGGGGCTTTTTCCCCTCTGGAAACTCCCCAGGCTGAATCATGGAGATCAGAGACAGAGCGCGCGCGCGCACACACACACACACACACACACACACACACACACACACACCATTGCTCAGCTTAGTTCACCCACCGTAGCCTGTGGTCTGCACTTCCTGCCACCACAGGTCTGCATGCCATCTGTCTGTCCATCTCGCCTTGGAGACCAAGGAGACCACTTCACCAAAGTGGGTGGAGGGTTGTGGTGGGGCTCTCAGCAACTGTAGAAATGGATTTGTGCCAGGGCGTGTGGGTTTGCAGAGCCCACCTACTATCATCCAGGTGGCCAGTGCCTTGGGGTCCCCAAATGCAGTCTCCTCCAGAAGGCCTTTCATCTGCAGGCAGGAAAGACCTGGAAGACTGGTACAGCTAGCAAGGAATCAAGGAGGGTAGGTGTCTTGGACAAACCCTGTACTTGAAAGGGGTGACTATTGCACAGTAAAAAATGTACTCAAAATCTTATATATAAGGGTGTATTGAATTACACCCTTAAAAATGGGCAGATTTTATAGTATGTAAGCTATACTTGAATAAAGCTGTTTTTAAAAATCATGCCCTTGGTCTCAAGGCCCTGTTCAGTTGAGGCCCATTCAAGCTCATGGCCACACTTCACACCTGCCTCCCTGTTCCTTAGTGATGCTTTCAGGCGGCATCCTCTCTGGGAACCTCTGTGGCAGCCCCTTCCTCCAGGAAGGCCTCCTGCCCTGCTCTGTCCCATTCCAGCTCTTGCTTCCCACTGGCTCATGTGGCCACCAGTCCAACTCCCGTGCACTCCTGGGGGCAAGACCGGAGTCTGTGTCCTTTTGTCCCTCAAGTATCACAGGGCAAGGGCTGCCACTGGAACAGGTAGGTGGTAGAGGGTCTGTGTGCAGCCAAACATCTGGAACATCCAGCTGTGGACCACCTGTGTACATGTATGTCTGGGCACACAGTATGACCTCCTCCCCTGTGCTGCCCAGCCCTACAGGAGTGAAGGGAAGCTCTTCTGGGGCTGAGGGTGGAGCGAGGGTACCACCACTACCTCCAGTGACCTCATTGCCTGCTGGCATTATGACGTCGCTGGTCTAGCATTCTGAGTTCCTGCCTGTGCATCTCCAAGCCCCCAGGTGGGGGCACTCCCCTGGGGTCTGTGACAGCTCGCCCCTGACCACAGAGAGGTGACAGGCATGGTAACAGTTCTGGGGTGGGGGGGTGTTGGGTAACTGGGTCACCTTGCCCTGAGCCATTCTTGTTAATTGCCCAAATAGAACAAAGGCAGTCACAAAGCAGGGTGACTAATACTTGGGCTCCAGGCTCAAGCTCTGTCCCTACTGGGCACCAGCTCTTTGACCCTGGGCAGACTGCTTGAACTGCAGTGAGCCTTAGTTTTCTCATCTCTGAAATTGGTTAATAGTTCTCTCCTTGGGTTCCATTAACATGTGAAGCATAAGAACACTGGGACACAGTAGGTCCTCAATAAATGCAAGCTGATAGGATTAGTTAAGGGAACCAGCGTGTCAACTTTGGTTGACACTGGATCCAGAAGTAGAGGGTCTGTGCCTTCTAGGGTAGAGGCAGGGAGTGGTCCCCTGTAGCAGGGTGACCCTGTTTGGACTTTCTCTTCCCAGTGTAGCCACAAAAGGTGTTGGCCCCATGGCCAGGTCCTGTGGCCAAGAACTTACTGCCCTCTATCCTCCTCTCTCCTTCTCTTTTCCCCAAGCCTGGTGGATCTCAGCTGGTCTCCTTCTGCAGACTTGTCCAACTGCTTCTCTTGGTCCTTATGCCCCTGGGGTCTAGGACTCTCAGGGCTATGGATCTCTTAGACCCTGAAGACCTGAGCCCAGACTAGGTACCTTGGGTCCTTAGATCTCTCTGAGCCCCATCACCCCAGTTTCTGGTCCCCTATCTGCCCTTTGTCCTCTAACTTTGACCCTTGCCCCCTCCTCACCAGGTCCCTTGTTCTCAAACCTACCTCTGTCTCTCCATTCTCTATCCCTACCACCTGTCTCTGTTCTTCTGCCGCTATGTCCTCCTGTGTCCCCATCTCTCCATGACTTGTTCCCCTGCCCCCTAGGCTCTGTCCCCGCCCGTCAGCCCCTGGTCCCAGCTCTCGCCCGCCCGGCTCCTGCATGGACAAAGGGGTCCTTTGTGGGCTGACCGCGGCTGGCGGGGCGGCGGGGCGCTGGCTCCGCATTGCTGATGAAACGGAGCCCTTTGTTGTCCCTCCTCAGGCGCAGTATTTCTTTTTGGGGGCTGGATGCGTTCCTGGCAGGGCCGATGATGGATGCGCCCGCCGCCGCCCGCCTGCCCGCCAGCTTTCCCTCCCGCTCATTCCCGCTCCGCTTCAACGCAGCCCCAGCTCCTCCCCTGCTTGCCTGGGCACTGCCAGGCCCTTCCTGGCCTGGGAGAGGTTGCTGTGTGCCCTGTAGTAGAAGGCTGGGTCCTAGGAGAATGTCGCTTCCATGTCCTCCCCTTCTGTGAGTAGGGCAGATGGGGTCCGTGATCAGGGGTCCACTGGGACCAGGGCATCAGCTTTTTCCCAAGGTCTGAAGGAGATGAGCAGGTTCAGGGGCAAATTTGGAACAAGCTTAAGGAAGAGGCCATGAAAACTAAATGCAGTTGTCTGCCCTTTCTGGGGTTTTGAGGACAATTAACCCCCTGGGGCCAGTCCCCCTTGTGTATCCTCCCCTACCTTCAGCTTCTGGAGCTGACACACCAATGTTCTGCCTGCAGCACCTGTTTAGTAACATCACATTCTCTGTCCCAAGCTCATGATCATGTTCCAGGAACTGGGGAGCTAGGGCCAGGTGGTCCCTGAGGAAGGACAGTAAAGTAGAGGGTCGGAGAAATTCTAAGAGGGGGCCAGCAATGAACAGAACAGGAGGTTTGTACCCACCAAGAGAGACTCAGGATGGAGACAAAAGCAGGGGCTCAGCCAGAGCGCCAGCCCTGAACCAACGCGGGCCGGCTGTTGGAGGGAGCTGACTTCTAATTGACCTGCCCGCCCCGCACGCAGAGCCAGATTCTGGAGCTGCGAGGAGGGAGGGAGCCGACGAGCAGAGCAAGAGCAGCGTTAATGCAGCTATTGATTTCTGCCACCAGCCAGCAGGCCACAGAAGTGGGGGACGCACGCAGGGGCCGGGGTGCATAGTGCTCCCTGCCCTACCTCTATAGCGTGAAGACCCTGCCTTCTCCTGCCTTTTCCCTTCCGCTGTATTTGGAGCTGCTGGGGTGTGGTCCAGGGCATGTTGGCCTTTCAGATGAGCAGAAGCTAGGAGAGGTGACTCGGTGGTGACCACCCTCATCTCCACTACCCCTGGTCCGCTACCCCTAACCAGGGTCTCTGATGCCTAAAGGCTCACCAGTCTTTGAGCTGAAAAATTGATCCTTGGACATAATGTGGTCCTTTTGCTCTTACTACATCTCTGACCTCTGACCCCTTAGCCCCTCCAGGACACTGCCAGGCCCTCCTGGGTCTGTCTTGGACTCTGCCAGCTTGCCCAGCTCTTCCTCCTCAGGCATCTGCCTTCACTAGGGAGGAGTCTTGGTGGGCTCATGTCGCTGGGGAGGGCCAGGGAACTTGTGGCTCTTGACGCCAGCGTTGCCTCTCCTTGACCATGTTCGTCCCTCTTTGTGGTCACTTATTGGCAGTCTTGGGGCAGGCTCTGCCTGCTCAGGGTCTCCATTACCCCCTCTGTAATGCCAAGGACTAGATGATCTTCTGGGACAGGCTGAGTGTCGGGGGCAGCTGGACTGGGGGATGATAGGGTTGTCTGGGGACAAAGATCCAATGTGTTCCCTCCTTCAAGCCCAGGGCAGGACGGGGTTCACCAGATGTGTGCCTCCCCCCTGAGCTACCAGCTGCTGGGCCCTGTCCTCCCACCCCTCTTCTGACAGGTGCTGACTTAGAAGCAGGCAGAGAAGGGACACTAGAGAGCCAGAACTGATGAGGAAACTGCCACCCTGCTCCATGTGGGCCAGTTCCTTCCAGCTGTGGAGGCTGGCTGCTCAGATGCCTTAGCCTTGAAGCCCACGTACAGAGGCCTTGTCTTGGGAAGGGGCACACATGGAAGCGGCTGAAGGACACACTTTTACGTGGCTCCACTCCTCTAGGGTCACAGCTGCTCTTGGTTCCTGCCTGCAGTCCACCCCTGGGTTCTCATGTGGACCTCACCCAGGCCAGACTCTTGACAGATCTTGTGAGGCCTCTGCCCCTACTGTATCTGGGAGCCAGGCCAGAGCATAGCAGAGACCCAAGTAGACATGAGAGTAGAGTCTGAGATGATAATGACCGTGGTTTGGGAGTTGAGGAAGAAGTATATGCATAGGCATGTTGTCCCCCTCTCAGGGGAAGGCTTGTCCTCTGGTTCAGTGCTGCCTGCTCTCTAGTAGGAAGTTAGATGTTCCTTGAAATAAGGATTCTAAACCTGGCCTATGTCCTCCCACCAACTTAGGAGGCTGAGGCAGGAGGATTGCAAGTTCAAGGCCAATCTTAGCACCTTAGCAAGATCCTTAACAACTTTGTAAGACCCTGTCTCAAATGAAAATAAAAAGTGGCCAGGCACAATGGCTCATGCCTATAGTCCCAGCAGCTTAGGAGGCTGAGGCAGGAGGACAAGTTCAAAACCAATCTCAACAATTTAAAGAGGCCCTAAGCAATTTACCAAGACCCTGTCTCAAAATTAAAAAAAAAAAAAGTAGAAAAGGGCTGAGGATATGGCTCAGTGGTTAAGCACCTCTGGGTTCAATCCCTGTTACCTAAAAATAAAAAAGTGCTGAGGATATAGCTCAGTGTAGAACACTCGTGATTTCACACGCGTGCGCCACACGCGAAGGAAGGAAAGAAAAGGAAGGTTTCTATACTCTGTTGGCAGACTCTGGGGACTCTGGTTTATACATAGCAACCAGGTTCCTTTTCCTCTAGTACTTGTCAGAGCCTTGAAATAGCAGATGTATATTAGAAATCTCCAAACGAGAATCCAAGAGCAGCTTCCCAGACTTTTTGATATATACCTTTAAGCACTCCTCTCCCTAGGAAGGTCCGGGGAAGGAAGGTTAGAAAGTAGAAGTGACCTTAATCCTCCAAGGTTAATAAGTATCTCCAGCTCTTTTCCACCCCAGCAAGGAAGGAGTGCCTGTCTCTACCAGGTCTTCTAGAACAAAGCAGGACAAATCCATGTCTTGGAGCTGTGGTCTGAGCCTGCACTGTGCCACCTGAGAGCCATGTGTCCATGGGCTAGTATTTTTTTTTTTTTCTTTCCTTTTTCAGTGCTAGGGATGGAGCCCAGGGTCCCATGCATGCTAGGCAAGCACTCTGCCATTGAGCCCCATCTGTAGTTTGGGCTAGTAATACTCTTAGACCTTGTTTTCCGCATCTGTGAAATAGAGGATTACCAGCCACTACTTTGCAGGGTTCTTCTGAGTCTCAGAACTGAGGTAGTACAAATAAAAAATTCCCTAACCAAGGTGGGCTTGGCACTTAATAAATGCCTCATCAGTCTGGTGGTGGTTACCGTGGTGATGGTGGGGAAGTTGAAGGAGGAGGAATTTGCTGCTATTCTCACCCTATATCCTCTTGTCCCAACAGAGTAAAGACTCTTCCACGGGGACACCTGACCATGTGCCGGCCCTGAGCAGCAAGGCCCACCAGGCACCTCCTTTGTGGGCAGCAGGGCCAAACACTTGCCTGTGAACCCCAGCAGTTGGCAGCCTCCCTCTGCAGCAGGGTCCGGGCCTTGGCCCCACCATGTCGAGCCTCAGTGGTGGCTCCCAAGAGGCCGGCGGCAGTAGTAGCAGCAACAGCAGCAGCAGCAGCAGCAGCAGCAGCAGTACCACCACCACCACCGGCAGCAGTGGCAGTGGCCCAAAGGCAGGAGCAACTGAAAAGGGTGCAGCAGTGGCAACTGCTGCGTCAGCCTCGGTGGCAGATGACACACCACCCCCAGAGCGTCGGAACAAGAGTGGCATCATCAGCGAACCCCTGAACAAGAGTCTGCGTCGTTCCCGCCCCCTCTCCCACTACTCTTCCTTTGGTGGCAGTGGTGGCAGTGGAAGCCTGATGGGCGGGGAGTCTGCTGACAAGGCAGCGGCGGCTGCAGCCGCGGCCTCCCTCTTGGCCAATGGTCACGACCTGGCGGCAGCCATGGCAGTGGACAAAAGCAACCCTACCTCAAAGCACAAAAGTGGTGCTGTGGCCAGCCTGCTGAGCAAGGCAGAGCGGGCCTCGGAGCTGGCAGCTGAGGGACAGCTGACGCTGCAGCAGTTCGCGCAGTCCACGGAGATGCTGAAGCGCGTGGTGCAGGAGCACCTACCACTGATGAGCGAGGCGGGCGCTGGCCTGCCTGACATGGAGGCCGTGGCGGGCGCCGAGGCCCTCAATGGCCAGTCCGACTTCCCCTACCTGGGCGCTTTCCCCATCAACCCAGGCCTCTTCATCATGACCCCCGCAGGTGTGTTCCTGGCCGAGAGCGCGCTGCACATGGCCGGCCTGGCCGAGTACCCCATGCAGGGAGAGCTAGCCTCTGCCATCAGCTCGGGCAAGAAGAAGCGGAAACGCTGCGGCATGTGTGCGCCCTGCCGGCGGCGCATCAACTGTGAGCAGTGCAGCAGTTGTAGGAACCGAAAGACTGGCCATCAGATTTGCAAATTCAGAAAATGTGAGGAACTCAAAAAGAAGCCTTCCGCTGCTCTGGAGGTAACGGCTCCTTAGAGGGAGGTGTGTGGGCTCTTGATCCGTCTGGCAGTCCAAACCCATCCCCCAGCCCCGGAGCCCAAATTTCCTACCTGGGCGAGTGTCTGGGGGAAGGCCCGGCCAGTCCTGGGGCCTGGGGGTCTGGCTTCAAGACACCAACCAGTTCACTGCCCTAAAAGTCAGAGCCACATTCTGAAACCTGAACAGGCTGTAGTTTGCAAGGCACTGGGATGCCGATGCCCCACCTGGGCTCTGGGTCAAGGATTGAGATTACCACATAGGTCCCGTTTCTCTGACACATGTCCTACAGCATCCAATCCGTGATCTGAGATTCTGGAACTGTCTCCTGTCCCATTTGAGGGATTCTGTCCCCTGTACCCGTAGAGCTCAGCCTTTCCCCCAAGGCCTCCCAAGGGTAGAGCAGCTCCAGTCTAGTCTGCCCTACGCTGAGGCCTGGAAGATTCCTGAATCTGTGCACCAAGTTCACAGATTTTGGGGCCTGGGCTGGGGTGGCCATGAGCCTGGATACAGTACAGGCAAGTCAGCAAGGGCCTGTCTACCATGGGGTGGATTTAGAGAAGGCATAGAAGTTCCCATGCTGCTTTCTCTCCACCCTGTGGCAGGGCCTGTCTCTGTGCCCCCAGACGTGACAACCTAGCTGGAGTGCCAGGCCTGGGTACAAAGCATCTTTTCAGCTTGCTCTGTCCCCTGCCCCTGGCACCGCCCCTCTACCAGTGGGCTTGACGCAAATCTCCAGAATGGTTGGAAAACAACAATGGTATCCTGGCCATGGCCCCTGGCCACCCCCTCCAGCCCCAGACCTCATGGGTGTGTTTGCCTATGTGCAAACAAAGGCACCCACTTTCGTCCGGTGTAGAGAAGCACGCACACCTGCCTGGTCCTCATATCTCATTATAGACACAGCTGCTTGTTGACCACCAGTTACCCTCCTTCCCCACACCGCTCCACGTGCACCGCACAATCTAGCAGAGCGCGACAGACACCCCCTGTACATAGCCAGTGCACACGCTGATTTGACAGAAACATGGACACAGCCCCCAGATTGCGGCATGGCCACCGGGTGCTCGGTGCCTTTGGGCCAGGGGAAGGGGTTTTCCTGTGGAAAGAGGGTTCCTGGGCACAGTGGCTCGGGAGGCCTCAGGGTGCTCTGGGCCCTCCAGCGGTCACAGCTCCTTCTCTGGCCTGGCCTGGCCAGGACAGCAGGAACTCTGCGGGGTGGCTGCCTTTACTCCAGGCCCACCCCTCCGCCATGAGGCCGTCCACGGGGAGCATCTTGCGCCTGGCCCACCTGGACCCTGACTGAACTCTCTCCTTGTTTTTGTCTCCCGCCCCGCCAGAAGGTGATGCTTCCGACGGGAGCCGCCTTCCGGTGGTTTCAGTGACGGCGGCGGGAACCCAAAGCTGCCCTCTCCGTGCAATGTCACTGCTCGCGTGGTCTCCGGCAAGGGATTCGGGCGAAGACAAACGGATGCACCCGTCTTTAGAACCAAAAATA
Source organism: Spermophilus citellus (assembly GCF_964194105.1). NCBI lineage: Eukaryota > Metazoa > Chordata > Mammalia > Rodentia > Sciuridae > Spermophilus > Spermophilus citellus. The sequence goes on along the minus strand of NC_138182.1, from coordinate 191,141,700 downwards.
TTCTCTCACAGATTTCATTCCTGTTTTTATATATATATTTTTTGTTGTCGTTTTAACATCTCCACGTCCCTACTATAAAAAAGAAAAAAAATAGAAAAGAAAACAATTTAACTGCTTTTTCAGAAGAACAACAGCAACAACAAAGAGGTAAAGACGAATCTATAAAGTACCGAGACTTCCTGGGCAAAGAATGGACAATCAGTCTCCTTCCTGTGTCGATGTCGATGTTGTCTGTGCAGGAGATGCCGTTTTTGTGTAGAGAATGTAAATTTTCTGTAACCTTTTGAAATCTAGTTACTAATAAGCACTACTGTAATTTAGCACAGTTTAACTCCACCCTCATTTAAACTTCCTTTGATTCTTTCCGATCATGAAATAGTGCATAGTTTGCCTGGAGAATCCACTCACGTTTTATAAAGAGATTGTTGATGGCGCCGTGTAGAAGCCCCTTCTGTATCCATCCACGTATGCAGAGCTGTCGGTGGGAGCTCGCTGTGGGGAGGGGGCACCCCCCCACCCCCCAGGCCCAGGCCAGCCATGCTACACCCACTGTCCCTGACCGGGATCCCCACCCACCCCAACCGTGATGATTTTGGAAAGATGAAAGTTCTGTCTGTTTATCCACTGAGATCTGGGGGGGGCCGTGTCTTGATATTTCCAATCCTGGCTACTTTCCCTTAGAGAAAATAAGTCCTTTTTTCAGCTTCGCTAATAGCAGCAGAAGAAAGGGCTTCTTTGCGTGGTCCCCTGCCGGTGGGGGTGGGTGCCCAGGGGGCCCCCTGTGGCCTGGGGCCCCCTGCCCATGGCCAGCTTCCTGCTGATGAACATGCTGTTTGTATTGTTTTAGGAAACCAGGCTGTTTTGTGAATAAAACGAATGCATGTTTGTGTCACTGAAGCACCACTGGCTTCTTGCTCTCTGGTTTTGGGGGGCTGGTTTGGGGCTTTCTGGGACCATCTTGTGGGGCGAGAAGGGTGGCCCAGGGATATTTAGAGTGGGGTCTCTTGGTAAGAGAGGCCTTCTGGATCCAGCAAGGAGCAGCCTGGAGAGAGGATAGAAATGGCCTCCTTGGAAAGGGCTTATCCTGAAGCGTCCCACCTGCCTGCTCACACCCCGGACCTCAGAACCTGGGCCGCCAGGATCCTCACTCACCTGGAGCCATGTTTTCTATTCCCCTTGATTAATCAGGCCTCATGGTGCAAAGCAACCTGCAGTCTTGGGGAGGGGTCTGGGCTGCCTCTTGGGATCCCATTCCTTTCTTGTTCCATGGCACTTCCCCAGCCACTGTTCTGTTCCCCATGGAGCAGCCTGAGCCAGGTTGTATCCAAGCACACCAGAGACCCCTCCCTCCATTCTTCAGGCCTAAGAGTTGCTAGACTTGACTTCTGGGGAAGTCATCACACACAGCCACAGGGTCTAGGAAGCCACATGCTCTAGCCTGAACAGGAAGGAGTGGCAGTTGCATGCCCCTCTACATATCACAGAAGCCAGCCTGAAAGATATTTCCTATCCATCCACTGGGGGAAGCATTATTTTCACCCAGCTGCTTTTGAGCCTGGCAGAGATGGAGGCTAGACTTATGGAAGGACTTCCTGACAATGTTGAAACCCTGCTTCAGGTGGGTGAGGGATTTCAGAACAAAGGAAGGGGCAACTTCTAAAGCTGAGTGGGTGGTGAGGTGGGGGAAATGGGCTGTCTCTGCCATTGTTCCGGGAAGGAGAAAGCAGGGGGGTGGGGTGCTGACCCCCAACCCTTTCCCGGGTGTCGCAGGCTCCCTTGGAGCACCAGGGGCTCAGCAGCCTGGCCTGGCACAGCGGGGGCAGGCGGGGGCGGGGAGGCAGCTTTCAACTGCATCTCTGCCTGGGAAAATTCCCTTTCATGTGGCTGCCTGTGATCTCTCCAGGCGGCTCTGCCTAAGGGGGGTGTCCAGCAGGGAGTAGGGGGAGGTGTTGGCAGCTGGGGGGCACCCTCACCCCTAGCACAGGCAGACTGCAGCACCTCCAGAATCTCAAGGGGGTGGGGAGGACCCCCAGGGCTGTGGGAGGGGGAGCCCGGCCAGCAGGGGGCACCGGGCTGGCTGGAGGCCCCGCCTGCCTCCACCAGGGCTGGCAGCACACTGGCTGCAGATGGCCTCGGCTGGCCCTCATTGGCACGCCTGCAGGTGTGGGGTGGATGGCTCTGGTGCCAGTCCCGATGGGGGGGTGCTGTGACTCAGCCGGCCTTGCTTTTAGTGTGCCAGCCCATGGCCCAGTTGAGTCGCGTGGACCCACCTCCCAGCCCAGTCACCCCAAGTTCAAAGTCCCTCACCTCTCCCACCTCTTGACTCCTGGGTCTGGAGGAAGCCAGGGGGAGGACATAGCTGTGAGGCTGAACATGTGATGAGGACTCATTTACCTCATCCGGGAAAGGGGACAATAATCATCTCTCCCACAGAAAGTGGCCTGAGGGGAAACTGAGATCACTCGAACCACCGTCAGCACTCAGGCAATGGCAGCTGCTCTTACTACTTAAACCTCTCCAAAACGTCTCCCACCTCTGCCCAGACTCTGCATCCTCCCTGCTGCCCTAGCCAGCCAGGCCGCCCACCTCCATGGTGTGGCCAGCAGCAGGCCTTTCCTCCCCAGCCCCAGCCCCAGCCCCAGCCCCAGCCCGCCAAGCTCGCCCTGCTTCCTTTGCCTCTGTCTCTGGCTGGCTGTCTGCAGCTCCAACTTGATGGTCTCTGGCTCCATGTGTCATGAGTGTCTTCATCTTTTGACACCTCTGACCTCTGTGTGGCACTCATCTCTCCTGGCTCCACACCTCTCTATAGCTGGCAACTCCATCCCCATCTTGCAGGCCTACAAACCCCACCCACTGCTCCCCTGCCTCACAAGGCACTTAGAGGCAGACTTCCCTGGGGGTAGTGTGCCCTTTTCCATCTCCTCCAGGGTTCCTCAACTCCCCTTTGCTGCAGCTGGGAGCCTGACCTCCTAGTGACCTTTTTCTTTTTATGGGGGGGGGGTCTGGGACACTCGAGCCACACCCCCAGACCTATTTTTGTATTTTATTCAGAGACAGGGTCTCACTGAGTTGCTTAGTGGCTCACATTGCTGAAGTTGGCTTTGAACTCGCAATCCTCCTACTCCTATCTTAGCCTCCCCAGCTGCTGGGATCATAGGCATGCACCACCATGCCCAGCAAAATGGGGGTTTGAGAGGCTGGATGTATGGATGTTCTGAACCCAAGTCCAGCTCCTGCGAGGACCCTGTGTGTGTGTAAAAGAGATGGAGACATGCTACGAAGCCCTGAAAAGCCCCTGAGGTCTTACACAGCAACATGGCTATACTTGGCATCAAGTGTGACATGAAAATGGGTGTGTGACTGTGTGGAAGACTATGATATGGGACCTCCTGTGACCACAGGTTAGTATATGACACCAGTGGCCACACTTTGGGATGTTCTGTAACATTGCTTGTGTGATCCTTTGACGCAATCCTATAAGAGACCCAGTGCATTACCAGGGTGGACAACTAAATGTGTGACATTGATTACAGCATTATTGTTGTATGGCATTGTGTGGCCCTGTGACAAAACTGGGTGATTATATGAATGTGTAACGCTGTGTCCGTAAGACCATTCATGGATGTGGCCCTGAGACTGACATGGATTATCTGTGTCAGTGTGACCTCGGTTTGACCATGTGATACTACCTAAATAATGCTGGGTGTGTGCAATGACACCATGTCAGCGTGCACCTGTGATCCTCAGTGATGGGGACACTGTTGCCATGTCTTGGCTTCCTTGTCTTTCCTGGGTCTCTGCCCTGACAGCCTGCAACTCTAGAGGGAGAGCAGGCCTCTGGCGGCCTCTCTTATCCCCAGCCTGCCCCCTCGCCTGGTCCTGAGGCGCAGTCTACATGGGGGAGCTGGCATGGGGGCAGCAGGCACAGTTCCCACGGCTGCTGCGGCCCCTCTCCCAGACCCATCACCGCCTGCTTCAGCTACACAGAATCCTGGCAACCCCAACCTCTTTGTTCTCTGTGACCGCCAAAGGCCTCCCTCAACCTGGCCTGCCCATCGCCTGGCAGCACCCCCTCCCCATTACCCCACCACAGCAGCCAGGCCTGGCCTGACCTAGTCTCTAGTCACCCTTATCAGAGACCTCTGGGGCCTGATTCAGGATTCTAGACAGGGCCTTTGGACCTCTGCTCTGAGCTTGCTGTGGTTGATCTCTGCAGGAAAAAGGAAGCAGGACAGCTTCTGTGGCTGCACTGGGTAATTGTGAGCTCTGAACTGGGCTCTTTGTCAGGGTACTTCCCCTTGGCCCAAGGCTTGTTGGAGGCACAGACTTTAGTCTGGGACAGTTTCAGTTTACTAAGTAAATTTACTTCATTGATTCCAAGAAGTCATCAGTACCGGGATTATTACCCATTTTATAGATGAGAAACTGAAGTCCAAGAAATTAAGTGACTGGCCCATAAGCAAGATGGTGTCAGAGACCTAATTAGAACCCAGGCTCCTGGCTACCTAGGAGAGGAGGAGCAGCTCCCTCCAGGAGAATGCAGAGGGGGCATGGGAGTCTGGACATGGGTTCCCCCTCATTTCTTGGTCATCGTGTCAACACTGCATTTTGTGCATGTGTGTTTGGTGTGTGTGTGTGTGTCTTTGCTGGATGATCTTGGCCAAATGCCCTTGCCTCTGTGTTCTCAGGAAAGAGGGACAACATAGCCAGGGGGTGTAGAAGAGAGCCCTTGCCAGCGTGTTTTGCAGAGCAACAAGATCACCTCAGTTAGTGCCAAGACCCACATCTTTCCCAGCAGGGACATGAGGCTGGTGGGCCTGGTGGGCCTGGTGGACCGTGGTTTGAGGGTCCAGTCTCCATTCCTAGATTCAGCCCAGCTCACATTGCCACAAAGGAGATGGTGATGGCCACAGCTTGAATGTAGTCAAGTCCATTTGCATCTGACTCGATTGTAGCCCCAGCTTCCCACCCCTCAAGGTGCCAGAGATGGATAGATGGAGGTCACTGCACAGCCCCCCCCCCCAGCCCCTCATTGCCCGCCCACAGCCCTGGGCTGACAAGCCACTGCTGGCGACAGCCAAGGTTGGGGCAGGAACAGGCAGCCACCAGCCTGGTGATAATACAGACCTTGACCCAAACACCCTGCAGACAGGGAATCAGTGGGGCACAGAGAGAACTTGCTGTCCCCCAAGGTCACACAGCCTCGCAGCGAGTCCTGTCCCTGGAGGCCCACACCTGCCTTGAGGGTTCTTCTTGCTGGGGAGGATAGTGGGGGCATAAGAGGGTCCCCTGAGGCTGGCCAGGCTGCCAGAGCGGACACTTTCATCTCTCTCCGCCTGTCGACCTGCCATCTCTGAGCGGCATTAAATTCCGCTCCTGCCGGAGAACAAGGGCTGCCTCAGATTCCAGGCAGCAGGGCGTGAAGACAGGCGGCCCAGGGGAGGTGAGCCAGGTCCTCCAGGGCTCTAGCCTGGGTGCAAAGCCACTGGGCCGGTGGGATCTCATCTGGGGGCTCAGGTGGCCATTACCCCAGCCTCCAGTGCTCAATGAGATGCACGTCTGTTTCCTGTCCCCATCTCGTCCTTATGGGTGCCTTCCTCCCACTTCAGGTAGCACTGCAAGACCTTCCTGACCCCTGCTGTGTTAGGTTTCCCGGAGGCCCCCTTGCCATCCCAGGGCTGACCATCAAGGGCACCACCTTGGTAACCTATGGTCCTGTGGCTCAGTAAAGGAAGTGTTGGCAGCTCACACACAGAAGGGGTGGAAAGCCTCTGTAGGCTAAATAAACATCGTCTCCTCTTTCTGGGCCTTTTCCCCCCTGTGCATTTCTGACTCTAATTGGGGTGCTGATGACAGGTGAGAGAAACTTAGTAAATAGAGACTCCTCGGGCTGAGGCTGGGGCTCTGTGGTAGAGCACTTGGTAGCATGAGCAGGGCTCCGTGCTTGTTCCCCAGACCCCCCAACAAGCCTCCCTTCCCAACCCCTGGAACCTCCAGGAGTGCTTGGTAGAGACTCTGATCATATCCTGCCTCCCAGGGTGTAGAACTTATGGCTGTGGGCCAAAAATGGGGTCAATCTGTTGAGTTCACACATGCCCAACAATCTTGTGAGGAGGGCATTGATCAGTTATCCCCATTTTATAGATGAGACAGTTGAGGCTCAGAGGTAGAGAGACCCATGCAAGGTCACTTAGCTAGGTTCCTCTGCTTTTCAAAGCTAGCCTTTAACACCTGGTTATGCTTTGGGGGTGGGCTGCAAGGACTCCCCCATCCCACCACCCCACCTGACATGCCACCTATGTCCCTGCCCTTACACTTTTCTACATTTTCTGACTTTTGGGGTTTCCCCCTTTTCTTGTATATTGTTTTTCAAATCAGAATGCCCAATACATTTTTTTTGAAGTCCTGGGAATTAATTGAACCCAGGGGCACTACCTCCGAATTGCCCCCAGACACCTTCATTTTGAGACAGGGTCTCACTAACTTGCAGAGTCTGGCCTCGAATTTGTGATCCCGAGTCCCTGGGATTACAGGCATGCGGCCACCAGGCTTGGCCCCAATAAATTCTTTAAGCAAACGTTCTCTAGTCCAGAAAGGTCTGGAAACAAAGAGCACTGTGTGGCAGAAGGGTAGGAGATGAGGAAGTAGACGAGGTGACAGGGTTTGGGTATTCTGGGGGCCCGCGGTGGGCACAGCCTGCATCCACACAAGCTCCTGCCCTTCCACCTCCCTGGAGCCCCGCACGCTGGCTCACAGCCCCTCACCCAGCCTGCCCGGGAGCTGCAGCCCTGGGGCTGAGGTTTGGCTCTGCAGCAGTAGGATCCACAAGCAGCTGCTGGGGCCCTGGGGGAGTGGCTGCGAGGGCGAGGGCAAGTGCAGTGCCCGCTGCGCGTTGGTAAGGTGACGGAGCCCTCAGGAACAGGGACGCAGTGAAGCCATGGAAACATGGCTGAGGTGTGAAGCTGGCTCAGCCACTTCCCCCAGGTGGCCACCTCCCAAGCCTGGCAGGGGGCCCAGCAAGACAAGTCCAGCCACTGGCCGTCTGACTCTGCCCTCCTGGGAGCTAGGCTAGCAGCTGGGCAGGCTTAGTGTCATCCCAGGGCCAGGCTGGGGTCAGCCTTTGGGTCTGAGTAGGGAGGACTGGGAACAGGCAGGGGTGTCCCCCAAAGTCCCCTTAACCCATTCAGTTCCTCCCCTTCTACCATTCCCTCCTTCCTTATAAATATGTGTGTATTATTTACCTTAAGCATTTTGATAAATCATAATAGCAGAGACATCTGCTGTCAAAACTGCAAACTGCATTTGGGGCTCAGCTGGTGGACTACCAGAGCTGGAGGCCAGGGGTGCAAGGGTTCTGATGGTTTGAGGGGGATAATATGGATGCCCCCCACCTCTCCTCTAGGGCTGGACCTTGAAAGAGACCCAGGTCTCACCCTTTGGGACCCCTCTTCACCAGCTGCTGATAACAAAACCTTCCCAAGGAACCTACTCACCGCCACCCCCCAACCATGTTCCCTCCTTCCTGCCTCCCTCTGCCTCAGAATTAATGCAGCAGTGACAGCGGCTGAGAAGTCCCCCGAGCAGAGATTAACTCCTGGGGCAGTGCGGGCGGGGTTGGCCATGGGAGGCTGAGGGGGTGCTGTCGCGCAGCCCTCACAAGATTAATCGCCCTGCAGTCGGCCTCATCACGAGGGCGCCCAGGGCTCAACACCCCCATCCCCAGGAGGGGCTCTGGGTCCCGTGTCAGGAACCTGCCCTGCTCCCATGGCCCCCAGTCTAACTCGTGGGAGGAATTTGGGGGCCCAGACAGAGTTTCTTTCTCATTTTCTCTTCCCTTCCTGGTGGCCCTGAGGGACCCTAAGGAGCAAGCAGCAATCCTGTGGTTTCTTTCCCTCCCCCTGTTCCAATCTGGCTTAACAGCCCTGGGAGGGGGAGGGCCTGACCCTGGCCTGCCTGCCAACATTTTGAGGGCCCTGGTGGCCCTGGGTCTCCCATGGCTCTCCTGGCCCCAAAGCAGAGCTAGGGCTGGGGGCTGCTGCAGGAAACTTTCTGGATCCAAAGTGTTTATATGGGGGGCTCAGAGAGGCGTAATGGACCTGATGGTTTTGCTGTTCAGCTAGCCCCCTCTGCCCATCCTGGGGGCCCTGGGGAGATAATAGAGAGAGGGGGTCCTGGGTAGAAATAGTGAGGGTGCTGGCTGCTACAGCCACAGGGTCCAGGGCCTGGAGACAAGCCTTTCTCAGCCACTTATCCCCTTATAAGTCTTTATGGGTTGCAGCAAGTGGGGTTGAGGTCAAGGCAGAGAGGACCTAAGGGAGGCGGAGTCTGTCTTGATGGTAAATCTGGGCCTACAGGCCTTCTGTGTACCCAGTGCCCCAGGGGCCCCCTCACAGCCCTGCTGGAACCCCACTGGGTGAACTCATCTGTTTGCTTGCTGTCTTCCCAGCTAGGAGGACTGGGGGAAGGGACCTGCCTGGCTGGCAAGCCTCAGGTGCTCAACCATGTTGAATAAGTAGATGCACCGAGGGAGGAGGCCAGCGCCTGTTGCACTGGAGAAAGAACTGTTCAGTCTGAGCTTGAGGATCTGAGGAACAGTGCCTGCCACAGGCCGGAGCTTCCAAGTGGAAGTCGAGGAGGTGCCCCAAGAAGGGTCAGAAGAAAAGAGGGTCTAGAGCCAGGCATCACTCACCAGTTATATGACCTTTTGCAAGAGGCTGCCCTCCCCCGCAGACAGTTCACTCATAGGTCAGTGATGTCACTTCTCAGTGACACAAGGAGGCTGGAACAAGAGGTCCTGTGTGAAAGATCTTGTGAACTCTCTAGGCTCATACTCCATGGTAAGTAAGCAAGGGATTGACTGGGTGGGAAGACCCAAGGAGCTTCCTAGAGGAGGAAGGACCATGCCACTTTCCTAGAAGGCTTGGGGACCGGTACTTCTGAGGCAGTGACACCACACTGGAGAAGGCTCAGAGGACCACAGGCCTCAATATCAAGGTTTAGGATAAGTGGGTGTATTTTATCTTGGGGACAGTGGAAGCCAATGATGGTTCTCAAACTGGACAGCTTTGGAGGGGCTAAAATTTGGAAGGAAGCCTTTGGTCAACCAGGGTTGTGGGGCAACTTCTCAATCCCACTCTGGGCTCCTGGGGCTGAGGTGGGGAGTCAGCCAGAGGCCATGACCCAAGCCATATCTCTTTGGAGGGGAACCAAAACATTCCGGAAGTTGGGGACTAGACTTAACAGGAAATGACCTGTCTGTTTGGGGGCCTTGACCACTCGTTATAGGATGGGGAATCCAAATTACAGAATGGTCAGGCTGGTTGGAGGACTTCAGGACCCTTTCAATTCCTGGAGGTGGAGATGAGTGTCTAGGAGCTTGAACTAGAAGAAGAATATGGGCTGGAAGGCAGGGAAACTAGGATTTCCATTTTCTAGAAGTCCTTGGAATTCTCTGGTCCTTGGTTTCCTTTTTGTATAATAAGGGAGCTACATGGAAGAGGGGAAGCTGAGGAAGACCGAGAACCCAGCTGCTCCATCTCTAAGCCCCACCCCTAGCTGGCTTCATGAGCTCATGACCAAAAGCATAGCCAGCCCTTCCGCACCCAGCTTTCCTAATCAGTGCCTGGAGTACTTTGTAGCATCAATCAGGCGCGGTTCTAGGACTCTCCTGGGGGTTCACGCCTCAGGAGGGGGCTATCATTTAGGGGTCCTTCATTCTAGCTCTTCCTCCACCCTCATGCTGGGCCACCTCTCTTTTCCTGCTCCTCCACCCACACCCCCTCACCCCTGACCTAGTGGCCAGCAGCCTCTGCTGCTGTCATCCGTTGTCATGGGAACCTTGCAGCTCTGACCTGGTGCAGAGGAGAGCTGGCCTGGAGCTCCTAGCAGGGAAGCTGATGGTAGCCAGGCAGATGGGAGCGCCTGTTTCTGCCAGTTTGGATTCCCCCTCGGGAAGGGGCCATTGGAAGGATGACCTAAATGGGGTGGGCTAGGGTGCAAGGGGTCAGGGCCTGCCAGCCCCCAGTCCCTAGGGTCCCTTTCCATTTCCAGGCCCACTCTCTCCCAACCCAGCTACAGGCTGATGGGGGGAGGGAGAGTGGTGGGGACCTTCCCATTTCCCTCACTGCTGATGGGAGCTTAGAGCCCTGAGCTCAGCTCATTCTAAAAATACCAGGGAGGCGGTGGCAGCAGCTCTCCCGACACCCTGCCTACCCCCCCCCCCAAGCAACAGACACACACACATACACACACATGCCCAGGCGCACACTGGACCAGACTGCGCCACTTAACCACACAATGCTTTGGTCTATGGAGGTTCCCAAAGTTCCTCTTCTATGTCACTTTAAGAGATCTAGGCTCCACTTTCACCTTTGACCCCAATTTGCTGTGTGCTCTTGGGGTAGTCCTTTGACTTTTCTGGTCCTTTGTTTCCTTTTTGTATAATAAAGAAGGCACAGGAAAGAGGGGAGGCTGAGGAAGATTAAGAATCCAGAATCCAGTTACCCCATCACCTTTCATTATCACAGCAGTCTGACAGCTCCTTGAGTCAGAATCTCCTTTTTCCAGATGAGCACAATGAGGCTGGAGAGAAAGGTAAGGGGGCTCAAGGGATGATAAGCCAAGCCTTTGGGTTCCATGGAGGCCCTCTGGCCCAGAAGTGGCCAGTTGTATTTCTGAAACCTCTAAGTATTTGTTGAAAAGTAGATTTGTGTGGGCTGGGTTTGTGGCTCAGCGGCAGAGTGCTTGCCTAGCACGTGCGAGGCCCTGGGTTCGATCCTCAGCACCACATAAAAATAAATAAATAAAACAAAGATATTATGTCTAACTAAAAAAAAAAGAAAGAAAAGAAAAGTAGATTTGTGTCGATAGTGGGAAAGGGGCCTAGTTGATGATATCTCAGTTGAGTTCTGGGTTCTGCCAGCATGACTGAGAATGTGGTGGGGAGTCCACGGTGACTTCTACCAGGGTCTGGTCGAGGCTCATCCACTCTTCCTATCTGCTAGGGGCTTTGTTCAGGCTCCAGTGAAGGTTCACAGTCCCACTTCATCAGGGAGTCTGAGGCTCACTGTCCATTTAGGCAAGGCCTGGCCAAGGCACAGAATGAATATCTGTATTGCCCAACTGCCTGGGCTGGACCAAGGCTGGGGTGCCTGTGCATTCTGCCTGTCTGCCTGGTGCTGGCTGACGTTGGGTTGAGGGTTCACCCTGTGCCTCTGGAGCTGTGGTCAAGGGGAATCTACACTGTCCATTGCCCTGGGTCTAAGCCTTTTTACTAGCAGCCCTGGGCTCAGGATTTCAGTTTGGATTTCAAATCCTCTCTTCCTTCTTGGAAAGTTGTTCATTGTCTCTGCTTTAAAGGAGACCTAGCTTCATTTTGGTGACAGTGGAGGAAAGCTGGAACACACACAACTTCTGGTACCCTCTTGGAGTACCAGGGAAAATCTACCATGGAAGTCTCATTGGTCACTGGGAATATGGAAGTCTGGGGATCTACCACTGTGGAACCCTAGTCACTAGGTTCCTATTCTTCTTTCTACCAGCCCAAGGACATCTTGACATCTTTTTTTTTTTTTTTTTAACTAGGGATTGAACTCAGGGGTACAATATCACTAAGCTATATCCCCAGCTCCCTGCCCCCCCCCCCCGCCTTTTTTGAGATAGGGTCTCACTAAGTAGTTTAGGTTCTCACTAAATTGCTAAGGCTGGCCTCCAATTTGCAATCTTCTTGCCTCAGCCTCCAGGTCACCTGGATTACAGTATGTGCCACCATGCCCATAGACATCTTTTTCTTTTCCCTAGACATCTTGAAAACCACGGGGCACCCTTGTTCATAGACCCAATGTCTCAAAGTTTGGATTTGGTACTGGCAAGACCAGTATGTGGACTTTCTGAAGAGGTTACTCAATCCTGCAGGACAGAGATTGGGCTTTGAGTCATACTCCATAGTCACACCTATGAAACAGGTGTTTAATAGTATTTGTCAGGCTGGGAATGTAGCTCAGTGTACAGAAGTTGCCTAGCATGTTTGAGGCCCTGGTTCAAGTACCAGTACTTAGGGGGGAAATACCTGTCTCTAGGGGTAGATTCTAGAATAGGTATAAGAAATGAACGTGATATTCCCATAAAATGTCTGGCAGGGTAATCGTTATTTCTGAAGGCTGGCAGGAAAGAAGCATTCTCTGAGAGAATTCTGGAACATTTGTTTATTAATTATTATAGTGTAGGGCTGGGGATGTGGCTCAAGCGGTAGCGCGCTCGCCTGGCATGCATGCGGCCCGGGTTCGATCCTTATCACCACATACAAACAAAGATGTTGTATCCGCCGAAAAACTAGAAAATAAATATTTATTTTTTTATTTTTATTTTTATTTTTTTTAAAGAGAGAGTGAGAGGAGAGAGAGAGAGAGAGAGAGAGAGAGAGAGAGAGAGAGAATTTTTAATATTTATTTTTTAGTTCTTGGCGGACACAACATCTTTGTTGGTATGTGGTGCTGAGGATCGAATCCGGGCCGCACGCATGCCAGGCGAGCGCGCTACCGCTTGAGCCACATCCCCAGCCCTAGAAAATAAATATTTTAAAAAAAATTATTATAGTGCTGAGAACTGTGTTGGCTGCTGGATCTAGGGGCCTGAGACTCTAGATGGGGTCCCCTACTCTGAACTAGGGGCCTCCAAAAATGTTCATTAGTTTTGTGAACATATTTTCAGTCCATTAATGGATGGTCTTAGGTAAAACATTAATAAACTGCAACACATTGGTGGGGAAAATTAAATGTAAATTAGATAATTAAAAATGAAGCTGATGCCCGCTGCTTGGTTTTATTACCTCTTATGAGACCCAGGCACGGTGGTGCAGACCTGTAATCCCAGTGACTCGGGAGGCTGAGGTGGAAGGATCCTGAGTTCAAAGCCAGCCTCAACAAAAGCAAGGCTTTATGCAACTCAGTGAGACCCTGTCTCTAAATAAAATACAAAATAGGGCTGGGGATGTGGCTCAGTGATCAAGTGCCCCTGAGTTCAATTCCTGGTACCACTCCCCGCAAAAAAAACATGAGAAGTGGCCCTGGGTGGAGGCTGCGTGAAGGACTTTTGGTGAGGGTGAGGGCTGCAACCCGCTGCCCACTGGAGCCCAGTGTTGTCTTTGGAAGAGGTAAACAGAGGGGATGCTCCTGTATGGGCACTGGAGAGCTGGGGGGAGAGAGTGGGGGAATCAGTGTGGGCATAAGTTCTGCCTCTTGTGGGGGTCCCTGGAATAGCACCTTTCTCTTTCTTCTTTTTTTTTTTTTTTTTGGTATCCAGGGGCACCTAACCTCTGAGCCACATGCCCAGCCCTTTTTATTTTATTATTTTTTAAATTGTTTTTTAGTTGTAGAAGGACACAATGCCTTACTTTGTTTATTTATTTTTATGTGGTGCTGAGGTTCGAACCCAGTGCCTCCCACGTACTAGGTAAGTGCTGTACACTGAACCACAATCCCAACCCTATTTTATTATTTTTTAAAATATTTTTTTTAGGGCTAGGGATGTAGCTCTGTTGGTAGAGTGCTTGGCTCACATGCACAAGGCCCTGGGTTTGATTCCCAGCACTACCCCCAAAATAAACAAACAAACAAACAAACAAATAAATAAATAAATAAATAAATAAATTTAGTTGTAGATGGACACAATACCTTTATTTTATTTATTTTTATGTTCTGAGGATTGAACCCAGTGCCTCACATATGTTTGCCAAGCGCTCTACCACTGAGGTACAACTCTAACCCCCCTTTTTATTTTTTATTTAGAGACAGGATCTCTCACTAAATTGCTTAGGACCTCACTAAATTGCTGAGCCTAGCTTTAAACTTGTGATCCTCCTGCCTCAGCCTTCAGAGCTGCTGGGATTATAGGCATGTGCCCCAGTTCCTGGTTGCCAGCCCTTTTTATTTTCTGTTTTGTTTTTTGTTGTTGTTGTTTTGTTTTTTTTAATTTTGAGGTCAGGTCTTGCTAAGTTGCCCAAGCTGACCTCTAACTGGTGATCCCCCTGCCTTAGGTTCTAGAGTAGTATCTGGGATTACAGGTGAGTGCCACCATGCCCAGTTGCCTCTATGTTTCTTCATCTTTAAGAGGGATCATAGCAGATCCTATCTCATAGGACTGAGGTAGGAATTAGATGAGATAATGTCTAGAAAGCACCCAGCCAGGGGCATGACACATAGTAGGTATTCATTAAACAGCCAAGATTACTATTAATATTATAACTACCTTCATCCAGTTGAATCACTGAAAGCAGAAGGCTCTGAGTTTAGAACTGTGTAGACAAGAGATTCCTGCAGAGGCTGTCCATGTTAGCACGTGGGTGGGTCCTGTCTTCTCATTCTGTGGGATGAGGAAAGCAAGGTCGACATGGAGATAAGGGTCCAAGGTCATAGGCCCTGTGAGGTGGCATTCCTTTATTATTCCATGAGGAAGAGCCCTGGGAACAGCAGTCCCCCACAAAGCTCTGCTTCCTAACCCTAACCTGACTCCCTTCTCCCCCTACCCCACCTGCCCTCTGCTGGGTGTGGATGTAGCATTCTGGAGTGAAACAGATCAAGAGTTAAGTCCCAAAGGAGAGATTTTTGTTGTTGTTTGGTACTGGGGATTGAATCCAGGTGTGCTTTACGAGGGAGCTTCATCCCTACCCACTCTCGCCCCCCCCACACACACACCTTTTCTGACTGGGTCTGTTTTTTAAATTTTGAGACAGGGTCTCGCTAAATTGCCCAGGCTGGCCTCGAACCTAGGATCGTCCTGCCTCAGTCTCTGGCTTCGCAGAGATTATAGTCGTGAGCCACCCCAACCGGTTCCTAAGGAGTGTTCTAATCAGAGCGAGTCCAGAGAATAGACAGGCCTGTGGTGGTGGTGGCGGGTGGGGGCGCGTGTCTCAGGACTCCCCCTGTGCACCTCCTGTGCAATCTGGCTCAGTATTCTAAGACGCTGGGAGAATGGAGGATGGGCAAGGAAGGTAGCAGGGCCAGCAGAAGCAAAGGCAGGGAGGCTGGGAAGCCCCGGCCAGGCCTGTGGTGGGCTGTGGAGGGTGCACGACAAGGGGGTGGGAACACGGAGCGGGTGAGTCACCGTTTCTGGGCCAGGCAGGCGGCGGCTGCGGAGCGGGGGGCGCATTCCTGGCTGGCAGGGCGGCCGGCACTAATGTCTTTCCCACATGGCCCCGAATTCCCTGCTCGGCACGATCACACCGGCAAGACGCTCCCGCGGCCACCCCCGCCCCAGCTGCCTCCTTCCCACAGAGCAGGGAAGGCGGTGGGGTGGGGAAGAGTCGGGGAGGCGGGCGAACGGGGCCCTCGGGGGCAAGCCGAGGGTCCTCGAACCCCGGCTAGGGCCGCGCCCACAGGGCCGGGCACATGGTGCGCTCTGCACCCAGCAGTAAATAAGAGCAGGGTCCGCCTGTGAAGCGGGAGAAGGAAGAAGGCCCGGGACGACCATGGATCCCCGGCCACATCTCTGCTTCTTTGATCCCTCTTCATCTGCCCCCGCCCAGGGCTTCGCGCTGGGTCAGCAGGAGCAGCCAGGGCCGATGGGCGGCGGGATCACCGGCAACCGAGGCCTCCTGGGATCCAAGACAGTTTGTCTCCTCCCCTCCTTTGAGATGCCTGGGCCCAGGGTGGGGCGGGGGACTATCTGAGGCTGTAGTGCATCCGGTGGGGGCCTGGGGAGGGTGGTTCCTGGAAGAGGCCACACCCTGTCCCTCATTCCATGGGGTGGAGGACAGCCCTTGCTAAGGCCTAGGGGACTGAGTGCTCCTCTCCCACGCAGCCCCTGTCCCTGGGCCAGGCCCCTAGGGGGAAACTGAGGCTTCGAGGCCGGCCCACCCAGAGCTCCCTGTCTGCTGGGGGAAGTTGGCAGTTGTCCCTCCAGCTGGGCTCAGAGGCGCTAATGAGAGTTAAATGTAGGGCGTGAGTCACCTCAGAGAGCGGGCTGGGACCACCCCCAGATGTGGAGGGTGGAAGGGAGGTTTGTACAGACTGTTCAGCTTTTCCCCACTCCCCTGCACCTCACCCCCTCCCCTTGGCCATCTTGTCACCCTGGGCCAACCTCCCCCAAAAGTCTGGCTGCCTCAGGGAGGGGGACTGAGGGACCACAAGGGGACTCCAAATTCCCAGAATGGGGCCCAGAGTACCCTGAGGACTTGGAGACTAACACCTGAGATCTCTAGGGCTGTGAGCTCTGGGGTATGCCATGTGTCTTGGGGTGTGGGGGCTGGGCAAAGGCTCTGGCCACCACCGAAGCTCTCTCTACCGCCTACTGCCTGTCTGGCCTTGCTTAGGCCACCAGGCTCTGACCACACAGGGTGCCTGTCCCACTTCCCCAACTCTCATCCTCTCTGACCTCCAGCCAGTACAGGACTTCAGTATGCAGTCCTCATGATAGGGGAGGCAGTATGTGTGTGTGTGTGTGTGTGTGTGTGTGTGCGCGCATGTGCTTGCAAGTGCACACTCTGCACACACATGCTCCTGTGATTGGGTCTGTTTGTCTCATTTTGTGTATTTATGACTGATTGTGCACTTGTGTGTGTTACGTGTGACCTGCTGTCTCTGAGTGGGTCTTAGTGTTACAGGCGGCTTGGGAGGGCATGTGTTTCTTCATGTTTATATCTGTTTGTTGTTCCTATGTCTCTGTGTGGGTCTTTCTGTGTGACTGTGAGTGCCTGTGTTGGCCTTGCCCTGTCCACGGGGTCCTTGGCTCCTCCTTGAGCACCCACTGTCACCTGGAGCCTCCCATTTAGGGAAGTGAATCTGGGAGGGGGAGTAGAGGGAAGAAGAGCTTCTTTCCCCAAATGGAATAAATGGAATGGCCTGGCTGGGTGGGCAACACCAGGGGGTGGGCGTGGGCAGCCACAGGAGAGAAAAAGTGGGGGGGCCAGGAAGGAGGCCCTGCTCTGCAGTCCCCTCCCTGCTCCCTCTGCTCCCAGCCCAGCGCCTCCTGGCAAGAGCTTATTTGCATGGTATTTACATTTCATTTGCATCGCGTTCAATTAAAAACCTGACCAGCTCCCGCCTGCCTGGCGCTGCCTGCCCAGCCTGGTGAAAATGTTGGTTGGGCACTGCCGCCTTCCTACCCTCTACCCCTCCATGGACTGACCCACGTGGGAGGGGTCCTCCCCTCAGTGAAATCATCCAAGTCACCCACTCTAGGAGTGAGAGGGCTGGAAGTTCAAATGGAGAAACTGAGGTCCAGAAAGGATTGACTTGAGCCCCATACAAAGGGCCAATCTTAGAGCTAGAAGAATATTAGTAGTAAAACAGCTGTCCCTTTATGGAAGAGTCACTGTGCCAAGAGTGTGGCCAGCACCTGGTTTGCAATATCTCATGGGAACATTACTACCCTTCAAGGTCAGGACTTCCCTGCATTTTTTCCCAGTTTACAGATGAGAAAACCAAGGCTGGAGAGGGCAAGCCTTAAGTTTAGCCACCTGACCTAGAACTCAAATATCTGTCAATATGACTACCAAGTCCATGCTCCAAACCCCAGAGGAAAGGCCATTGCCTCTCCCCTTCTGGTGAAGTGAGCTCATTACCTCCAAGGTTACTAGTTGCAGGATGTACTGCAGCAACTCTCGCCCTAACTAGGGGGCTGGGCCCAATAGTAACTGTCCTCTTGCTTCATAAGACTGACAGCTATACCTTTTCCTGTCTAGAGGGTGGAATGTTCTCCTTGTGAAAGTCCTTCCTGGCACCAGGCCATAATCTTTCCTGTTGCAAGACTGCCCTTCTTGGGCTCCAATCAAAGCTTGCAACTTTGTAAAAGGTAAGTAAAGATGCTGATAATAATACAAACTCTAGGGGAAATAGCCAAGCTAAGGGTGAAGAGTGGGTGGAGAGGAGATCAGACAGGTCCAAGGAGACAACCAAGGCATCCGAGCCAACTGGGCAGAAGAAACCCTCAAGACACCTCCTGTCCTGGATCGGGAGCCTTACTGGAGCTCCCCCTTCAGTTAGCAAGAACTGGGCTGCAGGATATCATCAGCACAGGTGGGAAATATGACAAGTGCAGAAGGAGTGGAGGTCCTTAGGTTGCCCATGGAAAGATCACCCAGGGCCCAGAATCCAGTCCTGGGACTAGGGCACCCAGTCCCCACTGCCTTTTGGAAGAACTACTTTTCCCTTCCTCCCCAGCCTTAGGGATGTAGGGGGTCTCCTCCCACTACCTCTAGTTTGGATGGGGTGGGGGAGAACCTGGCCAATCAGCAGACCCAGCCTCCCTGACCACTCTGATTCATTCAGAGAATTTCAGGCATGTGATTTAGGCCTGACCAAACAGGCTGAATCCTAAGGGTTTGGTTATTGAGAAGAAGCAGGTGATGTCTGATCTTGTAGTATGGGAATTTGGGGCCCCTATCTTCTGAGGAGAGCTTCCCATGAAGCCAACAAAGGGAAATTGATCTCCTTGTACTTGAAGCCAAGCACTCTTTTTTTTTTTTTTTTTTTTTGGTATCAGGGGTTGAAATCAAGGGCACTTGACCACTGAGCCAATCCCCAGCCCCATTTTGTATTTGATTTAGAGACAGGGTCTCAGTGAGTTACCTAGTGCCTTGCTTTTGCTGAGGCTGGCTTTGAACTCACGATCCTCCTGTCTCAGCCTCCTGATCCACTGGAAGCCAAACACTCTTGTATTCTTGAGCCTCAGAATAAGTCAGTAGGTTCTACTTTTGCTTAAGCCTTTGTGGTTTCTGTCCCAGGCCTTGCCCACTTCTGTCTGCAAGCTTGTGGCCATGCACTGCTCCTCTGCCTTCCTATTGTCCTCTACTCACCAGCAGTGCCTGTTTAGAGGCCCAGCTCATTTCACCCCCTCCAGAAGGCTTTCTCCTTCTCTCCTCCATTCTCCAGAGAGTTACCTGGAACTTCTGACCCCCACCTTGGGGCTTAGTGTCTATGCCTACAACTGATGTGTTAATTTTCCGGGCTTGCTTCTCACAGCCCTAGGGTGGACTGTAAATTCCTAAATAGTATGAGCTGAGTCCCCTCCTATAAAGAAGAATGATGCATGTATGTAATCCCAGCAATTTGGGAGGCTAAAGCAGGAGGATAGCAAGTTCAAGGCCAGCCTCAGTAATTGAGCTGAGGCCTTAAGCAATTTAGCAAGACCCTGTCTCAAAATAAAAAATAAAAAATGGGCTGCAGATGTGGCTCTAGAGAAAAGCACCTCTGGGTTCAATCCCTAGTATTAAAAAAAAAAAAAAAGAATAAGAATAGTGGTTAGAAGTTTGGCATCTGTTGGCATCAGGCAACCTCAGTTCAAATTCTAGCCCATCTGTGTGACTGATCTTTGAGCCAGTCCCTCCTCCTCTGAGTTTCCCCTTCTTTAAAATTGGGAGGAGGGCTGGGGATGTTGCTCAAGCGGTAGCGTGCTTGCCTCAGCACCACATACAAAGATGTTGTGTCCACCGAAAACTAAAAAATAAATATTAAAATTCTCTCTCTCTCTCTCTCTCTTAAAAAAAATAAAAATAAATAAAAATAAAATTGGGAGGGTACAGCCAGGCGCATCATGGCATACACATAAGAGTGCTAGCTACTCAGGAGGATGAGGTGGGGAGATCCCTTGAGCCCAATTGTTCAAGACCAGTTGGGCAACTTTGCAAGACCCTGTCTCTAATACATAAAAGTTTCCATGTATAAAATAGGGATATTAGGGCTGGGGCTGTAGCTCAATGGCAGAGCGCTTCCCTCACATGTGTGAGGCACTGGTTTGAATCCTTAGCACCACATTAAAAAAAAAGAAAGAAAGAAAAGAAACAAAATAAAGACATTCTCTCTGTCTACAACTACCAAAAAAATTTAAAAAATAGGGATATTAACCAGGTGATGGTGCACCTGTAGCCTCAAACACTCAGGAGGATCACTTGAGTTCAAGACCAGCCTAGTCAACAGAGTGAGACCTGTCTCAAAACAGAGGCTGGGGCTGTAGCTCAGTGGCAGAGCGCTTGCCTCTGAAGCACTGGGTTCAATCCTCAGCACCACACAAAAATAAATAAATAAAGATATTGTGTCCATCTACAACTAAAAAAAAAAAAATAGGGGCTGTGTTTGTGGTTCCGCAGTAGAGCACATGCCCAGCATGCATGAGGCAGTGTGCATGAGGCCCTGGGTTCAATCCCCACCATTGCATTAAAAAAAAAAAAGAAAAAAGACTCAGTAAAATGGTGATGTTGTAAAGACTGAAGATTAAATGAATCTGTATGAAAGTACTTAGCACAGATATTTATTGGGCAGCTACCCTGGAGCTGAGGTTTCAGCTCTGAAGTGTCCACAGCCATGGTTCCAGCCCTGGGAGAAGCTGAAGGTGGAAACTGGGGCAGTGTGGCCCCACCTTGGAGCAGCAGATCAGGAGTGTAGGGGTGGCTCTCCCCAGCTTTCCGAGCTGTTTGAGGTCAGGGGTCCCCTTTGGTTCCCCTTCCTTCCAAGATACTGGGGACTCTTGGTGGGGGAAGGTCCAGTGGGTCATTCCCTCCCCCTTCTTCCCTTCCCTTGTTGTCCCTTCCAGCCGGCGCCTCTCTGAGTTAATCTCCTCGCCCGTCAGGGGGTGACAGGAGGTGTCTGTCATTCGGAGCTGAGGCCGTCAGCCTCACCAGCTAATTGGGGCACAGGCGCCGGGAGCACGGGAAATGGCCGGAGGGAAGGAGCAGGAAGGAGAGAAGAGAAGCCACCCTCACCATCTTCTCTTCCTGCCTGCTTTGGGCTGATCCACATGGCTCCTCAGGGGAGGAGGAAGACCAACTGGAAGAGGAGTAGGGCTGTGGGAAGGGACTCTGTGACCATGGACAAATTGCTATTCCTTTCTGGGCTTCATATTATTCATAATGATAACAGCAAGCCTTTATTGAGCAATTACTGTGTAAATCCTCCAGTGGTTTTCTATGACTTCTCCCAAGGACTTCCCCTAGCCTCTGCTTGCCAGTCTTGCTCCAGTCACTCCAACCTCCTGAAGAGCAAGCTCTTCCTGCCTCAAGGGCTTTACACTTGCCATTTCTGCTCCTTGGAAAACCTTCCTCTACTACTTAACATGGTTGGCTCCCCCTCATTCTTCAGGTCTCTGCTTCAAGGACACCTCAGAGACAGGTTTCTGACCATTTTATCCAAAATTCCTCTCTCTCACCTCCAGTTACCCTGTTATGTCACACTGTCAGATTATCCTATTTATACTTTCACAGTGTTTGTCATGATGTAAAATTTTAATTTACATATTTGTGGCTGGTCATGGTGGCATACGCCTATAAGGCCAGCTACTCTGAGAGGCTAAGGCAGGAAGGATCACAAGTTCAAGGCCACCCTGGGCAACTTAGTGGGACCCTGTCTCAAAATAAAAAATAAAAAAAAAAAAACTAGGGGTGAAGTTCCATGGTAAAATATTCCTGAGTTCGATACCCAGGATGTATGTATGCATGTGTATATATCTCTCTATATAGATATCTCACATACCCATACAAATTTACATATTTGTGACTTATATTGATTTTCCCCTTATCAGATTGGAAACTCCTGAGAACAAGAAACTTTGCTGTGGGGCTGGAGACGTGGCTCAAGCGGTAGCGCGCTCGCCTGGCATGCGTGCGGCCCGGGTTCGATCCTCAGCACCACATACCAACAAAGATGTTGTGTCCGCTGAGAACTAAAAAAAATAAATAAATATTAAAAATTCTCTCTCTCTCTCTCTCTTTAAAAAAAAAGAAGAATGTGGTAGCAGGGGAACTGTGCTGGACTCACTTTTTAAAAAAAAAAAAAAAAAAAAGAAACTTTGCTGTGACTTATTGCTGAAACCTCAGTACCTCAATCAATGCTAGACACCTAGAAGGCCCTCAATAAATAGAGAATGAATAAATAAATGAAATGCAGTCATTCTGTTAAGTACTTCATCCAACCCAGTTCTCACAAGAAACTTGGTATATGTCTATTTTGAGGAGAAGAAACCAAGGCTCAAGGAGAATAAGTGACTGTAAGTTCTGGTAACTGGAAGAGCCTCCAGATTGTGGTACCCTAGAGGTATAAGGGATCCGAAGTTTATTGCAAAGGCTGCTTCCAGCCTGGCCATTCAGCTGCACAGAGGTGACAGGGGAATATATGAAGAGGAGAGGCCAGGGGCCAGGGGATCCATGCTGGGGTGGAAGTTTTCTTGAGAGCTCAGCAGCCTCAGGAGCTTCTGCTGAGTTTGGGGTGGAACCTGTGCTGGAGTGGTGGATGGAGTGGATGGTGTCCAGGGCAGGGTAAGGATGGGGAGGAAGGCAGGAGGATCTAAGAGCCTCTTCCTTCAGTCTGCATCTGTCTTTCACGTCCCTCATGCCTGTCAAAAATGCAGCCTCCTGGGCCTGGAATTCAAGGTTTGGCACGATCCAGTCCTTACTGCCTTTCTCTTCTCCTCTCCCCTTGCTTTCCTTAATGCCCTGGAGAAGTCCATGCCTGCCCACTGCATCTTCGGTCACATTTCACCACTTTTTCTATCCATTTTTTGAAGCTCAGCACCTGTGCTGCCTCCTCCAGGAAGGGCTTCCAGGTTAGTGTTTGTGCAGTGCTTGTCTGCAGGTGTGAGGATCCCCAGGAGCTGTTGGTACCCTGTGTTGCCCTCCATGCCCATTGTATGGCTAGAACAAAGACAATAAGTATCCTGGCCCATCCATCTATGGGCCAGTTCAACTCACTATTCTGAGTTCCTGGATCTCTGGTTCTTCCTTGGGCACCTACTAGATGCTTTCAAGTCTGAAATTTCAACCTACAGTGAGGAAGAGGAATGGGTAGGCTGCACGATACCTCTACCAATCCCAGTCCTCAACCGCTGACAACTCATGGCCAATCAGACTTTAAGACTCTCATTACAATGATGGTTGGGTCCAGTCAGGACAGGCTTTTGGCCTTTGTTGACTCACATGGGTTGCTCCTCATTAGCCAATCACAAGATCTCCCTCCTCCTACCTTCCCACATAGGATGTATTTTAGTTAGTTTTCCATCTCTGGGACAATATACCTGAGAAAATCAACCTAGAGAAGGAAAGATTTATTTTGGCTTATGTTTGCAGAGGTTTCAGTCCATAGTCATTTGGCTCTGCTGCTTTGGGCCAGTGATGAGGCAGTCCATCATGGTAGAAGGATGCAAGAAACAAAGCTACTCACCTCATGGCAACCAAGAAGCAAAGAGAAAGCAAAAAGAAGTATCAGAGACAAAATAAACCCTTCAAAGTCATGCCCCCAGTGACCCACCTTCTCCTAATATCTCATTCAGCTATTCACTGATGAGGTTAGAACCCTCATGATCCAATCACTTCCAAAAGCCTCACCTCTGAACATTGCTGCATTTGGGGACCAAGACTTCAACACATGAGCCACTGGGAGACATTCTAGATCTAAAACATAACACAGCATCTCTTAGGAGGCCCTGACCCAGTTAAAGGTCCAGGCTAAGACCAGTCTATGCCCAGACTTTCCCCCTTTTCCCCAAGATCACAGAGCAGTTTCTTTCTTTCGAGTCCTTGCTACCATTCCATTACTGGTATCTCCATTTCTTCCTGCCCCATCCTTCTTTGGACTGCTCAAGCTGCGCCAACAGAAGGGTGCAGGCACTGGAGGTCTGGCACTGTGTAAGGACAGGCAGCCCAGCCATCCCCCAGCAGCCACAGCAACCATAGCTGTGCACGCAACATCAAAGTGCACAGAGGCCCAGCACCCTATCCTATACCCTATCCTTGTCTTGGCCTCACCACCCACCCACCCACCCAAAGCAGGGGTGGGGATTCTTGCAACTAGTCTAAGCTTGTCTACTTGCAGTGTTGTGGAGGGGAGAAATGAGAAGGCTCCTGCCTGCCTTCATCTCTGTCCCTCCTTCCTCTCTATCCATCCCTATCTGGGGGGCCTAGTGGGTCAGCCAGAAGAGCCAGTAAACAGAGGCCAGTGTGCACACTTGAAATAATGCACACACACAAACACAGTAGTGCACAAGAAAATGTCTGGGGTCTGAGTACCTGCCGCCCCACAATGAAGGTTAAGGAAAAAGAATAAGAGGTATTCTTAAGTGTGTGCACACTGGCCTCTGTTTACTGGCTCTTCTGCTTGACCCACTAGGCCTCCCAGGCAAGGATGGATGGAGAGGAAGGAGGGACAGAGATGAAAGGAGGCAGGAGCCTTCTCATTTCTCTCCCCCACAACACTGGAAGTAGATAAGCTTAGACTAGTTGCAAGAATCCCCACCCCCTGCTCTGAGTGGGTGGGTGGTGAGGCCAAGACAAGGATAGGGTATAGGATAGGGTGCTGGGCCTCTGTGCATTTTGATGTTATGTGCACAGCATGCAAAGCAGATGCAAATATTATGCAAAGTAGAACTTTCTTTTTCTAGTCAACAACTCCAAGGTGCTCTGAAATGGGCTGTAGTGGGGCCTGGTACCCAAGGGGAGATATGGAGGTTACAGTAGACATCATGGCTGTTTGTAGAGAGAATGCCACATTCAAATCCTACCTACTGCATACCTGGCTCCAGGTGGGGCTCCTGAGGATTCAGATGAAAACTCTGTCCTTGAGGATTCAGGCACACAGAGAAGTTGAGGCAAGAAGGGCAGATCCATCTCCACAGGGCTTTGCTTGAGGATCTTTCAGAGGCATCTGGGTATTAAACATCACGTACGACCATATCACAGAATGGTTGAATTCTCCTGTCCTGGCCTTAGCCAAACCCAGCACCACTATTTGATTGCTGTGTGACTTTGGGCAAGGCCTTTGCCCCCAGAAGTTTCTGTTTATTTGTTCATAAATTAAGAACGATAATTGTATTTCTCTCATGGGATGGTTAAAGAACTCAATAACAGGTACAGCATGGATGGACCAGTGCAAGGTGACTTGCTCTAGGTACAAACTCCACAGATGGCAACTGTAATGACAGTAACTGCTTTCCCAAGGTTGCCTCCACCCCTCCAACCTCTTGTGACTGGCTAGGAGGACCCAGAGAATAAAATACATGGCTATACCAGCTGTAATTGAAAGGACCAGGCATGAACCTAAGGGAAGAGCCTGGGTTTTCTTCTTTCTTCCCCTACTACAGTGCTGCTTGAGAGAAGGTATCTCAACTGACTAGATGAATGATAACTAAATGCTCTTACCTTTTCTGACAGTTGGGGACGGAGCGCTCCCATGGAGATCACTGAGTGACTCTTGGAGAATCCCATCTCAGACAGCTCAGTGAACTAACTAGGTGGACTGGGTGGGTTCCTTCCCAATGACTCCCATCCCCCAAACTGCCCTCCAAACAAAGGTGGGGGGTTAATGGGAGGAGTTTCTGCTCTCTGCAAATGAAAATAGGGCCAAAGGTGGGGTGGAAAGGTCAGGCAGTGTGTTGGGGAAAGTTCTGGTGCAGAGAAGCATGTGTGTGGAGGTAGGTGGAATAGCAGCAACACCACAATAATAGGCAACATTGGTGAGTTTCTTTTGTTATCTATTTACTTATTGCCATACTGGGGATTGAACCCAGGACCTGGCACTTGCTAGGCAAGTACTCTGCCACTGAGATACATGCCCAGCTCTTTTAAATTTTTAAAATTTTGGGCTTGGGATGTAGCTCAGTGGTACAGCACCACTTGGCAAGATCTTGTGTTTAATCCCCCATCAATAAAATTTTTAATTAAAAATTATATATATATATATATATATATATATATATATATATATATATATATATATATTTATTGAGGGGGGGGATACTGGGGATTAAACTCAGGGGCACTGGACCACTGAGCCAGCCCTTTTTTGTATTTTATTTAGAGACAGGGTCTCTTGGGGCTGAGGTTGTGGCTCAGCGGCAGAGTGCTTGCCTGGCATGTTGCAAAGCCCTGGGTTCAATCCTTAGCACCACATAAAAATGATTAAATAAAATAAAGGTATTGTGTCCAACTACAAAAAAAAAAATATTTAGAGACAGGGTCTTACTGAGTTGCCTAGTGTCTTGCTAAGTTGCTGAGGCTGGTTTTGAACTGATTTTGTAATCCTCCTGCCTCAGCCTCCTGAGCCACTGGGATTACAGGTGTGTGTCAGGCCCAGCTATATGTAAATATTGAGAAAGGGTCTCACTATCTTGCCTAAGCTGGTTTCAATTTTTTTTTAAATTGAACCCAGGGGTGCTTAACCACTGAGCCACATCCCCAGCCCCATTTTGTATTTTATTTAGAGACAGGGTCTCACTGAGTTGCTTAGTGCCTTGCTAAGTTGCTGAGGCTGGCTTTGAACTTGTGGTCCTTCTGTCTCCAGCAGCTGGGATTACAGGCTTGTGCCACCATACCCTGCCCCCCAGCCCCTTTTTATATTTTACTTAGAGAAAAGGTCTAAGTTGCTTAGATTGGGTTCAATCTTTCAATCATCCTGCCTCAAGCCCCCAGAGGCTCTCGATTATAGGCATGCAACACCTTGCCAGGCTGGTTTCAAACTTTTGACCATCCTTCCTCAACCTTCTGTGTAGATCACTGGCCCATCTATAGCCCAAGCTCTGTGCCAAACACTTCAAATTATCTCATGTTCAAACTTCACAGGCCAATCTCTGTGGTCATCCAGCTCCTTTTCATTTTAAATGCTTAAGGAAACTGATTGAGATGCTTGCCCAAGGATACTCAGCTAGTGAATATCAGCATCAGTATTTGAACCCTGGCATTCTTGCTCCTTAGCTTTACCCTTAGCCTCCAAGCAGCTTCTCCATATCCCAAAGGGAAGTCTGGGTTCAAACCCTGCTCTTTGTACCATCAGGCTTGTCACTGTACCTCACCACCTCACCTATGCCTCCAATTTATCTGCCAAAATATATTACTAAGCCACCTCCTTTTGCCTCTCCACCCAGTACCCTCCCTCTCCCCACTGCTCGAAACTTTTGCCTTCCTCTGGTCTACATGGTAGCCAGAAAGATCTTTTAAAAAATTTTAAGTCAGACCTTATTATG
Source organism: Spermophilus citellus (assembly GCF_964194105.1). Lineage (NCBI taxonomy): Eukaryota > Metazoa > Chordata > Mammalia > Rodentia > Sciuridae > Spermophilus > Spermophilus citellus. The sequence goes on along the minus strand of NC_138182.1, from coordinate 191,114,766 downwards.
TCCAGCTTCACCCTTCTCCCTCCAAAGTTTCCTGTTGCACTTTGCACAAATCATGACCTTTCATGTGGCCTGCAAGGCCCTCCCCTATCTGAATCCCCTTTGGGTCTATGGTCATGCCCACAAAGGCCTTTCCCTACCTTCAACAAGGTAGGAACTATTGTCTTGGAGACCTTACTTTAGCTGTGCTGCTCCTATCTTTTTGCTCTACTCCTTCTTTGCTTAGCTGGTTCTTCCTGGTCTTGGCTCAGATGTCACCTCCTCAGAGAGGCTTTCCCTGATTACAACAGCTAATATGATTCCATCCCTGAATTCAGTCTCACATGACCTATTTTACTGTCTTCTTGGATCCTTAGACTCTCTACAGTGATCTTGTTCAACTATTTGTTTACTTAACTATGGGCTGCCTCCCTGAGCTAGAATGTAACTTCTGTGAGGCTGAGAACAAGATTATTTGTTCTCTGGAGTCCCCATAGTTTACATAGGGCCTGGCACTTAGTAGGCACTCAATAAATATCTGAAACAATGTGTGCTTGGTGTGTCCGAGATCAAGAGGTTCCAATCTCCCTCTGCCTCAGTTTCCTTTTTGTTGGCCTTTGCTCCTCCTTGCTTCCCAGAGAAGCTCTGGATGAGATCAGAGATGGCAAAACGTTCCCTCTGGGGGAGGGAGGGCATGATGCCCAACTGGGGATGAGGTCACTGCAGGAGGCAAGCAGAGCCATAAAGATCATCTTAGCCATGCCCCTGCCTGAGCACGGGATCCCAGGCCCACAGGGCAGAGCGTGAGACCCCTTCCTCGGGTGGGAAGCAACTCCCGGAGGGGCCTCCTCTCCCCCTTCCCCGGGGAGGCAGGTGGAGCTGCGTCCTCATCTTTGTTCCCATCTGGAGCGCGTTTGGCGCGGCGTGGCGGGGGCGGAGCTGCGCCCCCGCGGTGCCCAGAGAGACGGGCCCGCCCGCTTATCTGATCTGCGGCTAATTGAAACTCCCTGCTCGCGAAGGTCAGCTCGGTCCCCTGACAGCTGCCGAGCCGAGCCGGGCCGGATGGAAAACCCGGGCTGTGCAGGGCCCGGCGGGGCGCGGGGGGAGGGGTTGTGGGGGGCTGCTTCTGCGGCAAAGTAGACAAAGGCGGCCCCTCCCTCCTCGTGCGCGCTGCTGGGGGTCGCCAGAGGTAGCAGCCTTCGCCCTCACTCTGCAGGGCGCTCCAGCCAGGGTCACACGGCCTAAGGCTGCAGAGGAGGTGGGCGCCCTTAATCCCTATGCACCGCCCACCCTGCTCCCACGCCGAGGCCCCGTCTGGGGTCTCTGGGAGAGTCACCCCCAACTTCCTGCCCCCACCCCGACTCCACGCCCCGGCTCTGAGACTTCCTGCCTCCCCGGCTCCGGGCAGCTCGGGCTGTGGGAAGCTGGTGGGGCGGGGGCGGCCCGGTCCCCTCCCCCAGCTACTCGACGGAGCGCTGGGGGTCCGGGAGGAAATGTGCACGGTGGGGGGCACGGTCCGGCCCCCGGGCCGCCATCCGGTGGGGCAGGTGCGGCCTCAGTCCTGGGAGGGAGGGCAGGCAGGCCTGTTGCTAATGGGGCTGGAACGAGGGGGCGGGAGGAGGACTCCGCGGGGGGCAGCGTTTCCAGGGTTCCGGGTGCGGATGTGGCCAGCTCTGAAGCCTCCAGCCCTGCGTGCTGCGCCTCAGGCGGGCCCAGGCCCAGTGCAGCCCTCACCTGTCGTGTGTGCCTAGGCAAAGGAACTGGGAACTCTCGAGGCCTAACTCGCAGCCTCTGCGTGTGCGCCCTTAATCAAAGCCTGTACGGCCTTTCCTTTCTCAGCCAGGAAAAAAATAACCTCAACCACAATTTTCAAGAACCACTTGCCAAAAACGATGTTAAGCGTTAAACGGACTTTTTAGTCTCACAACAATTCCATTTCTCTGATGAACAAGCTGAGGCGCAGAAAGGTTGTAACTTGCTTAAAGTCACACCGCTAGTAAATTATTAGGAACGTTTGGTTCTGACACCACAGTCAGCCTTCTTAGCCACGGGTGGTGCCGTCTTGGCAAGAGCTCCAGAGTGGTGCGCCAATCCAGGTCGATTCCCTAGGGCATCCACAAGTGCTGAGCCCCTCGGTGGCGTCTTGCCTCACATGTTCCCGTCCCGGGGTTGGACACGTGTTTCGTGGCGCAGTCCCGCGTGCCAGAGCCCGGGGACAGAGGCATAGCTTAGCGCACTGGTGCCCAGGTGCGATATTCCCGGTTGGGACTCGGCAGAGTCATATGGTATGGGGCCTGAGTCTCTGGCAGGGCCGAGCGGGGGCGGAGAACTCAGAGCTGGGTCCACGCGGGCCACGGCGCCTGGGAGGCCGCAATCCGGGCGCCTGCAGCCGGCGAGGCGAGGGGTGACGCGCGGGGGCCCAGCTACCGTGACCTCCTCCGCGGTTGCCATGGAGACCGTGCACTATAAATAAAAAAAAAAAAAGGAGGAGGAATTTCAAACCCGTTTTCTACGGAGCTTGGCGGGAGGGGGGGAGGAACGCTCTCTTTGAATCGAGTTTCCCATTTCACCTTCCCAGGCGGCAGGAGTGCTTCCCCAGTAGCCCAGCCGGGAAATTGCCGCCCCTCACGCCGCGTGGCGCCCCCGGAGAAAGCTAATTAGCGCAGCCCGGGGAGCTGGAGACAGGGGACCTGGCCCCGGGGGGCCAGGGCCCGCCTTTTGTGGGGAGAGGAAAGCGCCTACAAATTGCGCGGCCCCCCCCCCCCCGGAGCCCCATCTCTCCAGGCGCGCGCGCGGCCCGGCGCGGGCCGGGGCACCGGGCGCAGGCGGGAGGTCGCATCTGCAGCTTTGGCGCAATGAATCAGGCGCGGCCGCCGTCGCCGCCGCCGAGCGCGTCTGGCATCCGGAGTCTCCCGGGATCGAAAATAATTTGGGCAAAGCGGTGGGAGGTGTATGCGCGCGCGCTCCGAGGGGAGGGCGGGGGAGCCGGCCGGGCGGGGTGCGCAGGGCGGGGGGAGGTGCCATCCGACAGCCCCGCTGTGGTGAGAACAGAGTTGACACTTCTTTCCTTTCCACTTACTGCGGCAAGTACCGCGAGGAAGCTTAACCCTCTCGTTGCTTGGAGGTTAGAGACAGCGCAAGCGCCCTCCTGAGGGCGCGCCGGGGCGGAGGCCAGGTGTGTGGACTCCTTCGGAAAGGATTATTGCTGCCTGCTGGATCAGCTCTCTGACTCCACTGGCTGGCGTTCCCACCCGGATATTCCTCAAGGCATCCTTCCCGGGGCTTTCTCAGTACCTCTTTTTACCTTTCCCAGATCTGACTAGAGCCCGCACGATGGCCTCAGTTTCCCCACCTGTACAAGAGAGTCGGGGGGTACTTCTGAAGCAGTTCCCTCCCCTGTGTGTCTGGCGGCCCTGGTTTTGTGACCTTGTGGCTTGGGCTCTGCGCCAGGGCGGGGTTGGCAGTTAGGGAAACGGGTGCAGGAGTCGGAACTGACCCCCCCCCCCTTGTCTCCCGCCAGCGCTCTGGGCGTCCTTCATCAAAATGGCCGGGTTCCTGTTTTTGCCTCTGACGGCAGAAATGTCACCGCCGCTGCATTAAGCACGCTCCGCGGGAACTCGGTTTGGAGCGAGGAGCTGGCGCTCAGCCCTGCCAAGCTGCCTGCCGCAGGGGGGAGGAGGTGGGCTGGCTGGCCTGCCGGCCTGGCTGGGGTCAGCCTTTGTCTGAGGGGCTCCTACCTTCTTGCTGGTCCAGCCTGCCTCTGCCCCCCTCCCCTCAAGCTATGCAGGTCGCTCCCACCTCACTCAAGTTTGGCCTGGAGAGGCTGGGAGTCTGTTTATACCCTTGTGCCTTTTTGGCTCGGGGATAGCTGGGGGAGATGATTGGGAGGGGAGGAGAACTTATTTCTTCCTCTTCCCCACCCCTCTAATTGGGAACACCTCTAGAATTCATGGATCTTCTCTCCATTAGTATTGCCCATTTGGTGAGGAAGGAGTGAGTGGTAGCCAGGCCTCAGAGCATCCCCATCCTTATGACCTGAAGTTTCCCCAGGAGTGCATTGTAGGGGGTTCCACATTTATCTCACTCCTCTGTCAGAGAAAATCTCCAAGAATGTTCAGACCACTGTGAGCATACAGATGTGGAGAGGTGGGTTCTGTGTGTGTGTGTGTGTGTGTGTGTGAGAGAGAGAGAGAGATGGTACTGTCATCTGCATGCTTCACAGACCTGAGAGGTGGCCCTGGTCCTCACTCTGAGAGGCATGCTGGAAGCTCCCCAGAAATCAAAGGTCATGGGATCTAGCCATCACTGCACAGACTGGGAGATTGAGAGAGAAGAAACTATCTAGGTCTCTGCCTAAGGGAGATTTTCTGTGGCTAAGAGTGTGGATTCTGGCTAGGTGTGGTGGTACATACCTATAAATTCTAGTGATATGGAGTCTGAGGCAGAAGGGTTGCAAGTTTGAGGTCGGCCTTGGCATCTTTAGACCCTGAGCAACTTAATGAGACCCTGTCTCAAAATAAAAAAGGACTGGGGATGTAGCTCTTTGTAAAGTGACCCTGGGTTCAATCCCCATTACCAAACAAACAAAAGAAGCATAGACTCTGAACTTGGGAGCAACATGCTTGAATTCAATTTGGGTGTCTAATTCTTAATTCTTTTTTTTAAAAATAGATTCTGAATTCCTTTTTTTAAAAAATACCTTTATTTTATTTTTATGTGTTGCTGAGGATCAAACCCAGGGCCTCATGTGTGCCAGGCGAGCACTCTACCATTGAGCCACAGCCCCCTGGGTGTCTAATTCTTATCCCCAAAATGCTCTGCCACCAATCAGCTGCATCCTAGAGGGCACATGACCTATGTTGCCAGTGCCTTAGCTTCCTTGATTGTAAATATGGGTAACACTGATGGTCCCTAACCCTACAGAAGCCATGTGTGACTTCATTGGCACTGTTCCTGCAAAGTGAAGAGTGCAGATTGAGATACTTAACGACTGATAAATGTCAGCATTTCAGCATTGTTACCATAGTTATCAGTATTAGAACCAGAATTTTTTTTTTTTTTTTTTAGTTCTCGGTGGACACAACATCTTTGTTGGTATGTGGTGCTGAGGATCGAACCCGGGCCGCACGCATGCCAGGCGAGCGCGCTACCGCTTGAGCCACATCCCCAGCCCCTAGAACCAGAATTTGAACTAAAGTCTGTGGTTTAGAAACTAGTTTGTAGAGCAGAGGAAAGTCTGGCCCAACTGTTTCTGGTTCTCTAACAAGTTTTATTCTTTAGGAGCCCACTAGATCATGGGCAGAGGAGAGTGAGTGTGGGGTAGGAGTCAGTCAGTCTTCTGGGGGCATCTCCTCTGTGGGTTTCCACTTGCCCATTCCAAGCCCTAAAGCCTAGGTCTTTTTCACCCTTGGTGTGTTGCTCCCGATGGCTCCAACTTGGAGGTGTAGAGGCCTACTGGATTCGTCCTTGAGGGCTTGCCCCTAATAGACCCATGTCAAGCATCAGGGTCTGGGATGGTGGGAGTAGGAGTATTGATGTTGAGAGCATTTAAGGGACAGGAATAGGAATGGAAATGCGGTTCCCCCTTCCTCCCTTGGAAAAGTACGTTGGGGAGCTGAGTAAGACAATGTGTGTCTGGAACAAAGGGCTGATGTTCATTCAGGGTCTTGGGGACTGCTAGTTTCTGAAGTGTGACCCAAAGATTATGGGCAGAATGCAGGAAGGACTTTCTGAAAACCAGGGCTTTGCACCAGGGAGGATCCTGGTGATGGGGACATCTGTTGGGCAAAAGTATATTCATGTTGTACTTGAAGTACAGGTAGCTGTCTAATTGAAACTGATGGATGACTGGGATCACCTTTCAATGATCCTTCTTGGATTATAGGCAGCAGAGGGCACCAGTTTAGCTCTGGATCCTCCTCTTCTCACAAGTGCCTGCACATCTACCCATGCTCAGGCACACTCACCCAGGTTCACACTGGCCCTGGTGTGAACATGCCAGGGTCCCCATATGCAATTCATGTATACATAGGTTGCAACACCTCACTTATAGTACACATGTACATACATGCTCATGCATATTATACACAAGTACATACTTGGACACCCAGACACACAAACATGCACCTGCACAGACACCCTGATGCACCCATGCACACATTAATACCATATACACACACACACACTTACACATGCACAAATGGGAAGACCCACAGACATTTGCTCTTCCTTCAGCTAACTTGTGTGTATTTGGACTTTCCATTTCCCATGAGGATAGGGCTACCGTTGTTCATTGCCAAGTCCTTCTAGAGAGCCGACTTTTGTTCAACCTCAGGGCTCACATGCCTTGTGCTCAGGAGGTGCACAATACATTTTTGTTTGGAATAATGTCTATGATGAATAATAACCATCATAATAAATACAACCACCATTTTTTTTAATATTTATTATTTTTTAGTTCTCGGCGGACACAACATCTTTGTTGGTATGTGGTGCTGAGGATTGAACCCGGGCCGCACGCATGCCAGGCGAGCACGCTACCGCTTGAGCCACATCCCCAGCCCACAACCACCATTTTTTAAATTTATTTTTTAGGTGTAGATGGACACAACACAATGCCTTTATTTTTATGTGGTGCTGAGAACCGAACCCAGGTCCTGCCCATGCTAGACACTAGCGCTCCACCCACTGAGCCACAATCCCAGCCCACAACCACCATTTTTTATTGAGTACCTGCTGTGTGCCTAAGACTGTACTACAGTTTCCAACTCATTGAAATCTCACATTCATTGAGACAAGTACTCTTGTAATTCCTGGTTAGGCTGGGGGAACTGAGGCTTAGAGAGAGCATTTTGAGAATGATGATGATGATGATAATAAATGATATTTCCTAAATACTTCCTGGGCCTCCTGCAGAATGCTAAGTGCACTTTTTCTTTTTTAAAGTTATGATCTCTCTATGTTGACCAGGCTGGCCTTGAACTCCTGGGCTCAAGTGATCCTCCTGCTTCAGCTTCCTGAGTAGTGGGAATAGAATTTTTTTTTTTTAATATTTATTTTTCAGTTGTACACAATACCTTTATTTTGGTTATTTATTTTTATGTGGTACTGAGGATCAAACCCAGGGCCTCGCATGTGCTAGGTGAGCACTCTACCGCTGAGCCACAACCCCAGCCCAGGAACTAGAAGTTTGTGCCCCACGCTCAGTGCATGCAGGGCAAACACTTTACCAACTGAGCTATATCCCCAGCCCTTAATCTTTCTTTTTAAAATTTTTTTTTTAGTTGTAGATGGACACGATATCTTTATTTATTTTTATGTGGTGCTGAAAATCGAACCAGTGCCTTCCATGTGCGAGGCAAGTTCTCTACCACTGAGCAACAGCCCTAGCCCCTCACTTGTCTTTCTAAGTCTGGGAGGCAACTATGGTCATCATTGCCATTTTGTAAATGAAGAAACAGATTTAGTGAGGTGGAATTGTCCAAGGCCACACAGCTAGAGAGTGGGGCGGTGGAGGTTTGAGTCTGCTCTGAGGGGTTACAGCAGGCCCTGCAATTGTATGGAAACAGGTCTCAGGGTGGGGACCTGGGAGTGAGGACTCCTCCCATGGCTAGCAATGACCTTGATTCTGGGGTCCCCATCCTCTGAGCCCATGCTCAGCTGAGGAATGTCCTTTTTCAAGGTGAACTGAAAGCAGGTCTCTGGAGCTTTAAATCATGAGAGTCATTCCTGTTTTGCAGAGGTGGCTACTGGAATCTAGGTAGGTAGAGCCAGTCCCCAAGGCAGGGCCACCAGTCATGCAGGTCTCAGACTCAGGTCTCCTGCCTTCAGGTTACTAGTGTTTCTGCCAGGGCCAGCAGTCTTCAGATCATTTCCTAACAAAGCCCTGTCCAGTTTCCTTCCCTGTCCTTAGGTTCCTGAAATGTAACTGAGGGCAGAAGCAGGTGAGGGGCAGGTGCAGATTCTGGGAAAAGCCACCTTAACACTGACCTGCATTGAACACTCACTTTGTGCCAGGCATGGTGCTTGTGTGTGTTTGTGTCTCAAAACAACAATAAAGAAGGCTGGGTTGTGGGGAGAATACCCTACTGAGAGAACAAATAGCACCTCAGAGGCCTGAAGGTGGCAGGAAAGCAGCCTATCTGCATAGCTCAGGACCATCAAATTTGGGGCTGGGGATGTGGCTCAAGCGGTAATGTGCTCGCCTGTCATGCGTGCGGCCCGGGTTCGATCCTCAGCACCACATACCAACAAAGATGTGTCTGCCGAAAACTAGAAAATAAATATTAAAAAATTATCTCTCTCTCTGTCTCTCACTCTCTCTCTAAAAAAAAAAAAAGACCATCAAATTTGGCAGAGGGTGGAGTATGAGGGGAGAAAGGGGGGGTGGGGGCAGGACAGGGTGTTCATTCAGGGCACTGCAGGCCAAGATAAGAGAGAGGCTCAACCTAGTGGTATGGGGACCAATGATCCAGCCTGCCATCCACCTTTCACATGGTACTTTCCAAGACTCTCATATCAGTCAGATTCACCTGATACCTCTGGGCAGTAAAAGAAGCAGGGGTAGCTGGGTGCGGTGGTGCCCATCTGTAATCCCAGCTACTTGGCAGGCAGAAGCAGGATGATTGAAAGTTCAAGGCTAGATTTAGCATTGCAGCAAGATCCAGTCTCAAAACAAAACAGCTGGGCACAGTGTAATCCCAGCAACTCCGGAGGAGGCTGAGGCAGGAGAATTGCAAATTCAAGGACAGCCTTAGAAATTTAGTGAGGCCTTAAGCAATTTAGCAAGAACTTGTCTCAAAAAATAAAAAGACCTGGGGATGTAGCTCAGTGGTAAATAGCTCCTGGTGCAATCCCCTATACAAAAAAGAAAGAGAGAGAGAGAGAGAGAGAGAGAGAGACAGACACCTAGGGTTGGGATCACCACACCCATTTTTCAGATGAAGAAATTGAATCTTGGTGCTGGTCCCTTTTACCTGGCTGGCAAGAGGGACCTGAGTCTGGGCCCCAGACTTCTTCTGGCCAATATTGTACTGAAGGCCTGGACTATTTGTGGGACAGTCTGTGTAAGTTCTTGGAAGATGGCATGGGGGTAGGATAGGGGTGCAGTCTGGCTGGGAACTCCCTGGGGGTACAGAGGGAGGGTAAGGATCTCCCTTAAAGCTCTACATGAGGAAGGACTGCTGCCACCTCCCCTTGCAGTCCATCCTCAATTGCTAGCTACGGTGAGTCAGCCTGGATGAAGTCACCCACTTCCGCGCAGCCGGTGCCCCCTGACCTGGGAGGCGCCTGCCAGGGGCACCAGTCGAGCCTCAGAGCCTCAGGAGGGCTGGGCAGCTTTCCAGGTCGTCCGTCACAGTTGATTTAGGGGGGCTGGAGGTGTTCAGAGCCATCAGAAGCAACTGGGCATCTGGGGTCTCAAGGCCTGTAAGCAAGGCAGTTCCTTGAACTGTTGCCTGGGAGTCTGCTGTGATTCGCTGGGGACTGAGTTCATCAAAATCAGTTTATGCCAAAGGAAATTAATTTCTGTCTATCTGAGGTGGGTTGTGGGGAAGGGAGGGTGGCTGTGACAGCACCGCCCGGAGGGCTCAGGATCCTACACTGTAGCCTTGATGCTGCTGGTCCATAGGCAGGGAGCCTCAGGCCAGAAGCCCTGCCCATTCTAGGATGGTGAATAATTGAGGCTTTAAAGGTGCCTCCTACATTGGGGGACTGAAACCCAGATTTTGAGTTGGGTGTGGTGGTGCACGCCTGTAATCCCAGAGGCTCAGGAGGCTGAGGCAGGAGGATCCCAAGTTCAAAGCCAGCCTCAGCAACTTAGTGAAGCCCTAAGCAATTTAGGAAGACCCTGTCTCAAAATAAAAACACAAAAAAGGGCTGGGGATGTGGCTTAGTGGTTAAGTGCCCCTGGGTTCAATCCCTGGTGCCCCCCAAACAAACAAACAACAACAAAAAAACACACAGATTTTTCCCTTTATTAATTCTTTCCTTCCTCTCTTGTTACCCCCTCTCCTTTTTTCCTTTCTCAATTTTACAAGTATTTATTGATCACCTGTTATACGTCAGGCACTGTTGATATATGATGGGGGCACAATGGTGTAGTATAAGACAGAAAAAGTCCTGTTCTTATGGAGCATGCATTCTGGTTAGCTGAGACCAGCAAACTAGTAATAAATTAATAGGAAATACCAGACAGAAGAGACAGCTAGGAGATGGGGCCAGTTTACCCAGCAAGGTCCAGGAAGACCCCTCTGCAGGGGAGATCGGTGAGCTGACATGAGTTTCTAGAACACCATTTGAGTTGTGAAACCCATTTCTAAAAGTCCAGATTTGTGGCTGGTGCAGGTGCTGGAGCAAGAGAAGAGGAAGCAGCAAATGTTCAGGCTGGGACTCTGGTGAGGGCCCCCCATGGAGGCGGAACTGCTGCCTGTACCCACCTGTGCTTCTCAGCCTGGGCCTGGCTGGGTGGCATGGTGGTGGTGGTGGGGTAAATGGCTGTGCTTCCTTGAATATATGTCTTACTAGGAGAAGGCTTCAGAACTCTCATACATTATTTTTATCAGCAGCAACTGTAGATTTCTTATGGGGGGGTGGGTTCACAAGGCTAAAGATAAAACAAGATGTCAGAGAAACCTTGGGTGGAGAATATGCTTTCTCCCTGGGCTCCTTTGTGGTGAGGACCCAGCCCAGTTTGTGTGTGTGTGTGTGTGTGTGTCTGTCTGTCTGTCTGTCTGTTAGGAGCCAGTAATTCTCAGTTCTTGAGTGATTGTTTTAGTCTGGACACAGTGCCTTTCTGTGAATCCTCAGATCAACCCTGGTAGGCAGTCTATTGTCATTCCCATTTTACAGATGAGCAAACTGAGGCTTGGAAAGAAAAGAGTTTGCAAAGGCACCACAGCTGATCAGGGCCAAACAGGATTCAAATCTGCAGCCTGAGCCATTAATTGCCACTACTGTGGGAATTAAGTCCAATGCCTTTCCTGGAGTTGCAGCCCCAGTCTTATCTGCTCTGGATCTGCTTTCCTTTATCTTGTACCCCATAGAGCGGGTAGGAAGCCCCCTTGCTGCTTGCAACAAGTATCCAGGTTCCCACCTCAGAACCTTGCCTGTGCTGCCCCCTCTACCTAGGGTCCTTTGCCTCCCCACCTGTTTGTTGAAACCCTAACCATTTTTCATGGATTCTTCCGCTTCTTGCTCTTGCAAGAAGTCACATGCTTATTCCCACAAGCAAGGGCCCCTGCCCTTTACTGCTTATGCCCCTGAAGATCTATTTGTACTGCTCTCTGAACCCTTATTGCACACATTTGTGTGCCTAGCAGTTAAGTATGACAGGTCAGGATTGAGACTCCATTTTTTTTTTTTTTTTTGTACTGGGGATTGAACCCAGGGACACCTAACCACTGAGCTGTATCCTCAGCCCCTTCTTTAAAAAAAAAAAAAAATTATTTAGAGACAGGATCTCTCTAAGTTGTTTAGGGCCTCACTAAACTGAGGCTGGCTTTGAATTCACAATCCTCCTGCTGCAGCCTCCCAAACCACTGGGTTTACAGGCATGTGCCACTGCGCCTGGCTTAGAGTCTTGCTTTTAATCACAGATTAGCACTGTGATGTGGGAGGACACCGACTCTGTAAGCCTCTGTTTCTTCATTAGGAACCATGAGGTTATAGTGGGAAGCCGGTAGATGATGGATTAAAATTGCTTACTTACTTAGCACTGAGTCAATGACAACCATTGCTACATAACTCTTCCTGCCTCAGTTTCTTCATTTATAAAATAGGGTAAATACACTGATTTAATGCTGTTTTGTAGGGTGGTCATAAATGACGGCAAAGGGCATCCACATCCACAGTGCCTGGCACAATTAGCGAGAGCACAGCTAGGGATCCATCATCTTTCTCTCCCTATCAGACCTGGCCCAGGGCTTTGTGGCTTAGGGCATTTATTTATTTATTGGTTTTTCAGTTGAATTTGAAGTGGCTTTACATATCCCAGGGCTAGGGATCTTTTTTTTTTTTTTCCCCTCCTTGTACTGGGGATTGAACCTCTGAGTGCCTTCCCATGGAGCTACATCCCTGACCCTTTTAATTTATTTATTTTTATTTCGAGACAGGATCTCACTAAATTGGTTAGCACCTCACTAAGTTGCCGAGACTTGCCTTCAACTTCTGTTCCTCCTGCCTCAATCTCCTGAGTTGCTAGGATTACAGGCATGTACCACTGTGCCTGGCTTCTAAGGGCTATAGTCTTACCTTCAGTTTAGGTGGCCCTCACGGTGGTGGGAGAAGGGAAATGACTTGAAGGTCCTTGCTGCCTGTGAAATCTGGCATTCTTCATTTTACGTAGGCCACTTTTAGAAAATTTGCCCATTTTTATTGATTTGTAACCTATCATTTACATGTAAGCAGCAGCTGTACATAGAGCTTTAAGCAAGGTCCCAGCCTCCTACACAGAGTGCTGCCCAAGTTCATCCTGAGCAGGAATTTGGGAGCTGCTTCTGCTCTCTCTCTCTCTCTCTCTCTCTCTCTCTCTCACACACACACACACACACACACACACACACACACACACACACACGCTGAGCATGCACAACCTGCCATGTGGAGTAGACCCAGGACCCTTTCGCAGAGGCTCTGTGTAGTCACAGGTCTGAATGGCATTAGCAGAAGGGAGGAGTGGGCTAGGAATGCACTCTTGGGAGAGGAGTCAGTTCTCAGGGCCAGGGGACTCTTCTCTCAGATCTGCACTCTTTCTTGCCCATTCTCCAAGATACTCTTTCAGTCCAATTTCAGGGCTAGAAGATTGAGACTGGAGTGCCAGGGACCCCCATCAGGGGACATTTCCCTCACCTGGGATATGTTGGGAAATGAGACTGATTTTGCTTTGAAAGAGCAGAGACGGTTCATGGGAGGCGGCTAGATGGTTGTTTCTCCTTTTAGGGGCTGTCAAGAGGGCAGTACTGTGTAAGGGCTGTATTGTCGTGACACACGACAAAACCAGTCAGGGTCACTCCAGGTGAACTGGGCTGGCACAAAATAATCACACAGAGAAATACTTTTCCTTGGGTTCTGTGACGGCTCCTCTGCCCCAGCTCCCACAAAGGAGGCAAGGCAGGCAAGAAAAGAGAGCGAGCATACCTCGAACCCGGTTTTATTGGGGAGAAGCCATTCAAATGAGGCAAGGGGTAGGATTACGAAGGAACAGGTGAGTATAGCTCAACCCCACCGGGTGACGCCTACTACTGGAGCCACCCCTCATCATCCAAGCGGAGGTAAAGCCTAAGTTATTGTGGGGTGCAATAATTGTTCAATATCTCTTGCTCAGGACTTAAGGGCATATATTTCCACAGCGGCTCCCAAACTATAGTCTAGCCCTCCTGGGTGCAGATGCCCCCCTCTACCCAAAACTTTCCACTGACTACGGTCTGAGCAACCGTTTGGAAGCATTAGGTGGAAGCTTGAGAAACTAACCAGTAGTATGGAAAATTGGGTGCAAGGAGAGCAGTGAGTAGCAGATCCTTAAAAGACCGTGTCTTTTTGGTTAATGGTGCCTAAGAATTTCAAGAGACGCTGGACGAAGTGATGCATGCCTGTAATCCCAGAGGCTCTGGAGGCTGAGGCAGGAGGATTGTGTTCAAAGCCAGCCTCAGCAACTTAATGAGGCCCTAAGTAACTCAGCGAGACCCTGTCTCTAAATAAAAAAATACAAAAGGGCTAGGGATGTGGCTCAGTGATTAAGTGCTCCTAGGTTCAATCCCTTGTAGCAAAAACAAACAAATAAACAAATTACAAAAAAAAAAAATAGGATTTCAAGAGAACTTTCCTGGAGGAAGGTCATGGAGACCTGAGAGCAGCTGGGCCTCCAGGTGTCCCTGTGGAACCTGGTAGCCCCACTCTTCCTCCCTCCCAGTTTTCCAAATTCCCCTGTACCTAGGGACAGCAGAGGCCTTACCGAGTGACAGAGCAGATGGTGTATGGTGTGGGGAGGAGGGAACTCCTTGGGCCTTTCTGGGCAGACTTGACCTCTTCCCCATCCTTTAGGTGCTTTCTGTTATTCAGTCAACAATGTTCTTTGTGCTCCAGGAGCCAAGAGTTGTGCCAGAGACTGGGCTCCTGGGCCCTAGGGGTTAAAAAAAAATGGTGTGAGCCCTCAAAGGGCTTACCTTCAAGAGAGGGGAGCCAAAGGAGGAGGGAAGAGGAGGGGGAATCATAAACTGAAATCAATTTCCATGCATGTGAGTTTGTTGGGATGACCCAACTATGTGTAACCATAAAGTTCAAATAATATAAAAACTTTGATATATACACACCAAACCAACCAACCAACCAACCAGAGAGAGGGAGAAGCTACACTAGTATAGCTGAGAGATGGCTAAATCTCAGCTGGATTTGGATTGGGAGTGCTCACAGCAAGATCCCTAAACTGGTCTGAGAGACAGAGATGGGAGAAGACTGCCTGGGGGAAGTGAGGCTGGGTTCCAGCTACAGGTCCATCACTGACTGACTGTGTGACCTTGGAAGAGTTAACCTCGCTGTGCTTTATTGTCCTCAACTTTAAAAATGGAAATCATTGGCTGGGCGGTGGTACAAATCTGTAATCCCAGCTACTCAGGAGGCTGAGGCTGGAGGATTTCAAGTTCAAGGCCAGCCTCAGAAATTTAGTGAGACCTTATTTCAAAACCAAAAGGACTGAAGACTTAGCTCAGTGGTAAAGTGCTCTTGGGTTCAATCCCCAGTACCAAAAAAAAAAAAAAAAAAGGCGGGGGGGGGTCATTAGGCTGGGAGTGTAGCTCCCTGGTGGGGTGCCTGCTCTCTTGTGATAATCACAGCACCTATTTCAAAGGTTTGCAAGGATTCAGTGAGTTGGTACCTGTATATCTCTTAGAACAATGTTGACACACAGTGCTCTGTAAATGTTAAATAAAAAATAAAAATAGCTACCACTTAGATGAGTAGGACACGTGTCAAGCAGATGGACAGGAGAGAGTGTCCCAGGCGGAGAACAAAGGCCTGGGTATAAGAAAATAGGTTCCCCCAAGGAGCTTTCCTGGTGCTCCTGACTGTTGACTGGTCTAGAACGTGGGCTGGCAACTGTGCCCCTTGCCTCCACTGCCATGGTGTGGTCTTCGGGGCCTGTCAGGTCTGACCTGAGATTTGGGGCCCCAGGTCCAGCCTGGACATCACGTCCGTTCTCCAGCACCACCCAGACTCCACGTACTGGGCATCCTCTGGAACTCCCAGTTGAGGAGCTCCTGGCAGGCCAAGGGCCAGGAGGACTTCCTGGGGGAGGTGGTCTCTGAACAGTGTCCTAAAGGAAAATAAAAAAATTCTCCAGATCAGGGAAGGGGAGGGAGAGAGCGCTAAGCAGAGGGAACAACCTGCATCAATGTTGAGAGAGAAAAAGAGCCTGCCTCCCAGGGAGGCAAAGCAGGAAGAGCCAGCGGGTAAGCACTGGCCCAGGAGTCCTCTTTGGGCAGGTTTTGTCAGGACCTTTGGAGTGTCCCCTTCTGGCCCTCTCGCCCAAACACTGCAGTGGTCTAAAAGGTTAAAGTCCAGTCTTGCTCCAGGGCCAACCCAGGAGCTGGGGGTAGGGGCACCAATTGCCCAGGTCCCTCCCTCCCACTCCAGAGCTGGGAGTGTTTGGCAAAGCAACAACGCAGCCTTTGTGTCCCTCTGTGGGTCCAGGCACGTCTGGCCCAGCCTAGGCGGCTGCTGGTTTCACTGCCCTGTGATCCTGGCCAGGCAGTGCAGGGTGGGGCGGGAAGGGTGTGTGTCCTCAGGGTCCCCATTGTAACTGCCTTGTGTCCCTGCATCCCTACCGGGTTCCCCAGTTGGGGATGCCCGCTCCATGGTCCATAGGTGTGTTGAGGGGCTGGCAGGACCTATGGCAGGTAGCAGGGGGCAAGGGTTTGCATAGAGGTGGGGGGGGGTGGGGGAGCCAGGCACATACCAGTGTTCCTCTGTACCACAGCCTGTGGCCATGGGGTATCCCAGGGTGAGTCTGTGAGTGTGCCTTTGGATGAGGTTGTGATCAGGGTGTGAGGGGTCTGGGCTTGAGCACATGAGCGGCCCCCAGCCTGCTCAGAACAGAGCACTGCTGTCTCCACTGCGCCAACAACAAGGCCTCTCTCTCAGTGCATAATGTCCCCTCTGTATTGTCTGTTGCATGGCTGCGGTGACGATAATTTTAAGGCCCAAATCCTTCTTGTGGGTGGGGGCGGGGGAGGATGGAGGCCTTCTGGGAAGGCAGGAGCTCCAGGGCAGGTTTCAGCCCTAAGTGTGGGGAGGTCTGTTGTGTGGTTGGGGCCTCCCCCTACATACTTGAAACGCCTAAGGGCAGCACAGGGAAGGCAGGGACTCCCAGAATCCTCTGCTAGAACCCCCAGAAGTTTGAGGTCCTCATCCTTCTCCAGGCCCTTTTTGCTGATTCTTTACACCCAGAGTGGGTCGGAGGACTCTTCAAAGGAACTTGCTCTGGTGGCCCCTTTAGGTCACTGCCAGCCTCTGCAGACCTGTGTTTTCTCCATGTTTATCCTTGGTCTTTCTTACTGTGGAAGCAAGGCCCGCAGTTATCCGCTTTTTTGTTCTCAGGACTCCCTTCCATGCTTAGTAACCACCAAGGTTTACAGGGTTCTATCCATCAAGATTCACCATCATGGGGCTGGGAATGTGGCTCAAGCGGTAGTGCGCTCACCTGGCATGCGTGCGGCCCGGGTTCGATCCTCAGCACCACATACAAAGATGTTGTCTCCACCCAAAACTAACTAAATAAACATAAAAAAAAAAAAAAGATTCACCATCATTAGACTGGGGGTGTGTGTACTCAGTGGTGGGGGGCAAACAGCATGTACAAAACCCTGGGTTCCATCCCCAGCACCAAAGGGAATAAGCAAACAAACAAATAAATAAATATTTACCATATTAGAAATTAAAAAGCATTTATCACTGGGTACAGTGGCTCACAATTATAATCTCAGCAACTTAGGAGATGGAGGAAGTTCAACCCCAGAGTTGAACCCCTGAACTTTGAAAGCTGAACTTTCAGGTTCAGCAGGGTAGAGTATCCCGGGTTAAATCCCTACCACTAAGCAAACAAACAAATAAAAACATGTATTTGTTCATTTATTTTAAAATAACGAAAGTGTTGCTGGGCAGATGTAGCTCAGTAGTGGAGCATTTGTGCCAGGTCCTGGGTTTGATTCCTAGAACCACAGTAAATACATAAATCAAATTGCAGGGCCTGGGAATGTGGCTCAGGCGGTAGCGCGCTCCTCTGGCATGCGTGTGGCCCAGGTTCGATCCTCAGCACCACATACAAACAAAGATGTTGTGTCTGCCAATAACTAAAAAATAAATATTAAAATTCTAAAAAAAAAAAATTGCATTACAGGTTATATATAATACATTTTTATGAAAAGTAACTTCATTTTCCAGAATGAAACAAAATTAGTAAGAAGAGTGGCCTTCACTTCATACTTTTGCAAATCTTATTAATATCTAGCTTAATATAGCAAAAAGACCCTTTGGAGTTGGGTTAGATTCTCATATTTCCTTTTGTTTTCAATGTTGTTTATATATATATATATGTGTGTTATTGAAATATCTGAAAAGAAAAACATGACTTTACACAGATTTATAGTTGAAAATGTAAAGAATATTTTAATAACCTTTTTAGATCATTTAATACTACACCAAAACTTTACAAGTGATAGATTTCTAAAAGTTGGTTGTCATTTTCAGTCTGAAACTCTATCAATGAACTTTTCATTATGTTACTTTTCAGTCCATTTGTCTAACTAGGATTTTGAAAGAGGGGGAGAGAGAGAGAATTTTTTTTTAATATTTATTTTTTAGTTATCATCGGACACAACATCTTTGTTTGTATGTGGTGCTGAGAATCGAACCCGGGCCGCGCTGCATGCCAGGCGAGCGCGCTACCGCTTGAGCCACATCCTCAGCCCTCTAACTAGCATTTTGAATAGATTTTTTAGTCACAACTTTATAACATCACACATTGGTCATTTAGGAAAATTAGTTCACTGAGTTATGCAGCTCTCTCAAATGTTAACACATTTTATTACACTGTATTAAATAATCACATTCATTGATATCACTTCCAGAAATGTTCAGAACATCAGAAATGTTCCAGAACGTTGTTGAGTTTATGGTGATGTATTCAAGTACAGTACTCCAAAATTCAAATTTCTACTTGAAATATAGAATATTATGATCAGCAACAAATACTGGTTAGTTGTTTTCTTTGAAGTGACTGACTCATTTCATTATTTTTTGAGAGAATACCTGCCAAATATGCAAGTCTAAAGTCTGTCAGTCTTTTTCTTAAATACTGAGACTGTTTCTTGCTAAGTTGCAGAGGCTGGTGCAATCCTCTTGCCTCAGCCTCCTGAGTAGCTAGAATTATAGGCCATGTGCCAGTGTATGTGACCAGATTTTTTTTTTTATTAATGTAAGTGACTGAGAGTGACAAAATTCTATACTCCTGAACACAATTTAGTGTTATTGCTTTTATTTGTGTTAAGGCATCAATAGTTTTACCCACTGTTGCTTTCGCACTATAAGTAAATGTCAACCACAGTGATGTCTTCGTATCATTAATAACATAATTTTGATCTCACCTACCCCTGAAAGGGTCTAGGAGGCTCCCAGGGGTCAATGGAAACTGCTCTGAGAATCACTGCCTGCTTATTCTGTCTCTTCTACTTTCAAGGAGATGGGTCCTGTCTTACTTATTTTACCAGTTAGAATACTAACGCTCAGCAGAACCCACATAGTTCCCCATCTCTCATTCCAGCACAGATGTGAGAATCTTTTTTCCCTGTCAGGAATTGGGGAGGCTTCTGAGGGGAGGTTCCACTGATTTTGATGGATGGGTAGGGTGCTGAAAGGTGGAAATGCATTCTTGTTAGAGGGAAAAGCATTGACAAAGGCTTAGAGAAAGAACAGAGGATGGGGTTAGAGAACCAGGGGCTTCAAATACCAGCTCCAAGGCATTAGGCATGACAGAGTGGTGGTGAGAGAGGGGAAGCAATGGGTGAGTTGTGCACAAAGAGGCCCTGCTCCTTTACCAAGATTCCTTCCCAAGATGGCGGGCCTCAGGTTTGTGTCCTCAGGGAGGGCACTCAAATGGACTAGCCTTGGCTGGCAGAGCGTAGTCACCTGCCTAGAACTTTGCTAAACCTGCCTCTACAGGTTTTTGCACTGAAACTCAAATTGTCTTTTGCCTTTGTATTGGTATTTGTGGTGACAGAGAGTAAGCTTCACCCAGTTTCCTGTGCCCTGCTTGAGGGTACAGAGACTTGGGCAGAGGTAGGTACTAAGCAGGAAGATTGGTAGTGGGGACATGTTGGTGTGTGATTAGAGGTGAGGTTTTTTACTTCTTCCTTTTTTTTTTTTTTTTTTTTGTACTGGGGACTGAACCTAGGCGTGCTTTACCACTGAGCTACATCCCTAGCCCTTTTTATTTTAAGACAGGGTCTCACTAAGTTTCTTAGGCCCTCACTAAATTACTGAGTCTGGCCTCTATCTTGGGATGCTCAAGTCTCAGCGTGACAAACCATCACAGGCATAAGCCACTGTGCCTGGTGGTTTTGACTTCTTTACCACGGAAAACTGGCTTATTGCAGTCCCTGAAGCCTAGGCCCTAGTCTATGAAAGTGGGGATTGTAGATCTGAACCTGACCTGAGTCCAGACTGCTGTCCAGTTCTTCCAATGACCCTGTAACCCTACCTCAACCTGTCCCCAAACTGGTGGGGCTCAGCTCCTGACCAGGTCTGATATGGGGAGACAAGCTCAGCTTCTATGCAAGGCAGGCCTTACACACCTGTGGTGCATACCTATGCTCCTGAACTGTGTACCTGGGCCTGGATGAGCAGTACTAGGGATTAAACCCATAGGTGCTCCTTTTCTTTCTTTCTTTATTTTTTTCTTTTCTTTTTTTCTTTTTTTTTTTTTTTTTTTTTTTTTTTGTGGTGCTGGGGATTGAACCCAGGGCCTTAGGCATGCGAGGCAAGCACTCTACCAACTGAGCTATATCCCTAACCCAAGAACCCATAGGTGCTCTACCACATTACATGTTCATGGTCATGCTATGTGACTGTGTGGATAGGTACTACCCTTCTGTGTTTGTGACTGTGCATGTATGTTCTGCAATGCAGATGTTTATGAGCTCATGTACTTTGACACACACATTCACACACATTGAGTCGTGTATGTGTGTTTGTGCCTTCAGCTTGGTGATGTATATTTGCATACAAGTTTTGTGTATCTTTCTAGGGTGTGTCATTGTGACAGGCGGGTGTTTCTGTGTGATGGTTTGTCAGTATGTATCTTGGCCCAGCCCTAGAGGGCAGCTGGCTGAGGGGTGGGGGTGGGGACTGTGCTGGGGTAGGGGCCCACAGCCAGGAGGTTTGACTGGGAATAGACATATCCTTACCTGCCCACAAAGCATCCCAAGCTCTCAAAGAGCCCCTGTCCAGTGTTACCACCCCTGGTCAGTAAGGGTGGTTGGCTGGGGAAGGGGGACTGAAGGAACCCAAACAACCGTAGCCCAATTCCTTCATCCTGTTGGCACCTGAACCTAATAGTGGGGCCCAGGGGCTGGAGATGTGGCTCAAGCGGTAGCGCGCTCGCCTGGCATGCGTGCGGCCCGGGTTCGATCCTCAGGACCACATACAAACAAAGATGTTGTGTCTGCCGATACTAAAAAATAAATATAAAAAACTTCTCTCTCTCTCTCTCTCTAAAAAAAAAAAAAAAATAGTGGGGCCCAGGTCCCTGCGCCTGCCCCCTACTGCTGCAAGCACTTTGGGTTATGAGGCTTGGGCAGGGGCCAGAAAAACTTGGTTTAGCTCTGTGACTAGCTTCAGCTCTTGAGCCACTGAGGCAGAGATGGCCCCAAGCCTTGTTAGGGCTGGGCTGCAGGGAAGACCAGCTCTACTGAGCCAGGCCTGATGTTAATCTCGTTAGATGAATCATTCATTCATCAAATATTAGTTAATGAATTTTTTGTTTTGTTTTTGTTTTTTGATGATGCTGGGGATTAAACCCAGCATCTCACACTCACAGAACTATACCTTCAGCCAACAAATATTTATGGAGCATACACTATGTTCTGGACCCTGCTTTGGGTGGTGGGAACCCAGCAGTCTTCTCAGTGAATTAGGGGTGAGCAGTACTAGGGATTGAACCCATGGGTGCTCTACCACTGAGCTCCATTTCCAGACTTTTTAAAAATTTTATTTTGAGACAAAATCTGGCTAAATTGCCAGAGTCTGACCTCAAACTTGGGATCTTCCTGACTCAGCCTCCCAAGTAGCTGGGATGACAGGCATACACCACCATACCTGGATGCTATTGTCCTTTTTACAGATGATGAAACAGATCCAAAGTCATCACATTGAAGTTGAGATTTGAAACCAGGCCTGCCTCCTGCCAGAACCCTATCCCCTGCCTCACACATATGCAGTCTGCCCTCGATGTTCACATTTACAGCTCATGGAGTTAGGACCAACCAGCAGGACTAGTGGGTGAGTGGATAGGGCTAGACCAGCCTTGGGCTCCCAGCTATTGGCTGATGCAGGAGGGTAAGGACAGCAACTAAATAGAGTTCCTAGGAGTCCTATAGGAAAGGTGGGTTGCTTGGGGTAGGCACAGAGGTGGCAAGATGGAGATGGAGGTGTGGGGAGTGGATGCCTCATGTCTCCTCACCTGCTTTGTGATCTCTTGGGTCCCGGCTTTTCTCTGACCCTTAGCTTCATCATCTGTAAAGTAGGTACAATAACTGCCCCCTCCCAGTGGTGCAAAGCTCATGGCATGGTGCCTAGCACACAGTAGGGCATTTGGGGGTTGGGGCAGAGCTGGAAGTAGGCAGGGCCTCCTTAGGGCTCTCTGCTGAGCCCCAGGAAATGGGCAGAGGGTAGGGAGGAGGAGGCGCAGATGTGCGCTTGTCTCACACGAGCAGCCACATTTAGCCACTGAGTCGGGACTGAAATATTCCTGAGGGAGAAGAACCCTGAGGCTTCAGGGCGGCAACGGCTCGTCAGTGGGGAGCGGGGAAGGGATGTTGTCACCATCTGCCTCGTGTCTGTCTGTGACTAAAATAATACTGGGGTGAGACTCGCCGCAGGCACGGGCCCAGCCGCAAGGTTCCCCAGAAGAGGGAGGGGCTAGGGGTGCTGGAAACCTTGTGGGGAGCAGTGGCAGAGAGGGGCCCAGGGGGGCAGCTCTTGGCTAGCCAGAGCCCTGATCCTGCTTTCCTCCTGAGGGGCCACAGGAACCCATGGGGGATGTACAGGCAGGGACACTCTCCTGGGGGGATAAGCCTCATGAGTACAGGACCATGGGACCCCCAGACCTGGCCGGAGTCTGTGGCAGAGGGGAGACCAGGCATGTGCTGAGATCCCACGAAGCAGGGGCAACAACAGAACAAAGCAGGAGAGACAGACCAGTTTCCTGATTCAGCTTCTAGGGGCTTCTCCATAATACTGAAACCAGAAAACATAGCAAGAAGCTATTTTAATTTCAGCCAACGTGTAAGTTTCGGGTCTATGGTTTACTGTGGTTTTTATTTTGAATCAAATATGGAGGATGTTCCATAATCTCCTCAGGGCTCAGGGCTCTGGAGACAGAATGCCCGTCGTTCACCACTGGCATAGAAGTCAACCGCCAATTGCCTGTGTTAGTACCCTTGGGCCCGGGCAGGTGACCTTCAGGTCAGGACATATCTGGGAGACTGACACCTGGCCTCTGGGTGAAGCAGCCACGTTCTGATCTCTTGCGTAAGCAGACACAACCAGTTGGGCATTTTTGTTTTGGCAGCAAGAACTGGCCCGTGACCTCATTGGTTGATTTTAACTATAGATGCATGCCAACTGCCATGCTGCCAAGACACAGGACTGCACCTGAGCACCTACTGTGTGCAGGCCCTAAGCTGGGGTAGGCTTAGTCCATTCTCAGCATATAAGGTAAGGAAGTGTGTAAGACATCTGGGTGCCAAAAGGTTGGTGGGGTCAACAAGGGTCGCTGCGTTTGGCAGGAGACCATGGCTGTTGTCCTGAAGGTGGTGGCAGTTGCAGTGAGCCTTGAAGAGGAGACAGCAGCAAAGGAGAGAAGGGAGGACACCCAGGCAGAGAGAGAAACACTGACCACTGCTGTGAGGCCGTCTCTCTTTGTGGCAAGAGGGTCCACATCACACTTTTAGCAGTGATGAGCACTTCCTGAAGGCCAGATTGCATACTAACTGATTGATTTTATTATTACTATTACTATTACTATTATTATTAGGATTGAACTCAGGGGCACTTGACCACTGACCACCTCCCCAGCCTTTTTTCTATTATTATCTTCTTTTTTATTTAGAGACAGGGTCTCATTGAGTTGCTTGGGGCCTTGCTAAGTTGCTGGAGCTGGCTTTGAACTCATGATCTTCCTGCCTCAGCCTCCTGAGCTGCTGGGATTAAAAGTGTGCACCACCGTGCCCACCAGCTTATTTACTTATTTTTGGTACTGGGGATTGAACCCAGGGGAAATTTACCACTGGCTACACCCCCAGTCATTTTTTTTGAGGGGGTACCAGGGCTTGAATCAGGGGCACTCAACCACTGAGCCACATCCTCAGCCCAATTTTGTATTTTATTAGAGACAGGGTTGCTTGGAGTCTCGCTTTTTGCTGAGACTGGCTTTGAACTTGTGATCTTCCTGTCTCAGCCTCCTGAGCTGCTAGAGTTACAGGCATGTGCCTCTGCACCCGGCTACTCCTAGTCATTTTTATTTCTTAATTTGAAATAGGGCCTGGCTAAGTTGCCCAGGCTGGCCTTGCACTTGTGATCCTCCTGTTTCAGCCTCTCTGAATCACTGGGATTATAGTCATGTGCCACCATGCCTGGTCCACTAACTGCTTTATGTGTGTTTTCCTAGGCAGTCCTTACCCTTATACTGACTTATAAAGTCAGTATTTTCTGAGCCCAGTGAACACTGATGACACTGAGGGTCAGAGAGTTCTGGAAACTTGTGTAAGAGGAAGAGGCCTAGCCTCCAGTTATTCTGGGCTGCCCTTGCACAATGCCTCATTCATCAGGCTGCAACTAAGAACCTACTAGGTACAGGTGCTGAGTGAGGGAACTTACTGGGTTCAAGCCCCAGCACACCCAGCATCCTCAAATGGCTGACACCTCTCATCTCCATTTGGGCACAGTGACCAAAGGGACCTCTCTTTCTGAGTATATTTATAGTGGGGACAGGGGTGCAGGTGGGAGTCTAAAGGTTCCTGTTTTGCAAGCTTGACCAAGCATCCTCCTTCTCAGCCTGTTTCCTCCTCTGTGAAGGCTGCATGATTCCTGTGGTAGAGGCCCAGGTGAAGACTGAAAGAGAAAGCATACAAGATAGATCCTCTGTGAGTTCCACCAGCCTCCAAACTGGGTGGACTCACCTTGCAGCACTGGGAGGGATCTTCCCAGAATAATCCAGTCACCAATCTTTCCCTGCAGCTGACAGGCCGCAGCCACCACAGCTGCCACTGCCCTGAATTATTCAGGAGCCTCCAGGCCTCCATGGCAGCCCTTCCCCTCTCCCTGCACACCAGGCTGTCAACGAGGCCTCTGAGCCTCTGTCAGGAGCTGCTGACCTCAGGGCCCTAGAATTGCAGCCTGTTCAGGTGCAGCCATGACTGTGATAGGGTGAGGGTGGGTGTGAGTGGAGCTGAGTGTGAAGGAGTGACATTGAGTGTGTGAGAGCATCAGGGTGTGAGCATGTAAGCGTGTATGTGAAGCATGATTGTGTATGACTATGTGAGAGCAACCGAGTGTGTGAAAGTATGTGGATGATAGTGTAATGAGCGTGTGACTGTGCGTACAAGAGTGATCGTGTGTGAATGTGAGGACTGTGTACTTGAGTGTGAGTGAGCATGGGTGCAAATGGGCTTTTCTGTGTGTGAGTGTTTTGGAGTCTATGCTCTCCAGGGCCAGGGGAGTCAGGCTAGAGAGGGGTCCTTCTAGCTCAGGAGGACACTGTGATCTGGGCACCAAGTTCAAGCCTGGAGAGGGAGGGGGACTTGCCTTAGCTTCCGGTGTTGGACAGAAAAATAGGCAGTGGCTAGGTCAAGGGCAGGACCTGGAGTCCGTGGCTCTGTGGGGTCTCCTTTCCTGATGAATTGAGACCCTCAGAAGAGAGATAATCCCCTGCCATTTGTGCCTTTCCTCCTCCTGGGCCTGGGAGAGTGGAGAGTCCCTGTGGCTCTGCCTCAGGGTTCCTGTGTCTGTGAAGACGGTTGGAGAATGGCAGGGTGGAATTTCGGAACAGGGAGCCCAAGTGTGGGGAAGCTGGAGGAGGGCTGTGTTTGGTGTGTGTTGAGGTCTGTGAGTTGGTGTGAGGATGGGGGAGGCTGTTGCTTTTGTGTTTGTGACATTGTGTGTTTACAGGCTCTATGTATATCATCACTGGTGTGTGTGTTTGCTTGACCACACAGACATGTGTGATCTGTGTGTGAGAGTGCATGTGTGTATAAGTGTGCTGTTTGTGTGAGAGAAAAGAAGATGACTGACAGGGAGAAGGGAGGTGGGGCACACTCAACCACAGGGCTTCGTCCTTCCTCAGACTCTGCTTGGCACAGCCTGCTATCCCTCTGATGGCATTGGGATCACGCTGCAGGGAGTCTGATTACATGGCTTTGGCTGACAGAACTTCAGAGCCCCATGAGGGGCAGAGCCAGTTTGTGGGTGGATGAGGCTGGAGGAGAGACTTGATTATTTGGAGGTGTGCTCAGAGCTAGGGCTGCTGCAGAAAAATGCCTGGGTCCAAGTCAAGCACCTCTACTCACTGGAGTGAAGTGGGCCAAATCTCTTTCCTCTCTGAGCCTCAACTTCCTCATGAGAACATTGGGCCTGCACACTAAGTAACAGTCACCAAATATCCTACGAAACTGCCTTCTTCTCCGGGTTCTGGAAAGCTGGCCACTAGAGGCTGGGGAAGGTTAAATGACTCCTTCCTAAAGCCCTAATTTGTCCTACTGCTCCCCTCCCATCAGAGGGATGTGCATGCACACAAATGTGTAAGGCACATGGGAATGTAAGCTAGCAGGTCATTCTGTCCATCTCCCCAGCCCTTGTGGAGGGTCAGCCCCCAGCCCAGGGAGTGTTCTCCATTTTTCTACTCCTTCCCATGGTCAGAAGGAAAAATGGGGGAAGTCCTGCTTGTCCCCCCTCCAGTTTTACTTTCCCTCTCTGGGGTGAGGGGACCTAGTGTCCCTGCTGCCTAGTCCTGGGAGCTGGCTAGCTCTGCGGTTGGTGCCCCTCACTCCCATGCACCCGTCCTCCTGCAGAGCTGTGGCCTGGGCAGCTGTCCGGCTGAACGGGTTAGCAACACAAGACAGATGGCGAGGGATTATCTCAGCTTCTCAGAGCACCATGGCGGCTGCAGCCGGGTGGGGGAAAGGCTCTCACACTCTCCCCGTGTGTACACACACACACACACACACACACACGCACACGCACACACACATATAGCTCCCCACTTCTGTCCCAGCCTCCTGCTATTATGAGGTAGGCAGGGGGAGAGATGGGATTATGTGGATTTGTGAGAACCGTGGGACTTGGCAATCTTGTCCCTGCCCCACTCAGCTCCCAGACCACAGGCTAAACCAGCTGGGCCTTTGAGAAGGCTCTCCCTGGCCCTTCTTAGATCCTTTCTTTGCCTCTAGGATTTCTTTGCAGCTGCCTCCTCTGGGATGATAGGTTCAGGAGGTCATGACTTACAGGGAAGTCTAGGGCTCAGAGATGTGAGAGCTGTGCCCAGAGTCACACAGCAGATTGGGTCATTTGCAGGTTGAGCTCTGGTGGGTTGCAGGTGGTGGAATCTCCTAGATATCTGTAGGGTCTCTGAGTCTCTGCCAACAAGGTGTGTTTACTGCAGCAGCAAGGAGTCACAGGGTAGCTGCCTGCAGAGGACTCACAGGCACAGCCTCTGCTTCACACATACTGTCAGGCCATGGGTGAGGCGATTTGGAGTTTCCCCTACCAGAGCCAGGAAAGAGTAGGGTGGGGTCAGAGTGCTGCTAAAGTGAATTTTACCACCTGTGTCCCAATTTACCACAAGCAGTCAGTGGAGGGGCCTTCTCTTTAGTCTCAACCACAGACTGGGGGTGGGGGGGATCCACCCTTTGACAGCCCCCCACCCCCACAGTTCTGAGTCATCTATGCTGGGCCCCCCACAGGAGGGCTGTGGGTCAGGAAGCTGTGGCAGGATTTGAGAAGGGCAACCCCAGGATGGGGTAGGTGGGGCTGACAGTGAGAGAGAGAGAGAAAGGCCTAGGCCTCATGACAGAAAGTGGCCAAGTCCAGATCTCTTCCCCTCCCCAAGAGTGACTCAGGGTCTGCTGGACTCAGGAGTGTGGACCTAGGGGAGAGAGGGAAGATTGGGGTGGCCTGGCCCCATTCCCTGCACAGAGGTAACCCACTCATCTAGGACCTTGAGGCTTCTGTGTGTCATAGGGCTCCCAGGTGTTCACGTGTGCCTGTCCAGGTTGTCAGGGGAAACATGATCTCAATGTCAGGCTGGCCTGGGGGTCAGCAGAGTAACCAGTTGGGCCTACCTCTAAAGCTGCATTATTTGCAGCCTTGTAGAACTTGGTGACACCACCCACTCATAGTATTCCTGTAACGGACAAGATTGCATGCTGTGATATTGCCAACCCCCCTCTCCCAGCCATCCACCAAGTCATGGGATCGGCTCCTTTCATGCCATCATATGGCTTTTTACAGCCTGTCAGAACCAAAGCCCCTTTTCCCAACCTACAGTCTGAAATGACCCCTGACCACACACATCTGGGTATCCGGAGGTGGGCATATTAACCCACCATCTGGGTTCTGGCCAAGCTCCACCCACTTTGCTCCAGCTTCAAGTTGGTCATTTGTATTCCGGAGTTTGGGTAAATTTGTCTAAACTCCCCAATTCCCATCAGAGCTTGGGCTGGGAAGGGGAGCCCTACATGAAAACCGTCGGGCGTGTATTTGAGCCTCCCTCCCTCCCTCATTTATGGGACTTTTGGTTTTCTTAAGATTTCAAAGTAACAGTCTAAAGAGGCACCGTGAGAGCCAATCAGAGAGCCCATGTAAATAACGGCCCTCTGATTGGCTGTCTCCTTCACGCCCTTTACAAAACTTCAACTTCATCAACTCAGAGATTTTTCCCTCTGGCCTCCAGCGCCCCGCAGGAGGAGGGGCCGGGGTTCACCCGGGCCATCCCCCTGCCGAAGGCTGTCTGGTCTGCCAAGTGGGGGTTTCACTGGAACAGGAGAGGGTTAGTGCTCTGCTCTGACCCTGACCCTCGGGGGTTGATTCTGGCACAAAATGCCCGCGGGGGCGGCCTGGAGAGTGAGTCCTCCCTTTGTAGGACTGCGGCAGAGCCGGCTGCAGGCCGCGGGTATCGAGCTTGGCTGGGCCGAATCGATATTTGCCCGCTGGACTGATGCGCGGGGGAGGCGGCTCGACAGGGCCAGCTCTGCAGCAGAGTAATGGCCTTGCATCCGCGACCCCCCGCAATTCCTTTCATCCTACACTCCCGGGAAACCGAGGTGGGGAAATGGCGTAGGGGATCTAGGGAGCGGCCAGGGACAGTGACACTCCCTTTCTCTGGACCGCAGCCCTCGTGGTGGGGTGGGGGTAGCTCAGGGTCTTGCTCTGCACCCCAACCTCCACTCGTCCTCCCAACCTCCACTCGTCCCCCCAGCTCCACTGCCGTCCCAACCTCGAGGCCATTCCGGGATTTGTATCTCAGCCAGTATTTCGTCCCTAAGCCTTATCCTTAGCCTTCCTCCCACTTTCATTATGTCTCCTCTCTTCTCTATCTGGGGGTGTCTCTGTGCCTATCCATCTCCATCTTCATTTCTTTCTCTGCCTGTCTCTGTCTCTGTTCCTTGGTCTTTGCTCAGGTCTCTCCTCGCCTCTTGCTCATTTTCGCTTTTTCTCTTTGTCTGGATCCCTCTTCTCTCCCTCCCTTTACCCCCCCACCCCCTCCGCCACACACACACCTCACATCCCTGTTTACGACATCCCCAGGGCTGGCAGGTGGGCGGGGCTGCAGCAGAGAGGGGGTGAGAGAGGGAGACGCAGCCTCCCCCCCAGCTGTTAACCTTCACGCTTCAGGCCTCTGCGGATGGCAGAGGAGGGGGAAAGCCCAGCTGCCAGCTTGGCGGAGGTGACTGGGCGGGGGCTGGGGACTGCCCCTCCCTCTGGGCTCGTCTCTGGGGAGATCTGAGGCCGGAAGGAATGCGACGGAGGGCGCCCTCAGCAGAAGGAGGCTATTGGCAGATAGGTGGCCTCCTGGAGGCTTGTGCTGGCTGAGAGGGTGTCCAAAGGGGCCTCAGAACGGCGCCGGCCCTGCCCGCGGCCGGGCCGGACGTGGGGGCCGGCGTGAGAATCCCGCCCATCTGTGAGCCGGCCTCACGCCGTCAGACCCAATTTATCTCGCCGCCAAAGTTTCACAGCCATCTGCTCGAGTGGAACGGCTTCCAGCGCTGGCCCCACCGGGCCCCCCAGCCAGCGCAGGGATGTTTTCCAATACGACAGCATAGCGGCTCCCCCACCACCACCCCAAAGCAAGGAGGGGGTGTGGGGGAAGGCGGCAGAGCGCGGTGCGCGGGGCTGGCAGGCAGCCCTCTCCCGCGAGCGAGCCGACCCTGAATTTTAAGCGATTGATCGGGAAGCGCAGGCCGTTCCCATCACTTAGAGCAGCCAAATGCGATGGCGCAGGGATTTCAAGGGGCCTTTGCGGAGGCGATAATGAGGTCACCGTCACAGCGCCAGCCCGCGAGCAGGAGGGGGCGAAGGTCTGCGGACACATATATGTACACACGACTGTGAACACAGCTGCACCTATATCCACGTGACTCCTGGGCCCCAGCTCTGACTCAGAACTCAACATTTGGGCATGAGCTGAGTCGATTATCCCCTTCTTGCCCGCCACACGCGACGAGAGGCCAAGCTAGAACTTTGCCCTTGCCTCATCTCTGGACGCCTCAGACAGCTTCAGCGGAGGAGCCCAAAGCCTTGTCCCCTCCCCGTTATGTGCCTAAAATACATACATTTGGGCACCTGCGCCTTGCACTTCTGAACAATCCTGCGGAAACAGATGTACCCCAGACCCTCGGTAATCACACAGGTGCACACACCCTGATTGCACACCTTATCGCAATGCTCATGTATGGGTACTCTCCCAACCGCCACCGTCTCCCCTCCTCACGCAAACATGCACACAGGTACTCCACCATTCTCAGCCTAACACCCAGGAAAACATGAACCCCACACTCCCCTCCCTGGGATGCACACGTGTGCACACTTGCTCCCAAGCCCCCAAGTGTGCTGCTGTGTCCGCGCGGGTGGGCGCTCCACTGCCCGCCAGCAGCGCGGGTGCAGACCTGGAAGAGAACAAAGGCCGGGCGGGTGCGACGGTGGGGGCTGAGCCCCCGGCCTCGTCCTCCTTGCTGATGCTCGTCTGTCTCCGCTCCGTGGCCACCGCATCGAGCGGCTCTGATTGCCGAGTAAATCACCGCGATGATCTGAATAATTATCGTCTCCTGAAAAGCACGGGGGTGGGGGGGACAGAGGAATAAATGAAGAGAGCAGCCACCTGATTTCTTAGAGCCCTGGGTAGGGGGAATGCGTGGGCGTGGGTGTCAGTGGCCTCCCACAGATTCTAAGGGTTGGGATGCGGGTGGGAGTGGGGTGGGCCTGAGGGCAGAGTCCTTACCTAGAGGTGACAGTTAGGTTCCTGTCTCCCTCTTCATTCATCTCCCCAGAATAAGTCAGGCCCACTCGAACACCCCCCTACACCGCCCCCCAGCTGACCTCTCTGCTCCTCACACAATCAGCCCAACCCCCTGACCTGTAAGACATCCTTCCGTCTCAAGCCTGTCTGTCCCCTAGAATCCCCTCTCCTTGCCACTCTGGTTTGTGCGACTCTCCCTCATGTCTGAAGTTCAGCTTCAGGCTGCTTCCTCTGGGAACTTTTCCTGACTGTTCACCCCTTCAAGATCCTCCCCTCCAAATGTTCCAGTGTCTGGTTCCACATTCCCTGACTGGTTTGGATGTATTCACCTGGTCTCCTGAACTGAATGGCAGCTTTGGTAGAGAAGCAGTTATGTTTTAAGCATCATAATGATAATGACAACAACAGTAACAGCTACTGCCCATCCTGAGAGTTATTGACTTGCTGGGATGTGCTGGCCTTGTGTTATCCTCTCACTATGGATCTTCCCCAGTTTAGCAATGGAGAAACTGAGGCTTGACAAGGGGAAGCATGGATTCCTTTTCTCCAGCATTGCAATGCTGGTCATCTACTGCATCCTTTCTGCAGTTGCCCCTGATCTCACAGTTTGGGAGCCCTGCTCCTTCTCTAGGGCTGGGCCCCCTGACACAAGTACCTCTATACCATCCTGCTTTACCCAATCTTGTCTATTCCTGTTCCTCCTACTCCTAATCCCCTCCTTGCCTTTTCCTAGCCTCAGGAGGGGTGCCATCCATGCGTTGTGACCTCCAGTCTCCTGAAGGGCATGACCTTCCCTATAGCCCTAGCATCAAAGGAGGGGCTTAGTTATATGTTTCTCCTGCCTGAAATGGTTCCAGATGTGAGGCCTACAGGGGTCTGCAGAAGAGCAGGGTGAAGACTGGGCACAAAGCTAGTTTTCCTCTTGGAGGCTGCCCTGACCCCTGCATCTAGTCAATATATGAGAGCAGAATGTGGCCACTGATGGCCTTGGTTCAAGGAGAGGGTCTCCCAAGAGGCTGAGGGGGGACAGGGCATGGGACATTGTGCATGGTGTCTGGGGAAGGAGAGAGGCTTAAATCTATTTAGCATCTCCATTCCACCCTCTGTAGGGGGCAGGCTGCTGGATCTGGGGCCTTGGAGCTACATCCAGAGCTGAGTTGTTCAGGCTGACCAAGGAGGCCCAGGTCTGAGTGGTTCAGATCCCCCCAATTCCTTCTGAAAGGAAAGTTCTTACAACTTGGGAGGCTGAAGCAGGAGGATCACAAGTTTAAGGCTAGCCTGGGCAACTCAACAAGACCTTTCTTTTTTTTTTTTTTTTTGGTGCTGGAGATTGAACCCAGGGTCTTGTGTATGCTAGGCAGGTGCTCTACCACTGAGCCATATCCCCAGCCTAGCAAGAGCCTCTCTCAAAAGAAAAAATAAAAAAGGGCTGGGGATGTAGTTCAATGGTAGAACACACCTGGATTCAATCCCCAGTACTACAACTGCAAAAATAACAACATCAATAAAACAAAACAAAATAAAAAGAAAAGAAAAAAGATAGACAAACAAATGCCATTGTAGAATTGTAGAGGAGTAAACTAAGTCAGGGGCCCATAACTGGCTTCTCCCATAGGGATCCCAATTCAGGCTCCCAAGTGCTCCTGGGAGTATGGGAGGACCTGAAAGTCTTCATCTGTGGGTTGGGTAGAGGATGTTGGTCCAAGTGGTCCCACTCATGGGTGTGGGTGAAGACAAGGCAATGTCTAGCTTGGCTCTGGCTCTCAAGTTCTAGCTGTTACTGTCCAGCCCTCCCTGCAGAAGCAAAAGTGGTCAGTATCAATGGAGTGGCTCACAGGCACCTCACCCCACTCCCATGCCCCTGCCAACTTTTCTTGTTCCCTACTTCTTCAAACAAGTAGATATTTCCTTGGCATCTATGATGTGCTGGGCATAGCAGCCTGGGGTTCAGAGTGCTCAGGCAGAGGGGAAGGTATGCTCACCGACCTACACACACTTATACCTCCTCCCATACCTTTCTCTTGAGCATAACAAACCAACACCCCCCCCCCCAGACCGGCTGCAGCAAAATAACGGGGGTGGGGTGGGGGTGACGAACAACTTGTGTAGATTGTTACAGCTGGAGTGGGAGCCCTTTATTGTAGGACAGGAGGGGTATATATACATTCCACACAGTTTATCTTAATTAACATAAACTAGATACAGCAGTCAACCAATAAGGAATCTCCACACTTAATGGCTCGCTGGCGCCACCTCACAAACCACTCCCTCTGGCAAAATGCCAGGTGCCATCCCAACTTGTTTACAGACCCTAACACCCCCCAACTCTAGGGAAACAGTGAATGAATGTGGCAAGAACTTTGGAAGAGGCAGACCCAGGTTCAGACTTTGGTTCTACTAATTATTAGCTGTGAGCAAGTCAATGAACCTGTTTCCATATCTTGCAAAGTAGAATTATAATAGGACATATTTTCTAGTGTGCCTGTGAAGGTGCAAAGAGAAATCCAGACAGAGATGCTCCTCATTCTTAGGCAGGGAAGCAAGGATGAACTCCAAGGTTGCTGCTGGGCTGCTCTAAGGCAACTTCTCCATGACACTACGATGTCTAGCCTCTTAACTCAGGAAAGGGAGTGGTCAGTCTTGGCAGATCTTCTGAACCATCCAATCTCTGACCCCCCCACCCCCAAAAGTGTGGTTCCCCTACCTGTTACAGTCTGACCCTGTTAGCCTTCCCTGGCTCTCACTTTCTGTGCCAATAATTCCATCTATCCATGTCTTTTTTTTTTTTTTTTTTGGTACTGGGATTGAACCCAGGGCCGATTAACCACTCACTGAGCCACATCCCCAGCCCTTTTTTTTTGTATTTTATTTAGAGACAGGGTCTCCTTGAGTTGCTTAGGGCCTTGCTAAATTGCAGAGTCTAGCTTTGAACTTATGATCCTCCTGCCTCAGCCTCCCAAGCTGCTGGGATTCATCCATGACTCTTTCTGTTTTTGCCTCTTCCTAAATTCCCAGAGCTTCCCTCACACAATAACACCCTTCTACCCCTACCCACACATCCAACTCAACTCATTACGCTGGCACAGGCAGAGGCAGGCACACATACACAGCAGTCACAAACACACTCACACCTGGGTGCACACAGGGAAAGAGACATGTACAGAGGCAAATGGAGAGAACCATTATGCACATGCTCCCATTTGAGTTTACAGAGGCACCAGGACAATCAACCAACACACACACGTATATGCACAGAACAAACAGGTACAAACAGGTACCTACAGACACACCCATGGACATGTAAGTATATTGCACATACAGGAATCCAGACATATATACTCATCTGCCCCATGCATACATAGAACAGTCAGGCACAAACAGGTACATACACACACTCCAACACACACACAAGGACACATAAGCACATTCGCATAGTCAGGCACACACATATGCACACGCCAGAGCTTGCCCCCGCCCCCTGGGGAGCTGGCTGCCCGCCAAGCCTGGCGCTTTCTGCTGGGTGTGCACAACCTTTCACAGGCTCTAATTGAGTTGAGGGTGATTTATAACGCAGCAGCGCCCCTGCCCGCATGGGCTGCCCCCTCCTGCTGCAGCCCTGGCCAGAGCCCTCCCCCTTCTCCCCACACAGGGTCACACACATAAGCCCTTTCGAGGGAGAAGGGGGCCTTTTCATTTTTGCCATCAGTCCCTTTCTTCATTCTTGCCTTTCTCCTGGGGCAGACACTGGGTGTCAACACCCGGCCTGCCTTCCCCATCACACCCAGCATTACACAGTGGAGCCATTTGGAGACCCAATCACAGCCTGTCCAACTTGCCTGGCTATGGGCAGGCAGGACCCTGACTGCAGATCCCATGTGCTTCTTTAGCCTGCAGCAGGAGAAACTGGATTTAGACATGAGAAAGGACTTCCTCAGTAAGCTGGGAATGGAAAATGGGTTTTGATTAGTAGGAAATGGGAAAGCCTGTGTTCAGCTCAGGGACATGGGAAAGGGGAAAGCTACCCTAAACTTCATTTCTTGTCCTTCTATCCTTTGGAGTAACTGAGCTGACTGTGACCTCCCCTCCCAGCTGTCCTCATGGCCGGTGTGATGTGGCTGGGTCTGAAATCAACCCTATTAACTAAGCCTTGAAGTTTGACTCATAAAAACCCTTGTCCACCTAAGGAGTTGCAGGGATAGGGCTAAGTATGCACCCTGACTCCTTACCTCTGACCCTAATGTGGACTAACGGCTCTAGCAATGGCTCAAAACCTCAACCAGGGAGCTGTTTCACCCTCCCAGTAGCCTTTCCCAAGGATGCTGGGTGTGCACAGCACAAGATGGAGTTGAGGTTTGAACTCAGGCATCAGAGCAAAGCACTTCAAGCCAGGCCCAGAGCCTGACCCCACAACAAAACCCCACCCTGGTCCTAGGACTCCAGCATTTCAGAGCCAAAGAGTCTCCTTGAAGGGGCTAGCCCTCCCTTTTCCCAGAATTAGGGTTAGAGTTTAGCAAGGGGGAGTCAGATTAGATTTACAAGGAGCATCCCTCTCCCCAAGAGATTGGGAGCCAAGCACAGCATGTGTGGGCACATGTAGGCACAGTGGAGAGTGTGGGTGTGCCTAAGGGAGTCCACATGATACTGTCAGCCAACATTCACTATTTGCCTGTTGAGTCTCAGACAATCCCCAGGGGGAAGAGTCACACCCCATTTTACAGATGATTAAAACTGAGATTCTGACAGTTTAAGCCTCTGCCCCAGCTTTATGGATTCAAGGTAGCTCCACCCACACCCTTTCCCACTGCCATGTGCTGGGTGGGCTCTGTGGCCCAGTGACACCATCTCATTTCTGCTGTACATTAATCCAACTAATGGCCCTCTTGAGAACTCACTAGAATGCGCTTAAACATATATGAGTGAAGGTACAAAATGAGAGGCTTTGAGTGTGTCCCAGAGACTCTGGTGGTGGGTTTGTGCTTGGATCTGGGTGTGTCACTGTGTGACCCAGGCCTGGGTGTTTGTGTGTCTGTCTTTGGGATACCATGTGAGTATGTGTTTGTCCCTATATATTTCCGCACGTTTGTGTTTGTCTACAGATCTTAGTGTATCAGTCTCTGTGTTGATGTGTGATATGTGTCTCTGAGTTTCCACCTCTTTGTATGTGAGTGGGCTTGACATGTATGTCTCTGTCCACTTCTGGATGTGACTCTGGGAATACCTCTGCAATTCATTTGGGAGTGTGTGCCTATCTCCCAAAGTGCCTTTAGGTGAGGCCACGTGTGACTGTGTTCGATACTGTGCAACTTTGTGTGTGTATGCGACACACTGTGACTAAATGGTGCTGCATGTGAACGTATTTGATTGGGACTAGGGTGGGCACAGAATGTAAGGGGTGGACACAAAATTCAAGGGGCCTCCAAAACACAAAACAACAAAAAAGCTCACTAATCAGGAAAAAATAAGCTCTTCGTGTACTGTTTTTTTTTTTTTTTTTCTTTCTTTCTTTTCTTTTCCTGAGGTGCTGGGAATCGATCCCGAGGCTTCATGCATGCTGGGCATGCGCTCCATAGTGTACTATTTTTTAAAACATCACAATTAATGAAAGAAATTTCACGATTAAAAAAAGACATTAACAAGATCAGGGTGTGTGCATGCGTGTGCGGCTGTGCCCGCTGGCCGCGAGTGTCCCCGTGACTGCCGCCCTCCCTCCCGCGCCCTGCCAGGTGAGCCCACCCCCGCTCCAGTCACGCTGCGCTGGGCTGAGCCGCGGTAATTTCCGAGTCGGCGGCGGCTTTGTGTGCACCGGCCGCTGTCTTGGGGGCGGGGATGGAAGGGAGGGTTATTTCTCCCCCCTCTTCCTTTTATTGGGTCATTAACGACGGCCCGGACTGCCGCTGCGCCCCCCCCTTTCATGTCTGCCGCGCCTCCCGCCATTATCTCCCTCCGCCGCGCGGCGTAATTCGATGCCAATCAGGTTCGGGGCGCGGAGGCAGCCGGATCAAAGCCGGGCCGCGGCGCTGCGGGGAGTTGTGGTGGTGGGGGGGGAGCTGGCTGTGCTTCCCTGGGTCGAGGCACCCACCGTGTGTCCCGCGGGCTCAGGCACCTTAGGGTCACATGGGGAAGGCCTCGCCCAACCCGCTCAGAGAGCAGCATGGGCGACCAGGTGGTGGGTGTCGGTTGGACTGCACGGTCCAGTGGAGCACCAGGGCCCCTTGAGGGCCGGAGATCCTGGAGGCGTGTACTTAGGTGGAGCTTGGAAACATTTTGGCAACGAATGTGCCCAGAGCCAAGGAATGGCCTCTGGCCTGAGGGCCAGCTTGGTCAAAGTCTGGGAGGCAGGGACCGGACCGGCAGAGGGTACTTCAGGAATAGGGAAGCACTGGCCTGGTTTAGGCATTTGTGCTGTATTCCACGGGCAGGGATGGTTCTAGGAGGTGGTGGTTGTGGTGTCTGAGGGACAGAATCTTAGTTGGCCTTCAGGTTGCCTTATCAATAAGGTCCTCCACCTGGGGAAGCTATGCCCTGACTCAGTTTCCTCTACCGGAAGATGGGAAGTTGCCAGACACCCCCTTCCTGCCACAGGTTAACCAGATGATGAGCAAATGTAACTACCGAAAACAGCACAAGGCACGCTTCTGAGCTTTCTGTTTGCCAGACCAGACCCCAGTCTCATTCATCCACTGAACAGCCCTACCAGTTTGGAGCTGGTTCTACAGATGACAAAACAAACACAGAGAGGGAAAGTGACCTGCCCAGCGTTCCAGGGCTGGTGAGGGGCCTGGCTTGTAATTAGAACCAGACCCAGGGTTCACAGGAAACGGTTCTGTCCTTGGAGGTTCCCTGCTCATGCCATCTGCCTTCCTCCCATCCCATCTGGGTCTGGGGAATGATGGGAATAAAGGTTTTAGAGCCACCTGTGTGGTGAGCCCATGGCTCCCCAGAGTGGACTGAGAGGGGAGCAGGACAGGAATCACCTCTGCAGCCTCACAGACATCTCCACTGCTTCCAGCCCTTGGTGAGCCAACCTCCCCAGCTCTGTTTCCTTATCTGTAAAATGGGGTGAACAAGTTTCTTCAGCTTGTCCCTGAAGAGGCAGCGTGTGAATGCAGCAAAGGGTGTCTTGAACGTCAGATGCAGAATAAATGAGAGTGTTTATCACCATCAGCCATACTTTGCCGGAGGGGGGTGGGCAGTATCTGCCAGGCAGTCCGGAAAAGGATGGAAAGCCCTCCCCCCAAAGAAAATGCCAGCGTCTAGTACCAGTGATTTTGGAGAGAGTTCTTCCCTAACCCCTACTGCTGAGAGGGAAAGAAATAGATTTTTCTCTCCCAAATAGTGCTGGGTCTTCACAACTCTAAATATCTCAG
The DNA here is from genome assembly GCF_964194105.1 of Spermophilus citellus. Taxonomy (NCBI): domain Eukaryota; kingdom Metazoa; phylum Chordata; class Mammalia; order Rodentia; family Sciuridae; genus Spermophilus; species Spermophilus citellus. Next base: position 191,076,651 of record NC_138182.1, on the reverse strand, counting down.
ACTGAGAATGTTCAGAGCAAACCACGGTATACATAATACATGCTTCTATTCTCAACTAAAAACAAGCCCCAGACCCTCAGGGGGCCAGCTTTATCAAGGGCCCCCTCTGTGTTACACTCCCACTTCCCAGTTCTGGACTCTGGCAAGTTGGGAGTTGGGGTGGAGGAGTGTGGAATGGAGGCATTTCCCCCAAGCCCCTGCTATCTTACAAGTGGTTTCTGGAGAACCTATTTGGGCTGGGCCAGACTGCACTGATAGATGGGCAGATAGATGTAGGAGGTTTCACAGAGGGTATTCTGTGGGGAGGCCGGGAGAGTATGGTTCCTACGCTGGGTGATCCATGGACCTGGGAGCAAGCACCCTCTCTTCCTGAGGGGCCAAATGAGCTGGAAGAAGATGGATGAATAGAAGTTCACAGATTGATCAATGGAAGTTTGGAGCCAGGAAGCACATTTCAGGGATGTTAGAAGATTAGATAAGAGGCCTGAAGGAATAGTGCTCAGGGAATGTTTCTAAAGGTGTGGGGAAAGAACTGGGTGATGCTGGGCTGGAAAAGGGAATCTGGACCCCAAAAGGAAGGAGCTTCAAAGGATCATAGAGGTAAACCTGAGAGTGCTGGAGAGCTGGGGCAGCTTCAGAGCTTTCATGTCCTCATCTACAGCATGGCCTAAGACATCCCCCTGCAGGGCCCATGGGAGGTAAATGAGGTAGGGGAAAGGGAGGTACTTAGGCCTCTCAGGGAACTAAGGGATGGATAGAGGCTGGAGTGAGAGGGTGGGAGGGGGGCTCTGTATCATCCACAGTTCTCCACGCATAGGGAGACAGTTCAGGGAGCCTGAGCTTCCTCCCAGGTCTGGTCTGAGCTGCCAGGCAGAGGTGACCATGATTAGTAGCCCCATGTGACACGGTCATGGGCTTTGGCAGTGTTTCCCTCTGGGGAAATGGGATCTTGGTTCTGGCTTTCTGATCAGGAAAGCTGCTCTTGCCCTAGGGCCCCTTCTTGCTGCTGGGCTCTCTGCAGTACCCAGCATCAGGCCAGGTCAGGTTCTGCCTGCCCACTGGCCAGGCCTCCAGGGGCCAAGTCCCCACCTGCTGGCATTTTATCCTCTGGATGGTACTGAAGAGGCACCTGAGTGCTCTAGGCCACAGTGGGCTGAATTCTCTGCCCTGCTCAGGGCTGGTTCTACATTTCCTATCTTCCTGAAAGAGGTCTGTCCCCCAATCCTCCCCTCTCCCGGGGAGCCCCTGCCTGTCTGGGGCTGGGTGCCTGCGTGTTGGAAGGGAGGGTGTCTGCTGCACCGCACACTGAAGCTCCCAGCTGCCTCTGGACGCTGAAAAATCCAATTTTCTTCCTAATTGCCACCGCCCGCGCTCTCCCCTCACAGCCTACTTCTGCTTGGCGGCGCCTCGTTTCCCCCCACGTCCTCCCCACTCCTGCCTCCCGCTGCCCACCCCACGGGCAGACGCTGCCCCCCCTCGCGGTCACCCGTGTCGGGACGCACCATATATCATGTCTGCAGCCGGGAGGGGCCTGTGAGCTGGCCGGCCCCCGCCCCGGGCTCCCTGACGAAATCGTCCTTTTCCGTGGCGGATGACAGGTTGTGGGAACAACAGCTTGAATTACGGAAAGAAGTTTCCCCACTGAGTTAATCTGCAGTGGCTGGAGGTGACCTTCTGGAGACGGCGATTAATCACGGGCCGTGGCGGGCGCCGCGCCACGCCGGGCCCTTTGGGGGAATACTAATTCCACTACAAGATAAATCATAATTTGACAATAATCATCTGCCCTAATCACTCCAATTCTTCTGTTTAATTATTTGTATACACCGTGTTTCTTCAGTGAGGACCCTGTGTACCCATGGGTGGGAAGGGGATGGCCCCCTGGGCACAGATCTCCCTCTCTGGCCCTTTAGCCTGTGGGCCCTGCTGGTGTTCCTGGGGAGGCCTGACTCAGAGTTGATAGAGGGAATGGTGGCACTCAGAGTTCCCTTAGCAAAAACTGGGGAAACTGAGGCTCAGAGAGAGGCCCGGCCTTGCCCAAGATCACATAGCAAGCTTGGGATGAGTCCGGGGAAGAATAAAGGCCTCCCGTGTTCAGTCCTAGGCTATATTTCATTGTCTCACTTCCACAGTTCTATTCTCTGACCTTCTTTTCTTGACCTCTGACAATGCCTGGTCCTTCCTTCTGTCTGTCAGTGTGGACAGGGTTGCTTTCATGTGCCCTACCCAAGTCTGGATGCTCAGGACAAGTGGATCAGGAACTGTGGGCATCTGAGCAGGCAGTGCCTGTCTCCACTTACTGGGTGCTGTGTGACTTCTAACATTTGATGGAACCTTTCTGAGTTTGTATCCCTCACCTGTAAATTGGACTGGGCTTCCTCTCTCCCAGGGTGATGAAGACCTGGCCTGGTGGGTGGCAGATCTACAGAGGCAATCACAGCTGCCTGCCCCTGCCCTGGCCTCTTACTGTTCTATCAGGGACCAGCCACCAGAGCTCTTGTATTTTTGACTTCCACTTTTGCTCCCAATCTGCCTCCTGGTGGGCCGTGCTTAGCTCCATTCTCAGCTAGGATAGTCCCAGAGTCCTGACTCTGCTCCTGACATAATCCTAGGAGGGGCTGGCTGAGCAGCCACTGAATCTGGATCCCCAAAGCAGCAAACAGAAAAATTCAATGTCTTTTTTCCAGGATGGCTTCTGGCACCCCATGGTGGAGGTAGTAGCAAGGGCAGGTGCACTGGGGCTGCCGGATCCAGGATGGCCCCCCACATGGAGTTCATGGGAGGGAGAATGGTTCCCCCAAACAAGACCCCAAAGGCTGGCTAGGTGTGTGCTGATGGGGATGCAGCCACAGAGAACTGAGATATTGACGACAGTGAAATTAATAACCGTGGTGAATTCTCATTCTCTTTATTAGCCTGCCCCAGGAGGTCCGGGTCCCAAGGAGACTGGGTGTCAGGCTGATGGTGGAACACAGCCCTTATTCTCAGGATGCCCTTGTCTCAGGGAAGCGCTGTGACCCCTTGCCCAGATCTGAGAGAGAAAAAGAGCAAGGAAAAATACAAACCACAGTATTACCTGCCAACATTTATGGAGCCCCTTCCATATGCCAGGCATGGCGCTTAGTTTTTTTCTCTTGCTTCATATTCCTGTGTCTTCAAAACCCCTTGCAAGGGGCTGGTGTTGTAGCTCAGTGCTGGAGCACTTGCCTAGCATGTGTTGGGCACTGGGTTCCATCCTCAGCACCACATAAAAGTGAATAAAATAAATGTATTGTGCCCACCTACAACTTAAAACAAACAAAAAAGCCACTTACAAGTAACGTGTGATGTCAGCCCATTTTACAGATGGGGAAATCAAGTCTCAGAGAGGTAAAGTTCCTTTCTCAGCATTACCAAGCTTGTGAGGATAGGTTGGGATTTGAACTCAGGCTTCTCCTTTATTCCCTCCTTTCTTCCAGAAGTCCTTGTGAAGTTACTTCATCAGTACTGTGGAATTTCTGATCAAAGGAACTGGGCAAAGCTGAGCCAGCGTGTTCACCTCTCAGGGTCTTGGTCTCCAGAGTATATAAAGGGATCTCTCAGCCCTATATACCTTAAGTCTTTCATGGAGTCTAACTTCTGTCCTTCAGCCATAGTTTCCCATCATTCATCTCTATGTACTCAGGGCTCCTTTCTTCTCTGTCCTTGGCTAGACCTATGTCCCACCTCTATCCTTCAGTGACCCTGCCTACAGTGGTGCCATGTTGTCATAGGCAGTGTCTATCTGATCCCATTTCCTGACAACATTTGGGCGGATCATCCGTGGCTGGTGGCCAAGAGACCCTGCTGCCTTTGAGAGATGTTTTTGTCAGGTACCTCCTGCTACCCCACGATCCTCACCCCACTAAATGGGTTGTCCAGGCAGGGCCCTGGAAGGAGTACCAAATCCCAGCTCTAAGGACCTGATCAGTCTCATTTGGCTTTTCTGAGTTTCAGTTTCCATATCTGCAAACCAGGGCTAATAATAATATTGGCACAGCTGGGCAAGTTGGCACAGGTCTGTAATCCCAGAAACTTGGGAGGCTGAGGCAGGAGGATCACAAATTTGAGGCCTGTCTCAGCAACTTTGTGAGGCTCTGTCTCAAAATAAAAAATAAAAAGGGTTGGAGATGTACTTTGGTAGAGCACCCCAGGAAAATCTCCAGTATCATAAAAATGAATGAACAAACAAAAGCCTGGCATACAATATTAGCCCTCAATAATTATTACCTATTGTTAGTATCAGATGGCACTGTGAGGTCATAGGCCAGCCAATGGTGGTCCACCTCTGGCTTGGCCTCTAGATGCCTTTCGGGTGCTCAGGAGGGAAGGGGCAACCTCCCCGAAGACAGCCCTACCCTTAGAAAGCCTGGAGGCCCCTCCCAGCCAGAGCCACCCTCCCTTCCTATCAGGGGGATTGAGGAGTGGGAGGGCTGGTGAGAGGTTGAGGACCTGAGGTTGAAGAGAAGGGAGGCAAAGGTTGGCCAAGTGGGGAGAGATGGCGGGGGTGGGGTGGGGGAGCAGCTGAGTTGCAGGGGAGGGAGGGAGAGAGGCAGTGGTACTATAAATACCTCCCAGGTAACAGGACCCGTAAATGAAGGGAGGGAATTAGTCACATTCCGAAGCGCCTTGGAGAGAGGACAGGAAGCAATGACCTGAATCCATGGAAGGGAAAAAATTAGGCTAACCTTGGGAGGGGGGAGGTTAGGGGCTGGATGCTGTGTTGCCTCAGAGGGGTGCCCTGGACAGGCTCTTCTGGGCAGGGACCTGGACCCACCATGGCAGGAGGGGTCTGGAAGGGACATTTTGTCTCTCCCCATATCCAGATGTGTGAGGTTTGTGAGAGGCACTTTAATTCCTCAAACCCATTCCTCTTTGGAAGTCCCCCCGGGGGTCTAGCCCATTACTTTCCTCTTGTCAGTCTGAAGCATATTTCCATTTGCTGCCTTCACCCTCTTTGAGCCCCGGCTCTACCTGGGATCCACATCTGGTTGTGCATCTAGCTCTGGGGTCATTCCCTGGATTACTGGTTTAGATGAAATGATTTTTGCTTGGGAGGGCAAGAAGGACATGCCCTGCTTTTTTCCTCTCTGGACTCAAGCTGGCTGGGGCCACTTGTCCCTCACAGGAATGATGGCCATGACCCGCTCTCTAGTCTACCAGTCCCAGCTGCACCCCCTCGGGCCAGCCTCCTCCCTCATGGTTGCCAGAGCAACAGTTAGAGCATGCTCCCTCTCACACTTCCCTGCTCTCCCAGGAACGAAGTCCAGTCCCCCTGGCCTGGCATAACAGGCTCCAGGACTGGCCTCCAAGAGGCTTTCTAACCCCCCTCTCCCTCACATTCAGCTTGCTTCTCACCAGGGCTGTCTTGCAGCCTAGGATGCCCACCTCTTGCTCTGCCTGAAAGATTTGCATTTTCTCCCAAGTTTGAGTCTGAAATGATCCCTGTTGCCTTCCCAGCTGAGTTGGGTCCTCCCTCATTTATGCTCTGGAAACACTTTGGCAGTGATAGTGTAAGAAAGTGGTTAAGAGGCAAGTTAGAAGGCCAGCTCTGCCTCATCTTAACGTTGTGACCTCCGATGAACAAGCAAGCTCTCCAGGGTCCTCAGTTTTCTCATCTGGAAAAAGGGGGTTCTCGCAGTGCTCCCCAAAGGTTGCACAATTTAGGAGAGGCGCTGTGTAAGGAGGGCTTAACACATAGTAAGAGGATGGCTGTTGTTGGGGTCACAGTATTGATCACGCTGTTTCTGTGTCTGCCTCCCCTGCGGGCTGTGAGATGGGGGCGGGGGCGGTGCTGCGTCCCCGTGTGACTCGTCGCCGCAGCCGCAGTGGCCAGCTCGCGCCTGGCACTGAGACGGTAGGCAAATGTTTGCTGAATTAATGAGTGGGGGCTGCAGGGAGGGCTTGGGCTGCAGTTCCGCCCGGGCTGCTGCAGCTGGGGCGCCTGTGTACGTGTGTGCCCCTGGGAGTGGGAGTGAGGGGTGTCTGTAGGTGGGGGAGCCGTATCCGTGTCCCGGGGGTCTGGCGGCGCCGTGGGCAGCCTGGCGCGCCCGCTCCCTGGGGTCCCCGCCGAGCGCCTGCCTGGCTGCGGGACCCCGTTGCCAGGAGCAGTCAGGATGCGGCAGCGTCTCCATGGCAACGCGGCATCTCGAGCCGCGCGCCGCCCTCCCCCGGCGCCCCGCAGTGGGCAGGAGGCCGAGCCTGGCAGCCCCTCCCGGCCCAGCAGCCAGCAAGCTGGGCCAGGAGGCCGAAACCCGGTGGGAGGGGCCGAGGAGGGGGCTACTTATTTTCCTAGGAATGAGGGCTGACTTGCCCCTATGTCCCTCTCCGTCTGGGAGAGGGAGATAATGGGAGGGCTCTGTCGTCCTCTGTCCATACGCGGAGCCCCTTCCCCCTCTCCCCAACAGGCCTGGAAATCATGCACAGGTTCTGGTCTGGGAGAGACCTTCACTGGCCAAGGGACATTTCTGATCTAAGTCCTGGCTGTGAAAATGACACAATGATCCAGCTTGGAGGGGCTGTTGAGAGGGGCACTGTGGCCCTGTTGGGAACGTGTCATCCTATTCCAGGGTATGAGTGCAAGTCCAGTGACTTCATTAGTCACCCAATATCCACCAGCATCCCTTCTTCTCATAGATAATGCATATGTCCCCAGAACCTGTTATGACCCTCCAAGTCATACCATATCCCCAAACCCACTCAGTGCTTTCTGCTTCGGACTCTGACCCCTCAGGTCCAATACAGTGCCCCTGGTACTTACCCAGTGTGTGTGTGTTTTTTTTCTTTCTTTTATATTTAGTTTTTAGTTATAGTTGGACATAATACTTTTTCTTATTTATTTTTATGTGTTGCTGAGGATTGAACCCAGGACCCCGCGCATGCTGGATGAGTGCTCTAATGCTGATCCATAACCCCAGCTCTCTTTTCTTTTTAAAATATTTATTTTTTAGTTTTAGGTGGACACAATATCTTTATTTTACATTTATGTGGTTCTGAGGATCGAACCCAGTGCGTGCTAGGTGAGCACTCTACCACTGAGCCACAACCCCAGCCCCTTACCCAGAGTTTCCCCAGTACATTTCAGTATTTCCCAACATCTACATAGGTTTAGTGATCTAGTATACCTCTGGCGCCTACTCAGCACCTTTAAATATCCACTCGGGGACCCCCAGTTACTATCAAATAACCACTTGGTGCCCTCCTTCCAGTTGAGGCTTAGTGCTGTTGTTACCGCTGTTGACTGGTGACGAGTCCTTGCTTCCCCAGTGTTGAAGCACGTCCAGGCAAGGTTGGAGTAGAAATTATAAGTTTATTAAAGGGCAGCAGAAAAGACTTCTCCCGGAGGAAGAAGGGGACCCAAGAGGTGGAATCGGTGGAAGTGCGGTTGTCTCCCCTTTTTATAGTTTTGGTGATGGAAAGTAGGTTGGAAGGCCCGAGGGGTGGGACACAGGTAATCTGGGCAGGAAGGACTTCATTATCACTTCTTGGGATGGGCTATCTTCAAATCTGTTGGGGGCTGTTTCCTGGGTTCCATTAACATTTCTTTGGGGTGGACTTTGGCCTAGGGCCTTTCCAGGACTTCATTAACATTCCATGAGTTGTCCTGCGTTTCCCGGAATCATTCTCAGCATGGCCTCCATTTTAGATCTTACTCGATATTAGACCCAATTTACCTAACTACACTGACTAGCTAACTTTAAATCTGGCTTCACTGTTTAATATTCCCCAGGAATCACCTACTGTGTTCGGTGGTCCCCAGTGTTCTGCTAATCCACCCTGTACCCTGCACATCCAGTGCGTAGTCCCACTATGCGTCCCCTGCCCAGGGAAATCCCCTTTGGCCTCTTGGCCCCTTTCTACCCTCCTAAGTCCGAGCTCCAACAGGCTGTAGTGCAGGAAACGACCACAAGGGGGCGCGCGAGTGGTCACCCGGAGGCCAAAGCGCAGGGCGCGGCAAGGGTGGAGGTCGAGGGGCCGAATCGGAGGCTCGTGTCATATGCAGTGTGAATCCGAAGCCAGGGTGGGGCTGCGTTCCGAGGCGTATCTTTCCGAAGTGACTGCACCCCAACCCGGCATCGTCTGCAAGCCCCGCAGGGGCCGCCACAACCGCCGTCGTGGCTTTGGCTTTGAGAGGGTGCGCGCGCCCTCTGGTGGACGCGACGAAGAGCAGCTCTCTGTGCTGCTGGGGAAGGGGCATAGAGGGGACACATCTTCGCCAGCCTGAACCTGTTTTCCAACCTTTGACAGTCCTGGAGGTGGGGTGGGCACCTCTCTTCCTCCCACAATATGGAAATTCCCGTCTTCTATGTATGGGTAAATGAATAGAGCTACAGCAGGAGGGATCCAGGTTAGATTCCTGAAGTCTACCCTTGACCTGTATGACCCTCCAGGGTTAGATCTCTAATTCTGTGCCCATCTCTGCTCAGGCATGATGAGATGGACGGAACTCAGCAACTCTTTGTTCAATGAATTAGTGACTGAGTTCCCTGAGATTCACAGGTTTTTAGAGATGCCTCCTTCACTATCCTCATCGCATGGCTAGAGGAACTGAGACACCCAGCAGGTAAAGAATTGTCCAGGATAATCAAGAGTAGATGAAGAGGGTCTTGGTTTGAGCTTGAGCAAGTCCCTTCCTTCTTCTAAGCCTTGGTTTCCCGCAGGGTGTGGTGGCACCTCCTGTAATCTCAGCAATTTGGGAGTTTGCGATAGGAGGATCCAAGTTCAAGGTCAGCTGCAGGAACTTATACTCTCAGCAACTTTGCTAGACCCTGTCTGGAAAGAAAAAAATGTAAAAAGTGGGATGTATCTCAGTGGTTAGCATCCCTAGGTTAAATCCTCGGTTTAAAACACACACACACACACACACACACACACACACACACACACATACACACACACACACATACACACACGCACACACACACACAAAACGAACCCACAAAAAAGCACCTACTTCCCAGTGTAGTTGTAAAGGTTAAGTTGGATGATGATGATGTTGGGAATAATAATAACATGGTCATAGTTATTAGTTATGTGAACCGAGTGCTCACTCTGAGCCAGCTGCTGTGCAAGGAGACTCAGCATTTGAGATTCTAGAGGTTATTTTGCCAGGTGGACAGAGGGCTCTGTATGATGAGGCTCAGTCATGACTGCCTCACAGGCAGGATGACAAAGCCCCTCCTAGGCTTGGTGCCTGATGCCAGGCCTCCAGGTTGAGCTCCAGGGTCCTCTGTTCCAGCTAGGATCAGAGGCAGAGGGAGGAACGAGAGGACCTTGAGTTGTCCCCTGTGCAGTGCTCCAGTGGTCCAAAGGCCTGTGTCAGATGTCTGATCCCTTGGGAAGGTACAGGGGGCTGGTTGATGGAGGAAGCGTGTGTCCTGGCCTGGACAGCTGAACCTTGGGCCTTTCCTGCAGAAGGAATATCCAAGAGTAGGAAGGAAGGAAGTGGGGAGGGGGAGGAAGAGAAGGGAGGGAGGAAGGATGGGACAGGCCCCAGCTGGGAGCCAGTTCTCTCTGGCCAAGAAAAGAGGATATCTGGGTTGGCCTGGCTGGGAAGCCATTGGGCCATTCACCCTGGCTGGGTTGGGGTGTGTGTGTGTGTGTGTGTGTGTGTGTGTGTGTGTGTGTGTGTTTTGGCAGGGTGGGGGCAAGGAAAACAGATATGAAGCCTAAATGGAGGCTACATGCTTGTAATCCTAGTGAATCAGGAGGCTGAGGCAGAAGGTGGCAAATTTGAGGTCAGCCTCAGCCATTTAGCGAGGCCCTATCTCAAAAGATAAAAGAAGGGCTGGGCATATAGCTCAGTGGTAAAGCATGTAGCATGTGTGAAACCCCAGGTTCAATCCCCGGTTCCACAAAAAAAAAAAGAGAAAGAGAAAAGAGGATATGAGTTTCATCCTGTTTCTTCCTCTGTTAACAGGTATAAGAATCCCTCCTTTGGGGCTGGACAGGAATAAAAAATGAGGCCAGAAATATAAAGTGCCAAGCAGGTCTGGAACATAGCCACATAGCCACACGTGCCACATACCTGATAGTCCCTCCGTCCTGGGTGGACTTCCTGATCTGTGAGACAACAGCTCATACATAGTCTGGAGTGGTTCATCTCTCCTGCCTTGGACTCCTGCCTTCATTCAGTCACCACTATTGAGCACCTACTGTGTGTTGGAGTGCAGGGCTATCACCCTAACGGGAGACAGTCCCTGCCCTCACAGAACTTCTCCGCATCGAGGGAGGAAGGTGTCACCTCAGAGGGTGGAGACACATAGGGCCTGTGACAGCCCAGAACAGACACCTGTCCAGACTGGGAGGACTTCCTGGAGAAGATGATATTCATATCAGGAGACAAAGGAGGCGTATGCTTTAGTCAGAAGAAAGGGGAGGACAAGAGGAAGAGTCAAGGTAGAGGTCAGGGCAGGCCCAAAGCCCAGGGAGGCAGGCTGTGGCTGCAGCAGAGGATGTGGCAGTGAGCAGGGGTGGGACAGGATACTGGGTCTTTGGGGATGAAGGTTAGGGCTGTGGATTTTTTTCCCCTGAGTATAACAGGGAAGCAGAGAAGGTTCTAGATAGGGGTAGCATGGTCATAGTGGGATAAGACCTAATGGAGGGCACTCAGCAGGGCACTGTGATGTGACCTCTATGTCCTCATCTCCCAGCTCTTCTATGGGCAGCCACATTGGAGTACTCCTAGCTGCTCTGGAACTCCTCAGGTGTCCCAGCCCTGTCTTTACAAAGGCTCCTCCCCGCCTGATCTGCCTTCCCTGCACTGAACCTCATCCATAGGTAGAGGACGGTGGTTCTCTCCTGTCCAGTACTTTCCCAGCCCTATATGGATAAGCCTTGTCCTCCAGCTGTCAGTCAAGGTGTCCTGCCCCTTCCCTGGCCTGGGTGGGCTTGTGACCCAGTCCACTGATGCACTTCTATCTCAAGGCACTGATGGGTCAGGGCAGGGCACGCGGCCATTTGACCCAGTCAGAATCCTAACTTAGGATGAGGATGGAATCAGGGCTCTGCTGTGTCTGTCTTGAAATTTTAAATAAATTTATCTTTGAACTTGCATTTTGTCAAGTGGAGTCCTGTGAGACAGCGGAGCATGTAGAGCCAAGATGTGTACAATCAGGGTGTCACATTGCCCACCAGGGTCCTTGTGGCCACAGGTGTTCATAGTGCTTTGATGCCAATGTGCACAGAATTCTGGGGGACCCACCATGTGTGGGAGCTTAAAGAGTCTCAAGTGGGTACAAGGTGAGCTGCTGTGTCTGCAATTGCGCAGGCCCTGCGAGCCCGAGGCCCCTCCTTCCTTCCAAGCAGAAGTTGCCAAGTGCAAGAAGGCAGAAACCCACGACCCAGGACCCTTCTGGAGCTTTCCTTACTTGAGCTATTCCCTGGATAGGCCAACCACTTGTGGGCGACACAGGACAGAAAAGATGGGGCAAGGTGGCCGGGATTGTGGCTCAGTGGTCAAGCACTTGCCTAGCAGGCGTGAGGCATTGTGTTTGATCCCCGGCACCACATAAAAATAAATAAAAATAAAGGTATTGTGCCCATCTACAACTAAAGAAATATTAAAAAAAAACAAAAACAAAAAAACAGTGGGGCTGGGGTTGTGGCTCAGTGGTAGAGCACTTGCCTAGCATGTGTGAGGCCCTGGATTTGATCTTCAGCACCACATAAAGATAAACAAATAAAAGTATTGTGTCCATCTACAACTAAAAAGTAAAAAAAAAAAAGATGGGGCAATATTAAGTTCCTTTCCCTTTCAACCCTTCTTTACTCAGTAAGCAGAAAGTGGAGCCACTGGGGACATGGGCATATCAGGAAGGGGAAGAACAGCCCCTGAGTTATTTTGCACAGTTTTTTTTTTTTAACCATTAAGGTGAGAATGAAGTACACATGCTAGGTAGGGTGTGCACGCCTGTAATTCTAGCAGCTGGGGAGACGGAGGCAGGAGAATCATAATTTCAAAGCCAGACTCAGCAATTTAGTGAGGCCCTAAGCAAATCAGAGAGATCCTGTTTCTAAATAAAATATAAAAAGGGCTGGGGATGGGGCTCAGTGGTTACGTGCCCCTGGGTTCAATCCCTGGTACCAATATATATATATAAGCTACCAAAATACAAGCTATATGATTTTGATAATTCTGTTTATAAGTTAAATGCCCTTATATTTGCATTTAATACTGACACTGCAAAACATAAAAATAAACAGGAAAAATATGTTAGCATTCAAATATATAATTTTTCCTTACTGAGAATGACATTAAATAACAAAAAATAACTCAAGTTGAAAGACCACGTAGGAAAGAAAAAAGCTTTATACATCTATAGATGTAGATATAATACTAGGCATTTCTCTCTGGCTTTTTGAACAAAGGATCTGTAGTTTTTCATCTTGCTCTGGGTCCCACAAGGCTACTTGCCTTGACCCTCTCTTTGGGGACTGTGAGGGCTGGACCTGGGGCTGCCCCCCATCCCCTGCCCGAGGTGCAGCTGCTGTGTGGTGAGCACTGAGCCCCCTGAGCCCCCTGGTCAGGCAGGGGCAGAACTGCCTCCTTTCCAACAACACCCTGCCCAGCTGGTGAAGGGGGCTCCTCAGCCCGCTGGGCCCTGCTCTCTCCTGGGTGTCCACAGCCCAGGGTCTGGGGCAGTGTGGGGCACCTGGAGGAAGCCAGTCCCCTCAGGCCTGAAGGTGCTGCAGTCCGTGGCCCTGGGTCATCTTCCTCAGGCTGCCATCCAGCCCGACAAACCCCAAAGTATTCCTGCTGCTTCCCCTTGAGATGAGGCGCCTCTGGGGCGGGCCTGCCGAGGGTGTCAGGACCAGGTGGTGCCGAGCTGGACATGGGCTTTCTCCCCTTCCCAGCGTCCATCCCCAGCCAGGCGGGGGAGAGGTTGGGGTTTCTCTTTTAGCTTGACCCTAGGGGACAGTGAGAGGAGGGAGGGAGGGAGCCCTTGGCAGTGATCAGTCCTCAGTCAGGTGAGGCCCTTGAACATGAGGCAGAGGGCATGGGATGGCAGGGCAGCTAGGTGGGAGGAAAGAGCTGCTTTCCACTGGGTCACCGCACAGGGACAGTTCAGACCCCTCCTCCCACCGCTCTACTTTGATTCTAGTCCCAGGCCCACCAACTCAACCTGTCCTTTCAACCATGGATGATTTCTGCCCCTGCCCCAAGGACCATGTGAGCATCTCTAAGTGAGTTCACAAAAAGCATTCAGTGTGGAGCTGGGTGCTTAGAGGTCTCCACTGATGGCTGTTCCCCTGTTGTAAAGAGGAACTTAGTGACTCAGTAAGGCTTACCCCCTAGTCATCAAGAGTGCCTTCTTCCATGCTCCCTTGCCCAAGTCCTTCTGTCTTTTCTCCCCCACTTTTCTTTCTCCTCTCTCTGTTGATCCTCCAGCATACCAGGCTGATGCTCACCTCAGGGCCTTTGCACTTGCCATTCCTTCTGTCTACAGCTCTTCTCTACCAGATGTTCCATTACTGACCCTTTGTTGTTCCTTGGGCCTCAGCATAAATGTCACTCTAGGATAGTGTGCCTGACTGCTCCAGTGGATGTGTCTCCTCCTGCAGCTACTCTGTTACATTTCACTTATTTTGGAAGGGTGGGTATCAGGGATTGAACTCAGGGACACTTGACTACTGAGCCACATCCCTATCCCTATTTTTTTTTTAATAAATGGACACAATAACTTTATTTTATTTATTTTTTATGTGGTGCTGAGGATGGAACCCAATACCTCACATGTGCTCTACCACTGAGTCACAACCCCAACCCCAGCCCTATTTTGTATTTTATTTAGAGACAGGGTCTCACTGAGTTGCTCAAGGTCTTGCTTTTGCTGAGGTTGGCTTTGAACTCATGATCCTCCTGCCTCAGCCTCCCGAGCTGGGGTTACAGACACGGGTCACCATGCCTGGATACATTTCATTTTTTATTTACGTATTTTTTGGCCTAGCATGCACCAGGTGGTAATGTTTCTGTTTACTTGTTTGTTCAGTGTCTTTGTGTCCTCTGCCAGGCTCTGAGCTCCAGGTGGGCGGGCCCCTTGACTGTCTTATTTCCAAGTCTTCAGTGACTGGTAGCATACAGTATGTGCCTGATACAGATCCAGCTCTATTGTTATGGAGTTCACAGTTTAAAGAGTATAGCAGTATACTGTTAAAATTTATTATTATTATTACTTATTTATATTTGATACTGGGGATTGAACTCAGGGGCACTCAACCACTGAGCCACATCCCCAGCCCTATTTTGTATTTTATTTAGAGACAGGGTCTCACTGAGTTGCTTAGTGCATCGCTTTTGCTGAGGCTGGCTTTGAACTTGTGATCCTCCTGCCTCAGTCTCCTGAGCCGCTGGGATTACAGGAGTGTACTACTCTGCCTGGCAAAATTTATTATTTTTAATTGTGGCAAAATATACCTAATATAGAATTTGTCATAGCTACTTTTTTGGAGGGGAGTATTTGGGATTGAACTTGGGGGCACTCAACTATTGAGCCACATCTCCAGCCCTTTCTTGTATTTTATTTAGAGACAGGGTCTCACTGAGTTGCTTAGGGCCTTGCTAAGTTGCTGAGGCTGGCTTTGAACTCGTGATCTTTCTGGTCAGCCTTCTCAGCCACTGGGTGCTGCGACCCTCACATCTGTTTTCAAGCCACTGCTATTAATTAAAGAGATACTGGAGAAGGGGTGAATGGGGGATAAAGAAAAGGCAAACAGACATACATAGGTAGAAAAAGCTGGGGCCAGGTGGGTAGCCAAGCCCTGGTAAGGCTTGACTGACTCCGCAGCTAGCTCAGCCAGTTTATTATATCGGTTTTTATCATCAAAAGGTTAATTATGGAAAAGTTTCAGCAAAGCAGGCAATCTGAAGGACACAGGGCTGGGGAGACATTAGGGTCATCTTGTTTTGCTCAGAATCCTCTATCCCTTGGAGAAGGTGCTGAATTCAAGGCCTGGACTGATAGAGCCATGGTTTTAGCACATAACCACCCCTGGCTGGTGTTACCATAGCAATTGGGGCATCTTGACCTGTACCTTCCCACAGGCAGCTCCCATGTGCAAAGACAGCCACAAGAATCAGGCCATGATTTAGATCACCGCTTTCCACAGTTGGAATTACAGGCATGTGCCACCATGCCCGGCATCTTAACTATTTTTAAATGTACAGTTTGATGACATTAAACACATTCATATCATTGGGTAACCACCCCATCCATCTCAGGAACTCTTATCTTTGCAAAACTGAAATTCTAGACCCATTATAAAAATCTCTCCATTCTCTCTGTTCTGCTTTCTGTCTCTATGAATTTGGCTGCTCTAAGTATCTCATATAGGTGGAATTGTACAGTATCTGTCCTTTTGTAACTGGCTTTTTTCAGTTAACATGATATCCTCAAGATTCATCCATATTGTACTCTGTTTCTTCCCTTTTTTTGGCAATAGGGATTGAACCCCAGGGTGCTTAACAACTGAGTCACATTCCCAGCCCTTTTTATTTTTTATTTTGAGACAGAATCTCACTAAGTTATTGAGGCTGGCCTCAAACTTGTGATCCTCCTGCCTCAGTCCTGCAAGTGACTGGGATTACAAACATGAAGACATGAGACATCATGTCCATTTTATCTTTAGTCTTTTGAGTAATAACCAAAAATAATGGCTCCACCATTTTACATTCCTACTAATATAACACAAAGGTCCTGATTTCTTCATATGGCATTGTAGGCAGGAACAGTGCAGAAATAAATGCACTTTTTTTTCTTTGTTTTGATAGTAAATATCCTCATGGGTTTGAAGTGGTACCTCATTTGCTATAATTAGGATGAGATTTGAGTGTGTCCCCCAAGGGTTCATGTATGGGGAGCTTTGTCCCCAGTGTGGTGGCATTAAGAGGTGATGGAACCTTTAAGAGGTGGGACTTACTGCAAGGTAATTAAACCCCTGGGGGCGTGGCCCTGGAGGGAGTAATGTAATTCTCCTGGGACCCCAGTTAGTTCCCACCAGAGGGCTGTTATAAAAGAGCAAGATGGCCTCTTTCTGCTCTCTGGCTCCCTGTCTTACCATGTGATCCTTCTTGTACATTCCCCTGCAATGATGCTGTCCCTGTGATGCCATGATGTGACATAGCCAAGGGGTCCTGACTGGAGGCTCAATTGAATTAATGGGGCCTTTCAATCTTGGGCTTTCAGCCTCCAAAATTGTGAGCTAAATAAATCCACTGTCTTAAAAAAGTGCCCAGCTCCAGGTATTCTGTTATAGCAATGGCAAATGGACTAGTACCCCACTGTGGCTCTCATTTGCATTTCCCAATTGATTAGGTTACACATTTTGGAGGAAACATGTTTTCTGGGAATGGAGGGAGGGGAGGCTCTTAGCTCCACTGGTCTCAAAGTACTCTTTTGAGACTGAAGCTTAAAAGAAGAGAAGGAGACAGCCAGGGAGATCTAGAGAAAGAACGTTTCAGAGAGAGGGTGCAGGGCTGAGGGTGTAGCTCAGTGGTAGAGCATCTGCCCAGCGGTGCAGGGCCCTGGGTTCCATCCCCACCACCACAAAAAATAAATACAATAAATCAAAGAGAGGAAACAAAGTGCACAGGCCCTGAAGTGTGAGTCAGGGCTGCATATTTTGCTAGGGGAATGTGAATAAGCAAGGGGGGGGGGTGACAGTGGGGTGGTTTGATAGGAAAAGGCACTTGTATTTGTAATTTTTAGTAAGCACTGGTTTTCTCAGGTCTGAAGGGGACAGAGGAACCAATGGTCCAAAAGACAGGGACTGATGGGTAGTGATAGGATGTCTCTGTGGCAGGGAGGGTGGTATTTTTGGTATTTTTCTCCTTTAAATTTTTTTTTTTTTTAGTTGTTGATAGACCTTTATTTTACTGATTTATTTCTGTGGTGCTGAGAATTAAACCCAGTGCCTCACACATGTCAGGTAAGCCCCAGCCCCAGCCCCAGGGAGGGTGGTGTTCGTGGGGGGGGCGGTGTGCAGTGTGCTCTGGAGAACCCCAGCGCCCCAGGATCACCATGTGATCTCCCCCCTCCACCTTTTTTAAAAAAATTTAAACCAGAAGTTCATTTAAACAAGATTCTTGAATTGAAGGGAAAACAATCTAGGAATCTTATTTATCTAATTTTTTAAAAGAGAAATTTATCCCATACTTAAAGACAGATTGCCCTGAATGTAACAGCTACACACAAAAAAGTCATAAAATTGCCAGGTGCAGTGGCACAGGCCTGTAATCCCAGTGGCTCAGGAGGCTGAGCCAGGAGGATCATGAGTTCAAAGCCAGGCTCAGCAACTTAGCGAGACCCTGTCTCTAAATAAAATATAAAAATCGGGCTTGGGATGTGGCTCAGTGATTAAGTGTCCAAGCGTTCAATTCCCCATACCAAAAAAAAAAAAAAATTGTCCTTAGTCTTACATTGATAAATTAAAAATATTAAAATTTTTCAATCATGCTGGGATCTCTAAGAACACATTGTGCCCCATCCTCCTGGCTACAATGCCATTGGCTATCCCAGCCATTGTTCCCTGCCGTCTACCACCAGCCTGGGACCAGAAAAAGGGATCTGGAACCTATATCTAGGGGCTGAGACGGGATGCCGAGAATGACTACCAAAGCCTTCGAAGGTCTGGAGACAAGGGCTTGCAGGTTGAGGCCCCAGAGGACTCCACGCCCCACCTGTACCAGGCTGCAGGGGATGCTGGGCTCTGGCTGAGCAGGGCACTGTTGGAGTACCAAAAAGGGCCACACGGGGGCAGGAGGGGACGCGGAGCTGTGTGTTAGAGGAGGAAGTGGAGAGCAGAGAGGAAAAGAGGGGTGGACAGAGCCTGGGAAGGTCTGGGGGAGTTATCTGTGGGACTCTGTGATTTGGTTGTTTCTGCCTCCAAGTGGCTGTGTGAGAGAAGAAAATGAAATCACGAGCTCATTGCTATCCCAATGGCGTCTTATTTCATCCTCACAACTGCCCCATAGGCCCAGAGAAGTAGAGCCATAAAATGTCCAAGGTCACTCAGCAGGGGGATTCAGACTAGGTGTGGCCATCTCTCAACCTGTGAGCCAATTTTAATTGGCTGCATACCACTCTAGTGTATCAAGATAACACGATTTCTGAGCAGACATAGGGGAGCACCCTGGAATCCCAGTTTCTCAGGAGCCGGTGCTCTAACCACTGCCCCATCCTAACACCATGACAACAGGCCCCTTATCTGACCTAATTATATCTAGCAGGCTGGCAGGACCCTTGCCTCCTTCTGGGGTCCCTGCTGACTCTTCTCTGAGCATTAGGCCCTAATCCCAAAGACTGTGACCTAGGATAGAACAAGGTCCCCCTAAAAAGCCCAACTCCTGGTTCTCCCAAGAGTGTGACTGTGATCAGCTCTGGAGGACAAAATATGGTTGAGACCTTTGAACAGAGGCCCTGAGAGGAGCAGGAGTCACCTAGTGTCATGCAATGAGGTGGGACTGAGGCCCTATTTACTTTCATCCAGAAAGGACTAGATAATCCCAGAAAAGGGAATCAGTAATATATATTCCCTCAGGTTGGAGATTTAGGGGTTCAGAGGGCAGTCATTTGGCCTCCTGTTTCAGAATGCCCTCTCTGACCATCCACTCTGCCCCCAAAGTCAGAAATGGCCTCAAGCTCTCTTGATGCTCCCTGTCTGGTCATAGAGGCTTAAAGTTCATTCTAAGCTTCCTTTTAGGACCTCAGGGACCTTCAATCCATTTTGCTGTCCAGCCTAGAAACTCTTCTCAAATTCTCCTGGCAGTGGGCTGCCCATCTTGCAAGCCTCCTGTGATGGGGAGCTCACTGCCTTAGAAGGCAGCCTGTTCATTGGAGAGCACCTTCTAGAGCCTTCTTGTGCTGCCCAACCATGGGAACTAGCTCACCTGCTGGAACACAGAGCAAGTGGCTGCCCTTGGCTGCATCCAGGCCCCAGATGGCTACAGAAGGGCCTGCGTGTCCCCATACCTATGCCAGACTTCTTTCCTGGTCCCTGTTCTGCATAGATAACTTGTCTAGTTCTTCATCTCCTGGGCAGTTTGCCTCTGGGCCCCTGGGTATTCTGTTTGTTGGGGTTGGTCTCTTCTGGGGTAACTGTTTTATTCAATACATTAAAAAAATGTATTTGTTACAGGGAAAGGTGACCACCACCTAAAGACACTCCTTGGGCCTCTTCTTCTAAACTGACACCAATGTGTGTGCTGGAGTGAGAGGCAAAAGCAAGGTGAACTTGAAGCTGGTGGTAGGCAGACCTGGCCTCGCCCTGCCCCCTTCCCTCCTTGTCTCACTGAAGTATCTCCCCAGGGGGATGGTACCTGGGACTTGAGACCCTTTCCTGCGGCCTATGTGGAGGAGGGGTTCCAGGCAATTTGAAGGGCCATTTGGTTATAAGACAGGCCTTCTCCAGAAGGCTGAGGATTGGGACAAAGAGTATATCACACTTCTGATGATAAAGAATTCCTTCCCAAGGGCCATGCTGGAAATAGGGCAACCTTCCCCAAGCACTGCCTTCCACAGGCTCCCAGCATCCCCTGGCTCTCACCCTCTACCCTCTTCCTCCTCCTAGAGCCTGGCCAGGCACCCAGGAGCAAGGCAAGCCCGGGTCCCCAGGCAGGGGAATCAGAGCAAGTGAAGGCTGCAGCCCTGATCATCCCAAGACCCCACGCAAGATCCAGGTATGCCCCAAACACTCCCCTGTACCTCACGTGTCAGTCATATGGGATTGCTGAGGAAGGGAAATTTAACCCCGGAGACTCGCTTTTTTCTTCTCAACTGTATATATTTTTTCATTTTTAGCAAATGTTTGTGATACACATTTTCCTTTCTGTTCCGGGGGTTGAACCCAGGGCCTCATGCACTGAGCTATGTTCCTAATCCTTTTAATTTTATTATTTTATTTTATTTTGATACAGGGTGTCCCCAGGCTGCTGAGGCTTTCCTTGAACTTGTGATCCACCTGCCTCAGCCTGAGATTACAGGCATATGCCACCATGCCCAGCTCATATAATTTTGGATGTATATCAAAGCAAGTTACAGATATCAATATACTTCACCTACCTCCCAAACATTTCAATCTGTATATGATCAACTAAAGTTCAGTCATTTTTTTTTTTTTATATTTATTTTTCAGTTTTCGGTGGACACAACATCTTTTTTTTTTTTTTTAAATCCATTTTTTTAAAGAGAGAGTGAGAGGGGGGAGAGAGAGAGAGAGAATTTTTAATATTTATTTTTTAGTTTTTGGCGGACACAACATCTTTGTATGTGGTGCTGAGGATCGAACCTGGGCCGCACGCATGCCAGGCGAGCGCGCTACCGCTTGAGCCACATCCCCAGCCCCGACACAACATCTTTATTTTATTTTATGTGGTGCTGAGGATTGAACCCAGCGCCCCACGCATGCCAGGCGAATGCGCTACCGCTTGAGCCACATCCCCAGCCCCAAGTTCAGTCATTTTGAATGATTATTTTTTGAGGCAGAATTATATATGGTGAAATGCACAAATTTAAGAATACCATTTGTTGAATATTTTGGGGGGAGGTACCAGGGATTGAACCTCAGAGGAGCTTTACTACTGAGTTACATACCAAGTCCTTTTAAAAAATTCGAGATAGGGTCTCACTATGTCACCCAGACTCCCTTAAATGTGAGATCTTCCTGCTTTGGCTTAACAAGTTGCTGGGATTATAGGCATTTAATCTGAATTTTGACAAAGGCATGTATTCACATACTCCAGTCCCTGTCAAGATATAGAATATTGGGCTGGGGATGTGGCTCAAGCGGTAGCACGCTCGCCTGGCATGCGTGCGGCCCAGGTTCGAGCCTCAGCACCACATACCAACAAAGATGTTGTGTCCGCCGAAAACTAAAATAAATATTGAAAAGATTTAAAAAAAAGATATAGAATATTTCCGTCACTCCAGAATGTTTCCTAGTTGCCCTCTCACCCCTGTGTGGTCCCAAGCACTGCCTACTATTCTGTTTGCTTTCTACAATACCTTAGTTTTGCCCATTCTAGAATGTTGTAAAAATGATATCCAACACCATCTACTCTTTTGTGTCTGGTTTATTTATCTTTATTTTATTATTATTATTTTTTGTACCAGGGATTGAACCCAAAGGAGCTTAATAAAAAAGCCACATCCCCAGCCCTTTTTTATTTTTTATTTTGAGACAAGATCTTGCTAAGTTGCTTAAGTCTTCACTAAGTTGCTGAGGCTGGCTTTGAACTCTCGATCCTCCTGCTTCTGTGTCCTGAGCTGCTGGGATTTAAGGTGTGCGCCACCATGTTTATTTTATTCAGCACATTTTGGAGAATCACCCGTTACTACATATATTTGTAGTTTGTTGCTTTTTATCACTGAGTGTGTAATCGTACGTTCATCCATTTGCCCCTTGATGGACACCTGTGCTGTTTCTATTTTGGGGCCATTATACATAAAGCTGCTATGAACATTCTGGTACAAGTCTTTGTGTGAACATGTGTTTTCATTTTTCTTCAGTACTTACATGGAATCGCTGGGTCAGAGGGCAGGGGTATGCTTAGTTTTACAAGACATTATCTGACCTCTTTACAAAGAGGTTGTAGCATTTTATACCACCACCAACAAAGGAGGATCTCTGCTACTGAATTCTCAGCTCAGAACACAATGGGGTTGTCACCTCCACCGTTCAGGATGCCACACCTTGCTGAAGGTCATAATAACAGGGTTGGCTGCAGTTGCCCTGGTAATCAACTGGATACCGCAGGCTGTTTCTCATGGACAGATGAATGGATGGATGCCCAGCCAGATCTCCTTGACCCTGAACTTGTATAATTGCTTTGTTGGAACCTGAATGTCAGCTTTTGCATTTGCCCTCATTAAATCCCATCTTGTTGGTTTTGAGTTAACTCTCCAGCTGAGAATCATGAGGATACTCCCAGACATGTCCCTTGTGCCAGACACTAGGGTGACTCATTCATACTTCACCACCTATGGAGCAGCTGCCATTATCCCCATTTCAGAGAGGAGGAAATTGAGGCACAGAGAGGTTAAGTAACTTGTCCAAGTTAAACTTGTCCAGTAGTAAAGGGCAGAGGCAGACTTAGAACCTAGGTAGTTTGGCTCCAGACATTGTGGTCTTAACCATTCACCCTTTTGTCTCTGTTTTCTGATGTCATCTCCCTCCATTTTCCAGTTTATGAAAACACACTGAGTGTCACTATATTTTCATCCAGATTATTGGTTAAAAAGCAACAAAACCAGCTGGGTGTCGTGGTGCATGCCTATAATCCCAGTGGCTTGGGAGGCTGAGGCAGAAGGATGGAAAGCTCAAAGCCAGCCTCAGCCAATTAGTAGGGCCCTAAGCAACTCAGCAAGACCTTTGTATGTAAATAAAAAATTTAAAAAAGGGGTAGGGGTGCTGGCGTTGTGGCTCAGTGGTAGTGAGCTTGCCTGGCATGCATGAGGCACTGGGTTTGATTCTTGGCACCACATACAAATAAATAAAATAAAGGTCCATCAACAACTTAAAAATATTTAAAAAATGTGTGTGTGTGTTTTTTTAAAGGGCTGGGGATGTGGCTCATTGGTTAAGCACTCCTGGGTTCAATCCTTTATACCAAAAACAAAACAAAAAATCACCTATGCACTGCACAGTCCAGGGCCAAGGACAGAGTCTGATGGCATTCTGCAAGAGACTGCCCTTTGCACCGGCCTTGTTCTAGTTTGTCCATGACTTTTTTTTTTTTTTTTGGTACTGGAGATTGAACCCAGGGGCTGTCAACCACTGAGCCAAATTCCCAGCCCTTTTAAAAATATTTTATTTAGAGACAGGTTCTTGCTGAGTTGCTTAGGGCTTCACTAATTTGCTAAGTTGGTCTTTAAACTTGCGATCCTCCTGCCTCAGCCTCCCAAGCCACTGGGATTGCAGGTGTTCGCCACCACGCCTGGTTTTCTCTACCTCTGGACGTTCTTTCTCAGTCTCCCTTGTGTTTCTCCACTTGTGCCATCTCTTCATGTAGGGGCCTCAGGGACCACTGGTGGTCCTCTGATACTCCCCCATTCATTGGTGACCTCACCTTCTCATTTTAGCTCTGGCTCAGGCTTTCCTGCCTGCCTCCCTGACCCTTCTGCCTGCACAGACAACTGACACCTCACTTGCCTCCTGCCTGGTCTCCAGGTTTCAGCCCTGAGCCCTCCAGTCTCTCCCCAACTGAGCAGCCAGAAAGACCCCTTTAAAAACAGGAGTCAGATCAGGTCAACTGTTTGTTCCAAACATTCTGTGGCTCCCTATATCACCAAGAGTCAAAGCCAAAGTCCTCACAATGGTCCACAGGCCCTCCATCATCTGGCCTCTGCTACCTCTCTGTCCTCATCTCCTACATCCTTCCCCTTGCTCCATGCTATTCCATGAACTTGTCCCACACATTTGTGCCTCAGGGCCTTTGCACTGGCTCTTCTTGACTGAAATGTTTCTCCATCAGATGTGTGCATGACAAAGTCTCTTATCTCTTTGTCATCTTTGCTCAAAGTTTAGGGTTTCAAAGTGTCTCCCAGTAGCACTCTATTTAAAGTGGCAACATCTCACCTGTCTATCTCCTGACCTCTTGTTGCTGCTCTATTTTCCCTTTAGTACTTACCACAGTGTATAATATCATAAATGTCACTTATTTATCATGCTTATTGTTTGCTCTCTCCCCCCACCTCTTCTGGAAGCATCATTCAGAAGGGCAAGAATTTTCATCTGTTTTGTTTCCTGATATGGTTCACCTAGAATTGTGCTTAGTACATATGAGGGTTCAATATATTTTTGTTAATGAGTGAAGGAAGAAAGGAAGCATGATAATTATGGAATGAATATCCAATCTAAAAAGGAATTAGAGGTTGGGGACATGGCTCAGTGATACTGCATTTGCCTGGCATGCATGAGGCTCTGGGTTCAATCTTCAGCACCACACACACACAAAAATTAGAACCCATAAAATATGGTGCCTGGCATGGTCAGTGACTTGGACATCAGAGCCATTGGCTGTGCAGTGGCCAGTCCCATTTCCTGGTGACTTTTCCTTGCAGGTGCCTCCCCCCCCACCATCAATTCATGTGGATGGCCTGAGATTCACTGCAGTCCTCACTGCAAGGTGGCAGTGACCCTTCAAGTCACCAAGATGGTTGGAGGACTGGGCATATTTCCCTGGACTGGTGAGATTGAGTCCTGAGACTTGCTCGTGTGTTGGGATGGGTAGGGCGTCTTCCTTCAGAGCTGGAGGTAAACTCAGCTACCTGGATGCTACGTTTGAAGAACCTGCCTGGAAAGGAAGCCAGGGCACTGGAACAAAGGGCTATAGATCCGAGGACGGAAGCTGCCTCTCCTCCCAGGCTTGACTTTTCATTTACTTGAGCCCCTCTTCAAGGAAGGCAGTTTGACTTGGGCTTCTGTCTCTTGCAGCCCCTTACACTGTAGCCCCTGATCCCAAGCTCCTGAATCAGGGAATGAGCCAGGGGTGGGAAAGGCCTGTCGGGGTGTGTGGGCTGGATGGCCTGTGGTAGCTCCAAGTGAGGGGGACTGAGGGCACTCACTTATCCATCTGGGATGGAAGTTGGCATGGAAACAGACCTGCCTCCTTGAGGGCTCCCAAGTTATCAGGGGAGGATGTGGAAACTAAAGGGGCCAAGACAGATGGAAAGATCCTGCTACTCCAGAGAAGCAAGGGAAGCTAAGATGGATTCTGCCCAAGCTTGGGGTGGGAGGTAGGATCAGGAAATGTCTCCCCATCCCTCAATGCAGGGCAAGAGCCCAGTTAAAGTGGAGTGTGGGCTCTGCCACATGCTAGAAGAGAGTTCTGGGGTAAGTCACTTAAGTTTTAGCAAACAACAGTGTCCTTAAACATAAAACAGGATGAGTAATGTCCACTTCATAGAGTTATTTTGAGGACAGAATGGGATAACGCGGGTCGAGAATTGAGCATGAGCCCGGCCCACAGGTTTAGTAAGTCAGTTCCTATTGCCTTGCGCAGGTGTTCCGCCTGGCCAGGGATTCTGTTGGTACAGGTGCAGTTACTGTCGTCACCAGGAGGTGGCGCCCCGACCCCAAAAGAGCCTTATTTGTTCGACTTTTTGCGGGGCTCTGTGAAGGTTTGGGCGGGGTCGCCTCTTGGATCTCAGCCCGTTAGACCCCTACCTTCCCGGCCGTGGTGGGGCGAAGTGCTTGTACTCCCCTCAATTATCTATGGTCGCTGGCTCCTGGAAGGGGAGACCTCGGTCACCATGGGACAGTCAGAGGAGCCTTCGTTTTCCATCCGTGTTATGTAAGAGCACAACCTTCAGGGAGCGCCGGGGCAAAGTTGAGGGTGCTTTGCTCAGGGTGGACGAGAAGAAGGACTTCCTGAAGGAGCGAGCATCACAACACGGAAGCTGGAGCGCGGGAGCGTCTGGGCCTGGTGCTGAGGCAGGGGGATGACCCATCTGACCTTTCTCAGTGCAAGGGAGCCGGGCTGCCCCTCGCGGTGGATCTCCGGCAGTGGATGGCCCCTTGATGCGGTCACTGGTAATTCTAAGTTCTGCCAGCAGAGGGACACAGAGAGACGCCCGCGCCGATCCGCTCCCCTTCCCCGCCTGAGCTAGCCCTCCCGGGAAACTTCCCTGCTTGGCAGAGCCTGCCTGGGCGAGACCCAACGTGTCAGGTGTCCTTAAGCTCTGGAAAAAGACTTGCCCTTCTCCCTCCTGCTGGGCTTCTTGGGGAGAGCATTTTAGGTGAGGGGAGGGTCAGCTCCCATCCTAACTCAGCCCTGGCCCAGCTGAGCTCCACCCTAAGTAGGACTTGCTGGCCATTCCAGTCTAGAAACTCAGAAATCCTAGGACAGGTGGGGCTACCTCCCAGAGGCAGGGGTTTGGGAGGGGGACCCCTGCCACCCTGGCCTGGATCGCCAGCTGGACCTCAGGAAGTAGGGGGTGCCCACCCCATACCACCTTGGCTAGTTCCCGGCATTCTCCTGGACAGGCTCCCAGAGGTCCACAAAGGCCCTCAGATGAAGTTCTGAGCCTTGCATTGCTGTGCCCTGGGCCAGCGTCCTGCTGGCTCTAGGCACCGCAAGTCCCTGGCACTCCCTGTAGAGCTTTGTCCACCAGCCCTGAACCAGGGCTGGTGGGGCCATGTTTGCTGGGGGAGGAGTAGTCAGGCATCCCTCAGAGCTGGGGCAGTCTCCCTTCTGTCCTGCCTGTGGCTTTGCTGTCTTCCAGATGACCAGCCCCTCACTTCTCACTTGCTGGCCCTCACCACCAGGGTGATCTGGAGGAAATGGTCTTTCCTCCTCACATGCCCTCCTAGCTGACACAGGAGTCAGTGGTGGGTAATGTCCTCATTTGTAGACAATACCATGAGGCTCCAAGAACTCCCTGTGGCCTGTGGCTCCCTGCAGAAGTTTCTGACAGCACGACTTCCTTACTGCAGCCCTGATGCCTACTGTATGCTGGCCCTGGGCTCCAGTGGATCTGTACACTCAGGAGTGAGAAGGGCTCCTGCCCTCATGAAGCATCCGTGTGGTGTTATATGGGCTTTGGAGAGGAAGCCAAGGCACTGCATGGCCCTGCAGGGCTGTCCGCCCAGCAAGGGACACTTCCTCAGAGAGGTCTTCCTTGACCAGCTATCAAACAGCCCCTCTGACTAGGTGCTGTCACACCTTCATGTTTTGTTTGTTTCAAAACCCTTTTGGGATCTGTATTAATCTTCCTTACCTGTGGATGGTTCATTATCTAAGTACCTTCTGCATACCAGGCACAGCTGTAGCCCCTAGGTGACATGGAAGTGAAAGAACAAATTTCTTATCCTCGAGGGCTGGGGCTGTAGCTCAGTTGTAGAGCACTTGCCTGGCACCTGTGAGACACTGGGTTCGATCCTCAGCACCACATAAAAATAAATAAATAAAAATAAAGGTATTGTGTATTTTTAAAAAATTTCTTATCCTTGGGCTGGGGTTGTGGCTCAGCTGTAGAGTGTTCTCCTAGCATGTTGGAGGTGCTGGGTTGGATCCTCAGCACCACGTAAAAATAAATGAACAAAACAAAGGTATTATGTCTAATTATGAAAAATATTAAGAAAATATTTAAAAATATTTCTTATCCTTGAGAAACTTTCTTTTTTTTTTTTTTAAAGAGAGAGGAGAGGGGGAGGGAGAGAGAGAGAGAAAGAGAGAATTTATTTATTTTTTAGTTCTCGGCGGACACAACATCTTTGTTGGTATGTGGTGCTGAGGATCGAACCCGGGCCGCACGCATGCCAGGCGAGCGCGCTACTGCTTGAACCACATCCCCAGCCCAGTTGAGCAGGGGATTTCAAGGCTCTGCTTCCATTGCCAGACACCTTGGCTCCTGTGTGGGGAATGCTGGTAGCAGGGCTGGGTGGGAGCAGGGACCAGGTAGGAGGCTTCACCTCTAACGTCAACCTCTCAGGATCTGACCAGAGTTTGGTGTGGGAGGAAGGAAGGGTGCCAGGGTTTTGGCATGAGCCAATGGAAGGGTGGTGGTGACATTTATGAGGAAGAGGAGGGCCAGGGCAGCTGAGTTGGGGGCTAAGTGAGGGACTTCTTAGCACTTGGGAATCTGGGTCTGACCTCTGTGCGGGGGTCAAGGCTGGAAAGTCATGTGCTGAGACTTAGTAGGGCTCAGCTGGGCTCCGAAGCCAGGGTGGCCTCAGCCTGGGGAGAGTGGGCTGGAGAAGTCCAAGGTCTGAGCCTCCAGGTGCTCTGGCACTTGGAGGTTAGGGAGCAGAGAGGTATAGCCAGGGAGGCTGAGGGAAGCATGATGGCGAGAAGTCCAGAAAACAGAGGAAGCAAGTGTTCCAAGGAGGAGGGGGCTGCCTCTCTCAGACACTGCGGGAAACTTAGCACGAGGTCTGCAGGTTGAGTTTTGGATTTGGCATCGTGGCCCACCAAGCACACCACATCTGGCACCTTTGTCCTGAGCACCAGAAAACTGGTGTCATTCCATGTGTACCTTTTTCTATAGACATCTGGACGGCAGATACCCCGGTGTAAAGAAAGAGACATCCCTGCTTGGTAGATAGAGCCTTGCACCAGGGCACGTGGCCTGGCGAGAAGATGGCAGGCTGGGGCGCAGTTCCCTCTCTTCCTCCCTGCAGCCTAGGCACCCCAGGGCAGTGTCCAGCCTGCACACCTGCACTCAGCAGCTGTGTTGGCTGTTGTGATACATGGTGTTGGGGAGTGTGCTTGACTAGGGGCATCAGATCAGTTCCTTCAAGAGAGAGGAACTGGAGACAGTGGGTATGGACAACTTCATCAGGGAGCTTTGCCATAATGAAGAGAAGCAGGACAGTAGCTGGAGAGTCCGGAGGAAGTAGGCAAGGGAGGGTGGGCGAAGGGAGGGCATCCCAGTCAGGGAACTGCGCAAGCAAAGTGAGGTCCTTAGAAATGGCTGGAGGGACAAAGGTGGGAAGGTCCTAGACATCAAAGTGAGGTAGGAAGTGTCAGGAGAGGGCACTGGAAAGGTGAGTTGGAGCCCTTATCTGGGGGTGCTGAGGGTGGGGCAGGTCTGCACACATTGTGGGTGCTCACTGGACACTCCCAGGTTTGGCTTTGTTTGATGGAAAACTGGAGCACTGGGTGTTTTAGGGGCCTCTGAGACAAGCCTCCCCTGGGCCCAGGGATGGACCTAAGATGAGGTCCTTCAGGTGGGCCTCAGGTTCTGGCCTCCTCTTCTCCCTGAATGTCCCACCCTGCTCAAGCTGAGGATGAGCAGGAGGCCCTGCCTGGGCCTGGGGAGCAGGAGGTCAGGTAGAAAGCTATGGTGGGCTGGAGCTATGCCTCGGCCTCTGCCCAGGGGTGCTGGCTGCTCCCAATGCAGCCAGGGCCCTCCATACCTCTCTGTGCTCTCCCCAGGGACCACAGGCCAAGCAGTGAACCATGGAGGAGGTGAGAGTGTGTGATCTTTACTCCACCTCCAACACCTGCTTCCTGAGACCCCCTCAGATGAGGAGATGAGGTGGGGCAGAAAGGGAAGTCACTTGGAGGAATGGGCCACCTGCTGACTCCTCTTTCCCTGGAGGGCGCTGAGGAATAGGGTGCACTTGGGTAGGGGACACTGACCCCATCTCTTTCAAGTAATTGCAAGGAATGAGAGCAAGGTTCTTCCCTCCCTGTGGCACCCAGGGAGCTCCCCTACAGAGTCCACTGTGGCCCCTAGACAGTCCTTTGAGCCAGTTCCACTGGAAAGAGGGGTAAATGAGGTTCGGGGAGGGCCATAGCTGCCCACGGCCACACAGCCAGGAAACGCAGAGGCCACACTCGATCCTAAGCAGTCTTGTCCCAACCTAATCCCACAAGAGAGGGCCTATTACCATCCTTAGAGGGCAGATGAGCAAAGAAACCCAGAAAGGTGGTGCAGTTATGACTTGAGGTCATGGGTCCCGCGGGGAGGAGTGTGGAATCAGAGCACGATCACCTCTACTTCCTGCCACAGCCAATCCTCCTTGCCCTCCTTGCCTGCAGGGAACAACAGGGAAGCTGTGACTCTCTGGGCCCTTCAAGACGACCCTGGGCACCTGAACAAAGAGTGCCCCTATTGTTTCAGGGCTCTGGAGAATATCTAAGGGTTTGCTGGGCAATGCAGGGGTGTGGTCTGGGTGCTTTCTCAGCTGCCCTGCTGTGTCCTTAGGTTCACCTCCTGGGACCTTGAGCCAATGATTTATGTTCTTGAAGCCTCAGTTTTCTTATCTGTAGACTGGGTTGTAGGAGTGTTTTGAGGGTCAAATATGAGCGCCCAGTGTGAACTCTGGCATGTGGCAGATGCACAGTTAGTAGCAGAGGTGACCGTGGTTGATGAAACCCCAGCTCCAGCTCTCTCCAGGGGAAGATTAATCACAGTTTAGACACTTCCTGAATACGACAGACATGCCTCATAGGCCAGCAAATCCTCTCTCGTTCCCTAAGAAGAAAATCCTGAAATGCCTGTGTGTTCCTACAAGAGGGACCAGAGAAGGCTTCCTGGAGGAAGGGGCCTTTAAGCAGGCATTTGAGGTTCAGATTACTGACCACAGCAGGATCAAGGCCCCCCAGTCAGGGAATGGAATGTTTGCAAAGGTCTGGAGAACGGAAGGACCTGGGTGTGGTGAATAGCCTCTGGGGGCTGAAGTAGGGAGAGTTGGAAATTGGGTTCCTTGTGGACAGGACCTGACTCCAACCTGATTTCCCTTCTCCCAGGGTCTGGGCTGGCTTAGCCTCCCCTCCTACCTGCCAGCCCCTAGGCTCCTTAGATTCCCATGGTTGGGGGCACTTTAATATTTCTCTGAGAGGTGGGATCTTGCTCTGTCAGAGCCTCACAGTCAGAAAGTTCTTTCTAGTGTCTAGTCGAAGTACATTCTGGCCAACCTTCTTTGGAGCTGGAGGCCTGGGGTGAGGGGGAGTGCTTCAAGGTCATGACTAGCCATGGGGTAGAGTCCCTAGGGCAGGTGCCTTGGTTTGTGGTGTCCACAGCCCAGAGCACTCTCTCCATATCACCTATCTGCCTAGTTTAGTGTCCCCTGATCTGGCACCGGGACTTGCATACTTGGTTGGCCATTCCTCACCCCCCACTTCCCTCAGGGTCTCTCTCCTTTGTCTCTCTTCTGCCCCTCCTCTCCAGCTCTGTCCCTAACTCCCCTTGTCACCCCATGCTCCAAGTCTGTTTCTAGCTCTGTGTGTTCCCGCAGTCTCAAGGGCTCAATTTTCCTTTCTGAGATCCTCCACCTTACCCCCACACTCCCCACTCCTCCCTTGTGGGTTCCAGGGTGGAAGGATGGGGGAAGGATGGAGGGCAGGAGTCAGTCGATGAACGGACCCCCGGGGGGGAGGGCAACGGCCTGTCCCCTCCTTCACCTGGAGAGGGGCAGGACAGGCCACACTGTCTCAGGGTCTGAGGCTGGAGGGCCCTGTCGAGGGGGTGGTGGTTAGGTCTGCTCCGGGGTTGGGGACAGCGGGGCCCGGCGGGGCTAGGAGGGGGCGGAACCTCGCGGCGGTCCCCTCCCCCTCTTTCTTAAAGGGCCCAGCGCGGCGCTGTGCGGGACTGGGTTGGTCGCGCCTTCCCCAGCCAGGCCCCCCCCCAGGCACAAGGTCGAGCGCTGGGTGCCCTGGCGCCGCGGGCGGACCAGCCGGGTGGCCGCTGTCACCTCGCGGCTCCGCGCCCGCCTGCAGTCCCCCCGCCCTTCCCCGCCCTTCCCGCTCCTCCCTCCCTTCCCTCTCTTTCGTTCCCTCCCTCCTGCCGTCCGTCCCCCCATCTCTGCTTAGCTTCTCCACAGCCGAGGCTCCGGCACCTGAAGGGACAGTAGCGGGAGCGGGGAGCTCCGACAGGCGGCAGCGGAGCGGGACGGTCAGTCCACTGGCGGCCTCCGCATGGCCCCGCCGTGAGAGGCTGGACCCAGCGACTGGGACCGGGAGCGGTGAGTGGGGCCGCGGGGCCACCTTGTCCCCAGAGCCCGCATGCTCCGGGACCCCGCCCCTCCCCTCTCCGGGCCGAGCCGGGGACGGAGCGGGCGCTGAGGGGTGGGGAGGGGCACGCATGCTGGGTGGCGGGAGCCGCCCTCCGCCCTCTGTGCCTGCTAGGGTCTGCTAACAAAGCTACATTTCGAGATCAATTCCGTGGCGGCTGGAGCATCCGAAGGATACGGTTGTCATGGAGATGGGGCCGAGAGAGGAAGCCCGAGATGGCCGGGACTGGGCCAGGGAGTGGGGGCGCTGCTAAGAGCCCCAGCCCAGGCTGCAGGGAGGGTTGGCCAGCCCGATTGTCTCCCGGGTTCTGCCTCCTGATCCCCCTCCCCCTTTTGTATAATCTGAGTGTAAATGTGTGTGTTGATGGGGTGCCAGTGGCAGTTTGGTGGCCCATGTGCCGGGTGTTGGGTGACGGGGCCTGCCAGCAGCCACCTTCCCAACCGAGAGCTTTGAGGATTTATTTCTGTTTCCAGTTTCCTAACTTTGACAGCCGAGCTTGGCCGCCAGGCCTCCCCAGCTCTGCCGCTAGAGCAGGGGCTAGCGTGGGGGCGTGGCAGGCAGCAGGGAAGACCGAGGAGGTCCACAATGGCTGTGGCAGCAGCAGTGAGGGAGGGGTCCTTGGAGCCGGCTGGTAGGTCTGGGTGGGGCAGGCATTCCAGATGTGGGGACCACCCTGCCCAGTTGGCTCTCTCCTAGGAGGAGGAATTCAGATTCCTTCTGTTCCTGAAGGATCTGGGAGCTCCTGGGAATGAGAACCCCGGGTATTGTTTCTGCACAGATGGACCCCCCCTATGCCCACCCCTTTGTCTTAGGGCCATCTTGTGGGGCCCAGGAAGAGAACTGGGGGTAGATGCTGCAGTCACAATGGAAGAGGGTTCAAGACTCTTGGCAGGCTCAGGATAAACCAGACTGAGCTTGATGGGGACTCCGGAGAGGGCCAGGGTTTGGCCAGCACAGATGGGCAGCTTGGGTCTTGTGGGAAGAGGCATTCGAATTTTCCTGGGTTCTCCAGCTCCTTCCTCTAGACCCAGGAGCTCCAGACAAGAGCTGCTTAATTGGGGCTATTCAGGCAGCTCAAGGGATAGTGAGTAAGGGGCACTGAGACCACCTCCAAATCCAACCGCTGACCCTGGTCAGATACAGTCCTTCTTTCAGTCCCTCCCCTGGGAAGTTAGGAACTCTGTACCAGGGAAGCTACAGGTTCTATGGCCCAGAGTTCTCTGAATCAGTAAAATGGGCCAATTCTCTCCCTGCTCCTTCATGTCTCTGGAGGAGAGACCTGCCCTCACCAAAGTCCCTTCCTCTCAATATACAGTGGGAGACAGTGGCTTTTGAGTGGGGCTACCTACTACAAAGTTTGGTCCTTTTGGAACATGGCAGGCCCATCCGGTGTGGTTAGAACCCTCAGAGGGTTCCCACACATAGGGGTGAGTCTGTGGGTGCGGGCTCAGCTAAAGGTAGAAGGATGGCGGGGGTGTTTTTGGAAAGCCTCCCCAACTGCTGCCTCTTGCAGTGCTGAAGTCTCTGTGCTTAGGTGATTTGTACCTTGTAGCACCAGGGATTTCCTGTGGTAGACTGAGAGGTGTCCCTCCTGCTGCATGCCCTGATCTGGCAGCTATGTGGTGGGTACAGACTCCTTGGGCAGACCTGACCAGTGGTGCCTCCCAGGGTCTTCTCTGAAAGGAGAGTGCAAAGCTAGCTGAAAAGAATGACATCTTGCTGTGTACAGGACTGAATGAGAGGGCGAAAGGAAGCCACACTGCCCGGCTTCCACCTATTAAGTGCCACCACTGTGCTAGGTGCTGTCCAACACACAGCAGCCTGTAGAGGGGGGTACTGCCACTACTCCCATTTTGTGGAAAAGGATGTTGGAGCTCTGGAGAAGTTGCCTGTTCAAAGTTGCCTGGTTAATAAGTGGCAGAGGCCAGATTTGCCCTTCGGAAGAACTTTCTAATGCTCAAACTTGTGCCCCTTCTCTTCTTCCTTGGAGATACAACTTAGGAGGGAGGTGGGTCTGAGTGCCTCATCAACTGGGAAAGGGGGTGACCTTGGGGGAATTTGAGGCACCAAATTGGGGTCTCCTAGGGAGGTGGGGTGAAGGCACTCCCATTCTGGATGTCAAATTGCAGGAGATTGCTGCTGCCTCTTGTGACAGATGACGCTCTAGACCTCCTTTGCCAGATGGTCTTTTCCAGGAAAATCTGTTTTGAGCGGCATCTTATGTCTGGGGCTCCATATTTAGCCTGGCTTCTCACATGGGAGGATACACTCAGGCTGTCGCCCCTAGAGGGGTGTTTAAGGGTAGGGTGTTTGGGGGAGGGGTGTGCCTGAGGCTAGACCTGGCTCCATGCCACAGCTTGGCATAGGTGGGGAGGGGTCCATGTCCCTGCCCCAGCTGAGGGCTGCCTTGCTGGTCTCCCTCATGACTGTTTCCTTAGAGCCCTTGTCACCCATGTGGGTTCCCTCATAGGGGCATCTGCTTCCTGGAGTCTAGTCCCCTTTAGGTAGTGAGCTGCTCCAGGGGTGTGCCTACCTGACCTGGGTGACTCCAGTGTCCAGCCGAGGCAGGTCCATGGCCCAGCTTACCAGAAGTCTGTGGCCTGCTCAGGGATGTGAATATCCTCTGCCTCAATTCATATCCCTGCCATCAGCATCCCTCTTTGGAGTGTCTCCCTGCACCTCCTTCCTTTTCCCACCTTACTTTTTATCTTGTCACACCTGATAGTACAATGAATACCCACCTACACCCTTCA
Organism: Spermophilus citellus; assembly: GCF_964194105.1. Lineage (NCBI taxonomy): Eukaryota > Metazoa > Chordata > Mammalia > Rodentia > Sciuridae > Spermophilus > Spermophilus citellus. The sequence continues at coordinate 191,042,424 of NC_138182.1, read as the reverse complement.
CCTAGAGACCTAGATTTGCTAGTCACTAACATTTTGCCATATTCTCCCTCCCTCCCTCCCTCTCTCTCTTTTACTCTCTCAAGATTAAGTTGCAGGGCTGGGATTGTGGCTCAGTGGCAGATCCCTTGCCTAGCATGTGTGAGGCACTGGGTTTGATTCTCAGCACCACATACAAATAAATGAATGAAATAAAGGTTCATCAACATCTAAAATAAAAAATAAAAAAAGAGTAAGTTGCAGACATCTTAACACTTTACCCAAAATACTTCAGCATGAATTTCCTGAGATGAAGGCATTTATCTACCCAAATGGTTATAATATTTTGGTTTTTTGGTACTGGGATTGAACTCAGGGGCACTCGACCACTGAACCACATCCCCAGCCCCACCCCCTTTTTTTAGTCCAATGTTTTTTTTACATTTATTTTATTTGCTTATTTTTATGTGGTGCCGGGGATCGAATCCAGTGCCTCATGCATGCTAGGAAAGCACTCTACTACTGAGCCACAACCCCAGTTCCACCCCAGCCTTTTTTGTATTTTATTTGGAGATAAGGTCTCACTGAGTTGCTTAGGGCCTTACTAAGTTGCTAAGGCTGGCTTTGAACTCAAGATCCTCCTGCCTCACTCTCCCAAGCTGCTGGGATTACAGGCAAAATGACTGTAATATGCTATTATCAGACCTAAGAAATTTAGTAAGGATTCAGTTTGACTAATTTGTAATCCATATTCAACTTTCTCTATTTGTCCCAGTAATGTCTTTTATAGCTCTCTCTCTCTCTCTTTTTAAATTATCAATTAAGTAGCATACATTGCATTTAGTTATCATGTCTGTTTTGATCTGGAATAATAACCTGATTTTTAAAAAAATTTTTATGACATTGTTAATTTTAAAGTTTTATGAAATAGCCCACATTCTGAATTTGTCTTCATGCTTGCTTGTGATTAGATTCAGGTTTAACATTTTGGGCAAGCACATCCCCTACGTGATATGTGTTGCATGATATGTGTCTTCGCAATACCTCACGTCAGGAGGTGCATGTTCTTAGGTTGTCCTATAAGGGTTTGTGTTCAGCTAGGCTACTTGACTGAGGAGTCTCTTTGTTTCAATTCCTTCCCCTTCTCTAATTCCAGAAGCTCCACCCACCTGCTCATTCAAACCCCCCAAACTGACTGAAGCCCTACTTCAGATCAGGTATTAGAGAGCGGAGATCCCAGACACCGATGGGCCCTTACACAGCTCATAACCTCGGGTTGGGGGTGGGTGAGCCACAGCCCACGCAGGTGCTATTGATTAGGGAGAGGGGCGACACAGAAAAAAGGAGTGATGGGTGGTGAAGAGAGAGGGCATGGGGTGCAAGACAGGAAGAGGGTGCAGCCAGAGATGGCCTGGAATGTGGGCAGCAGTTGACCTTTCCCCCAAGGGCACTGGGAGCCACTGCAGGGTTTTATAGGGCCTTTTTGAATACTCTGAGGAGGTAGAGTGGAATTGGTGGGAAAGAAACCAGCATGCTGTCAACACAGGATGTCTGGGCCCAGAATAGCCACTGTGTATGTTGCTGAGGGAGGGAGTTGTGTGCTTGGGTGGCCCTGGTGGGATGGGGTGGAGTAAGGAGGGGTTGGGTAGATGGTCCCAGTGTCCAGCCAGAGGATGGGGAGCAGACAGGAAGAGCCGCCGTGCAGAGGCTTGGGAAGGCTGATGGAAGAAGCAGTTTGGGGCATATGAGGTCTGAGGTGTCTTCCAGGTCAGAGAAACTGTGAGGGAGGCTCTTTTCCCTGGTGTTAGTGGTGCCCATGGCCAGAAGTTCTCAGAAGTTCAATTTTGAGATGAGGGCAGAGGAAGGCCAGTCCCTCCCACAGCAGGAGTAGATAGTAGGCTTCCAGGTGCCATCAGGGGCAAGACTTGGGCAGGCCTCAGGGCCAGCTAGAGGCAACTGCCTGTCAGTCAGGAAAAGTCCCTCCCCTGTGGAATCCAACTCCCTTCCTTCATTTTGCTTCTTCATACTGGCTTGGCAAAACCCAACCTGGTTAGACCAGCACTTGGCCTACTCCACCCCTGGCCTACTCCACCCCTGGCCTACTCCACACCTGGCCTACTCCACACCTGGCCTACACCACACCTGGCCTACTCCAGCCCAAGGTGTGCTTGGATGGGGCTGAGGAAATCCATCACCCCAACTTTAAGCCCAACCCTGTGGATTCAGATGGGCCATTGGTGCCATCCAGCACTCATGCCACAGGTCCCGAGTTCATCACCTCTTCTGATGCTAATGGCTATTTCATATTCTCTCTTTTTTTTTTTTTTTTAAAGAGAGAGAATTTTTTCTTATTTATTTATTTTTTTAGTTTTCGGCGGACACAACATCTTTGTTTGTATGTGGTGCTGAGGATCGAACCCGGGCCGCACGCATGCCAGGCGAGCGCGCTACCGCTTGAGCCACATCCCCAGCCCATATTTTCTCTTTTTTAAAAAACATTTTTATTGGTGCATTATAAATATACATAAATGTGGGGCTCATTGTGATATGGTTGTGCATGCACATAATGTAATTGGTCAATTTAATTCCCCAGTACCTCCCCTTTCCTCTCCCTGATCCCTAACCTTTACTGGTCTCCCTTCTATCTTCACAAGATTCCCTTTTTCTCTCTTTTTCTTTCCAGCTTCCACTGGAAAGAGCGAGAACATACAACCTTTGACTTTATTTCACTTACTGTGATGTCCTTTGGTTTTATCCATTTTCTTGCAGATGATACATTTTCCTTCTTGTTTATGGCTAACACTATTTTTTTTGTGTGTGTATGCCATATTTTCTTTTTAAAAAATATTTTTAGTTGTAGATGGACACAATGCCTTTATTTTATTTATTTATTTTTATGTGGTGCTGAGGATCGAACCCAGGGCCTCACACGTGCTAGGCAAGCGCTCTGAGCCCCAGCCCCAGCCCCTGCTCTATTTTCTGCCCTTTTGACTCTTGGCAGGAACCTAGGCTGGTTCCATCACTTGGCTATTATTACACTTTCTCTCCTGCCCTCCACCCAACTTCTCCTTTTTGATCCTCCCTTTCAGCTGACCACCTTTGAGAAAGTCGAAGCAATTAGAACTTCTCCAGACCCCAGTGCTATGTGCACTCACCTACCTACTTCTGCACCTGCTGTCCCACCTTCCTCCTGCCCCTGTGGTGCAGCGTCCCTGCTCCTGGCTAAGGTCATCCCTCTCTACTCGTTCACTAGATTTTTCCTGTCCCCTTGTCTCCTTGGGCATTTTGTTCCAGCAAGTGTCCCTTCTGGCTTCGTCAGTCCCCCTCCCCAATCTCTACTAGATCATTCCATCAGCAGGTATCCTGTCATTCTTTCTCTTGGCTTAAGACCTTGTTCTCCTGTCTTCTCCACAGCACCACCACATCTCTCCTTCCTTTCCAGTGAAGCTCCCTGGAAGGGTTGTCTAGACTCCTATCTCCACGTCCTCTCTGCCCACTCCCTGTGACTGTGCTTTGGTTGGCTTTGCCCCTGCACTCCACTCCATGACCTCCATGTAGTGGCACAGAGGCCAGTTCTCAGTGCTCTTCTCCAGCATTTGACACCTTCAGTCTCTCTCTTCCTTGATACACTCTCCTTGACATCCAGGACCCCATTCTCCTGTTCTCTTCCCACCTGGCAGGTTGCTCCTTCTCAGCTTCCATTGTTGGTTCCTCTCTTCCTCCCCGGGTGATCCAGGAGTGTCCCAGGACTCAGCCCTGCACAGCTGTCTTCCCCATCATGTGGATCTCATCCAGTCCTGTGGCTTTAAGTGCCACCTATATGCTGCCAGCCCCCTCATTCATATCCCAAGACTCCACCTTTTCCCTGGGCTTCAGGAGGCGGTTCCATCTCTCAGCCTTGGAATCCACCAGACACCTCCAGCTCAACTTGTCCAAAGCAGATCTCCCCATCCTCCTCCCCAGACCTGTTCCACCCAGACTTTTAAAAAATCTTTTAAAAATGTTTTTGTACAGAATGCCTTCATCTTATTTGTTTATTTTTATGCGGTGCTAAGGATTGAACCCAGTGCCTCACACATGCTAGACAAGGGCTCTGCCACTGAGCTACAGCCCAGCTCTCCACCCAGCCTTTCTCTTTTCTCATGTCATTCTAGTTGTTCCAGGCTCTTGATTTCTCCTTTCTACTGCCCTATACATTGCCCATCAAAGGGTGAGGCTTTACTAGTGCCTCGCTGTCCCCTCAGAGGGCCTTGGTGAGTGAGGAGACCCAGTTTCCTGGCTCTCGCCCAACACCTGGTCCAGCTCAGCCCCTGCACACATACTGTGCCACATACTGTGAAAAATTTTTTCCTTTTGGTACTGCGGATTGAACCCGGGGGGCTCTACCACTGAGCTACATCCCCAGCCTCTTTAATTTTATTTTTAAAAATTTGAAACAGGGTTTTGCTGAGGCTGTCCCTGAGCCTGTGATCCTCCTGCCTTGGCCTCCCAAGTTTCCAGGATCACAGGTGTGTGCCACTGTGCTCCGCAGTGCTGTGATATTTCCATCCAAGAGGGTACAACTTGTAAGAGCCTGAAGTGAAATCCTAAAGCAGAGACAGGAGAAGACAGGGAAGCAGAGGGAAGGAGGGAGGGGACCAGAAGGACCGGCCAGGGAAGGTTAAGAGAAGCTACACAATGAAGAGCAAGGGGGGGAAGGTGAGAGGGAGGAGGCCTGGAGGGAGAGGGCTTCCCTTGGGGGCTGTGGGCAGACCACATGAAGATCTGAGGAACTGGTTTTAAGAGTGCACGTCAGGTGCCTGGCTCCTTCATGGGAGGATCTGGAAGGTGAGGAATGTGAACACTGGGCAGAGGGAGGGGAGGAGGGGCTTCTTGGTTCATTTCTCTTGGCTATTGAAGCGGACTGAGTGGAGGTGGCCCAGAGACTGAGGCCCCTGGGCTCCCAGAGACTGACCCCTGCTTGGTTGGCAGGACTTGCACCTGGTCAGTCCACTGTAGTTCTTGGAGCTGACTCTCAGCCCACAGGTCCTGGGTCACCTGTGGGCTCTAGAAGCAGGGCAAGTTCCAGACACCCCCAGAAGTTCAAGGGAGGTAGAGCAGTGGTCAGTCTGGTGTGGATTCTCTTAATCAGGGCAGCCTTTGAATGATTCCAGATAGCTGGGGTTCACCCTGGAGGGAGGTCAGCAGGAAGCAGAGTCGCCAGCTATAGACGTGATGTGATTTGGGTTTTGACAGCATACACTGTGGATTTCATTAGTGTGAAGGGCTCTCCAAACCAGCATGCAGATGTATGCAAATGCTAAGCAAAGGAGGGTGCCAATGGGCTGAGGGATCGGGAGAGAAGCAAACTAGATGTCAAGGAATGACCTTTGCGGAGCGAGCCTCTAGAGTCCCAGCAGGCTGGAAGGCACAGGAAGATGTGAAAGTGCACCCAGCCCAGGGGACCTCTGCCTGCCCAACCATGAGAGCGGAGAGCTCTTCTCTGCCCTCACATCCCAAGCAAAGTCTGCTTCCCTGGTGGCCAAACCAAGAGAAAGAAAGGTGCTGGGCTCATTAATAATTCCTAATGGGCACCACCTGAAGGGGACGGACACTTTTAAGGGAGGCCCAGTTTTCTGGCTCTCTCCTGACACATGGTGCGGTTCCCGTGCCTTAAGATGGAGAGATTGACATTTAAGTGGGAAAGTCGATGGGTTCAGGACTGTAGGGTCCTCCTCTGCCTCAGGAAAGGGTGGAATCCTCTGTATATCCCTCCCCATGACCCCACAATAGTTTTTCTGTGCCTCTACCTTCAGGCTGAGCCTCTGAAATTCTTGCTTCAGAAGCCACTCTGACAGCCATCAGGGGACAAATGACTGTGAGGCTGAATGGCCTGTGTTCTCTGTTGCTCTTCTGGGCATCCCACCCCGGAGATAAGGCAGCCAGCTAGTTCCTCCGAAGCTCTGAGAGGGTTCTGGAAGGTATACCTGTCCCTGAGCACCACACACACACCCTCTCATTTTGTCTTCATAGCAGCCCTGCAAGGCACGTACTGTTAGTATGTCCCATTTTATGGAGGAGGACATTTTATGGAGGAGGACACTGAGGCTCAGAGATTTGAGCAATTTTCCTGAGGTCAAATAGCTTGTGGGTAGCAAAGCTGGGATTCGAAACAGGTCTTTCTGAGTGTGCAGTTTGACTGTGTCCTGACCCACTTTCCTGGACTGTCTTAGTCTGAGGCACTTGTTGTCATACAAGGTGGTTCAATCTGGGAAAGACCAAATGGGTTAGGAGGGTTAGGGCCACTTTGGCCTGCAGAAACAGAGAAGTTCCTGAGACTCCTGGGTAGACATCCCCTCCAGTTATTTTGGGCTCCTTCCTCCCTGGGGAGCTGGGATGTTGAAGAGGTATGGGTTCAGACTGACCTGGGCCTAGGGGCATGCCTGGAGCTCTGGGATGATAGGAAGAATTGGCCTTTCAGTGCCTTGGTTAGCAGAGGCTGCCAGGAGCACGATGAGCTATGTGATCCGGGGAATTGACCCAGGGGTCTTCCAGGCAGTTTCTCGCTGCACATGCTCAGTGATCCAGCAGCTTTTGATGGAGCTAGAGTGCTCGGGCCTGGGCCAGCTCGAGCCCCAGGCTGACGGGTATGGCTGGCCAGGGTCTGTCCTGAGCATTTCCTATAGGCCAGCTGTTTGCATTGATTGGCTTGTGTGAGTGTCCCTGTGTGTGCCCTTGTGAGTTCATGAGTGTGTGAAGATCCCAGCTATGTGCTAAAATCTAGATGAGTTAGCGAGCCAGTTAGTTCAGGAAGAATTTGGGGGAAAGGCAGCAGGGTCAGGGGGGTGGTAAGGGTAGGTTCCCAGGGGCAGAGAATGATTCAGAAGTGAAAGGTTTCTTGCTTTTCTTTTTCTTCCTTTCTTTTTTTTTTTTTTTTTTTTTTTTGGTCAGGGAACCCTTGTGAAGCTCTCTGCACCTCCAGTGTCAGAGATGGAAGGCTCTTGGGGATTGTCCAGGTTGGGGCTCATGCCCAGAGCTTATAAATGGGCTTTTGAGATCTGTGAGCCTCTCAAACAGTCTCAGAATGCTGTGCATATATCTGGGGCAGGGTCCTCATCTCTATCAGATGGCTGAGAGAGACCCCGGATGTGGGAATGGTTCAGAATCTCTGATACAGGTGGGGAAAATGAGATCAAAGAAGGTCTCATTTTCATTTTTTTTGAGCTCCTTTAGCAAATTAGAGGCTAAACCAGTAGTCTGTCTCCCTGGGACATCAGTGATCTCGGCCTTACCTCCACACCGACATTCCAGAGCAGTGCTCTCTGACCCCAGCCTCTTCTACATGCTGTTCCCGGGCTAAGCAGCCCTGGACTCCTGCAAGCTTAGGTTTTGCCTGTTGGGAGAAGTGCTCAGCTCCAGAGCCCCTGTCCCAGCTCTGCCCTGGTGTCCCCATTTCCACCAAGTGGTCTGCACCCCCAGCCTCAACTCCGGGCTGCCACTGTGTATGGGGGTGGTCAGTGTGGGTCCTGTTTTCCCCAATGCCACCCAGCCTGACTCTCTGGGTTATCCCTTCCCTGGTCCCAGATTCTCCCAAAGCAGAAGGATTTTTGACCCAGTGACGTTGGTCTAGCTGCCTTAACTTTGCCTATGAGCCTGGAGGCTGCTCATCCCCACTTTGTCACCCAGAGGATTGCCCCATGTGTCCGTCTACCTCCCTCCATGTGTTAGTGTGTGTGCGCATGTGTGTATGAGCATATTGCTCAGAGACAAGTGCATGGGCACCTGTGCACATATACTTGCCTCTGTGTCTTACAGTACCACCTGGAGCCTTCCTGCTAGGACCTACCCCCACTTGGGCTTCCCACTGTCCCTGGCTTAGACCATGGAAGGGACCATAAGATTATCCCTATAGTAGTCTAGTGTTCCAAGCAGACTCTCAGCCTTGTCATTTTCCAACTTTGTGACCCTGAGCATGCTCCTGAACCTCTGCCAAAGATGGGGGTGATGATAGTTCCAGGGTATCCATTCAACAAATATTTATAAGGTGCCTACTGTATGTCACATATGGTATGAGGCTATGGAGAGACAGCTATGAACATGACAGATCCCCACTCTCATGAACTTGCTTCTCAGTGTCAGGGAGATGGGCAGGATGTAAGCAGACAGCAAAGGGAGTTCAGTTCTGCTTGGTGCTCTGATGCCTCAGGGTGGAGTGTGAGAGTGTACTAGGTGGTCAGAGATGGCCTCATTGAGGAGGCAGCATTGGAGTTGAGCCTGGGATGGCAGAAAAAGCAGTCATTTAAAGATCTAAGGAAAGAACCTTCTAGGTCAAGGGTATAGTTGGTGCAAAGGCCCTGTGGTGGGAATGAGCTCAAGGAGAGAAAGAAGGCCAGGGTAGCTGAAGGGAAGGAGGAGAGACAGCAGACAGCTCAGGCAGGGCCTTTTTAGGCCATGCTGGGGGCGGGGGACTGGATTCTAATCTTAGGGTGATGGGAAGCATGAGAGGGTTATGAAGAAGGCGGGCGTGTGATGTCATTTGTGTTTTCATAGTGCACTCCAACTGCTGTGGGGAGAGTGGCGAGGGCCACAGGGTTGTCTCAGGAGCAACTGAGACCCAGAAAGTGCTTGGCTCAGCTGTCAGCTCTAGCCCAGCCAGGGTTCCTCTAACATCATGGTCCTTATCTTGTCTGGTGCTGAAAAAGAGGCTGCTGAACCCAAGGTCATCCCAAGGACTGTGGGTAGTAGGAGCTCCTGCCTTGAAAGGGCCCTGGATCAGGCTGAGAGAAGCTGCAGGGATCTTGGCCACTGGCAGCCTGTCATTTGCAGTCATCTCCTTGGGATGGATGCCCAGGGCCCAGCAGTACCCTCTCCCTTACTCTTGCCAGTGGGGCTGGAGGTGGGCAGGGTCAGTGCTTCAGGCCTTCTCTCTGGGTTGAGAATATGGGCCCTTGATTTCATGAGAGGGCCTGATAGGGGGCCTGGAAACGATGGCTCATCCTGTACCTCCAACCTTGGGCAGCAGAGGGAGGCTACAGGTTCTGGAGGCAGCTACTCACCGTGTGCTCTCCTGAAGCCTTCCTGGATTCTGTGCCTCAGTCTCCCCATTTGTCAAATGTGGTGGTGGAAAGAGTAGAGCCTGGTTGCCTTTCATCCTTGACCTCAGATCCTTTTTTTTTTTAAAGAGAGAGAGAGAGAGGAGAGAGAGAGAGAGAGAGAATTTTTTAATATTTATTTTTTAGTTTTCGGCGGACACAACATCTTTGTTTGTATGTGGTGCTGAGGATCGAACCCGGGCCGCACGCATGCCAGGCGAGCGCGCTACCGCTTGAGCCACATCCCCAGCCCAACCTCAGATCCTTAAACCTCAGATTGCTCAGCGTTTGTCACCTTAGGTTCCTTCACCAGCCCTGGGGGAGGAGGGGCAAATGGTCCCATTCTGCAGATGGCTTCACAAAGGCCACATGGGGCAATGATGAACCGGGTACGTAGCTGTTCCAAGTGAGGCTTTGGGGCATTGTTTTATACCTCTGAAACTTACCACTTACGCACCCCTCCTGAGGCTCAGTAAGAAAGGGGGTCCTGGCTCAGCTCTTCTAGGCTCAGCTGGCCCTCTGCCCTGGCAGGGACTCTGGGCCCCCCGCCCAGAATAGAGCTCAATGCTGCCCCTTGTCTGCCCACCCAGAAACCAAGCATGCAGCCCAGTGCCCGGTGCTGGCAGAACCTCCATCCTGCTCCCAGCTGTAGGAGGACATGACAGGGCAGGTAGGGATGCAGCTAGCTTGAGGAAGCTGCTAAAAGTTTGGGGGGGGTAGCATAGGGGTCTTTCAAGGGGTCCTTGATTTATCTACAGCCCTGACTTTGGGGCTGGTGGAGATTGAGCATCAAGCGAAGCCACTTATACTCTCAAACCTTGGGTGGGATCAGGCTCCAACCTCATGCCTCAGACCAGCGCTCACCTGGCCCCGGGCTGGAAAGCAGGCCAGAGGGCTAGACTAAGATTCAGGCAGCAGACCAACAGGCCCCCCTCTCTCTTCATTTCTTTTTAAATGCCACCCCCCACCCCCTGGAGACTCAGTTGAGGAGGTGACCTCCCGTCCTCCTGTTCTCCCTCCTCTGGGTACACAACCAGAGGGAACAGATCGAAATAGCAACAGCGGTGGCGGGGATGTAGGGCAGACCAGAAAGACAGTGCTGAGCCCCCAGGGTCCCTGGTGTCCTAGGATCAGGGTTCAGATAGTTTGGAACCTGAGCCTTGCTTTCAGATTTTTTTTTTTAATATGTGGACTTTTAAAAAAAAATCTTATTCTCATGCAGTAGTCTAAACTCTAGAGGTGGTGATCAGGGTGGGTGGGCTGGGGCCGCAGGTCTGTCTGACCTGTCCTCTTTTTCTCCATCTTTGCAAACCCAAGATTCAATTAATTTTGTCATAGCCGATCTTTCTTCAAGGACCTAGAAGTCCACCGAGAAGTAGATCCACCTTCCTCTCTGGGCTCATCTTCTTTAAGAGGGAAGTCCTCCTGGAGTCTAACTCATGTTTCCCACACTTGCTTCATTATAGAATTACAGGTGGCCCTTTCTGTCCTGTAGAGTCTGTTCAGAGTCTGGGGTAGACTCTGGCTATCTGTATTTTAACGTCGTCCTCAGGTGAGAATTCTGAAGAAGCATGTACAGGAAGTTTGGGTCTCATGTTCTTGTAGTTGCCCCTGCAGCTTGTTCTGTTGCAGCCCAGAAAGAAGACCCATTGCTCTCCTCCTTCAGCCTCTCCTGGACCCCAGCAGCCCTTCTCAGAGGAGAGTGGGGGTGCTGGGGGTAACCAAGGCCTATGGAGGGGAGGAAGAAGGTGGCCCAGCCAGAAACAGGAACAATGCCCTGAATTCCTGCTTTTTGCAGCTTTCAGGGCATTTGGAGTCACTGGTTCCCCCCTCCCCATACCAAGCAGAGGTGACTGTGGGTGGCTAGCCTAGACTAGGTGGGGCCAGGGGCAGAGAGTGGAATGGGGTGAGCTGGATCACAGCTCTTTGCATACAACCTCTACCCTTCCCAGTAGGATGCGGTTGGGTAAGCGGGTGGGAAACCTGGGTTGGCTCCTAGCCATTGTAAATAGAGATGGAGCACAAAAAGGGTCTCCTCATTTCACGAAAGAGAAGCAGACCCAATACAAGGCAGCGAGGAGTGGGGCTGGCCTGGCCAGTGCAGTCAGGAGGCCTGGCCTAGACTGACACAGGCCACACAGAAAGTTGGGCAGAGTGGGGCCTGACCCGCCTCGCCGTGCTCTCCCCGCAGTGCTCCCCAGGGGCTTCCTCTGAGTCCCTCCTCAAGCCTGGCGAGCTGTGGTGGGGATCTGGATGTGGAGGGGAACCCCAAGTCTTTTCCTCCTCCCTCTTGGCACAGCCAGAGTGCTGGGCACTACAGAGGCAGCATGGTCTCCCTGAGGCTCTCGGGTGGCGCTGCACTCGCCCAGCACCCTGGACAGCGCCTCACTCTGGGCCTCCTATGGCTGATGTCTCTAAGATCCACTTTGGCTTCCCTGGGGTGGACTCACCTCTGACTGAGCTGACTGAACTGCACTTCTGTTGACTTCCTTGCTTCCTCTCCTAATGCCCCATAAGGGTAGCCTCCAGCCCAGTTCTCTCCACTAACTCTAAAGATTCCCTCATCTCTGGCCCCTGGAACAAGCGCCGGGGACCTGTCAGCCAGCAGGAATGGAGGGGCCTGCAGGAGGTGCTGCCAGGGCCCAGCTCCTCCCTACCTGGATCTTCCCTGGGGGACTTTGGTGAATTCTGGAGGGCACCACAGACACAGGAGGTAACAGGGAAGACAGGAACTGAGGCACAAGGGATTGACACAGGTCAGGGGACAGTGAGAGGGCCTGGTCTAGGCAGGGCAGTGAGGGGGCCCTGACCTGAACCCAGACTCCAGCTGGAAGGGTCCTGAGATCATCATGACCACCCTCCTGCCCTCAGGCAGGCTGTACTGGTACTGGTTCTGCAGGGCTTTGGATCTCCTGATCCTGCCTGTCTGACAGACTCTGACCTCATCTCTCCATCTTCTGCCAGGTCTACTGGAGTCCCAGGAGCAGCTGGGACAGGATGGAAGCAGTGGCTGCCATGGAGGAGGATAAGCTCCCATCCTCACTGCCTGAGGAAGGCGGTGCCACTTGGGACCCCAGCCTGGCACCTGAGGCGGAACCTGGGGTCCAGAATGGAATGGCAGCCAGTGAGGAACTGAGCAGCCACCTCAGCAGCCCAGTGCACGAGGAGAGGGGAACCCTGGAGGATACCGAGGAGCCCACAGAGGACCCAGATGAGGCTCTGTCTGCCCTCAGCCTGGGCCTCTCCCTCACCAATGGCCTAATCCTGGGGCCAGATATGAACATTCTAGAAGATTCAACAGAGTCCAGGCCCTGGAGGGCTGGTGAGCTGGTGGAGGGGGAGGATATCCCCAGGAGCCTCTGTGCAGACACTGAGGACCCTCAGCTGGGGTAAGTGGGTGTCTTGGGTTGGAGGCTTTCCATGTTTGGCAGCTCCAGTCCTATGTGGCCTGTGCCTAGCCCCTTATTTTTTTGGTCCCTGTTTTTATCATACATAAGATGGGACTCTCATATCCCTATTTTGTCCACCTTCTGGATGTTTGGGGAGGATAGGGCCATGAGTGGGAATTCAAACGCTAGCAGGTTTATTGTATCCCCATCCCTCAGCCCCGCAAGTCATCACGAGCTGATTTTGTCAGGTGCAAGGATTTTACTCCCTCCATCCTAGACTGGCATTTGAGTTCCAGATCCTTTCAAAATGCTTTGATGGGCTGGGGTTGTGGCTCAGTGGTAGAGCGCTTGCCTAGCATGTGTGAGGCACTGGGTTCAATTCTCAGCACCACATATAAATAAATTTAATAAAGTGCTTTGATGTGCCAGGTGCGGTGGCACATGCCTGTAATCCCAGTGGCTCAGGAGGTTGATACAGGAGGATCATAAGTTCAAAGCCAGCCTCAGCAAGGGCGAGGCGCTTAGCAACTCAATGAGACCCTCTTTCTAAATAAAATACAAAATGGGGCTGGGGATGTGGCTCAGCAGTTGAGTGCCCCTGAGATCAAAAAACAAGCTTTGATGTGAAGGTCATCTGGGCCATGCCTCGACTTTCTGCAGATGAGAATCTACCAGTCCTGCAGCTGGCCCCAGGAAAGCAGGCTTTGTGAGGTAGCCCCTCTCAGCCACCCTCACCTGAGGTTGCCATCAGAAAGTTCTACCGGGATTCCCGGCTTCCTGGAGTTGTAGCCTCATTTCCATTATCCTCAACAAGAGGTGGCAAGACTTGAAGTCTTGGGATGCCATTGGGAGGAGGGATGTGCATGGGAAAGTCTAGAAGGCACCAGAAAGGGCTGAGAAGAGAGCATAGAAGAGAAGGCTTGGTGAGCACAGCTGTAGTCTCTGGCCAGAACAGGCAAGTTGCAGGAGTATGTGTGTGCCTGGCCTACACAGGGGTGTGTGCATGGGCATGCGTGAGCATGTTGTCATGCATGGGCTGTGTGGTTGTGAGTGGGGGTGTCAGTGTCTGGTGTGTGCACTTGTGGGTGTGTGTGTTTGGGCCTGTAGTGGGTGTCTGGAGAGAAGTGTCTTTAGGTCTGGGTTGGCATGTGAGTACAGTATGTGGGTGTGCGAGCCCGTGTGAACTAGGTGTACATGGCTGCGGGTTTCATCCACAGAGAGCCTAGGACAGCCACTGAAGCTAGCAGGGGTTGGCAGAAGACTGGGGCTTCTTGGAACACACTGTTCATATTCAGGTGACTTATTAATTTGGGATGACTGAGGGTGGGTGCAGATGGAGGTTTGGAAATTTGCTGATGGTTTTCAAGCCTCCATCAGGGCTATTCCTCAGGTCTGCTCTGTTGCATGAGCAGGTGGGAGATGGGGGTACCATTTGTGGCTCTGACAATGACTGAGAGTCTCTAAAGGTAATGGCTCTTTTTTTTTTTGTATGGGGGATTGAACTCAGGGGCGCTCTACCACTAAGCCACATCCCCAGCCCTGTTTTTGTATTTTATTTAGAGACAGGATCTCACTGAGGTGCTTAGAGCCTTGCTAAGTTGCTGAGGCTGGCTTTGAACTCGATCCTCCTGCCCCAGCCTCCCAGGCTGCTGGGATGATAGGTGTGGGCCACCATTCCTAGTACGGCTCTGTCTTATTTGGATGTCACTAGTACTCGGCACACTCCTGGCAGAGGTGTCCTTTCTAGGCAGACCAAAGTCCAGGACGCTTTGGTTTGGGGAGTGTGGAGCTGGGGGAACATACAGTAAGCTGGAGAACAAACACAATACTACATACTGATAACGGCTAGGGTGACAGCAGAGATCCCTGAGGATAGGGAATGGAGAGAAGGGGCCAGTGTGGTGTGGGCCTGACCCCCTCAGTATTACCCAGGGAGTGACATAAAGGCAAGCACTGAGAGTAGAGTGGTTGGCTGAGCTAAGAACCTCCTAGGCTGTGAGAAGAGCAAAATGATGACCCAGTATGACACTAGTTATGACAGGGAGCTGTCCACATTGCTCTGGGAGCTCAGAGGAGCAGCCACCCAGCCCAGGCTGGGGGAAGAGACCTCATAGTCACTTATTTAGAGAAATATCGGAGGCCTACTGTGGTCCAGGCTGCCGGTCAGGCCCTGAGGGTCAGGGACCACATCTGTCCCTTACACTGCTATATTCCCAATCCCTGGCCCAGCCTCTAGCCCCTAGTGCTCAGTAAGTTTTGGCTGAAAGAAAAATCAGCAGAACACAACCCATGCCTGCCCTGCTCCCAGGGAGCTCCCAGCCACCGACCCCTGTGTGGCGTACCCCTGGGCAGGATGGTGACTGGGTCCTTGCATCCCACAGGCTGGATGGCACCGGGGAGCCAGATGTGCGAGATGGCTTCAGTGCCACCTTTGAGAAGATTCTGGAGTCAGAGCTGCTGCGGGGCACCCAGTACAGCAGCCTTGACTCCCTGGACGTCCTGAGCCTCACAGATGAGAGTGACAGCTGCGTCAGCTTCGAGGCCCCCCTCACCCCCCTCATCCAGCAGAGGGCCCGTGACAGCCCCGAGCCAGGGGCTGGGATGGGCGTGGGGGACATGGGGCCTGAGGGGGACATGGGGGCAGCCGGTGGTGATGGGGAGCTGGGCAGCCCCCTGCGGCGCTCCATCTCTAGCAGCCGCTCAGAGAACGTCCTGAGCCGCCTGTCTCTCACAACGGTGCCCAATGGATTCCATGAAGACGGGCCCCAGGGTCCAGGCGAGGATGAGGAGGAAGATGAGGAGGACACAGACAAGTTGCTGAACTCAGCCAGGTGAGGCAGGCCTGGGGCTGGGGCTCCATCTTTGAACAGACGGAGATACTGAAACCTGGAGGGGACAAAGCGTATTCGGGTGAACCAGTGTCCAAAGTCAATGAGTCCTCTCCAAGGCTGGCTTGTCCATCCTCTGCATCCAGAATTCTCACCCTGAGTTTCCATTCTGCCCTTCAGGTTTTCTCAGCTTGTAGGAGATCAGGGAGCTGTGTCATGGGCATGTGCAGTAGCTAATGATTTCTCTTGAGGGGTTGGTTCTTCTGAAAATCTAACTTGATTCTTTCCTGCTGCAGTGGAGCTTCTTCCTCTGCTCTGGCCCCTGTGTGGATTTTTAGAGGCCTGGGATTCCTTCTAGCCTTGCATCAGACCTCTGCCCCTGGGCCTCTGATCTCCCTCCTCCATCTGCAGTGATCCTAGCCTGAAAGATGGCCTGTCAGACTCGGACTCAGAGCTGAGCAGCTCGGAGGGGCTGGAGCCTGGCAGCACAGACCCGTTGGCCAACGGGTGCCAGGGGGTCAGCGAAGCTGCTCGCCGGCTGGCCCGCCGCCTCTACCACCTTGAGGGCTTCCAGCGCTGTGATGTGGCCCGGCAGCTGGGCAAGAAGTGAGTGGGCCTCCCACCCCTCCTACCCCACGTAAACCTGTCACCTTCTCCAGCCAGTGACTGTTTTCAGGAGTAGCTGGTATCAAGGAGCTCCCAACACCCCCAAGGACACCTCCTCCTGCCACTGTCCTCATTCCTGGCCGCGCCCTAAATCTGTTTCCTTTCTGGGCTGCTTGGGCCAGGGCTGTTGCTCTCAGCTCCCTTGGGGCTGGGGTGCAGTATATGGGATGTGGTTATGAGGTCATCATGAATGGTAGTGAGGACAGAGCAGCTGGTCAGGAGCTAGTGGCCAACCTAATGGGGCCGGGGAGAGAGGAGAACCTGGGAGAGGAATGGCAGGGGACACATCCCGACACCTGGGCTCAGGAGGGAGTTCCCAGGCCTCATGAAGCCCTACTGTCTACCAGCTGAAGGGGCTGGAACCCCCAAGTTCAAGCCTTGGCCTTCAGCCTGGGGTACAAAGGGAAGAGCTTGGGGCAAGTAAGGGCTGTGACTGAGGAAGTCGGCTGGCACAGCCCCACGCATGTCTCACCAGTGTGGTCCTGGCTTTTTAATTTATTTTTTTGGTATCAGAGATTAAAGCCAGGGTCACTCAACCACTAGCCACATCCCCTATTTTGTCTTTTATTTAGAGACAGGGTCTCACTGAGTTGCTTAGTGTCCCACTTTTTGCTGAGGCTGGTTTTGAACTCACGATCCTCCTGCCTCCGCCTCCAGAGCCATTGGAATTACCCACGTGCGCCACCTTGCCCCACTGGCCCAGCTTTTGACCCTTCGGTCCAGAGGGCCTCCCAGCCCACTGGAAGGCCCTGAGGTGGGCAGAACAGACCTGGCTTCCACTTGCTGCTCGAAAGGCTAAGGAAGACAGTCAGACCCTTGGCCACCAGTCAGAGCTCACCCTTGTGGTGGCTTAGGCCCCAGGTCCTTCCCCCTCCCTCTTGCTCCTCCACCCTCCACTGGGCCCTCAACGACCCCAGCCTAGAAATCACAACTCAGATGGCCCCATCTTCCCTTCTGGGTTGTAGGCCCCACTCCCCTGAATGCACGGCAGCCTTTCAGTCGCCTGATGAGTCCCTCTCCTGTCTCTTCTGCCACTCCCTCTTTAGGCATCTGCTTACCCACACTTAAGGGCATTTGTCTTCCCAAAGAAAAGCAAAGCTCTTCCTCCAACTTCACAGCCCACATTCCCAGGTTTTCTCCCTTAGGTGCATCTAACCTTCCCCTTCTTCTCCTCCTCACTCATCTCCTATAAATTGGTTTACCACCCCCACCTTCAGAACCTTCTCTTCTCAAGGTCACTGGTGACCTTGTGTCTTTGAATCTGGTGACCACTCCCCAGTCCACCTTCAGCAGCTTCGACATCATGGATCACTCATTTTTCTTTCTTTCTTTCTTCCTTCTTTATATATATATATATATTAGTTATAGATGGACACAATGCCTTTATTTTATTATTTTTATGCGGTGATGAGGATCCAACCCAGTGCCTCACATGTGCTAGGCAAGCGCTCTACCGCTGAGCCCCAGCCCCAGCCCTCCTTTTTATTTCTTTAAAGTATCATTTTTAGTGTGGAAATTTCAAACATACACAAAAGCAGAGAAAGTAATATATTAAATCTTCACACACTCATTTTACTCAGCTTCAAAGTTATCAATATTTTAAAATTCTCATTTCATCTACTACCCTGCAGCTTCTTCCCTCCATTTGCTGGAATATTTAAAAATATATTTTAGACACTCCATTATTTGATCCTTAAGCACTTTAATGTATATCTCTAACTGATCAGAGTCTTTCTAGGTAATTATAATTCCATTATAATTGCAAAAAATAGCAAAAATTTCTTATTATCTCTAAATTCAGTTTGTGTTTAATTTTGTCTGAGTTTCTTAAAAATGTTGGTTTGTCCAAATTAGGACCCAAAGGAGGTCTGCCACATTGCATCTAGCCCTGTGATTTCTAAATGTTGTTTAATCTACAGTGGTCAAGAGTCTCTTCCTTTTTTTTTTTTTAATGGTACCCGGGTTTGAACTCTGGGGCACTCGACCACTGAGCCCCATCCCCAGCCCTATTTTGCATTTTATTTAGAGACGGGGTCTCACTGAGTTGCTCTAGGCCTCACTAAATTGCTGAGGCTGGCTTTGAACTCAAGATCTTCCTGCCTCAGTCTCACTAGCCGCTGGGATTGCAAGTGTGCACTACCGAGCCCGGCTTCTCCTTCCTTTTCCATGTGCTATATATTTGTAGAAGAAAGTGAGCCAGTGGTTCTGGAAAAATTTCCACCTTTTGGACGTGGTATCCTCATGGTGTTATTTCACAGGTTCCTCTGTTTCCTGTGGGTCCTGTTAACAGGAGGGAGAGCTTGAGGCTTGATTAGAATCAGGTGGCAAGAGTTCCCTCATTCCAGTCTTGGGACACGTTCTTCAGTGGCCTCCTGAACAACACTTCCCTCTTCTCTGCCTGTGTTCCTCCGTCTCCTTCACTGCTTCTCTCTTTGTTCCTTTAACTTTCATCAGAGCTCTGCCTTGGGCTGGCTGCCCTGACTCTGCACCTTCTTCTCCTGTGGGCTCAGCTCCCACTGCAAATCATTATTAACCACCATGGAGAGGTGACTCTCCCAGGGATCCATTCAGCGCTGTCCCTGTCCTGAGCTCTGACATCTTCACTGTTTTAGTCATGCCACACCCCCATTCTAGCTCCCTTTTTGGTGGATTCTGCCTCCATATTTTTTTTTTTTTTTTTGTACCAGGGATTGAACCCAGGGGCACTTTATCACCAAGCCACATCCCCAGCCCTTTTAAATATTTTATTTAGAGGCAGGGTCTTGAGTTGATTAGGGCTGACTTTGAACTTGTGATCCTCCTGCCTTAGCCTCCTGAACTGCTGGGATTACAGGTGTGCACCACACACACTCAGCCTCTGCCTCCTCAGTCTTCTCCCCGTCTCTCCCATCTCTTTCTTGGACAACTAGAAAGTTGTCCAAGACCAGGGGCCTCTACCCAGCAGGTAGTGTTCCAAAATACGAATCTGACTGCCCTGCTTCAGACCCCCAGAATCACATCCTTTCCCTTGAGCTGCAGCCCTCTTCCCTGTCTCATCTCTTACCTCCCCAGTTCCTGCTCTCCAGGCTTTGGCCATACATCCCTGTCGTAGCATCTTGGACGTGTTTTGCAATTTCCTCCATTGGGAACACTTGGCATTATCCCATCCCCCACTCCTTGCACCAGGTAGCATTTTTCAGTGTTGGCTGAGACATCACCTCCTCCAGGAAGCCCTCCTGATCTCCCAGCCCAAGGTTGAACAACAAGCCTGACTGGCCACTTGGGGAGGCAGCCTAGGGGTAGGGAGATGTGAGAGGGTGGGTCAGAGTACTCTGAAGCCAAGTCCCCCTGTAGTTCTGTCATCCTTGGGATGGACCCTACTTCTAATTGACTTCTCATACTTTCCCTGCAGCAACGAGTTCAGCAGGCTGGTGGCTGGGGAGTACCTCAGTTTCTTCGACTTCTCAGGCCTCACTTTGGACCGAGCACTCAGGTCAGTGGGGCTGGGATGGGACAGTGTTCACAGGTGGTATGGGCAGTACATCTGGATTCTCATCCCAGCTGTATCAGAAATTGCTGTGCAACCTTATACAAGTCTCTCGAACCCTCTAGTGAGGCTGTAAGGGCAGCAGCAGAGCAGCACCTCAGGTTGGGCTGAGGATACAGAGGTGGGAAGTTCCCGTCTATTGTCTCTAATATCGTGACTCTAGGAGAGGGAGGCAAAGGGTTGCCTCTGTGAGAACTTCCTGCCTGCCACATGCCACACTTGGTTCTTAGCAGCTTTGCAAGGTGGGCGTGATCTCCCCACCATCTTTGAAGAGAAGATGATGAAAGGGGGATTTGATCTCAGCTCTTACTGGTGTTTGAACCCAGGGAGTAGGCCCCAGGAGGGCCAGGTGCAGGCCCAGGGAACAGGAGGGGTGAGATGGGTGGATATAGCCCAGAGTCAGCAAGCTTTGGTAGGGACCAGCTGGGGGATGCAGACCAGGCCTTAGAAGGGATGGAGAGCAGTGTCTGAGCTAAGAATGGATGGTCTTAGCTAGGCCTTTTTACTGTGTCCATGTGTCTCTTATAATTTTTTTTTTTTTTTTTGTGGTGCTGAGGATTGATCCAGGGTCTTGTATGTGAGGGAAGCACTCTACCAACTGAGCTATGTCCCCAGCCCTGTCTTATATTTTTACAAAATGTAACTTCTATTCTTTTTTCTCTGTTTTGGTTGGGGTATTTCTTCCAGTTCACTTATCCTTTCCCTGTATTCAATATGCCATCAAACCTATTTGTTGAGTTTTTAGTTTGTTATCATATTTTTCAGTTCTAGAATTTTCCATCTTATTGAAACTTTTGAAAAGAAATTCTAATTCTCTGGTGAATTTCCCATCTTTTCATTCATTTTTCATTCATTTTTTTTTTCATTTTCCCTTTGATCTTGAGCATGCTAGAATAAAGTTCCCGTCTAATGTCTCTAATATCTGCATCATTTGAATCACTTGTCCCTGTTTCTATTGTCTGTTTTTTCTCTTTTTTTATCATCTATATACTGTCTCTTTGCATGCTTAGTAATTAAAAAATTAGATTCTGCATATTTTGAATAGAACTATGGTGGCTCAAGATTAATCTGTATTATTCCAAAGAGGGTTCACCAAGTCCATTGCTAGGGAGTTAGAAGAGGGAAGCATGGTGATGTGGTCCTACTCTAGCCAAAGCCTGGTATGGCTCAGGGTCTGCATAGATCACGGGGTGAAGATCCCGGAAGGAAACCTTGGTGGTTTCCTCATTTTGTCTCAGTGCAGCAAGATTGCCAAAAGCAAAAACATAGAAACAAAAGCAACAACCCCCCCCCCACTTAGAGACTGTCTGTTGAGCTTTTTAGCCTCCTACTTTCAAATCTTCAAAATTTGGCAAATGTCTTGCTATAATGTTTATAGTCCCCCAAGTCTCCAGGTTTCTCTCTCCAGTCCCATGAAGCCACCCAATGTCTTGCCCCTTGTCTGTACCCTTAGTCAGCAGTGCCCCTAGGGAAGAGCAGTGGCAGCTGGTCAACCTACATACCCCAAGTCTTCTTCTCTCGGGACCTTGGCCTTTGTGGTCTTGATGGTCTCAGCAGCCTCCTGAAGCTTAAGAAAATGCACTGCTTCCACTGAGAACAGTGAACAGCTGCTCTATCCTGATCTGAGTCTTGAAGATTGCACACAGTGAGGAGGATGGGAGGGAAAGTGTTCAGTGGCACCAGCTCCTGATCAGAGGCACGGCAGCTGGATTGGAGAGCCTCAGACGCCAGCCCGGTAGAGTGAGGCGTTACTGCACAGGCACTGGAGAGCCCTGAAGGTGCTGAATGTAAAGCGATGCTGGCAGCCTTTGATCCAGTCGTGTGCAGGCTTTTGAAGAGCGTGAGGTGGAGGACAAGAGGACAAGGCCTGTGGGCAGGCCCTAGGGCTAGCGGGGAAAGTGTGTGAGGCTGCTCAGAGGACAGGGTAGAGGGCTGCAGGTCCTGAGATGGGGAGAGGTAGGCAGTGGTGGGGCCGAGCCTAGGGATAGCTGGAGAATTTGGTGGTGTGGTGTTGGGCTGGGGTTTAGTGAAGAGCCCTCAACGGGGACTCTGGTCCGGGAAATAGGTGGTATGGATGCCTCTTAGGTAGCACAGGCTCAAGCTGGGAAGGGGACTGGAATTTAGAAAATCCTAATGGAGTATGAGAAGAAGAGGGAGAGGAACAAATCAGAGGTCAGGGAGCAGGAGGGACAGGGAGAAGAGGAGATGGATATAGGATAGGAGAGTAGATTGCATGGCAGTTGACGGCCTGGGGTTAAATTTCAAGAGTGGTCCTCAGTTTGGCATGCCTTGGAAAACCTTGGATGGTCAAGGTGTGGCTCAGATCTCAGGGGACCTTTGGAGGCAGCGTAAGAGTATAGCCACCCACCCTGCCCATGCCAGGCCTGGCCTTCTCCCACCCAGATTTACCTGCCACTTTCTCCTGCTGCCAGGCCCAGCATAAAGAATATAGCCAAGTGGGTATTATAGGTGCTTTGGGCTAGAAATCAAATGAACCATAGCAAAATTAGGAGCAATCCATCTTGTGAACCCAGACAGAGGTCCAAACTGGGTTAGCCTGCACTGGCGTTCCCAGGCCCTGGATGAGAAACCCTAGCCCCATCTCCCAGCTCCTCTGGTTTTGGGATCACTTCCCAAAAGGTGCCTCTAAGAGGTGGGTGACCTTGGAATTGAACTTGAGGGAGATTAAGAGCTTCTCAGCAAAGGTGGGAAGGATGCTCCAGGTGGACTCCAGTCTGATCAGAGGCATCAAGCAGTGGAAATACCTGTCCTGTCTAGGGTATGGGGACAATTTAGAGAGGCAGCAGGTGGGTATGGGTTGGAGAGACAGGAGGGGAGCTGGGGCAATCACAAGACCATGGTGTGGGGGACTTGGGTGTTACCCTGAGGGTTCTGGGGAGCCAGTGGCAGGTTTTAAGTCCGGCAGGTCTTGACTGCCTTGTGTTTAGTTGAATCAGTGTCTGCAGGGACTGGGAGGTGCAGGAGTCCTACAGGGAGGGTGTTGTGGGTGGCCTGGGCATGTGATGAGGTGGGGGAGGAGGAGGAATTGAGATTGAATGTGAAGAACAAATCCCTGGGATTTAGTGGCAGCTTAGACTTGGGATGGGGGAAGAGTGAGGGGGTGAGGGAGCCTGGGGCTCAGCCCAGTGGCATACAGAGGAGCAGGAATGACTGAGGAAGATTATTCTGAATGGCAGGTGTGGATAGCCTGGGCCCCACCATGGAGGAGGAGTGAGGAGTGGGTCTCAGGCACGCATCTATTTATTCTTCACAACCTGCCCCAAGTTGTAGGTGTGTATGTCATGTTGGGGCTTTTACCCAGGGTGAGTACCCAGACTGAGGTGGGGGTTCTGAGAGACCCTCAGCAGCTTTGAATTATCTTCCAGAACCTTCCTGAAGGCATTCCCACTGATGGGGGAAACACAGGAGCGTGAGCGGGTCCTGACACACTTCTCTCACCGGTACTGCCAGTGCAACCCTGATGACAGTACCTCGGAAGGTATGGCAGGTGCCTCCTCTGCCCCACCCACCCACCCTGCCCATGCAAGGCCTGGCCTTCTCCCTCCCAGATTTCCTGCCACTCTTCCCTGCTGCCAGGCCCAGATGGTCTGTCTGCTCTGGAATACAGTAGGTGCTCAATTAACGTTACATAGATAATTGATGGCACAAGGAGTGGGCTCTCCCTGCTGGGAAGAGAGCTCCAGATATCTTGCCCATTGTCTTTCCCAGCACCTCAAAACTCTCCATCCTACAGGGTTAGTCCTTTGGGTCTTCATGCTTCCGGACTCTGTCACAATGGTGATTCTTGGTGTGGTGGGGGTCCTGGTACGTGAAGTTCTGCATGGGGACCATCTTAGGTGCAGGACTTGTCCTTTGGATAGACCTGAGTCCTAGAAACTGAGGAACAAGGTCTCTTATTGGAAGAGACACAGGTCAAGTCAGGTACATGGCCCAGGACCCAGAGCCATTGCTGGGTCTGAGGTTCAAGGTGAATTTGGAGATAGCAGGCAGGTGTCTGGGCTGGAGCAGAACCAGGGCAGTCAGGTTTCCTCTGAGGGAGGTGAGGGTCCTGACAGGAGGCAGGCAAATGACTCTGACACTGCAATGTGGTGGTCAGGCAGCATCACACAGCCCCTGGCCCTGAGTGTCTCAGGCAGGCGACTGGCCTCTTCCTGTCTCCAAGGCCTCCAGGAGGGTGCTATCAGGAGACAGGTGGGAAGCTGGGGTGGGAATGACCCGGATCGTCACACTGAGAATGCCACTGTCTGTGATTTAGATGGGATCCACACACTCACCTGTGCTCTGATGCTGCTCAACACGGACCTGCATGGACACGTGAGTTGGGGGACGTCCTTGCGCTGACTGACTGAGTCATCAGAGCCTGACCCTTCACTGAGTTCCCTCCCTGAGACTTCTTTCTCAGTGACTGTGTTTCTTTTAGCAAGTCCTGGGAGTTTGGCAACTAGGCTTCTAGATTTGTCTCTGCCCTAGTTTTTTCCTGGGTCCTGGCCCCTAAACAGGATGGTGAGAACAGTTGAGTCATACGGGAGTTGAGGGTATGCCAGGTAAGATGGGTGCCCCTAGCTGGGCCCATGCCACTTGCTGCTAAAAGCAGTGTATTCCCCCACACCCTCATCAGCAAGGCCAATGCCACCTCACTGAAATGCCATGCCCGGGAAGCCCTCGCCATCAATGGTAGGTTACTCTCAAGAGGCATTCTTGTTCCCTCCTTCACTCCACCAGGCCAATGAGTGAAGTGACAGGTGTGGGGTGCCGGGCTGTGAGGCTGGGTCAGGCCCAGCCCCAGGTGGCCTCAGTGTTTCTCCTGGCTCACTAATTCCTTCTTCTTTCCTTGGTCTGCTGCGGGGACCCTCTTTGGGCTCTCCTGCCCTTCCTCAGGTGGTAAGTGTAGCTAGTGGCGTGCATGCCCTGTGTGCCTAGACCCCCATCACCATGCCACCCTTCTGTGTCCCCATCACATCAATCTGGTCCCATCTGATCCCTTCCCTGTCATTGCTGACCCAGAGGTGGTCAGAGCACCCTGTTGGGTTGGGGGATATTTTAGTGACTCGGGGACAACAGGCCAGCATGTCTGGTTCTAGAGTTAACTAGGGAAGTTCAGGCAATATGGGGTGGAAGAAAGCTGGGACAGGCCCATCTTCACCTCCTACTCTTGCTTCAATGTGGCAGCTGTTTGACCCTGGGCAAGTCACCAGACCTGTCAGAATCTCAGGTTCTGCATCTGGTGGTGTGGGTCACAGTATCCTGGGAAGTCCTGAGAAGAGAAATAGACACAACACCAAGTGTCAGGATGATAGTATTTATTATTAATATTAAAACTTAAATGATGGTGACCTACAGACCCTTGGAGGGCCACACTGTGTAGGGTGCAGCCTGATGGCAATTGAGCATGGGGAAGGGAGGAGCAATCTGGGCTGTGCCCTGCTGGGGCACTGGCTTGGGGAAGGTGAGGGCCTCGGGGTGCCCTCATCGGGAAGAGCTAATGTGTGACAACTTGGGGGAAGTTAGCCTGGGCCTTGGCCTGAGTGTGGAACAAGAGAGAAGATGAATGTATTCTATGTGATGGTCACCAGGGCTGATGCCCAGGAACCAGCACTGTTCCTGAGACTGCCCCCTGTTGGTGGAAAGTGGGTATTGCTAGTTACTCTAAAAGTAGTAGTGAACACACTGCTCCATTCCTGTCTCCTCTCTTGGCCTGCCTGAGGGCATACCCTGGGCCGAGCCTTGGATGCCCCTCCCCATGGCTGAGCTGCTCATGAGGGCAGCAGCTGCTGCTCAGTGAGCCCCAGGGTAGAGCACACCTGGAGTGTAGCGGGCCTTAGCTGGCCATGGGCCCCCATTAACCCTCCGTTGAGGAGAAAGTAGGCGTGACAGATCAGAAGTGGGTGGGCTAGGATCCTCATCCTTGCTGTGGGAAGACACATTTCTCTAGAGGCAGTGTTGCCTAATGACTAGAAGCCAGGTTCCAGGTCAGGTTCTCTGTCTCTCCACGTGACAGCTGGGTGGCCTGGAGCAAGCTACTGACCTCACTTAGCCTCTGTCTCCCACTGAGGAGGAACAGAGATAGCACATGTGGAGTGCTTGGCCCAGGGCCTGAGGGTTGCAGGGGCTGTGAGTCTTCGCCTCTCCTCTCCCTCTGCTGCTCATCAGATAGGAACTGAGTGCCTCATGGGATGCGGGAATCTCAGGAATGTGGACCCTGCTGGTGCCCCCGGGAAGAGTTCTGGTCAGAGAAGAAGGCAGAACGGGCTGCTAGACGTGTAGGTGCACTTTTTTTGGATGGGCATAGCCTGGGCGGGGGCTCAGGAAGGCTTCCTGTAGGAGGGGCATCTGGACTGGAGGTTGGAGGCTCAATGGCAGTCCTGGCTGCTGAGTGCCTTCTGTGTTCTGTGAAGAAGCAGGAAGGAAACTCTCCCTCAGGTCACCTGCCTTCTAATTAGAAGATGTGGGCAATGCCCAGGGGAACAAATGATTGCAAGTAGTGGTAGGTCTGGGACGGGAATAAACTAGTGTGGTGGGGGTGGACTAGGGCCAGGGAAGCTTGACCTGAGACCTGGAGGACCAGAAGGAGCTAGATACAGAAAGATTTGGGACAAAGTGGTCCAGGCAAAGGGGTCAGGAAGGATGTTTTTCACCTCTTGCCTATTGTCAATAGCTGCTACCAACATTCGTGTGCAAGTTTGTGTTTGAACAACTGCTTTCAGTTCTTTTGGGCCTACCCCTAGGAATGGACTTGCTGGATTCTATGATGTGGTCATTTTGTTTAACTTTTTGAGGATCCACAAAACTGTGACTGTTAGTTTGTGTCCAGTTGGGAGATGGACAATGGTGCCCTGGGTGAACAGGGTAGTGGATGTGGAAAGAAGGGGCTGCAGAGGAAACTTCTTGAGGGTGAGTCTGACAGGACTTGCTCTTGGTGTTGGTCAGGCAAAGAGAAATAAGGATGGCTTTGGCTGACTTGTGGTGCCATTTCTAGAGTCTCCTGTATTTGTGGTGGAGGTGATGGGAGAAGTGGAATTCAAGTCCCTTATTTTATTTTTTGGTACTGAGGATTGAACCCAGGGATGCTTAACCACTAAGCCTCATCCCCAGCCCCCTTTTTAATATTTTATTTAGAGACAGGGTCTCACTGAGTTGCTTAGGGCCTCACTAAGTTGCTGAGGCTGGCTTTGAACTCCAGATCTTCTTGCTTCAGCCTCCTGAGCTGCTGGAATTATAGGTGTGCCCCACTGCACTCGGCTCAAGTCCCATTTCTGACATGCTGTGTTGGAGATGCCTGTTGGTCATCAACATGGGGACACCACAGGGGTGGTGAGATCAGTGAATCCAGGGCCCAATAGAGTTGAGTGGGATAAAGAGATGAAGGGAGTGGTGGTCACTGTCATCCTGATAGAACTTAAAGCTAGAAGCCTGGCTCAGTGCCCTGGGGAGAGAAGCAGGCTGATGGCCATGTTCTGAGGCCTGATGTGATTTAGAGGTAAGCAGAGGACCAGACAGGACTGTGAGGCAGCTGAGTAAGTCCAAGGAAAACCAGTTAGTGTGTGGCATCTCAGAAGCTGAGAAAAGAAAGTGTGTCAGTGGAGGAGCAAGGTCGAAGAGAGAACCATAATATCTGCTATGAGGGTGTTGAGGCTTAAGGAAAAAGATGTGTGTGGTCATATTGGAGAATATTGGAGAATGGAGATCAAATATTCTAGGAAAGTGTGGTATGTTGTCGTGAGGGGTTGGTGCCTATAGGATTGGGTAGTGGATATAAAATGGGACCAGTTAGCATGACTCTGTACTCCTCTCCAAGCTTATCCGTTCTACTGGGCTTAGATCCACAGTGTAGGAAACTAGTTGGATTTTATCAGGGCTGTTTGTTTTTTTTTCCCCTAGGCAAATAGGACAGAAGCAGAAAGGGGCAACAGAGCTAGAAGTGTTGGTAGAAGAATCGGGCCTAGAATCTAAATGGGATAAAAAGAAAGTGGGGATGTTTGGATCTCAGCAGAGTGTCAAAACATTGCTGGAATGAGCCTTCCAGAGAAGAGTGATCTGGAAGGAGAGCAGATGGGTCAGGAGTGTACACTTTCGGGAGTGAAATGGGATGTTGGAGGTGGTTGATTCTGGGATAAGCTGGAAAGTGAGGATGTCAGAGAATGGTGATTTTCAACCTCCAAGCTAGAGAAGATGGCAGCCCTGGTTGAGCTGGAGATGGAGATGAAGAGAGAAGTTCAGGGGGCATTTTGGATGTCCATCCTCCAGCACTGGTTAATGGGCTGAATGGCAGGGTCAAGGGGGAGAACCATCAAGGAGGAGGCAGAGAAAGGGGACCTGGGTGGAGAGCCACTCCAGGAAAGTCCCAGCTGAAGCCAAGGTGAGTTGTTTTTCAGGAGCAGCTTGGTTTCCCCCAGACCTCGGGTTTCTTGAAGAGTGGAGTTGATGGTGATGTGGGTTGGAGCAGGATGTTGGTGAACTCCAGGGATACTCCAGGGATTTGGCTGCTTTCCTGAAGATCAGCAGTTGGAGTATTTGCAACTCAGGTGGTGACAGAACTTCACGCCAGGGAAGAGCCAGTATAATTAAGGGTTAGTGAGAATTTGCAAGTCTGCCCAGAGGCCTTTGCTCAGTTCCTTCCTTCCCCCTTCAGGGAGGTGACATCTGCCTTCTTTCAGCTTGGCCTGCCTCATTCTGCTTCTGGGTCACCCCAGAAGAATCTCACATTTAAAGATAGGATAGGCTTGTTCTAACCCTGCTGCTCAGGGAGATCATGCCAGACCTGTGGGGAAAGGTCTGGCTTCTGTGGGGTTAAAGTATGACCAAATTTCAGTACTTGGATGATGGCTTTGGTGGCTCCCCAGCCCTATCCAGCTTCCACTCTGGGAAAGGAAGTGAATGTAGTGAACTGGCCATCCTGGCCTGAGAGGGCTTGGGCTGGGGCTTGGGCTGGGGCTTGTCATCAGATGGGCTGGGAGACAGAGTCTGTGGAAGGAGGTCAAAGTCCAAGGGCAGCCTGGGAGGCCCTATATTTTGAAGCTCTGCAAATGGGTGTATACCAGTTTAAGATGATTATGTTTTCTGGTGGATTGACCTTTTTTTCATTGTGAAAATGTCACTCTTTACATCTAGTAATGCTTCCTGACTTCAAACCTATTTTGAAGATTTTAAAAAAATATTTATTTCTTAGTTTTAGGTGGACACAATATCTTTATTTTATTTTTAATGTGGTGCTGAGGATTGAACCCAGTGCCTCATGCGTGCTAGGTGAGCATCCTACTACTGAGCCACAATCCCAGCCCCTATTTTGAAGATGTTAGCGTAGCCATATTGCTGCTCTTGTGTTAGTTGCAGGGTTATATCCTTTTCTATCTTTTTGTTCCTGTGATGTCTGTTCCTTTATGGTTAAGGTACATCTCTTGTATCATAGACTTTTTAAAAGAGCAAGTCTGATAATTATCTTTTAACTTGACCATTTAATGAGTTATGACATATTTGAGTTTAAATATACCACGTTACTATTGTTTTCTATTCAACTCGTCAGTTCTGTGTTCTTTTTTCCTCTCCTTGCTTACCTACTTTTGGATTATTTATTTTTTTTTCTAATTCCATTTCCCCCCCTTTTAGTTTGGTAGTTGTGCATTCTTTCAGAATTCTTTTTTTTTAAAGAAAGAGAGAGATAGAGATAGAGAAGAGAGAGAGAGAATTTTTTAAATATTTATTTTTCAGTTTTTCGGTGGACACAACATCTTTATTTTTATGTGGTGCTGAGGATTGAACCCAGCGCCCCACACATGCCAGGCAAGCACGTTACCACTTGAGCCACATCCCCAGCTCTCAAAATTCTTTTTGTAGCTTGTGATATATAGCTCTGACTTGTCAAAGTACCTTTACCACTTCTTGTTCAATGTGATATCATTAATTCTATTGATTTTTCTTTCAACCCTTTTTCCTTTGTGGCCCTGGAGATGGAACCCAGGGCCTCACATACTTAAGACAAGTGCTCTATCACTGAGCCCTCTCCAAATTTATAAATTGCTATTATCGTGCTTTTAACTATTATATCTCCTTATATTTTATTCCCCAGAAAGCTGTATCGTTGTTCTACACCATTAATAGTCAGCTGCCCACTCTTTCCGCTCTTCTTCATCCCTTTCTGCTTCTCTCTGCTTCCATCTGGGATGATCCTCCTTCTGACGCAAGAATTCCCTTCAGTATTTCCTTTCTTCATTTCTATTTTTTTGTTAAAGTATGACTGGGGAGTTTCCCAGGGCCTCTTGTCCTTGGCAGCTCTGAGTCCCGGATTTTGTTCTCCAGTCCCATAAAACCACTGTGTCACTCGGCCTCGGGGTTGCTTGTGCTTGAGGGAGGAAAGCTGCTCCTCCTTGGTCTCTCCTCTCCATACTCCCTTCTTGGAAGGTTCTTCAGCCTTGAAGTCCTCATGGCTTTTATGTTTCTCCAGTGCCCGCACACAGATGTTTTATTAATATTTTCGACCACAATTGTTTCTATCGGGAAGATTCCTCTGGAACAAGATAGTCTGTATTTTTTGACTAGAAATCTTGCCTAGTTCTTTTCAATTTTGCACTTCTGACTAATGGTTAAAGAACGTTCATAGTGTGTGGAATTCAGACACAAATACTATCAATGTGGCTCTTGTGTTCTTCTACTACAGACGAACATGTACGTGGCTATACGCTTGTGTATGGATACACAGATATGTACGTGTACAATATATGTAGAAACATATGAAACAAACATATATCAAGGCACACTGGGTCTTCTCTTTGACTCCTTGGAAAAGATGTGGAAAATTCTTGCTTGTCAGCTTATTAAGTCTTACAGCACTGTTTTCCTAATTATTTCTGTGGTGTGTAAATGTTCCCTATTATGTTAATAGATTCTACTTGCTAAAATGTTGCCATGGTCAATCAGTTTGGGAAAGTGTATGTGGAATCCCCTCTTGGGAGAATTTCAACACACATAAGCATTAAAGACTCTGAAACACATAAATAAACTTATTTAATAATGAACTCCTTTTCTGAGAGAACAGCTATTTCGATCTCATGGGATACCAGGGTTCTATAGGTAAATCTGATGAGAGTACTGTTTTAGAGCAAACCCAAGTCCACAGAACCTCACAAAGAAGCGTGTGTCCAGTGCTTCTTCAAATGTGGCCACACCAAGGAGAGTCTGACAGTGTGAACATCAGGTGTTGGGTTTGGAGGGTTCCAGTCCCTCAGTGGTTAAAGAAGAGGCAAACCTCATGGATAGAGTCATTCCCAGCTCTCTATTTGTATCTCCAGGAGTGAAACCATCTGCACAGGTTCTCTTTGTATCAGCCAAACTCAGCATGGGGCACCCATGTGTATTGGTGGAAATTGATTTTTGACTCTCATAAAACCAAATTCTCCCTTACTTCACCTACCTTTTGGAGGTCTTGCTGCCCCTCTGTGCAGGTGAGAGGGTGAGGCGGTTGTGGCGGAATACACAGAGCTTCTGCTCAGGAGCCAAGAGGCCTGGGTTCAAGTCCTGGTGCTGAGTGACCTTGGGAGAGTTAACCATGGAGGAGCGGGTGAGAGCACGGGCTTTGATGTCAGACACACTTGGCCCTTCCACTTCCTCGCTGTGTGATCATGGGCATGTCACTTCACTTTCCTGCACCTCAGTTTCCTTGCCATGTGGTGAGAAGAAAATAAAATAATGCATGTCAAGTATAGTACCTGGAACATAATAGGCACCTGACAAATGCCAACTATTATAATATTTCATCCAAACCTGACTCCTTCATCTGGGTTTGAAAAGAACCCCAACCTTTCATCATGCTTGAGGATCAAATAGAATCTTGAATGTGAAAGAGTTTCGTAAACTCTTGGAGACAAAGGAAAATCCAGGCAGTATTATTTTTATGACTGCCTTTGATGCTGCCTCATCTCTTCTGGTGGGGCAGGGTAGGGTGTGGGGACCACACCATTTTCCTTCCTTACCCTCAGAAAGAACTGTTTCTCCATTACAGAACATTGGCAAGAAGATGTCCTGCCAGCAATTCATTGCCAACTTGGATCAGCTGAATGACGGCCAAGATTTTGCCAAAGACCTGCTGAAGGTATTACCTGATGGGGCTTCCCATGCCCCTAGCTATGCCCTGGGAGGGTGGAGACTAGTCTCTGTTCAACTAAATCCTGACATTCCAGGCCCTTAATACTAGAGTCAGGGACACCACGACTTTGGGACAGAGTTAGAGAACATCTGGCTCAACAGGTGGCTGTTCCATATTCCCTGAGTTAGGCAGAAGGGTTGACTTTGTGAGGTGTATTGTTTTGCTTCAACTATCATTATTTCTGCCACAGTAAATCACTACCATTAATGGTCACAGCTGCCACCCATCACCACTTCCTTTACCACCACCACCTCCATTATCTTCATATCACCCCCAGAGAACAGCCCACTCATTCTTCCAACACCACGGAAGTTAAGGGAATCAGTTTTCTTTTGAGATTGAACCCTAGAATCCCAGGGCGGAGCTCTGGCTTTTCTAGCTTGGTCAGTTTTCTACCTTGAAGAAAGAAAAACAGTTTTTTTTTGGGGGGAGGGGGGATAGATAATGAGTTCATTTCTTTAAACACTTTTTTTTTATTTGTAGATGGACACAATACCTTTATTTTATTTATTTTTATATGGTGCTGAGAATCAAACATGCTAGGCAAGTGCTCTACCACTGAGCCACAACTCCAGCCCATGAGATCATTTTTAGATAGTGAATTTTTATGTCTGGTGGTACCAGGAAGGTAGTTGAATTGTGAGTCTGTTGGTAAATATGTACAATTATTATGTGTTAGTTAAAAATTAAACTAAAAAAGAGAACATCATCTTCATCTCTCTTCTTAACACAATGATCTTCATCATCATGAAGCACTTATAAAACGTATCTGTGAAATCAAACTGCATTCTACCTATCCACTTCTCCCCATCCACTCATCCATACTTGTACCTACTTCTCCATTCACCCATTCATTTTCCCATGCATCTCTCCCATCTATACAACCACTCAGTTACTCAACTACTCATATACCCACCCATTCATTCATCACCTACACACACATCCCCAAACACTCACCCATATACTAACCACTCACTTGTCCACCCATCTCATGTCTCTCCATTCCTCCATTCGTTCATGTACTCATTTATTCTCCCATCAACCATCATCTTGTTGAGAACATATTCAGAGGTGAACAAGATAGACAGCTCCTGACCTACGAAGCTTACAGTCTCCTGGGGATACAACAGTAAATGACCACATAACTAAATATCACCCATCCGTACATTTACCCATGCTCTCATTTATCCACCCAACAAACAAGTTTGAATCAAACACTCACTTTGCCCCATTAACTGAAAAGGTGTTCCCTCGCTGGACCCTCATTGTTGGAGGTAGATGGGAATTTCTTTGGCTCTTCTTCTGAACTTCCCTCTCTCTCTCTCCCCCCATCCCAGACACTTTACAACTCCATCAAGAATGAAAAGCTGGAATGGGCCATGTGAGTAGTGCCCACAGGCACAAGTATGGGAAGATGGCTTCACTGGGACAGGGAGTGGCTAGGAGTGCAGTTGGGCACACTGGCCACTCTCCATGGTGCTGATTTCTCCCAACCAAGGGCCCTGACAGCCCCTGTCCAACTGGCCAACATCCATTGTTGAGTTTCCTTTTGGGCTCATTTTCTGTCTCAGTTAGAGTATGCGATGTTTACAGTGCTATGGAATAGACTGAACTATGAACTTAGTTCAATGATGTCTGCAACTACTTTTCTCTACTGAGGATATTTCCAAATTTCCAACAATGACAGCTCTTTCCCCTTTGGGAAATAGGCAGGTAGGAAGCACAGACCCCCTAGCACTCCAAGAATATTACCACGTTCAGGGGGTAACTGCTCTTAGCAGTGGGGAGGGGTAATTGCCCCCTGTCTTCTTCCCTTGTGAGACCTGGAGGTGCCCAGACATCTGGAAAGAGGGGTGACAACCTTGCTATGAATGGCTTTGGGGGGAGCCCATATGGCTGTTCTCCCCAGAGAAGCCTGTGCCTTTGGGTCTGTATGGAGGTCCCAGGCTCAGAGATCCCAACCCCATTGGGAATAGCTGGCACTCCTCCATCCGGGCTCTCATGGTGGCCTGAACTTTAGGGGCCTCTCCTGAGGCCTGCTCTTTGCCTGTGTGCTGCATGGTTGGTACAGCAGCTTCAGTCTGCCTCTGGGTGAGTGCTCCCAGGTTAGGCTCTCAGGGTTGGAGGCAGGAGAAGGAATACTGGAAAGGAGACCTGAAGACAATAACGTCTCTAACTTTGTCATCAGGATAGAGGATTAGTTTAGAGGCCCCAAATCAAAGATCAGAGGTCAGCAGTCAGAACTGAAGAGCGAGGTCATAGATCTGGATCTGGGATCTGGACCCTCCTCATCTCTATCTCTGGCGGCTGCCCTTTCCCTCTGGCTTCCTTGGTTCTTAGAGTGGGTGGTTGATGGGAGAGGCCATGGCAATGTGGGGCAGAGGCTTCCATGGAGGTGATGCTCAGCCTGGTACCTTCCTAGTGACGAAGATGAGCTGAGGAAATCCCTGTCTGAGCTGGTGGATGACAAGTTTGGGACAGGAACAAAGAAGGTGACCCGGATCCTGGATGGTGGCAACCCCTTCCTGGATATCCCACAGGCTCTCAGCGCCACCACCTACAAGCATGGTGTGCTGACCCGGAAGACTCACGCCGACATGGATGGCAAGAGGAGTGGGTGTCAGGCTGGATGAAGGGGCACGGGGAGGGATACTGGCAGAAGGGGGTCCCATCAGGTTGTGGCCACTTCTTTGGGGATGCACATTCAGTTAGATGCGCAGGAGGAGGAAGGTAGGACATGTTAGAGTGGGTGATTATGAACACACTACCTGTGCTTCCCTCCCCAGCACCCCGTGGGAGGCGTGGCTGGAAGAAATTCTATGCGGTGCTCAAAGGGACCATCCTGTACCTGCAGAAGGTGAGAGTCTGCTTTAGAGTCCTTACCTAGGAAGGGCCAGCTCAGTCCCATCTAGCCCCTGCCTTGTGGTGGCCAGGGGCTCCTGGACAGGACCTGGGGCTTAGGGAGGTGTCAGGTCCTTTCCCCCCAAAGGGCTTGAGCTTACTCAGGACGTTGGAGATTTGGGGGAGGGGTGTTTGAAATGCCCAGTAGCTCAGTAGCTACCCAGTGTCATGCCTCTGGGACAAATTGGGGCTTCTTGGGGGTTAAGGAGATAGAGGGACAGAGAAGGAGATCAAGATTGAGGGAGGTGAGAATGGAACACTTGCAGCAGTGATCCAGAGCCTGGCCATGACAGCACATTCCCCACCCATCCTGCCAGGATGAGTATCGGCCTGACAAGGCTCTGTCAGAGGGCGACTTGAAGAACGCCATTCGTGTGCATCACGCGCTAGCCACCAAGGCCTCTGACTACAGCAAGAAGTCCAATGTGCTCAAACTGAAGACAGCAGACTGGAGGGTCTTCCTTTTCCAGGCTCCGTAAGTATGATCTGGAGCCCCTCATTCCCACCTGGGCTCAAGGCCTACAGCACCAATCCTGCACACATCCCTCTCCTGGTACCCTGGGGTGTAGACATCTTAGCTTCTCATGCATGTGAGTCCCAGAATGAGTGTGTTCACTTGGCACAGATCAACAGCTGGGTTCTCAAAGAGGGTTTCCCTCAGCATCTCTTGGAAACTTGTTAGAAATACTTAACTGGTTAGGTGCTGGCCCCGTCTTAGACCATTCAATCCGAAACTTGAGGTTGGCCCCAGCCACTGTGCTTTAATAAGTTCTGCAGGGGCTGCTAATGCATGTGGAGGTCCCTGAAGGGTGAGATGATGGGATCTTGACTTTAAATGCAGGTGGCAAAGACTCCCCCTTACCTTTGACCTGCAAGGCCTTCCTTCCACTCTGATGCAAGCTATCCTTCTGTGATTTGAGGTTGGGGTTTTCATGTGCTAGATGAGCTAAAGAGGGGGTCAACTGGTAAGTAAGGCTTGAGGATCAAAGAAAGTACTGGGCAGGTGGCAGGGACAGGACAGGAGGGCAGTGGAGGGGCCACCATTTGCTTCCTACCACTGTTGACCTCCTGAACTCCTGGGCTCCAGGGCAGGAGTTCTAGACTTGGACAGGTTTATTTTCATGTAAAAATCCAGGTGCCTGGAAGCTGGGACAGAAAGGGAATTCCCTACCAGGCCCACCCAGCCCCCTGCCCCATCCTCCCACCTCCCTCCCTCCTGTCCCTGCCTATAAAAAGAATCAGTGCCCTCTCTGTGCCAGGCCTAAAGCTGGATATTGGGTGCTGGGTGGAAAGATAGGGACTCCTATTGTGAGAAGCTTGTGCCCTCTCCCATCTCCTCCTGTCCCCAGGAGCAAGGAGGAAATGCTGTCTTGGATCCTGAGGATCAACCTGGTGGCGGCCATCTTCTCAGCCCCAGCCTTCCCAGCAGCCGTCAGCTCCATGAAGAAGTTCTGTCGGCCCCTGCTGCCCTCCTGCACCACTCGCCTCTGCCAGGTTCAAGCTCCTGGGATCATGACGCCACCTCCCCAGGGCAGCCCCAGGCCCAGGCCTCCCGTTCCACAGCAAATCCCAGCTCAGGGCTCCTGGTCCTGGGCTCCAGGGAAGGGCAGATATTCTCCCCCTACTCCCACTTCCAGAAGGGAAGACTAAGGCCACTCGCCACATGCCCCACAGGCCTGGCTGTGCTGTGGTGGTTGGCAGGGGCACACTTTCTTGCCCTATGGTGGGTGTGATGTAGCGTGAATACAAGAGGATATCTGTGTCTTGGGGAGGCAGGAACAGGTGACACTGCAGGCCCTTTCACCAGTGCGTTTTAATTTTTACTTTAAATATTAGCATTATGAACACGTTAATTCTACAGATTCGTTGTATTCACCATGATATTTCCATATTGCACTGAGCATGGCCATCCACCCTCTGCTTTCACCACACCCCTTCCTGGCACCCTTCCCATGCCTAGGGACTAATCCCTCAGGTCACTTTTTTCTTTTAGTTTCCACATATGAGAGAGAACATGTGATACTTGTTTGTCTGTGTCTGGCTTATTTCGTTTAACATAACGTCCTCCAGTTCCACTCATTTTGGGGCAAATAGCAGTATTTCATTATTCTTTATGGCTGAATACTACATATATATATTCCATATAATATAATTATGTGTGTATATAAATGTATGTGTATGTATGTGTGTGTGTGTGTGTGTATGTGTGTGTGTATGTGTGTGTATATATATATATATATATATATATATATATATCTTTAATCCCATTAATCTGTTGATGGGTATCTAGGCTGATTCCATTATCTTGGCTATTTTGAATAGTGCTGCAGTAATCATGGGCATACAGGTATCTCTTTTTGTATGCTGACTTATTTCCTTTGGATCTACACCCAGGAGTGGAGCACTGATTGCATGGTAATTCTATGTTTAGTTTTTTGAGGAGCCATCATACTGTTTTCCATAGAGGCTATACTAATTTACATTCCTGCCAACAGTGTACAGGATTCCTTTTTCTCCACATCTTCTCCTGCATTTGTTATAATTTTTTAATAATATGCTCTGTTGATGTCTTCACTTATCCTTAGATGTTTCATTTGTCATTCTGCAAAAAGCTTATCTGATCAGTACTTCAGGTTTTCAGGATACTTTTGGAGAGGAAAGGATAAATGGTCCAGATCTTGAGAGGTAGAGGGTTGGGGAAGCTCTAAACTTTCTGACCTTGTCAACTATTGTCCCCTTTCCTATTGGGCCTTAGTCTCTCCACCGAGCTCTGGGGCTTCTGCATCTTCCCAGAGCTCCTCTGTATGCATACGCAGTGAACGCACCACGTACACTCATGTACCACACAGGCATACACATGCTCGTGTATACACACAGTGCACTCATACATACGTCCTCTAGTTCCACTCATTTTTGGGCAAATAGCAGTGCCCCACATGTGTGGCCACAGTCACATACTTGCATGTGCACACTCTACAAGGGACCTGGCTATTTTGTGATGGGTGGGATGTGTGTGCCCTTGTCTGTCAGTGACAGTGTCTCTCTCAGTCTATCTTTGAGTGTGGTCCCGGATCTGTGACTGTAATGCATTTCTGAGAATGAATATAAGAGAATGTATGGGTCATATGGAGCCACAGATAACTGGGGTCAGGCTCACCCTTGGCTCAGTGTGTTTGTGTATGCATGCGAGAGTTCCCCAGTGAGTCACAAGTGTGTCTGGGTTGTGTCTGTATCATGGAAGGTGCATGGGCATATATGAGTGTGAGGGGCTCATCTCCTGAGCCTGAAGGGACATTATAGAGAGTAGGTGCTCCTGGGAGCAAGGAGAGGAAGGAGGAAGATGGAAGCCGCTCTCCCTTGGGTCCAGAGCCTGGCTGGAACTCCAGCTAGTCTATTTCCCTTTGATGACCCACTCCGATGACATCTGAGAGTCAGGCCTCATAATCTAGGGCTTATCTTTATAGGAGGAGCAGCTGCGGTCTCATGAGAACAAGTTGAGGCAGGTGACTGCAGAGTTGGCTGAGCACAGGTGCCACCCAGTGGAGAGGGGCCTCAAGTCCAAGGAGGCTGAAGAATACCGGCTGAAAGAGCACTATCTCACGTTTGAGGTGGGCCTCTAATGGAGGGATAGGGAGGGTCTGGACCAGGGCCAGGGGAAGAGACCAGCTCTTGCCCTCCACCACCCACCACCACTATCCTTCTACAGCTAGGGGCTTCTAATTTGGGAGTTCCCCACTTTGGGGTCTCACCTGAGGCAGGTGTAATCTATTTATGGATCATGGTTCCTGTGGGCCAGTCTTGTACAGTCCAGCTGCCAAATGGTCATCAAACTATTGCATTTCCCTTGGGTCTCTCCAAGAGCACTCAAAAAACCCCAATAGAAATGCCACCATCTTTCCAGGATCCTTTCTCACCTGTGCCTCCAAGATAGGCCCAGTTTCTCTGGGAGCTTTTATAACCAGCCATAAATCACTCAACTCCTATCCACCTGATTCTCCCACCCACCCTTTTGGCCCCATTTTCCTTCAGCACATATGTTTATACAGCAGAACAACTTCATCTCTTCTTCTTCACTTCCTTCTTTCACCTTGTCTCTCTCTATTACCTTGATTCACCTCATGATGTTCTACAGGTGGGCCTGACCATGCATCACCAGGAGGTGGTGTTAGGCAGAGGAAGGAAGGCAGGAAGCACTTGTCCATTTTGGACTGAGTAGCAGATGGAGGTGTTCAGACAGACGAAAAGCCTGAGACTGATCCAGGAAGTTCCCAGAGCACAAATGGCAGGACCTCACCAATCTCAGTCTCTAGATTTCCATATTGACTTTCTGTTGAGGTGTAGGGGAAAGAGGAGATTCTCAGGGTAGACCCTGATTTTTTTTTTTTTTTTTTTTTTTTTTTTTTGCAGTGCAGCGTATTGAATCCAGGGCCTTGTGCATGCTGGGCAAACACTCTACTACTGAGCCACATCCCGAGCCTTAGGCACTGACACCCCCAGCCCCCCAAATGCTCTTCCATGGAGCCACCTTCCCAGCAGACCCTGACCTTTTGAAAAACAGAAAACTTGATAGCTTTTGAAAGCCTCACATTGACTCTCTGCAGTGTAAAAATAGTGATGGCAAAAGCTAGATTGATCTCTTGCTAAGTACTAGGCCTGTTTCTTCTTGCTTCCATTGTATTGGCTGATAATCATCATACCAACTCTGTGAAAGGGTTCTGTTGTTATCCCATTTACAGATGGGGAAATGGAGGTTTTTCATGGGGAAATCAGAGCACTTTCCTGAGGTAACATAGTTAAGAAGTGTAGGAACCAGGATCCTAACCTATGTGCAGCTCCAGTACCCTGGTCTACTGTCTGTCTCTATAATTTTAATTGTTCTAGATATCTCAAATAAGTCGAATCATACAGAACGTGTCTTTTTGAGACTAGCTTATGTCAGTTAGCATAATGTTAAGATTTATCCATGTAAGCTGGGTGTGGTGCACACGCCTGTAATCCCAGAGGCTTGGGAGGCTGAGGCGGAAGTTCAAAACTAGCTTCAGCAATTTAGTGAGGCCCTAAACAACTTAGTGAGACCCTGTCTCAAAATAAAAACACAAAAAGGGCTGGGGATGTAGCTCAGTGGTTAAGTGCCCCTAGGTTCAATCCATGTACTTCCCCCACACCAAGAAAGGATTTATCCATGTTGCATGTTTCAGAATGGCCTTTCTTTTTAAGGCTGAGTAATATTCTATTGTTCGCATACAATGTGTTTTTTTATCCATTCATCTCTTTTTTATATATATTTTATTTTATCTTTTAATTTTTAAAATTTATATATGACAGCAGTCCTTTCATCTCCTGATGGACACCTGGATTAGTCATGAAGAACTTTTGAATGTGCTTGTTGGCCATTTGTATATCTTTTTCAGAGGAATATCTATTCATGTCATTTATTAATTTTTAAATTGGCTTGTTTGTTATTTTTTGGTGTTGAGTTGTAGGAGTTCTCTATATATCTGAGATATTAACTCCTTATCACATATATGATTTTCAAATATTTTCTGTCATTCTGTAGATTGCCTTTTTACTTGTTGGTTGTATTTTTTTTTTTTTTGTAGTTGTAGATGGACAGAATGCCTTTATTTTATTTGTTTATTTTTATGTGATGCCTCACACATGCTAGGCAAGCGCTCTGTCACTGAGCTACAGCCCCAGCCCGGTTTGTATTCTTTGATGTGCAGAAATTTTAAATTTCGGTGCAGTCCCATTTGTCTGTTTTTACTTTCATTTCTTGTGCTTTTGGTATTGTACACAAGAAACCATTGGCAATTTTTTTTGATTCTTAAAACTATTAGTGAAATTTATGTGCATGTTTCTTGTCTGTTTTTATTGGACAGTTTATTTTCTTTTTATTGATTGTGAGAGGTCTTTGAATATTAAGGATAAGTTTTCGGTTATGTAATATATAAATTTTTTTTCTCATTTTGTTGTGTGAACTTTAACCTCATTTTTGGCTTTTCTCTGCTCTTTTTCCCCCCAGAAAAGTCGTTATGAAACCTATATTCACCTCCTGGCTGTGAAAATCAAGGTGGGCTCAGATGATCTGGAGCGAATTGAGGCTCGGCTGGCCATGCTGGAAGGGGATGATCCTTCTCTACGGAAGACACACTCTAGCCCTGCCCTTAGCCAGGGTCATGGGCCTCTGACTGGCAACAAAGCCACACAGGATGCTACTGGGTCTGATACTTAGCTGGTGTGGACATGCTGCAAATGGCCCAGAGGGGTCAGTGAGCACAATTCCAGCCTGGGGCCACCGGGACCAAGCACCAGGCAATTGACAGGCACCCAGAGGGGCATGGAGAGCCCCGTGGACCATGGAGTTGGAGATGCCATTCGTGGCATTGGTCTTCTTACATCCTGGGCCATCTCTGACCTTGATCTTATCCCCAGCCCTCATTGCCCTTTCCACACAGGGTCTCACTTTGTAGGCCAGGGTGCACCTGCTCTAGCACCTCCTCACTGGAGAAGCAGAGAGGGC
The DNA here is from genome assembly GCF_964194105.1 of Spermophilus citellus. Lineage (NCBI taxonomy): Eukaryota > Metazoa > Chordata > Mammalia > Rodentia > Sciuridae > Spermophilus > Spermophilus citellus. The sequence goes on along the minus strand of NC_138182.1, from coordinate 191,001,390 downwards.
CATTGCTTCCCCTGGCCACCTCTTCTCATCAAGCTCCTCCCTCATCTCCCACATTGGAGGGTAGGTCTGGATTCTGGGTCTCAGCTTGGACCCCTCTCCTCCCTTTCTCTTCCTCCTTCCTTTGAGTTGACCAGCAGCAGGTCTGTGGACCACCAGCACCATCCACTCCTCCTCCCAGCGACCTCTGCAACCAGGCCCAGTTATGCCTCACATCGCAATAATCTGGGCCCCGGGCCTGCCATTGCTTAGTACCAAGTTGTCTCCACGTTCACATCTCCTTCCATCATGGAGGCCACTACTGTCTCCTTTTTATACAAACATAAATGTACATATATATATATATATATATATATATATATATATATGTATACAAATTATATATATATATATGTATACAGATCATATATATATGTATACAAATCATATATATATATATATATATATATATATATATATATATGAAATCCCTTTAAAGATGGGGTTGGAATGGCTGTCAGAGGATGAAATCAGATGAAGAAAAGCCTGTTTTGGAGTTCCGCCTGTTATCAAGTTGGGCTCCATAGCCTTGACAGTCTGGGAGGGAAGATGGAGATAGTGCTGAAATCCCCTCACCTGCCTTTTCCTCTTCCGGCTGACCTGTGACTCACAACTGATCTTCCAGTTGATGTTTTTGGACTAAATAGACAGGATCTGTGTGTGCCACCCCTTCTGTCCCAAGGCCGTCCTGGGGGGTAAGTGGGATGGGGCCATTGCCTTGTTTGTACTTGGCTATTTATGTTGGTGCTGCCAGGTCTCTGAGCTCAGAGGTGGCCTCTTGTACAAACCTACTGCCTAGGAATAAAAGACACTCCACCTTTTGGAGAGAGCCACTTGTCAATAAGCCCAAAGATGTCTGGTGGAGGAAGGTTATGGAAGCCAGTAATTCTTGGTCTTGGGAAATGTGGAATGACAAGTTGCTGATTGTTGATATTTCTTTTATTTTTCTCGTGAATCAGAAAGGCTTTGCTAAGGACAGATCTGGGAAGAATAGAGATATTTTCCATATGCCCATCACAGATTAGCATCCTTCAAACCCTGTATTCCTCAGGCCCACAAGTGAGTGGGGGTGAAGGTGCCCTCAAGGTGGCTATGGTGAGCCAATCTTCCCTATTGTTTAAATACATGACTGTAGTTTGGCCAGCAATTTGACCTCTGTGGTAACATATTTATTTAATAAGATAAGCCAGCCTCACAACTAAGTACCTAACATTTCCAAGCTCACTCACATTTGATGCAGGGACATGTGAGTATGTGGAGAGAAGTAGTGATTTAAATCCAGATTATTTAAGTTGGATCAACTGAAGTGTTTTATAACCAAACCATCTGGCCCCTTGGTTTTGCTCAGGGGAAGTAAATGTTCATTTAAATGAAATTGAAAAGGCAATGTGGCAACATAAAAGAGCTCTCTGTACTTTTTCCACGCTGCCTCAAAGGTCCTTTGATTTTCAGGCCAGCGTCCCACTCTCTGCTCCGTTGAGGGTGGGTGACGACCAGAGGTGCAAGCTCCAGCAGCCTCGGACAGATGTGCTTCCCCGGGCACTAGTTGTGCCTCTCATCAGTAAAGAAATTTTTAGTTTGCTTCCTTAATTGTATAATTATTTATTTGTAAATTATATACATGTACTACTGTACTAAAATATTATGTACATTATAAAACATACACAAAAATAGAAATTTAAAAGAAGATGAGATAAAATAAATCGAAATCAAAGTTCTAATATTTCTTCCTGTATTCTAATGGACTATCATGTTCCCTGTCCCAATCTCTGCCCTAATATAACCAGTTTCTAAGACTATCCAAATCCAGGGCCCTGGGAGATGCAATAAGTGGTTTGCGCCACCTGGTGGTCCTGGGAAGTGGTTGCAGGTACAGGGGTTCCTGGGGTAGGAGGGGGGCTGGCCCTTGATCTTGGTGTCTTGAGCCTCCATCCTGGCATTCAATGAGGGTCAGTCGTGTGCTGCACCCTGTAAAGAGTGATGGGGACAAGGTGGTGAGAAAAAGATCAGTTTCCTGTCCTCATGGGGCTTAGAGTCTAGTGGGAAGAGGGACAGGCAGTTACCATTACCTTTTGGGACTCTGGGAGGAGCCGAGGAGAGAAGCCAAGTGTGATCCAACAGAGAGAAGAAAGAATTTGGGGACTGGGGAAGAAACTCTGACTCAGATAACTGCTCAAATATCCTAAAAATTCTAGGGGACAGGGTAGTAGGAAGGAAGTTGCTTAACAGGATGGAGACACTTTGTGAAAGGCCATACTGAAGTTCCCCCAAAGCAGAAATTTGAGAGGCAGAGTGGAGAAGGGTCTCTCTGGCCAAATGTGCTCCCAGGGGTGGATGACACAAGGAGGAGGAAGCCAAGGAATTATATTAGGTCTTGGCTTTGGACGTTGGCAGGTATCTTAGAATTCAAACAATAATGAAGGTATCGTATGAGGTCATGTAAAGGTCATTGAATTCTGAATTAACTGGGGGTCACATAGAGATCAGAAGTTCATTTGAGTCATGGAGGTGGTTTCTGACTGAAAATTCAGAAGGTAACAACTTAGAGCCCTCAGAAGGGTCAAATAAGGACACTAAACTGGGTCATGATAAGGTCAGTGAATTTACCAGGAGGACATACAGAGTAATGTGGGATTCCATGGAAATCAGAGGACACGTAGAGAATTATCAGCCTTCAGAAAAATGTAAAGTCAAAAGCAAACTGAAGAGATGGCAGAGGGGCCTGGATGAGGCCATCTGATGGGGCCTGAGAAGGGCAGTGATGTGCAGGTTTGCACAACAGCTAGTCAATTATTATTTTTTTGTTTCTTTGTCGTAAGTGCTTGCCTTAGCACCCCACAATGAATACAGAGACTTTACCTCTTCTTTTACTTTTCTCCATCATCTCTCATTCAGTTTTTGCCACACTGACAATGTGATTCAAGGATGCAAGGCATGGTGGTGTCATTACCACCCAAGTAGCACTTACTAGACGTCTACCAGGACAGTCCTGGGTCCACAGCCACTCTCTGAAGTAGGTATTTTCATCCTCATTTCACATCGAGGACCCTGCAGCCTAGATAATTCTTACACAACTCACTAGCTGTGGCAGGTGTTCAAACTCAGGTCCCATTGGTGCCTGAGCCCTCCCAATCCTAAACCTCTTTGTCCCACCTCTCTATAGGTCTCTGACTATACACACACACACACACACACACACACACACACACCACAGACACACATTTCCACCTCAGCTCTTTGGAGAGATTTCCACGTGTTCTGGCTGGAATCTTCTGGTTCCTGGTGCTGGGTATTGATTTAATAAATTAGTTGATGAGATGAAAGACTTAACTCTGGACCTCCATCTGCCTCCTCTATACCTGAAATCATGTACCCTTCATCAAGGGCTGCAGGTTTAGACAGGTCCTGGCTCTGAGGGGGTATAAAGTTGGGGAAAGAGCAATCCCCTGTGGGCTTATGAGCTGCAGCTGTTGTGGTCCTTCTGGCAGCAAGGGTACCCATTATGCTTCTTTGCATGTCCAGACTTTGCCTGTGACGTGCCCAAGGCCCCAAGGGTCATCTTGCCTCAGCTACCCTGTGCCAACCCCACAACCCTTCCTTCTTCACCCACCCAGGCCCGGAAACTGTTACCTCAAATCCAGCCCCATAGCTCCGGGGCAAGAACTGGGCCAGAGTTCTGAGGCTGAGTTTGAAGCAGAACAATTTGCGTCAGTCCCTTGGCCAGGTTCCTAGCAGCCAGGGGGGACACCTTGTAAATGGTTTTGGAAGAGGGAGGTGGGTTGGAGCCTGTCCTGGGAGCTGGGGCCAGGGAGATTGGAGAGAGGGTCACTTTCTCCCAGGGACTGCACTGGCCCTCTCCTACCTTCACTTGAACACCCATCCACTTCCACCTCAGGTCCTCATCCTGTCTTCCCTCCTCATCTGGGCTAGGCACACACAGTCAAACAGGAGTTATTTCTGATTTTATTTATAATATAAAAATGTTCAAGTGTCAACAGTCAGGTGTTCGGACATTTCAGGGCAGGGTTCCCATTTGTTTCCGTTTGGGATTTTTTTTTAAACAATTTCTTTTTTTGACAAATTAGCTTGGATCCAGTTTTGAGGGTTGGGGAGGGTAGGACTGGAGAGAAAGTGGAAGTCATAGGTGGGTATGGGGACTGGGGCCAGGTTGTGAGAAGGAAATGGTTACTTTATTGCTAAAAGGGGAACTGAATACACTGTCGAGTGGCTCTTCTCGGTCCCAGCGTGACCATGCATCCAATCTAAAGAATCTGAAATGCAAAGGACATGCAGGCATAAAATAGAAAAGACGACCTGTAAACGAAGGTGCTGCAGAGGACAGAGGGCATCCTGGAGGCCGCAGGGGAGGAGGAGCCATGAATATTGGGCCCCTGGCACAGCTGCCCCCTCCCTGGGCCTGGGGCTGCTGGGGAGACCTCTTTCTGGCCCCCCTCCCTTAGCAGCTGTGAGGAGCGGGGAGAGCCCCTCCCCATTCTGGTTGCTGTCGCTGGGCTTCTGTCTCCCCCTGTAAATTACCTGATCCCAATTCTAGCACTTGAACCTAGGATCCCTGCCTTCTACTCCCAGGGGGCCCAGGACTCCAAATATGGTCTGGGTACAAAACTACTTCTGTCCTCAGTTTCTTCCTCAGCACCCACCACCTTCACCCCATAAAACCCTCACAGTCTCTCTCCCTGCTTTCGCTCACCTCAATCAGCTCTGGATCCTATGGCCCACCACCACCTTGCAACCCAGACGTCTCTCCAGGAGCCCCAGATTAGCGTACAGCAAAAGGCACCACAATATAGGTTTCTATTAAAGAGTCAAAAAATTGGCCCATCTCTCTTTTTTTTTGTTGTTTCTTTTTTTTTCCGAAGCTGTAAATCAGGATGTTACATATAAATAGTTTCCCTATAAAAACGTCTTTGCCGTTAGCTAGTATTATAAGACAATTTTTGCTAAAATGAAAATAAAACATTTTTGTTATACTTTTTTCCTTTTATAGAAAATAAAAATATTTTTATTTCTTTTTTTTCCCCTCCTTTCTCCAGTCGGTGGTCTCTGTTCTCCTTAAAGACAGTGGGGCGGGCGAGGCGGAGGGGGCGGCGGGGCCCTAAAGGGGCGCCGAGTCCTGCTTGGCCCGCGGGGGCGGCCCGCGGCTGTGTCTGCTGCTGGCCCGCGTGCTGTGGCTGTCCAGGGAGTAGTAAGTCCTGCTGTCGGCCGCCGGGCACAGCGGCGGCGAGTCCGAGCGCAGAGCGTCGTGCGCCGCGCGCAGGCCAAGGAAAGGCGTGCTTTCGGCCGCCAGTGCCCCGTCCGCGTCGTCCGCGTCGTCGTCCGAGGCCGAAGCCGAGCCGCTGCTCAGAGACAGCGAGTCCCGCGCCGCGCGTGCGCGCTGCGCCGCCAGCCCATTGAGGCGCGAGCGGCGCCAGCGCCGGGGCCCCGCCGACGTCCTGCGGGACGCGCCGCGCGCTCGTGGCCGCGGCGGTGGCGGGGGCGCGCACTCCTGCGTGGTCTCGTACTCGTCGTCTTCTGGGATGCGGAAGGGGCTCGCAGGCAGGCTGCCCAGGCTGCCGCCCAGCGCGCAGGCCCCACGCCGCGGTCCCGGCCCAGCCGCCGGGTAGTAGTAGCTGTCGTAGCTGCGCTGCATGTCCGCGCCTGGCCCGGGCCCTGGCCCCGGGCCTGGGGGCGCCGGGTGCCGCAGCAGTGGCTGCTGCTCCGCCAGGCGGTAACTGATGGGCGCGGCCGGCGGCAGCGACACAGCGTGTGCGGAGTTGGGAGAAGTGATCTCAAAAGTCGGCACCTGCGTAGCCAAAGAGTAGTGGAAGTCCACGGGCGAGAGGCGCGCGGGCGTGGTCAGGGCCGACACGTACCTGCAGGGAGAGGCAGAGGCGTGGGTCAGGGAGTCTCGGATGAGAGGGTGGGCCCCAACCGAAATCATCTTGTGAGGGATCCTGTCTGCAAGAATGATGGCGGTACTTCTCTATGACCTCATGCAATTCTCTTAATATCTCCAATCTATATTCCTATTTGTTAAGCGAGGATAACCATAGTGCTCATTCCATTTCAGTATTGGGACGATTCCAGATATGGTGTCAGGGGAATGTCTTAGCCCAGTATTTGATCCGTGGTAAGTCTTCACGAATGATCGTTTGTTGTGGGAATGCTCACAGTCATGGGGTCAGGCATTTTATCTATGTGTGATCTCATCTAATAGTAGTTTTTTAAGACCATTAGGTTAGGACCATACTACACACAGGAAACAGACTCACGACCTTTGAGTTCTTTGCTCTGGGTTCCACACTTAGGTAGTGGCAGAGCTGGAATTTGAACACAGGGCAGGAAAGAACCAGAATGCCTATTGTCCAATTCCAGAAGCCACTAGTCCCTATTCACATATCCCTATTACCTGGACTCAGTGCTCCTGCAGGGACAGTTCATCCCATGGCTGACAGCTTTGGTGAGGGCAACATATTGAAATCAGAAGCCTCCTCAGGGAATTGACCATTCACACCTTCGACAGGGTGCTCAGCCAGGGCTGACAGATACCCCACTATAAGGGTCTCTGCTTGGGGCCAATGACACCTAGTGACTTCAAAAGCTAGTATCTCCCAGACTGGATCTTGGGCACCTGTCCTTTTTCATTCTCCACATCCCTCTTGTGAGCTCATCAACCTTTTGTCCACTTCAGAACAGGAACCACCCACCTCCATGATTCCTTTTCACACTGCATAGCTAAGCACCTCACTGCTGTCTAGAACCAGCCCCAAATCTCTGTTGTCTTTTTTTTGAACACAAATGTTTATAGCAGCTTTATTTACAATTGCAACCAAGGTGTCTGAGAGGTGAATGGATAAACAAACTGCCTTTTGATTGTAGGAATCCTCTTTTAAAAATTTCTCTGTTATGTTCTTTTTGAGTCAACTGATTTCCCCTACCCTGGTCCGCCACATCTTCTCTATCTCATGTGTAGATCTTATTATCTACTCTTACCCATTCCCCCATCCTTGGGCACATTCTCCATCCTATCCTGGGCCAGCTGTTCTCCCTGGTTGTGTCCCCATCCCATGGTGTCTCCTTCGTTTTGCAGCTCCCAGAGCAATCTTTTAAGTCCCAGCTCTGCTAAGGAGGCTCCTTCCTACTTACCCAGACTCCACCTCCTGAGCAGAATCCCTTGGCTCTGGTCCATCTGTGTGGCCCCAGCCTGCCTGTTAGGCCCAGCTTTGCTGTTCCCCACAGCCCTCCATGCTCCAGGCACCTCACCCTCTGATCTTACTCTTAAGTGCCTCTGTTGGAACAGCTCCAGTGGTTCCTTCCCTGTATACAAAAGGCTTTCCATCCCCATTTCTCTGCCTCTTGCCTTCCTACCACCCCCTAAGGAGCCCTGGTATTGTGGTTACTGTTGATGATAGTAGTGATAGGTATGAGGCAAAGAGCTCTGCACATATTTTCTCATGTGGCCTTCATCAAAACCATGCATACTAGAATTCTCTCTAAGGGAACAGTGTACAGAGGCAATCAGCCTGCCCTGAAACATGCAGGTTGTGCAGCTGCCCTTGGACAGGTTGGTCTTAGGAAACCTGGCTGTTTCTTGGAGCTTGCTGTCAGACTGGGCTTCTCTGCCCTGGAGTGGTCCCTGGAGTGGTGTCCTGTGCTTAGCACTTTCCACAGGCTGCTGTGAGCATCAGTGGTTTGGTCCTGTGACTGGGAGTGCCTCAGGGACGGGAAGCAGGAGGGCCACCTCTGACTCCCCAGGCAGGCCTGCCCAGCCTAGACTTGGCACAGAGTAGGCTGTCAAAAGTGGGAGGGTAGCTGAGCATGGTGGTACATGCCTGTAATCCCAGCAGCTGGGTAGGCTGAGGGGGCGGCGGGGCCCTAAAGGGGAGGAACATGAGTTTAAAGCCAGCTTCAGCAAATGTGAGGCACTAAGCAACTCAGTGAGACCGTGACTCTAAATAAAATACAAAATAGGGCTGGGGATATGGCTCAGTGGTTGAGTGCCCCTGAGTTCAATCCCGGGTACCAAACAAACAACAACAAAGAAGGGAAGGTTATCTACTTCTCTCCTTTCTTCTTGGCTCAAAGCTTCTTGTTTGGTGCCACTTCCTCTGCTGTCCTCCCATAGATGCAAGTTGCTGAGGACCACTTGGGGGCTGAGTAATGGGGGTGGGTCCTATAGTTCCTAGCTTGGAGTCAGAGAAGGGGAGTTTCCTTGGTCCTTCTGCATCCTTTGCTGGAGAACTCAACAGTGCCTTGAATGCTGCACCTTGTTGCCCATGCTGTCTGGCTTGGGTCATTCTTGGCGCATGTCTGTTGTGCACTGGTCAGTGTCCTTGAAAACAACCTCCCTTCCCACCCTCCAATCGACTTGGTCTTTGTGTCTTTCTGCTTCTGCTGGGACATGAGTCCTCTAGGTGATATGGGGATAGGGCAACCATAGGACCTGGTTGTCTGGAATAGCCCCTATTTATTCCTGAAGTTTCAGTGCAATTATTAATCTCCCATTCTTCTTTGAAAAGTATCCTAGTAGGATAATTAAATCAGGTGGTCACTATGTGCAGGGTCCATTACAACTCAGCTGTAATAACCTTTCTGGGATCTTGTTTACTCACCTGAAAAAATGGAGATGAGTCTCTTTGAAAGGTCTCTAAGATACCCTAAGGGTCAGCCTTGGGTCAGTGGTACCAGCCCTCTGGCCAAAGTGGGAGCCAGGTCAGGGTGTAAGAACTAACCTCTCACTGTGCGGAGAGTCACGCAGGGAATCTACGGAGTCGTGGTAGGGTGGCACAGCAGCCCTGCGCCGCTCCTCCAGGCTGTATGCTGCTGCTCTCCGCGCCCGAGCCTCCACACATGCTGGGCTGTTGCACTTGCTGGTGCCCACTGATGACAGCATGATGCCAGACTGGGAGTCAGAGGTCAAGCTCTCAGAACGTTCCAGGCTCCACGTGTGGCTCTCATGTCTGGGATAGCCAGTGGAGACAAGGCAAGAGGTCAGGAAGGGGTAGAGTGGCCCAGCAGATGTGGAACTTTGGCCACCCAATCCCAGTATCTTCATTCCATCTTGGGCTCCTTTGAATCATGGGCTGATGTGGAGTATCACAAATGTCCAAACTTGACATTGGGAGGAGGGCTGGGTGCCACGGCTGGGTGAGTTGCAATGTGTAGAGGCCCCTTCCTTTATATCTTGCAGCCATCTTCCCCCTAGCCTTGCCCCAGAGCCCCTGTGTGGGACTCTTTCACCCTCATGGCCCTTAGCCACCTTATCTCAGGACCCCAGCCCCAGTGGCCAATCTTTGGGAGCTCTGACCATTCCATGGTACTTCTCAGGGAAGGAGGGCCAGCCATGTTATTTCTCAAGCTGTTTAAGCCTCTGTGTTTATGTTGATAGATCACCCCTGTTCTGAAGAGAAGGCTAAGGGAGACCACAATTTGTGAGCCAAATTCAGGAGAGGGTGTCAAATAACTCTGGATGAATGAGATAAAAGACAGGAATCCTCAAGTTTCTGTGGGCCTTGACTTACTCACCTGCGGCTGGAGGTGGGCGTGGCTGTGGAGCAGTGGTGAGAAGGAGAACAGGAGTGGCTCCCAGAGAAAGTGGTCTCAGTTTCCCTCCGGATGACGTGGTCTGTGGCTGGCACATTCTTGGAGATGTACTGGGACAGACAGTGAATTGGCAGGAATTAGTGATGGGGACCAGGTAGGCTCTCGCTGGTGAGGGTGGGAAGTAATAAGCACTGAGCTCTAGGTGCGGGGAGTGCTCAGTGGATGACAAGCGGCTTTGATGTTGGGGTGATTTTGGTTCCAGCCAGCAACTCCCCACCTTTCCCTTGCAAGTGGGCAAAGCAAGGCCAGCCATCCGGGGAGGCAGTGCCTAGCAGGCAGGGATGATCCAGGGGCCGGGCTGGCTGCTGTCCTGGCAACTTGTGTGAGAAGCCTGGCTGACCAGCAAGGCTCAGAGGGGATCCTGGAACACCACTCACATCTGCCATCTGGATTTCTTCGGGGTCTAGCCGGGGGTGGCTGGGCCCATTGGCCAGGCTCCGGTTCTGGTGGGCTGGGCACATGTTCTGCCGCAGGTGGTTGTGCATCTGCTTCCGCTGTTTTCTGCATAGAGGGAGGGTAGGTGAACCTGGCAGGTCCCCTGTAGTGGATGAACTTCCCTCCAGGGCACATGAGTAGTTAATGTGTGGAACCCCACTGCTTTCTAGTTTTGTGACCCTGGGCAAGTTACGAAAGTTCTGCCTATTTTAGTTGCCCCATGTGTGAAACCATTCCAAAGACTGTTGAGCATTAAAAATATATAAACTATTCATGCACATTGCTGGCACTGTCCCTCCATCATTCATTCATTTGTATTTATTGAGTTTTTACTGTGTTCCAGATACTACTCTGGAGCAGAGAAGTCAGACATGGTCCCTGTCTCATGGAGCCTGCAGGCCAGTGGGAGAGGCAGATGATAATCACATAAACAAGTAAATGAACTCGATATTTTCCCTTAAGTTTTATGAAGAAAATAAAAACAGGGTGCTGTGGTTAGGAAGCCAGGGCCTGTGGGACTATTTTACATTAGCACATATTAAATGCTCAATAAATTTGTTTTATAATAAGCGATTCTTATGTCACTCCCCTGTCTAAAACCTTCATTGGCTCTCAGGGTCCCATTTCACCCTCAAATCCTATCTCTCACTGCCTTCCCTTCACCCCAGCTTTCTGCACCCCTGGACAGCTTGTTTCAGATCCCCTGTCCCCTCTGGCCCCTGGGCTTGCACACATTCTAGTCCATCCACCTGGAATACTTTCTTTGCCTCTTCACCTGCTAACTCTTGCTCACAGGCTCCAGCCTAAATGCTGCATCCATGGGAAAACCCTTCCTGCCCTCCAGCTAAGGTTAGGTGACTCTAAAATATGTCTTGTGACACTGGACCACTTGCTTCGAGCACTGAATAAAAGTCTGCTGAAGAAATGGATAAATGCAGTGGTGTGGGAACAGAGGCTTGCTTTTCCCCCAGTTCTTGGACACAATCCCTAATGTGCCCAGGCTCCTCCTCTGGGCTCCTGAACCCCAACTCCCTCCTTACTCTCCACCAGTCTTTATTGAACTTATCCGAGATGAGGGCAGCTGGGCCTTCAATCCTATCAGTAGAGGTAGCAGGGGTTCAGACCTACAGGCTCCATCCCCCAGATGATGGCCATTTCCAGCCTTGCTTTCCAGGTAGGAGCAGATGAGACAAATATCATTTACTGTACTACATCATGCTTCAACCTTTATGGGATCCCCATCATCTACAGGATAAATTTAGACTTCCTGGCTTGGCATCAAGGTCCTATGGTGGCATCTGGATCCCAGCTATCTTTTTAGCCTCTTGCCTCCTCTTCTATGATCCGGTTCTTTGGCCCAACTAGTCCAGGCTGCTTCTGTTGCAGGTGTGACTGCCCCATCTGTGCTTGTCTTTAGCTGGCACTCTGCTACCCAAACTGCTCAGCTCCCTGAGCTTATGCCCTGACCTGTCTTCTGCCCAGAGGTGGCCCAGCCTCACCTTCTCTGTGTTCTTGTCTCAGTTGCTCCCAGGGTGGGGTCAGGCAGTGCCTGTGAGGTGCCTCTTTCCAGGGAACACAACCTTCTCTGTGCCTCCCTCTTTCTTCCCTAGCACTGCTTCAGCACCTCCTGCTAGACAGGGCACATGATCCTAGAGCCATTGTGGTCAGCTGTGCGTTCCTCTCAGGCCCTCACAATGTCCTTTGATGCATGCACTAGGCTCATTCCCATGAGGACATGGAGTGGTTTCTCAGTTTTCTCAAGATCACATGGGAAATGGCAGAGCCGGGTTGGAACCCAGACTTGTGTTCTTTCAAGCCCTGTGCCCATGAGCCCGCTTTGTTTGGTCATCTAGGGCTGTCTCCCTACCTCTACACCTGTTTCCTGATCCAGACCCTGAGCTCCACAGTTACAAAGGCCCCTGGGGATAGAGACTGAGGCCAGGCATGGTGAGGTACAGGAGAAGAGCCTGTCCTTACAAAAACATTTTGGTGGCCATCCCCTGGCTTGGCCTGTCCCCTTCCTGAGCACTTGCCACTCACTTGGTCTTGCAGTAGGCGACTACACAGACGATGCCCACGACCAGCAGAGCCACACAGATGCCAGTGATGGTCAGGACCCTCTTCTGGTATAGCTCCTCGGCTTCTGCAGAGGCAGAGTGGACATGAGGAGGTGGGGCAGGAGGCAGGCCTGGGGGGATGCTGGTGCAGACACCCCCTGCCCCCAAAGCCTCAGGCTCCCTCAGCCCGGGTCCTGCCAGTTCCCTCCATTCCTCCCTCCTGCCTGCTTCTGGATGGTCCCCCACATTCCCACCCACCCATGGGCCTGGTCACACCCTCCCAGATCCCAGGCCCACCCAGAGCATGGGGGTGGAAAGTGCAGGGGATGGGAGAGGATGGAGTAGAGAAGTAGAGGAGCACAACCTAGTCTGGCCAGCAGCACCCCTGCCCTGCTCCACAGCAGCCTGGCAGCTGCAAAGAACCTTGGTGACTGTGGAGAGTTTTCTTTATGATAGTGAACATGGAAACCCTGAGCAAAGGCCTGGATCAGTTACTTTAGCTTCCCTAAGAAGCTAAAGTTGTTGACAAGGTGCGAGACCAGAGGTGGGATGTAGGAGGGATGTAAGGGCCAGGAACATGACAGAGCAGACAGGGCCCAGGAGGGGACATGGAAGAAAGGCCTGGTCAGAGTTGTGGCCTGGCCCACTGCAGCCTGCCATGTCTGCAGGTGAGAAGCCCACCAGTGGCAGCACAGGCCCCTGGCATCTGCACACATCTATCCTTGTGTGTAAAGAACACCCCCACTCTTGCTGGGGAGTTGAGTAAGACTGGGCCTCCAAGCCCCCAGCCTCAACTCTCCTCTCTACTCTCCATGCCTCTAAAACAGACCAGTAGGAGGAAGAGAAGCAAAAAGTGACAGTACTGGCCACAGCCCAGAAATCTCACCCCACTCCACCTGCACTTGCTGGCTGGCCCTGCTTCCCTGCTTAGGAATAACTGGAGGTAGGACTCCCACACCTTGGTGGAGCCCTGTCCCCTTGGGCTTATAGCATCTCCCATGCAGAGGCAAGCACACAGTAACCCCAGGGCTGCAGACCCTTCAGACCCACACATGTCCACAACTATGCCTGCCAGAGTCACAGGCACAACCTTCACAAAGATAAACCCATACCTGCTCTCTTTTCTCTCTCTCTCTCTTTCTCTTCTCTCTCTCTCTCTCTCTCTCTCTCTCTCTCTCTCTCTCTCTCTCTCTCTCTCACACACACACACATACACACACACACACACAGTTAACCACACACTCCAGTAACAGGTGCACACACAGATCCAGGCACACGGGCCCACAGTCAGTTAAGGCTCTCTTAACCTGACCTTTGTCTCACACCCCCATCTTGACTCTGTCCCACAGCCCTGCCTCCAGGCCTCTTTCCTTCTTTACCCCTTAATTTTCTGTTGTCAGGCATCTGCCTCCTTGGAGACTGTTCTGGTCATGGTCAACAAAAACCCCCATGTTCCAAGTCCTGTGGTTATTAAAATGCCTCCTTGTGGGGCACACTCTATGGCCTTGGAGTGGCGCTCCTGGCTGAGCTTCCTCCTACATGGCAGGCTGGTCTTCCCATGTCAGTGGCTGCTCCCTTCTTCTCTACTGGGGTTGGATGGTAGAAGGGCCCAGAGCTCTCAGCCTTCTTTCTTTCCTCTGTCTCCCTGAGTGACCTCATATAGACAGACTTTAAATATCATTTCTTTACATTCTTTCTCTTTTTGTCTCCTGCTCTGATTTCTCCCTAAGCTCCAGACTCAGGTATCCAAAGGCCAAGGCCAACCAGAACCAGTTTCCATACTCCTCCCCATCTCTTGTAGCATCTCTCTCCTGTGGCTCTGGCCCCAAAACACAACTCATTCTGAATCATTCCCTTTCTTCCCATCTTCCCTGATATCTGATCCACCTACAAGTACTCTCAGCTCTACCTTCCAAGTAGGTCCTGGATTTGACCATGTGACCATTTCCACAGCTCCCAACTTAGTCCAGGATGATGCCTCCTCTCACCCAGCGATGGTCACCGTGTGGCAGGCCTTTCTGTGCCCGCTGCTCCCTAGCTGCCCCCAGCATCAGGCTGTTGTCTACTCAAAGCTACATTAAAGTGTAAAGCAGATCATTTTAGTTCCCTGCTTAAAACTCATGATAGTTTCCATTGTAATTCAAATAAAATCCAAGGTCTAAGGACCCCAATTACTTGGTCTCAACCTCCCTTTGAATCTTATCTGTGGTCCTTTCCCCCAGTGCTTGGAATCACTGGTGGTCTTTATCCACTGAACCAGACAAATCCCATTGAACCACATGACTTGGTTCCTGCCTTCAACACTTCCCACAACCCCACCAAATTGTTTGTAGGACTGACTACCTGATGTCACTTTATGGGACAAGCCTCCCCTGACCACTTAGGCACAATAGAACAATCCCATGACCTCATTTTATTTTCTGTCTAGCATTTATTTTCACCTGATATCTTCCTGTTTGTTGCCACCTCACCCATGAATGGGAGCACCAGGAGGGCAGGGACACATGTCTGTAGGTTCTGGTGATGAGTGTTTGCTGCATACACACTCCCCTTTCAGACACACACACACACACACACACACACACACACACACACACGTCTGCACATCCTACACTCACCTCCACACATACATAGGTCCAACTGCAAATGCTCAACTTAACATAGAGATATCCCACTGCCCCTCCACGCCCTCGCATTCTGCCCTGAGACCTTGCAAGTGTTGTACACATTCCCTACATCCCATCAGCACAGACGCCTGCAGATTTACCTCATGCATCCTTCCTCCACGATCCTAGATCCCTCAGAGCCTCCACCCCTCCTTCCCACCCAACTTCAGGCTGTGGACACAGACACACTTAACATGCAGACTCTGAGCTCTATCTTCTATTGAGAACAGCTGATGGGGCCAGGTGGTAGCAGAGCTAGGTCTTCCCCAAACCTGCTGCGAGAACAGCCTTGGCATGTTTGTAGGCTCTGCATCACATCTGAGATTCTGACCCCCAGAAGTCCCCCACCTCTGAATCTACTGCATATCTCTTGCTGGAATACACTGAGACTCTTGGGGCCAGGGCAGAGCCTCTCTGAGCAAAGCCACAGAGTTGGAAACAGAGACCCTCAAAGTCCCTCCTAGTCCAAAGAGTCTCCCAGGGGCAGCTGCATAGGGTAGGGAGTCACATGTCAAATTCTGAGCCAGGGCAAGGGGCAGGCAACAGAAACCAGCCCAACCCAGACCCTTGCTGGTATTGCTCATGGATGCACACATGTGCCATCGTGGGGACAGATCATGGAAGGAGTGACAGTCTCAAGCAGATGGCAAAGCCCAGCAGATAAGACACAGGGCAGGGCTAGAAGGAAATGTGGATTATCAGTAACTAGTCTGGTGCAGAATGAAAAGCAATGGACATGAGAAAAGAAAAGAGGATTCAAGTCAGATGGAAAAGGACACCTCTCTGCACAACTCCCAAACCAGGCTTCAGTAGTTTCTGGACATTGGCCCTTTAAGCCACATCCACACAGGGGCCCTGTCTCTTGTTGGATGCCCACTGGGTTGCACAGCTCGGCAAGGCCCCCTCCCCTGAGGCCTTCTAGCACTCGGTCTCCTCTATGCAGGGGGTGCTACTGTGCGGTGGAGGCACAGTCTGAACCCTAGGGTACACGGCTGGCCATGAGCTGCTTTTATCTGCCCCCAAATCAACATAGCTTATTCTAGGACATCTTGATGGGGCCAGGGGAGATTTTTGAAATCATCCCCTTTCCATTTTTGGAAAGGAAATGAAACATTCAGCACCAATGGGGTCAGGGACTATGGAGGGGGCTGAGCGGATGGTGCAGAGTGATACATAGAGGTTCCATACCCTTTAATTCAAATCCAAGGTGCTCTGGCAGTGCAGAAGAGTTGGGGGTAAGAGGGGGAGGGGTGAAGGGAGAGAGGCAGACAGAGATGGGAGGGGGAGGGTGGAGGGGGAGAGAGAGAGAGAGAAAGAGAGAAACGTTGGTCAGGATTCTTCAGACACCCGGCAGCCAGCCTGTGAGGTGAAAGCAGGTTAGTAATGTCCCTTCCTAGCCCCCTGAGCTCCTTCCCTGGTGCCCAGTCCCCAAGAGCCCCAGGAGGGCTAGAGAGAAGCAATGTTAGAATTCACAGGCAGAGCATGTTCTTTGAAGGTGAGCAATGGGGTTAGTACCTGGTGAGGAGGCACAGGCGAGAATCAATTGGCAAATGTCTCCCTGGAGGAAAGGGTGACTGGGGACAGGGTTCTGAGGAGTGCCTGGTCCCCTCCTCTCAGCTCCAGTGCCAGCCCTTCAGAGCTCTCAAGTCCTCCTGGAGAGGGCCTGACCAGCTCCTAGCTCATTCACAAGGCCCTTTCTTCTGTTCAAAATGAGGGCAAGATCCCTAGGCCGGCCCCACAACCCTGGCCTGTCCCACAGGTCCGGCTGGCTTTCTCATCTCCTAGGAGCCTAAGTGTGAAGCCTCAGAGTCTGTGAGGAGCAGGAGCACAGAGAGGAGGAGGCTGCAGGCAGCAGGTCACTTTTCCACTTACTGCCTCAACACCCTGGAAACCTGCAGGGGCTGGGCATGGTGCCAAGACGGATCTTGCTACTTAGAAGAGCAAACTGCAACTAGGAGAATGAGAAGATTGGAGAACTTTTGAGTGCCTCATTTAATGGATAAATTAGTCTTGGAAGTGAGATCAATGAATGTGTGGTTTCAGGTACCTATGAGGTAGATATCTACGCCATTGACAGGTTAAATAAGGGTCAACTCTGCCACCTAACTGCTGTGTGTCATTGAGAGATACCCAACCTATCTAGATCTCAGTCTCTTAGCTGTTAAATAGGGTTAAGGCTCAACCATGGGGTCCTGGGAGGTTTGCAAACCTGGCTGTACTTCAGAATCCTCCAGACCAATAGGATCAGGCTTGGGTAGGAGCCCAGAAATCACAACAGTGTTTTTAAAAAGCTCATGTCCCACCCTATGGTGCATCCAGCACTGGTTTGCAGGACTGAGTCTCAGTTTTGCCCTTAATTTGCTGTGTGAATGTGGGTAAGTCAGTTTCTGTTTCCTAATCTGTCAAAAGCACATGTACCTAGTCAGAGGCAGCAGCAAGCAGGCCTGAACAGCAGAGTCTCTGCACACTGTGCAAGGGCCCAGCTCCTGCCGACCCGGGTTCACTCCCTCTCTGGCTTCCGCATAAGCACAGTCATCTTGGCTAGACTCAGGGAGAATACGAAGTCGTGTGTGACGTTCTCATCTGCTGCAGAGGAAGGGGAACACAGGCAACTAGCAGGAAGTCCTGAGCATTATTCACCCCTAGGTCTCTCTCTGCTTCCTAAAAGGGATTCTAGATGGCTCTGCATTTGGAAAAGGATAGGAGAGGAGGGTGATTCTTCAGGGATGAAAGTGGTCCTTGACTTCAAGAGCCTTGAGGAAGATCCTGGGGCTTGGGCTCCCCAGTTCTGTGCAGGGACCATACCAAGGAAGCACTGACCCCAGCCCTCTAAACATGAGTCTTCTGTGTACTCCTGCTAACCTGAGCCTGGAGGGTGGCTTCTTTGCAGTTTTGCTCTGAATGCAGAGGTAGGAGAAAGTCATCTTAAGTATGGTTTGTCCACTCTTCTCTAGGGTTCCCAGAGCTGGCCAGCCAGGCAAGTTGATGTAAAATCTTGACAGACTCCAAAGGCCTCAGACATTTCACTGAATAGTTAATTCTGGGATCCAGGGACCTTCCAGGCAGCTCAAGAGTGCTCATATTGTTTGGCTATCCAGCCGTGTTCTTTGGAAAAAACAGCAGGGCTTGACCACGGCCTCCTGGATACTAAGAGCTGGTTTGAGCCCCACTTTTGGACAAAACTATTGTATTATATGAGGCAACTGGGACCCAGTAGTTCCAAGACACTTTCCTAAGGTCACACAGGAAATCAGAAGGCAGAAGGGAGATTGGAGGCTCTGTTTCTGGTCTTTTTGGACTATGCTTTGGCTAGTTCTGCCTCTCTGGTGAGGCCTTTCTGGCTAGTCCTGAGAGCAATGACTACCTGGAGAAGCAAGGAAAGGCTTCCAAAGCCCTGTAAGAGTTTTCATCTGTGTCAGTCCTCTGGGAACCAAATCATAGCATCAGCAGAAGCTTCCAGGTCTACTGATGGTGTGCTGTTTGAGTCAAAGGCTATACTGTTTAGGGAAGACCAGTGATGGTTGGCATGATTGGTGAGGTCACTGGGGGCCTGGCCAGTCACCAGGAAGGGAGCCTTCTTCCTGGGATGTGCAGAGAAGAATGAGGGGCCTACAGCTGCATCTACCCCAGCTAAAATATGAGTGTCCCACTCATGTTCACTGACTGCCACTCAACCAGGATGGGGTGGTACCACTGAGTCACAGGAAGGTCCTATTGTTCAGAAATTTGCATTCTAACCAGTAATCATGGCAACCTGATGCTGGACTTTCAGCAGGGCGAAGCTATCCAGGCAATATGCAAATTGTTCAATCCACAGTCACAAGGTGCCTGGACAAGGAGGCAGTGATGTGTGTGCAGATGTGAGCATGTGCTCTGTGTTTGCATGTGTGTATGCAGGGGCGAGTGCATGCTTGTGGGTTAGCGTGTGTGCTCATTTATATGGAGGCATACACACAGACAAGCTTTGACTCTCTGGGAGGAGAGGGCCTGTCAGTGAAAGAAGGAGAAGCCTTTAAGTGCTACTGGGGTTAAGGCCTAGTTTCCTTATTCTCTGCAAAAGGTAACCTGGTTCCAGGTGGTCTGGGCAAGGTCAGACACTTTGATCTGGAATGCTGGGAGGTGGCCTCCAGGGAGTCAGTGCTCCTCCTGCCCTCTCCATGCCAACTGTAGCTGGGAGAGGTACTAAAGTGCACTCTAACGACAGTGGCAGGCTGTCTGCTGAGCCCCTCACATGTGTTGCTTCGTTTCATCCTCACAGCAGCCTGACAGGCATAAATGTGACCCTCGATATACAGACAAGAACACAACTCCAGAGGGGTTAAACGAGGCCCAGAACTCACAGGCTGGGCCGCTGGCATTTTCATCCTGCTCTCTTGGAACTAGAAGCTTGCCACTTCTTTGAGCACATTTCACTGCCTCTGTAGTCACTATCTACTAGAGGAGCACACGAAGGGCTCTCTGGGAAAGTGCTGGAGGAGCACTCGTCCTTCATAGAAAGGTAACAGTAATGGTACTGAAGACAAGGTGGGAGGGCCACAGGCTGCATTTGCAGTCTGTCTTGGGCTCCTGGGGCTCTGCTGACCCTCCCAGCAGATCCAGGCTGAAAGTTGAAGCAGCCCAGCTGGCAGAGAGGCCTTGGACAGTGGCCCGGGTTCCGGAGGCTCTGCTGCTCTGATTCAGGAGGGGCCAGGACTGCCTGTCCAGAACAGTCCCATAAGCCAGAGAGGCTCTTGGCCAAAGGGTGGGAAGGAATATAACCTCCACTGCCTGTCACCTGGCCCGTGCTCAGCCTGGCAGCTCTGCCCCCTCTTGCCCTACAGTTCTCCACATAGACTGGACCTGATTTTGAAATTCTTCCAGAGCCTGGTTTCTAGAGAATTCCTTTGAGCCACATGTCCTGCCTACATGCTTTGTCCTTGTCCCCAGAAGCCAGCTTCCTCCTGGCTTCTGACTGGAGGGTGCGGTGGGGAGCCTTTCCTCTCATGCTATGAAGACAGTTGACCTTCTGGGCCTACTGGCTCTCATTTGCTGGGGTCCCTATGCTTCTATTGGGTTAAGGTAGGGAGTAAATTTTCAGGCTTTCCTGCTGTGGTCTAAGAAGGCTTGGGAAGGTTCATTTCTTCACCCTGACACCTAGACTCCAAAACTCTTTTTCTCCATGAGCTACCTAGGAGTAGACCTTTGGCGTCTCCCAGAGTTCTACTTCCCAATGTCCAGGTACCATCTGGATGCTCTAGTTCCTAACTCCTCATAGGACCCAGTTGTCCTATGGACAGGAGGGGATGGGCTGGGGCCTAGTCTTCTCTGCAGGATAGGATGGGTGACATGGTTCAGGCCTTGCAGACTAATGGTCCATTGGACCCCAGATGGAATCTGTGGGCAACCAGTGTAGTTTTGCTCTGCTGCACCTCCACCTGGTGGTGCTGGAAGGAACTGCTCCCAGGTCCTAATATAAACACTGTACAATTACAACTGCATCCCTGGGTCAGCCACAGGGCTCACTTTTTTTTTTTTTCTTTTTGTAAATTATGTAAACCAGAACATAGAGAGAGCTCCAACCTCAGAAGTGGAAGAAAGAAAAGGAATGAAGTATTGAAAGTGGATTCAGACCAGAGATGTCCTGGGGAGAATCACCAATGACCCCTTGATTCCTCATTCTCCTTATCATTTATTTTCTGAGCAATCCCCAGCCCACCTCATCCTGTAGCCACACAAATGTCCTCTGGCATCCATGGAGAACACTGCCACGGGTGGTCTTCAAACTCCCCTCCTCCCCGCTGTGGTCCCCAAACCCCAAACCAACATACTCTGGCCTGAGAAGAAAATAGTTTTTTGAGACGTTTTTCTTTCTCTCAAGCACACCAGCACACACATACTCACACTCACTTCCCAAACTCATCATCAGCCTGACATCCTCAAACAACCTTCAGAGGCCAGGGAGGGCTCTATAAATGCCTCTTCCCATTTCTGGCCAGGCTATCTGTCCCCAGAATGGGTAAAGAGACCTGAACAGGGTCCTGCTGCTGCAGAGAGAATTCAGCATGACCATGCCCAGGCAGTATAGCTGATGGATGCCAGGGGGCAGGGGGTGTATCGTTCTCCTCTGCACAGGCTTCTGGTGAGCACTGAGGAGTGAGAGGAGCACGGGACACCCCCACTTCCCTCCCAGTCATGATAAGCAAGGCCCCATCCCTCCCACAGGGGGAGATTGCCAGTCACCAGGGAAGAGAAGAAATAGAAGAAAGAGACATACTGGAGAAGTTGACCATTGCGAACTGCTGACACCTGTCCCCGGTGTATCCCACAGGACACCTACCAAAAGAAAGAAAACCAGAAAGAGAGAGCCAGGATAGCAAGACACAGGCATTGCAACACCCCGGCACGGGCTCCTGCCAATGCCAGCTGGGTTCCTTGCCACCGTTACCATTTGTACTGGCCTGGCCACTCTGCCCCTTACCTGCAGCCCTGAATTTTAAACCCAAGGATTAGGCCAAAAATGAAAAACAAAGCAAAACAAAACAAAACAAAAGAACTAACAAACCAAAATACAAAAAAGAAAAGAGAAACAAAACAAAACAGCCAAAGATCAAAACAACCAACACCCCTGGCCCTATGCCCTACATTGGGGGGACTGCACCCGGAAGCTTTCTAAGGAGCAGGGACTTGTGTTTGTATCTTCAAACATACTTTGCTTAGGATCTGGCATGTACAATCGCAAAGGCAGTTTCTCCAAACATCTCTGTCCGAAGAATCCGTTTGGACATCTGGAGAAGGAAAAGGGGAAAAATCACAGAACAAACTGGCATCATCCGCGAGGCTAAGGTTAGAAATCAAAGTGCACAGTGATGAATGAGAAAAACCAAGTCAGGCACTTGGGGTCACACTTGTAGCTGAAGGGGCTGGAGTTGGGGCTGGGTGGAGGGCTCTGAAATCTTATAAACCTCTCTAATAGATGTGGCTCCGTGGGTGGTGGGAAGGGGTGGGGCAGGGGGAGGATGATTTAGGGGAGCGGGGAGGGGGAAGAATGGAGGTTATTGTCTAGTTGTCCTCCTGGTCCTGAACCTTTCCTTCTTACCTGCCTGGTGCCCCATGAAGCCAGTACTGCAGCCCGTTAGTGCCAGGCAGTCAACCTTAAGGGAGACCAAGTTCTTAGGAGCCACTCCTTTGGGCCCTACTGGAGGATTCTCTCTGGGGCCCTGGGCAGGTTTTCTCATACATGAAACTCCCAGAAAGTTCAAAGCAGAACTCTGGAAGGCTGTACCCAGATTGTGTGTCCATGACAAAACTGACCTAGAAGATGTTTGATCTGTTCTCTCAAAGAAGGTTCTGTGGCCAAATAAGTTTAGGAAATCCATTCGCAGGGCTCCTCATTGCAGCTTACATTAGCATATGAAAGGTTATAAAAATTTTATAGGAGGAAATAGCTGAACTTTCTAGTATGTCCCAAATTTATTTGACCATGGAAGGCATTTTTTTAGAGGAACCTTTGTTGAACACAGTTTGGGGAAGGCTGCCCTAGAACAATAAACATGGGGAAAGCTTAGTAGGGGAAGGGGAAGCTGGAGGGGAGCTGGAATTACCAGCGTCCCAAAGCTGCCTTCCTGAGGCCGAGGGCAGGGGCAGGTTGGAGCAGGCTCACTGGGGGACCTGGAGGCCTGTTGCACATCAGGGGCCTGCTGGCAGCCAGCCTGGGCATTCCTGCCCTTTCCCTGTGACCTGCTCTTCCACTGCAGCCTCACTCTGCCCTACATCTTTCTTCCATCTTGCCTTTCCTGCAGCTCCAAGGCACCACCCACTCCCATGTCCCTGACCTTGTCCTCACCCCCAAGGTACACTTCCTTCTGCTCTTTGGCTGCCACCTCTCCCCTCAAGCGAGTCTCAGTCTTGCAGATTTCTGGCAGCCCTCTATTCTTTTCTGAACCCCAGCAAGTCCAGCTAGATGAGGAGAATCTTACGAACAGGGCTGGACTGACCCCTTCCCCACAAGTCCCTACTCAGGGATGGGCCTATGTTGCCTCGGCCTGTTTTTCCTTGGGAAGTTAGGTAATAATCGGCTACTGTTCAACATGAATCAACCTAAACTTCCTCAAGAACTAAAGTGTGCTCTACTCCTTCACCTCCTGGTGTATTCAACCATTCAGGAAGCCCCTGGGGCTTAAGTGGGCAGTGACTATTGGCTGTGACATATACTCATGAAACCCTGTGGCCTTATATCTAGAGGACTGGGGAATGGGAGTGGTTGGTGGGCAGAAAGCTCGTTGCTCAGGACCCTGATGGCAGCTCTCTGGGAGATAAGAGGTCATCGCTGAAGTGGTAGGGGTGTGTGCAGGTACACCTGGCCAGGGTGGGGGTGAGGGGCTGGGAGGGCTCTAGGAAAGTGGTAGGGGTGGGCAATGGGCATGCATGCTGATCCTGTTGAACAGGGGGGCTCAGGTCCCTCATCAATCCAACCTTCTCTGATCCCTGGCCTTTGTCCCAAGGAAGATGGGGATAGTGGCTAAGGATTTCCAACCAACTCTAGCTCTTCTTCCTCAGCTCTTGGACACTGGTGTGGGGATGGGGACAAGAGGGGGAAAAGTGATTTTTTTCAAATAGAAGTACCTTTGGGGTAGAGGATAAAGACCCAGGAAGTTGCCAAAATGACTCTTGGAATCCACAAAAGAACAAAAAAGAGATAAGTTTAACTGTGTTCCATGTCTGAGATTAGCCTGGCTCTTGGAGTCAGGTAACTCAGTGTATGTCTTTGTGTGTGTGTGTGTGTGTGTGTGTGTGTGTGTGTTGGTGAAAGAGAGAGAAAGGGGAGTTCAGGGGCAGGAGGGCACAGAGGGGAAATATATTCCCATTTCTAATAAGCAGGGCTGCTGTACCATGACTCTTGGAGACCAATGACAACTAAGTCTATTCCTGTATCCTCGATCCCACATACAGCCTGAATTCCCTGACTGCATCCTCATATCTTTCACGGCCACTGAGTCACACAACTCTAGGGGGTACTATTAACACAGTCTATAGCACAAATGTGCACCTTGGAATGGTGCAATATTATAGTGCTAGTCTTCTTGCCTTGAGAGGGTCCCCCCTGTTTGAACAAATAAGGCCTCAAGGAGGGGCAACATAAGGGGCAGGAAGGCCTGGTAGTCAGTAGTGCTCTCTGGGGCTCTAGCTCCTTCAGGGGGCTCCTGGACACTCCTATCCCTCTCCTTTGTCCTGCCTATTGAAATTGGGATTCCCTTAGGGCAGACTTTGGGGGTGGGCCAGGCCTCCACCTCTCTAACCTGCCCCCAAGACCAGAGTGCATCCCCTATCAACCAGGGCAGGAGTCTGAACTCAGTGTGGGTGGGTGGCTGGCTGGTGGCTTGTGGGTTCCACTCAAGCAGGGATGGCCCTCTGAATTTCAGGGGCACGGAGGACAGATCAGAAGGAGCAATGGGTAGCAGCCTTCCCAGCCCTTCCCGCTGAGTCATCAGCTATGATGCTGGGAAGGTCTGTACCTAGGGCTGGAGAAGAGCAGGGGTGAGGGGGGGCAGAGAGGAGAGCCCATGGGCTGCATCTGGGGTGACAGAGGGGTCAGGGACCTCTGCCTTCCCCTTCTCCCACCCCACCTCCTGGGCCTCAGTTTCTCCTTTTGGTAGCCTGGGGATAATGCCATGTGTGCTGCCCTTACCTGGGGAGAGAGGAGGATGAAGGATGAGGGTGTGCCCCAGGGACTGGGGGGGAATAAGGGTCTCGGAGTCCATGAGGGGTGGGTGGAGATGTGGTGAGGATGAGCAGGCAAATGGGGTGGGATGGGGGAGTCGCCTGATCATGGGTGGGCTGGAGAGAGCAGAACGGATGGGGATGGACCGATGGCAGGGGAGGCATGCCACTGGTATGTGCACAGGGCTGGAAAGAGAGTCTTGTTCTGTCATCATCCCCTGAACCAGTCCCCAAGAGTCACGCACCAACCGTGCTCAACAAACACACGGAGAGAAGAGGAGAAAGCAGCGAGAGGAAGTGTGGGGGCCCCTGTCTGGCCCAGACAGAGACAGTCACCTTGATTTGGATCCCCATTTTCAAATCCCCTTAAGTTTTCTTTTTTAAAACAAAATTCAGTATCAGTGACACTGTTTCTTTTGGCACTGAGTTCCAGAAAAAACAGGAGGGTTACGGAGTGTGCCTGCTTTCCAACACTCCCTGTAGGGCTTGAACCAATACACAACAACAAGTGTAAGAAAACCAGGAAGGAAAACTGATTTTTATAGAAACTGGAATGAAACTGACCAGTGTAGTTTCATTATCCAAGCTAAGCGGAAATGCAAAAAAATCAAAATAAAAGTAAACAAACAGCACAAATGGTAAGACGTGAGTTCCGTTTCCTAAGTTCTTTCCTTTTTATTCCATTCAGGTGTCATCAGGAATCCCAAGAGGCCTGCCCCCCTTCCCTCCCAGCTTGCCCACCCCCAGAATGGCCTCTGGGCTCTGCCCGGCCCCCTCCCCCCTGCCCTTCTCCAGCACAACTCAGAGGACCTCAATCCCGGCCAGGGATGTTCTTCTCCCCTTCGGGCTGACAAAGGGAGCCAAGAAAGTCAAATCCATGAGCCCTGATTGGGGCTGACCTGGGGGGCCAAGATGGGGAGGGGGTAGCTCTGGGTGCCAAGTTCAAGTTCTAAGCTGTGAAACCCAGTTGTCCTGGTGGGGAGGGAAATAGGCTCAGGCTCCTGCCTTCTACTCCCCTTAGACTTGGCCAGGCAGGACCCTGGGCTCCTAGGGGTGCAGCCTTGCTGGCGGGGTCCTCTGGTACCTATGTATCTTATTCCTCCTTTTCCCACAAGAAACTCCAAGACTAGAGCTTGGGCCCCAGAGATGGCTCTGCTCATCCCTGGTGCCTGTCCTGGGGGCTGAACCTTCCCTATCTGGAGCCAGGGCTGATTTTAGCAACAATGCTAGATCCATTTGAGGGTCAAGGGGTCCAAGGGGCTACGGAAGAGGCGTATGGGACATGGCAAGGGGGATGCAGGACTGGGCCATCCCTGTTAGTTATTCCAAGGCCCTTGTGAATTTGAAGTAGGTCTAATCCAAAGAGCTCAGAGCATTTTCAAGGCTAGAATGTTCCCCAGGGTCTGTAACTAATGTGGCTGCCTCTTAGAGGGAAAAAGCAGGGAAGGCTGAGGGCTGAGGCCAAGTTGAAAACTTCCCTGGAGGACCTGCTGTTGCTCTTGGGACTCTTCCCTGAGGTTTGGGATGGGAGGAGGGTGGGAAGGGGATGGTAGCAGGTGAAGGGTGGGACCAGGGAGGAAGCCAGCCAAGGAGGCCAGCAGGGGCTAGAGCCACAGTCCCGCCTGGCAATGGCAGCCCAGCGACCCCACCCTGAGGATGAGTGTGAACAGGTGTGGACCCTTGTGACCACGTGGTATGTGGAGGGGGTCTTTAAAAGTCCTGGTCTTCTTGCCAGGCCCATATTCCTAGGAAAGGCTGCAGCTAAGGAGGAGGATGCAGACCCGGCCTGGGAGGGCAGAGACAGGGGAACTAGAAGTGCTGATCTGACCTCGTCTGTAGGAGCTCAGGCCCCTCTCTAAATCTCCGTCAATATTTTAGTGGTCTTTGCCCAGATGCCACAAGAATGGGGCAGTTTTGGCATCTTGCCAGGGCCCTAGACTTGAGATGCTCTGAAAACCCCAAGTTGTTCACTAGGCCCCCTTCCCACTCCTCCCCAAGATCTGGCCACAGCTTGTGCTGCCCTCCCCAAGCTCCCTTCCCCCTCCTCTCAGGCCCACCAGAAATTCTGTCCATGGGCTTTGGGGGGGCCCAGCTGCCCAGAAGACCTAGCTGGGCCTGAACAAGGCCTCCCTGATTGCCAAGCTCCCGCCTACCCTGTGTGCTCTGGGGAGTGGGTGGTTCTGAGCTCCTTGGAGTTCCTGCTGGGGCCAACCTGACCTCCTCCACTGGGCAACACCCACAGTCTCTGTTGGTATCTTTTTACTTCATGGAGAGGGGGCCGGGCTAAATGAGCAGAGGCAGCACTTGGGCACAATGGTCACTGGGGTGCTGTAGGGCATTGAAAGCAGCCAGATTCAAGGGGTTCTGGGCAGTCCACTCTACTCCCCTCAAGACTACAGGAGTAGGACCCTCAGGAGCCAAGGGCTTGGGAGCTTGTGGTCTGCCTGACCCTACCAGGTTCCTCATTGCTGGGGAAGATGCAGCTTGGGACAGAACTAGTTTGGAGAGTTGTTGAGAGATGGGGAAGGAGGACAGAGAGAGAAAGAGAGTGAGAGAGAAAGAAAGAAAGCCCAGTGCCTTAGATTGGCATCTCCATCTCCCTAACAGGTGTTGGTGAAAGGGTGGACATCAGGAGATGGGGTGGACAGGGGCCTAGCAAACTGGAACAGCAGGAGCCCATGTGTCCTGACATTTCCTCAAGTTCCAGAAGGGGCTAGAGCTTACATTTCCTTATATTCCAGAAAGGTCTAGGAATGGGGCCAACCTTGCTGTCTGTACCCTTTGGGGACCCCTTGCCAGTGACTGGAAGCACACTTTTCCTAGAGCCCTCCACTTCTGCCCCAGCATCTCTTACCCTGCTCTCACCCCATGCTGACCCCACTGGTCACTTACTTGCAGGAAAGCTGGTTGATGCCCTCGATGTAGTAGCAGACGCCTCCATTGACACAATAGGACTTGGCTGTCTCGTTGCACTTCCGGGCATGCCCCGACCAGGATGACAGGGTGGTGCTCACTGGAGGTATGAGAGGTATAACATGCCGGTGACCCACTGAGACCACCTCTGGGTCCCAGGAATCACTTTCTTCATGGCTTTTCATGGCTTATCCCCAAACTGGAAGGTCATCAGAGACTGCAGACATGACTGGGCAGGGGAGGTCTAGTGGTCCTTCTGGATTGCCAGTGAGGCAAAGTGGGAAGCCCCCACAAGCTTTAGCCATCTGTCCTGTGTGACCCTGCACGCATGCTCCGGGCAAACCTCTAAAATCTTTTCATTTTTTGGAGGGGGTGACAATGGAGCAGAAACTGCTTCCTCTGCTGGAATTAGGGCCCACCTCCACCCCTTCCCTCCTGTCTCCCTGGGGTTTCCACCACAAGTGAATGAGATGCTGACATCTGGTGTGGGCAATGGTGCTGGGAGGAGACACCTGTACCTGCCTTTGTTGTTCAGGTTCTTGTATGTTCAGTGGGTGGCTGGAAGGAGTAGGGACTTGAAAGGAATGTCACCTTTGGGACATTGCTGTTTCCTGAGAGCTGGAGATGTGGGTTAACTTTAGCTTCTATGCTCTTCCCCCTCTCTGCCAGGGATGGACAGAATGCAACAAAGGCCAGTATGCCCTGTCTCCAGAAGCAGCAAGGGTCTCTTCGTATACTCCCACGCCAGGCAGCCCCGCTGCTCTCCCACCTCATCAGCCTTTGCCTCTGGAGGGAGCCTCCAGACCTCTGAAGCCCAGACTGTAAATCATGGGCTTCAGGTTGTTGGAGAGGAGATGGGGCTGAGGAGGGCCAGGGCAGCTGGGATGGGAAAACTGGCTGACAGAAAGACTGGGTTCTGAGGCTATCGACCCAGACTGTAAGTTTGATTTAGCAGACTCATTTGAAAAATCAAAGTTAAGAAAGCTCTTCTCCTCTATCAGAGGAGGGCATACGGAAAGCTGGCTTCAAGTGAGAATTCTTGCATCAAAGTCAGTTTTCATCTGTAAGATACTGTCCTATGCTGTGTGTCTAGACTGGGCTGCCAGAAGGGGCTCCTGCTCCCCACTCAGCTCTTGGGGGCTCTGAGGGCCTCTTACTTCCACCCAGCACTAGCCTTGTGACGGAGATGGCCCATCCTGCCTTGTCCGGCCCTATCTCCTCAGGGGTATTGAGTTTCTATGGCTCCTGTCAGTCATGGGGAGGGGCTGAGAGGAGGAGGGCAGGCACTTGGCACCCTCAGTGTTTAGACATGTAGGGAGACAGATGGAGCGTGGGGGACTGGGAGCGTACACACAGCTCTGCCTCTGTATATGTCTGAGGAGCTCACTGATAAAACCCAGCGGACAGGGCCAGCTCCCACCTTCCCCTCCCCATCATGCCGGCCGCTGAGCTGGCATCCTTGGCCCCATCCTGGCTGAGGTCTCTCCTAAGGCTCAATGGCAAACCCAGCTGGGACCCACATGCTGGCTGGGGAGAAGAGAAAGCTTCACGTTGGTGTCTGTCCCACTTCTGGGTCAGTGAGACCCAAGAAACTAAGAAAGGGCCAGAAAAGAAAAATAACCAAGGTGATCATGCCTAAAGTTATAAAGTCCCTTTACTGGGCAGATCCTAGAGGTTGTCCTGCCCTTCGGTTACACTGTAAAGGAGGAGTGAGGAAAGAGAATGGCAAAGTGCCCATGCAGAGTCACAATGTGTGTTGTGACAAGGCCTTAAGGCTGCTGGTCCCTAGTTGTGCAATCTTGACAACTACCCAGTCCCCTGCGAAAGAAGACGTCAGCACCAAGTCTTGCCTGGAGCAGATGGATGCAAAAACAATGTGGACCACAGGCCTGGGTCCTCCGGGGGGCCTTGGATAAGCCAGAGAAATCTCAGCCTGGGCCTGCCAGGCCCAGCATGGGTCCTTCTGCAGCCATGGGTGGCAGAGACTAACAGTTGCTGTGCCCTCATTGTTATTCCTCCCAAGCTGAGGGAGCAGTGGACAGCAGTGAGGTTGCTGGCAGGGACCGCAGCTGCACATTTGGGCTTGTCACACATACATGCCTGCGCTCATGGAGGCCTTGGGACACAGATGACAACAGAAGAAAAATGGACCCCTGAGCTGTGGTACATGGAGCCCTGGCTGCCAAGACCACATCAGCATGGAGATGAGGCCGAGGACCCAGAAAGGTGAAAAGGGAGGACAAAGTGGAGGGCTGATCATAGAAAGTGTGGCAGAATGATGACTGCAGGCCTTCCCACCTCAGAAAGGCCACTTTCTAGGGACAGGACCTTCCTGAGTCACTACAGGCCAACTCGTGTTGTGGGTGAAGCCACACTCCAGGGAGATGTGCATGCTGCAGGAGTGCATGCACACCACGGCACCAGCAGGCTGTGCTGGCACACACATGTCCCAAGGCAACAGCTCTAGACTCCCCCGTCAGTGTATCTGTATTTCTAACCCAGTCCTCCCATGTTTGGAGAATCAGAGGTGACATGGATTCTCAATGGGAAGGTTTAATTGCTCCCCCTATCCCCTTTTTTCCCAATAGTAGATTTAACCCAAGGATGCTGTACATCCCCAACCCTTTTAAAAAAAAGTATTTTTGAGATAGGGTCTAAGTTGCTGAGATTGGCCTCAAACTTGAGATCCTCCTGCTTTAGCCTTCCTAGCAACTGGGATTGTAGGCACGTGCACTGCCCCTGGCTCCCTAACTGCTCCCTTGACACTTGAACTTGAATGGCTCACAACCACCCGAAACTCAACATGTCCCAAACTGAGCTCCTAGTCATCTATCCCAACCATCGTCTCTACCTTTCCCTCTGTCAGTAACCAAATGGCACACACCCAAGTCCTAGAGGGCATATTATATTTCTCTTTTATTCCCCACTACCTCTCATCCCCAAGGTTCACCATTTCTAACTCCTCAAGAGGCTCCATGCCTGTCTCCCCAATTCCTCTTCTAGTCCAGGTGTGTCTCTTCCTTGGATGACCACATGTCATCCCCTCACTTGTCTTCCTACCCTCATCTCCACCTTCCTGCCTTCATCTCTAACTGTTTTGCTTGGCAGCTGCCACAGTGGTCTTTAAAATATGGTCTTTAAAAATATGTAAGTTCCATGATGGAAGTTCTCCAATGGCTTCCCTTTGTACTCGGGATAAAGCCCCAACTCCTTCCCAGGTAGAATCTGGGCAAGGATAATTAGGATAATAAGCCAGGAGTCCTCCTGCCCAGGACGTTCCCAATATCAGACTCCTCTGGCCTCCCTCACCTTCCCCAGTTGTCAGGCTCCTTCCTGATTTTTCCTATTTGCTTCATCTATTTCTGCTTGTAGTACTTATTCTAACCTAATTAAATGATGAGGCATGCCATTATTAGCTCCTTCAATAGAATGTAAGCTCCCTTAGGGCAGAAAGACATCTCTCATGTTTCACTGAACCACAACATCTAGCAGAGTGCTGGGCACATAATAGGTGCTTAACAAATATTTACTGAATCAATGAATGAGCAAATAATATCTGATTCTTTGGAGAAAAGTGCCTTCTGTTGCCAGCTCAGGGACTAGTCTGGTATCCTTGGCTGATGATAGCTTTTCTGTAGGTTTTAAATGTAAATATTCCTGAGAGGTCATTAGGGAAATGAAATCAAAGCCACAATGAGATGTCACTTCACACCCGCTAGGAAGGCGGGAAAACAGAGGGATAATAACAAGTGGTGGTGAGTTTGTGGAGAAATTGGTAGTTCGTGCATTGCTGGTGGGAATGTAAAACGATGTGGTTGCTTTGAAAAGTAGTCCAGTAGTTCCTAAAAAAAATTAAACAGAATTACCATATGCTCCAGGAGTTCTAAAAACCTATGTGCATACACAAACTTGTCCATGAATGTCCAGAGCAACAATATGCATAGTAGCCCAAACATGGAAACAATCCAAGTGACTTAATAATCCAAACTAATGAATGGATAAATAAAATGTGGGATATTCATACAGTGGAACATGATTTAGCCATAAAAAGTAACGAAGTACTAATTCATGCTATAATGTGGCTTGACCTTAAAAAAACATTACATGAACTAGAAGAAGCCAGGCAAAAAGGCCACATATTATATAAATCTATTTGTATAAAATGTGTACAATAAGTAAACCCATGGGGACATAAAGTATATTAATGGTTGCCAGGGGCCAGAGGAAGGGAGCAATGCTAATAGGTATGGGGTTTCCTTTTGGGGTGATGAAGATATTGTGGAATTTGTGGTGATGGTTTCATAATTTGGTGACTGGGTAAAAACCACCAAATTGTATACTTATTTAAAAGGGTGAATTTTATGGAATGTAAATTATGCCTCAAAAATTAATTTTAAAGAATGTCTAGAAGGGACAAACCCTGGAAGTCATTATCAGCCATTAGTGACTTGGTATGGGTGGGTTCTTCAGGGCCTTCCTTCAAAGACTAAGCAGGAGCAGGGTGGAGAAGCAGCTGGTTCTGGGGAGCCATCTCCCCATTGCCTGTTGCTGCAGCAGCTACTTTTCTCCCTTGTTCATAGAAAAATCTTTGCTTCTCTTTTGAGACCCAGACCTAGCACCTCTTGATACGTCTAGGTTCTCTTCTCACGGTAGCCCACTGCCCTTTGGTGCGGTGGACTGTCTTCTCCCTGCCCTGTTCTAAAAGGCAGATGCTTTTGAGCCCAGCTTTTAGCTTCCTGCCTTGTGAAGGACTTGACTGGGGGCCAAGACTGAACTCCTCAGAGCTCACAGCAGAGCGTGCTGAATGTGCAAGTGAGAGTACACAGCTCGCCTTTTGTCCCCAGCTAGAGGACAAGCCTGGGTCTCTGCAGGACTTCCATGGTCCTGTAATACCCCACTTCAAACCTGCCTGTCCTCTGGGGCAAAGTCTGATATCCTGGACCTAGAATGGCTACCCCAGGATGTCTCTGAGATCCCTTTCACCTGGGACATGGACACTGGTTTCTCAGAAGTGGCTGATTAATTTTTTGAAATTTCCACAAACTTCTGCTAACCCCTCCTTCCTGCCAGCAGCTTGGGAAGGTCGGAAACCTCTTGTGAGCTGGCAGAGTTATGACGAGGGCCTGCTCTGGTTTGGGGAAGGAGTATTAGGCTCCACCAGAAAGGAGCAGGAGCCCTCCAAGAGCCAGAGTGATGTCCCTTGCGCAGCCTGCAGCTCCTGATGCCCCGCCCCTGTAGCTTTGGCTGCCCTGGGGCCTGGGAGGGCCAAGCCAACCCACCTAGGGATGAGTCAGAGGGGGGCAGGCAGGGCCTGTACCGATCTCCGCCCCCTCCTCAGGGTGTGGTTGCTGCAGGTCTCCTGGGTTCTGTGGATAAACAAGGAGCCAGGCATCTCTGCCTGTGAAAATGTCCCCAGTCTTCTGGTCACCTGCATTGGCCCTGTTCAGCTCCCCACATGAAGAGCAGGCTCTTGCCTGCATGGGCTGCAGCTGCACAGGGCAGCAGAAGAGGTGCGTACTCCGCCTGCATGTGGGTTAGGTGCACAGGACATCAGCCTGAAGATCACCAGGAATCTCATAATTTTAGGGGGAAGAGGCTTATAGATCAGCCTCAGGAGGTTCCCCTAGGGAGGGGAAGACTAGGGAGGTTGGGCAACATGCTCTGGGTTGAATGACACAGAGCTGGGACTAGATCAAATCTCTCCACTCTCCACTGCCCTGCCCTGCGTCCCTCCCGCCAGGCTACAGGCACTGAGGCAAGGAACCCTATGGGCAACTGGATTCCAGATCTGCCCTCCAGGCCCAGCCCAAAGGCTCCACTCTCTGGTTCTGCAAAGGATCACAGCATGACCTGTTGCAGGAAGGAATTGAGAGCCCTCCCAACCCTCCCAACCTCAGGTCTCAAGCCCAGTGTGGCAGAGCAGGCATGGCTGTGACTTTCTGCATGGTAACCCTACCTTCTTTCTCCACGAAGAGCACCCCTTGAGGGAACGCTTCTCCATGTGGTATGGCAGGGCCATGGTTCGGGCACTCTGCCTCTCAGGAGCCCCCCTGCATACACAGACAAGCCTGGCAAAGACGGCGCCCTCCAGCCTGAACAAGTGGCAGGGCCAGTGGGCACATGACCTAATCAGGGTCAATCAGAGTCCATCCTCGTGATCTATGTGTGGACCAGAGACCGAGGTGGCGGGCTGGGATGAGGTAAGCCTGGAGCTGTCTGTGGCCACGGCCTCCTCTTCCCACTCCATTCCCCCAACGTGGGAGAAGCTATTTCAGAACTGGAAAGAATGAGGCCGACACACAGAGGGAGAGTGTCCTGACCCATCCTCTTTGTTCTTAGACTCTCATTTCTGAGGCCAGTTTGACCTCTTGGACTTCCCAGTTTTACAAGCCAATAAATGAATTCCTTAAGGTAGGTTTAACTTGAATTCGTGTCAGTTTTAACCAAGAAAGTCTTGACTAATAAAACAGGAGACTTCAAGTCCAAGGTGGATCTGTGGATGTCTGCTCACTATGATAGGTGGCAGGTGCTAGACACTCTCTCGCCCCAGGTTGAGAAGTGGAGATGCAAATACCCCAACTGCTACACTGCCTGGCTTGGGACATGGAGAAGGCAGTGAAGGCCTTGAAGCAGGTTGTAAGTTCTTTAATATAACATTTACCGGGTACCTACCAGGAGTCAGGCACTGTGCCAGGCCCCGGGGCCAGAGTGGTAAACAGGCTAGATTCACCCCCCATGGAGCGACATGGCTAAGTTTGCCTTTAATTTTACATTGTACAGCTCTATTATTAACTCGCTGTTTGACTTTGGGCAAAATGTTTAGCCTCTCTGAGCTTCTCATAACCTATAAAATACATCCTGGGCCTGAGTCAGGGTTCATGAAATAATGTGCAGTCTGGCTTGGTAAATAGTAGCTGTCATCGTAACTTCTTTTGTCCTTGTCATCCCCGTCCCTGAGGCTCACTCTCCACTGGAGTGCACACAGAGAAAGTTCAGCAACAGTATGGGACCTGAGGAATGATCTAAGATCTGAATTCAAAAGATACTACTGGGCCTCTGGGGCCCGAGCTGGGAGGGACACTACAGTAGGTTGGGGTGGTCTTAGGAGGAAGGCTGCCGGGGAGAGCTGGTGTGGGAGAAGGAACAAGGATGGGATGGCAAGGGGAGAGACTGCAGAGGAAGATCATGGGCCAAATGGGTGAGTCCCTGGCCTGTGGCTCCACAGGCTGGGGACATGGTTGAATGAATGTGTGTTAAAAAGGCCACTGTTCTGATACAAGTGATTAGGGATGAAACTTGTGCCAGGGTTGCCCCTGAGGTGGGCTTAGAGTGGAGGGGTAGTTATGAGAAATATCCAGACTGGATAGTGGCAAGGAGCCCAAGAGGCTGGGAGAACAGGGCTGTCCCTCACCAGGACAGGGCAGAGAGGGTCTTGGCTAGGTTATCATCTGAGGGCCATGGGCCGGGGAACGTTACAAGTTCTCTTTTAGGTAACGAAGGGTTTGGGAGTATTGGAAGTCTGGTGGAAAACAGGTGACAATAAATACAGGATTAGATTCTGTGATGGGCATGACTGAAAGAAAATCCCAATAAATAGGTGTCTGAATGGCATGCTCCATCTGGGGGTGCTGGGAGCAGGAAGGCTCTTTGTGGGATTTGGTGCACTGGGGTTAGAGTGGAGGGCACTGCATGAGGACAGGAAGCATTGGTAGAGAAGAAAGGTGCCTTTCCAGTCAAGGGAAAGGACAGCCCAGCAGGAAGGCACCCTCTGCTCTGCAGCTGGATCTGCCACTGCAGAGAGAAGCTCAGGAGCACTGTGAGGTCCTGACTGTGTAGTCTTGGAGGAGAGAGGATGTCTGGTGGGAGAATCTGCCATCTCCAAAGAGGCTATCTCAGGGGATCCAAGCCCTCAGTCCTCCTGCCCTGGCCCCGTGGAGATGACCTCCTGCACTCAGGTGCCCGCAAAGCAGCATCCACAGGCAAGCAGCTGGCAGCGCCCGGGGCCTGCCTCTCCCCCAGCCCCGCTCTGGGCAACCCAGCCTTCCATAATTGCCTTCTAAAAATATTCTTCCCTCCACCCCCACCTCTTGATTTCAAAATATTTAGTTTTCAGGGTATTTAAAATGAGAGTTGGCGGCTCTTCCAGCCCCAGATAACAAAGCTAAACATTTATGCTTCGACTGCATTTCTCTGAATCGGCTGAGATCTGGGGTTTGATATGGCCGTGGCAGAAGGGAGGGGAGTTGAGTGCAGGATGGAGCATGTGTGGGCCTCCTGAAGGCTGGGGGGCAACTGATCCACCCTGCCAAAGCCCTCAGGGACCCTTCCCATCCTCAAGGGGCCACCTACCGCTGTTGACGTAGAGCCGGCCCCGGACGGTGTCCTTCCCCAGGATGTTCTCAGCCTCGCAAACATACTCCCCAGCGTCCTCAACCTTCACCTTGTTGAACTGTAGTCGTGAGTTCTTTCTGGTTAGGGAGGGGGAAAAGAGGGGGAGAGGCGTGAGCTGGGGGGAGGCGGCGACGATGCTCCCCAGCAGTCCTCCGACAGTCACCTCTCCCCACAGACCCACAGTGGCCTTGCAGGTTGGCTGGAAAGTAGATACCCTCAGGCTGGCCGTTCCTGGGGTCCAGAAGGAATGCTGAAGCCCTGGAACTGGAGGCAGACTGGGGCCCTCAGGACAAACCAGGCTGGGGCTAATGGCTACACACATGTTCTAAATCTATGAATTCTCACGTCTATTTTCCCAAGGCTGGGCCTTTTTTGTAACATTTTTCTGGGGGCAGAGAGCCAGGCCCCTTAGGAAGTCACATGGCTACATCTTCATTCTCAGCAGCTTTAACCTTCCTTAGAAATGGCTGCTTGTCACACTGGATACGTAGGACCCATTCCCAGAGCAATGGTTTAAATGTGTTCCCAAAGCTCATTAATCCCCAAAGCGATGGTGTGGGGAGGTGGGGCCTAATGGGGGGTTAATGTCACAAGTGCTCCATCATGAGTGGCTTAACGTTGATTTCGTGGGAATGGGTTTGTTATAAAAGCAAGTTGAGTCCACTCATCCTCTCTCACCATGTGACGCCTTCTGTCGTGTTACGGTGAAGCAAGAAGGCCATTACCAGATGTAACTTCTGAATTTTTGACTCCTCTAGAACTGTGAGCAAATAACACTTCTATTGCTCATAAGTTACCCAGTCTGTGGCCCTCCGTTATAGCAGTGGAAAGTGGACTCAGACACCCAGGTACCTGGGAGAGCCACCATTCTGAGAGGATCAGTTGACAACTGTGCCCAGATCCCAGTCCAAACCTGTGGTTCTCTCCTGCCTTCCAATCAGCCCTGCCACTAAGGGGCACTCTGTGACCTCTCCAAGGAGCTTTTGTTTCATTTATTAATTCATTTGACAAATGCTTACTGAGTGCCTTTGTGTGCCAGGAACTTGTACTTCAAGCAACAAAAAGATCTTGGACTTGATCCCAGGGCTGAACTGGGTGTCTCTTCCTATAGATGGGAAAGCTAAATCCTAGAGGGCTTCCTGACTTGCCCAAGGTCACCCAGCAAGGTAATGGCAGAGGTGCTGTAGCTAGTGGAGACATGCAGCATCTTGGGCATCTGAAGTTGGGGCTAGGCCCCTTCTTCATCCAGTCCCTGCATGCCCCGCCCCTAGTGCTGTGACTGCAGTGTACCTAGCCCTGGGTCCCCTCTTTCTGAAGTTCTGGTCAAACCTCTCCTCCCTTCTCAGAGCTTCCCTGCACCTATCCCAGCATGCCTAGGCTCTGCAAGTGTCTGTTCCCAGTTCCCATTCTTCCCTCTGCCCCAGTATTCTCAGGGGCTAGCAAGAGCTCTGAAAAAAGCCCAGGTCCCAACCTGGACCCCAGGGGGAAGCAAGAAGTAGCATGGAAATGTCTTTACATGATGTCGTCTCCTCTTCTTTTTAGTGATTGGTTAAAAAACAAAACAAACAAATAAACAAAAAACACAGATTCCCAGAATATTTGTAGTGGATTGGAGGGATAATGGCTCATGGGACAGGGTGTAGTAGAGCTGTCACTG
Source organism: Spermophilus citellus (assembly GCF_964194105.1). Lineage (NCBI taxonomy): Eukaryota > Metazoa > Chordata > Mammalia > Rodentia > Sciuridae > Spermophilus > Spermophilus citellus. The sequence goes on along the minus strand of NC_138182.1, from coordinate 190,963,939 downwards.
CCCCACCCCAGGGACCAAAACAGAGCCAGGACACTGTTGGGGTAAGGAGGGCAAGGGCAGGTGAACAGAGAGGCTTGCCCATAGAGATGCAAACTGGCCCACAGTCCCTACCTTGGCCTATGCTTTTAGGGACCTCTTTCCTGGACTTGCTTTTCTTCTGAAGGTAGACCTCTTCTCAGATGTCCTCACCCCAAGACTCCCAAACGAAGGTGCTGCAAAGCTGTCTTGTCAACAGAGCCTATTGCTGTGATGATGTCCTCACTAGTGTGGTGACAGCTGCTGGACTATACCCTACCCTTCCTGGCTCGAGCAAGTCTTTGTCTCCTTGGCCTGGTGCCTGTCCACAACCCTCTTCTGTCAATTAAAGTTTGTTCCCTTCATTAAGTAGAGCCCCGGAGGCCCCTCTGACTGAGAAGGCTTCTCCTTCCCTGCTCTAGCCTAATTAGACACCACAGAGCCCAGCTTCCCTGGGACGAGGCTGCTCTCACTTCCAGGCACTGGACAAGGAGGGCAGGGATCACTGAGGGGACTAAGAGCCAGACCCTCTTTGTCACTCACAGTCACATTCAAGGGAGTTTCCCTTGCATGACATCATATGTAGCAGGACAAGGCCGAGTGAGGCTCAGGGCATTTGAAGGGGGGAAAGCTGGAACTTGAAGGAAGGGTTCCGGGAGAGCCCTGCCCCTGAGAGGAATGAAAAAGAGGTGATAACAACTCTCCGGGTTTGCCAGCTGCAGGCATCTTGGTTTACTGGGGACACATGGCTCTCAGGGAGGTGGGCTCCAGAGACACAGAGACTCTGGGTGGGATGAGAAGGAGGGCTCGGTGGGTCTCCCAGGCCTGGCAGTTGCTGGGACCACTATACTCTGTCCTTGCTGTGAGCTCCAGCTGCCGTCCCTAAGGACTCACAGTCTCTCTGGCTTTCCCGGCAGTAGGATGCTATCTGTTCCTGGTGCCCCATCACCGTGCTGACCCAGGTCTGCCCCGAGAAGGGTGCCCATCCCCACCCTCCCCAGCTGGTTCTCTGCTGGCAGGAATGGGATCTGGGCGGCTGCACATTTTCCTCAGCGCCTCCCCCCTGCCAGCCCGAGGGGCCTGTTCTAGCCTGCCCCTCATAAATAAGGGAACACGCGGTTCTGCAGGGGAGGGCCCTGCGCCCAGGGCTTGAGGGGGCAGTTTTTTCCTGGCACAGGAAGGCTGGGTCAGATACTGCAGTGTGGTGGCACAGAGACAGACAGTACCAATGGGGAGGAGGTCTCTGCAGGCCAACAGAGACACCAAGACGGAGCATAGCCTGGGCAGGTGGAGCATATGCGAGGAGGGCTGTGGAGGCTACTGCAGGGCAGGCCGGGAGGACAGAGAAGGGCTTTCCAGAAAGAAGCCTCCTGTCCCTGGCCCCTATGCTAGGTAAGATGTGTATAGTAGGGGGCTGGGTAGCGTGCAGAGGTGGCAGCAGCAATATCAGAATCCTCCTGAGGAGCCCTTGGTAACAGGAAATCAGAAGTTCCCAATTAAAGTGCACTTTTCCACCACTTGCGACTCACTTCTGGGATCCTAGAGGCAGGGCAGGTGACTCAAGGATTGTTCAGAATAGCACAAAGGATAAGGCTCTGACAGGTAGGGGCTCGGGGCACACTTCAGACTCTGGGGCCTACTATACGCAGGGGAAGACCTCACCAGGCTGGACTGGGTCACCCATTTGTCAGATGAAACTGAGGCTTACCCAGGAAGCATCAGGTTCAGAGGGTGAGCAACCCAAAGGCCTCCTGCCCAACCACAGTGGGTCCTACGCCCAGGAGGTGAGACCGAGCAGGATTCTCATCAATTCAACACTGAACTTAGATCTGCATCAGGTCCACAGGGGAGAATGGGTGAAGGGGGGCTAGTCTTTGAGTCTCTCTCACATTAGCAGTGACAGATCCCTCCACAATGCAATGGAGCCGTATTTAAGGCACTGTTGGAAGAGACAAGAATTGGAGGGCTTGGGCACATGTCCCTGAGACATGACATTTAAGCTGGACCTTGGAGAACTTTACCAGGGATGAAGAGACAAGCATAGGGAACAGACCAGTGTCATGAAAGTAAAGACCAGGGGTCAGGAGAGCAGTGGGTCAGGAAACAGGGGGATAGTGATGTGCAGACAGAAGGCTCTGAAGAGCCTTAAGGCTGTACCTAGCATGTTGCAGGTTCTCCTGATCCGGGAAGTAACAAATGAGCAATCACAGGTGTTCCTGTTAAAGATCATCTCCTGTAGGCACTCACAGGGGTCTGTGGACCTCCAAAACTGGGTGTTTAAGGCCCATTTTTTTTTTCATGAAGAAAGGAAGGAGATTTTACCTGGGTCTACACTGGAAGCTGGACTAGAGACTCCTGTGGGCAGGGGCCACGGTTGTTTCATTCACCAGTATATCCCAAGCCTCTAGCAGGGTGCCTGGCACATAGCGGATAAGGTGTGCACATGGCACACAGCAGTGATTTCACAGCAGGCCTGCAGCCCAGAGGGTGGAGAGTGGCCGAAAAGCAGCTGGAGGCAGAGAAGCCAGGAAAGAAATGCACAGGCAGGGAAGAGGGCGTCCCCCACCAGAGATCTAGACTTCCTGCAGGGATGGCAAAGGGGGCAGCTGATGGGCAGCAAGCAGACTGGGTGCGCACAGCTGAGAGGGAGCACAGGAAGCAGAGGCTGGGCTGGAGAGGCCAGGTTAGCGAGGCTGGCTTGGGGCATTTGGAATTGAAACACCTGTAGGTGACTCAGAGGGGGTGTCTAATGCTGAGCTGGTGGCCTGGGTCTGGAACTCTTGAGAAAAAGCCATCAAGCCTGGAGATGGAGGCTTGGGGCCTCTGTCTCCAGAGGGAGAGGTGGGGGAGAGAAGCCCAACATACAGGAAAGCCAGCATCATGGCAGCTCAGTGGTCAGACTCCCAGGAGGAACAGAGGGAGCCCACAGGGTGAAGGGAGCAGATGGCCTGTGTCAGGAGGCCGGGGTTAGGGAGCCCAGAGGTCAGTGGGGTCTCTCAAGGGCCTTGGCCATGCTGGGGACACACGGAGAAGTCAGACTCCAGCAGGACGGCGACTGTTCTCGGTGGTGGAGGGAAAAAGAGAGACGGGGCAACCGTTGGAGGAGGATGAGGAGACAGCACCCCAGCAGGAAAGCCTTCAGAAGAGAAGTGACAGTAGTGAGTTTGCAGGGACAGAAAGGCTGAAGTTACCAGAGAGAGGAGGCAGCTGGTGGGGCCAGGGCAAGTGTGCATGTGCTCAAGGGAGCCTGGGGCCAGCATGGGGTGGGGTCAGGTAGAGGGTCTGGGGATGAGCAGTGGGGGGTGAGCTTGGGAGTAATGTGGAGGGTGAGGATGAGCACTCTCTTGACTTCTGCTCTCAGTGAAGTAGGGGAGAGGCCATTTTCTAGACAGAGAGGATGAGAGGGAGACAGGGTCCTACCAGCTCCAGCTTCAAGACGTCTGTTCATTCTCCTCTCTAGCTTGGAGTCACTCTTGGCAGTGGGCAGAGGGTGGGGTGACCTCAGGTGAGCTAGTGGGTGGCCTGAATTTCTTGACAACACTGTAGACTGGGGACACACGGGAACACCCTCCACCCCTCCCCTAGCCACCACAGTTTTCTTAGGAAGTGACATTCTGTCAGACAGAAACCTTTGATCTAAACCAAACCTCTCTTCAATTACATCAGGTATGGCCTGAGCCCAGGCTTTCTTTCCATCACTTTCTATTGTGGGCCAGGTTGGACAATCTTTAAAATGCTTTTCTGCCTAGGCCACTTTCTGAGGTGACCAGTTCTATCTTTGCCTCTATTCTTGGAAGGAGAGTCAGAGAATGGGACAGTCAGAGCCTATCTGGTGGTCCCCTTCCCACCTCTTGCACAGGTTCCCAACACTGAGACCCAGAGGACGCAAGCACACCAGGCCACACAGCAAACCAGGTGTGGCCTGAGCCCAGGCTTTCCTTCCATCACTTTCTCTAAAATCCTTTTCATTTGCATGTGGTCGGGGTTGAGGAGAAAAATGACAGCCAGGAAGGGAGTAGTTACAAGCTCCTCTGCAGGTGGGGGCAGAGAAGGCTGGGGTGTTCCTTAGCTAAGAGGGTTGACAGAGCAGTCAGGCGGAAAATCCGTTTAAAGACGAGGGGGCTGCTCATGGAATTCTGGCTCCCTTGGTGCCCAAACTGACCAACTGACTGGTCCCCTGACTGACCAACCCAAGAAGGATGAGAAACTAAATCCCACCTGATACTTGGGGAGCTTCTGAGGCCATCCCCTGGAGCGCTGATGGAAGATTAAAGAAAATTCTTATATCATAGGAGGCTCAGACTCCCCTCACACCATTCAAACCCTTTCTCCTTACCAAGCTCTCTGACAAGGGATAGCTAGCTGAGCTTAGAGACCAGCCACTCATCTTGTGTGACCTCCCACAGGCTTTCTGGAAGCAGGGCCTTTCACCCCAAATTACCAGATTTGGGGGCTTTTGGACACTGTGCTGTGTCTTTTGAGAAATTTTTGGGATAAGCAAGGACTTCTACATTTAAAGCTGACCTTGACAATCAAATTGCCTCCAACCATCCAGAGACATTGGTTGCTTAATTCTTGTCTGCGGTGTGCAATTCACCCACTCAGCATCACCAGAAGGGCCCACCCAGACTGCGAGGAGAGGGGCTGGGGGTGGCAAGGAAGGGGAACAGAGAGAGGGGCTGGGACTGGCTCCATGCTGGGTCTGGGGCACATCCCTGAGCTCCGCCAGCTCAGCTCCTCCTACTTAGAAGGAGGGGACAGAGGGTGGGGCTGATGTTGCTCACCTGCCATTGCCATATTTGATGCGGATGTCTCGGCTGCGGTTGAGCTCCTTGCCATCCTTGAACCAGCGGTAGGAGGGCTGGGGGTTCCCGGCTGCTGCCTCACACTTCAGGGACTGCTTCTCGCCCACCTGTCCTGTTTGGCTCTTCATCTTCTTCAGCTTGGGCCGGGTAGCTGTGGGGTACAAGGCAAGCATGTGAGTGTGGTGGCGGTGGAGGCAGCACCAAGCATAAGCAGTTAAGGGCTCCCGACGGGGGCTCGGACTGGGAGGGGAGGGTGAGCCTGGAAGTCACCCCTCCTGCTGTCATTGCTTAGCTCAATTTGCCTGCATTTAGAGTCTGCAGTGAGATCGGCTTCCTTCATACTTGGGATGGTACTAAGAGCTTTATGTGAGCTTATAAAATCTTCACAATAACCCCATGAGCTTACTGAAGTATTTAAACCCATTTGTACATGGGAAAACTGAGGTTCAGAAGGGTAAAGTCACTTCCCTAAGGACTGGGGTTCAACCCAGATCATGGCCCCAGGGCTCATGATCTCTACTGTCCCTAAGCCCTAAGTCTGTCCCAGAGGACACAGGCAGGCCAAGATGACAGACTTGGCTAGCACTCGCAGGAAGTCCAGCCTAGCCGAGGAACCTGGTTTTGCTATCACAGCATGGGTCTTGGTAATCTGATAACAATGGAGCCCAGAGGAGTCATCCTTGTGCTGGGAATGGGGTTCCCTAAGCTAAGAGCTTTGGAAGATGTGGAGAGGGAAGTCTGGCAGAGGCAGCACTGTGGGAGATCCTGTGTGGTCCACTGGGACGGGCTGGCAAATGGGTAAGGAGGAGTGGGGTGACTAGGCATGGACTGTGCTGGTGGGCACAGGTCGACCGAGGATGCAAAGCCATAAGCACCAAGCTGAGAGGCTTCCCCCATTATCCTTTTTTTTTTCTTTAAATATGTATTTTAGTTGTAGTTGGACACACTATCTTTATTTTATTTTTTTATGTGGTGCTGAGAATTGAACCCAGTGCCTCACACATGCTAGGCAAGCGCTCTACCACTGAGCCACCAATCCCCCTTATTCTTAAACACATTCTGTTTCCACATGCCCAGTGGTTTGCCTCCTTGCTCCTCTCCCTACTGCCTTAAAAATAAAACTGGGAAAAAAGGTGCCCTGCTCTGAGGTAGGTGAGGGCAAGCCAGCCAGTGCTCCCTGCAGAGATACATAACAAATTCTATCAGTGTCGCCCTTTATAGGACACGCAGCACTTCCGTGCATACTCTTATTTGGTCCCTGAGCTCTGTGAGACAAGTGTCATACTGACATTGATGGTAAAGAGGAGACTCAGAGGTTCAGAAACTTGACCCAAAGCCACATAGCTAGGAAGTCACAGAGTTGGAACCAAAGCCTCGGTGTCTGAATCTGTGATGCGCCGGGCTGGGAGCAGGCTAGTGTCGACTTTTGCAGCCTCATCTCTCTTTGAGGATTGGAGACCCTGGTTCAAATTTTTTCAATAGCAGAAGGGAGGGTCTTCGAGGGCCAGGAAGTGTCTGGAGACTGATTGGCCCTGTCTAGGTCATTGGTCCTTTTCTTGGTAGCTCAGAGCTCTGACAAAGGGCCAGAGTTGGTTCTGGAGGAAGGCAGGCAGACAGGGCCGGTGAGAGGTAGGAGGCACCTCCTTGAACTTAACCCTGAGCTGTTGCTTGTCAGTACGAAGTCAATGGGCATGAGGTGCCAGGGCCAGAGGGAACTTCAAAAGAAAACATTTAAAAATATGTTCCTTAGGGCAGGGGACATAGTTCAGTGGTATAGCCTAGAGCGCTTGCCTAGGGTGTGTGAGGACCTGGGTTCAACACCCAATACCACAAAAAAGAATGGCTTAAGCAATGATTCTTGTGAAATAATTTTGTTCATTTTAGAAAATTAAAAAACAGTCGAGTAAAAAGAAGTAAACAAAATCATCCATTATCCCAGTACTCAGAATGAACACACACACACACACACACACACACACACACACACACACACATACAATTTTAAACAAAATGGTATCAGGACCAATAACACATTTCTCTCATTTAAGAAAACAATGTAATCCTTTCACCTTGCTGTTAAATACTAATAATAACATTTACCAAACTGAATTCTATGAGACACAAGTATCTGAAGAGATGAAAATAGACATTACTTGAGAAAAAATGTTCTGTGAGGAACATGGGATGAACTTGGCTAATGAAGTGTCTTTATTGACTTCAGTGAGATTATCTCAGTAAGGAACTTGAAACTTTTTTCTTGGATCCCTTAACAGCATTTCAAGGAAATAAAATTATGTGGAACAAGTTCTGTAACATAACTTCTCTGTGCATATATTTATAGACATAATATATATTTTAATAGATAATATATTCACAATTCAAAATTTAAGAACTGTAAGAGAGTATCTAAAACTGAGCCATACCCCGCCCCTCTAGGTTCAGAGTAGATATTCAGTTGCCCTTCCAGGAGGCAACTAATTTTACCAGTTCCTTTGATATCCTTTCAGAGATCTCCTAAGCATATATGAAAAAATAAAACCCTGGAACTCACACACATATTTCCACCAAATCATTTTTCATCCTTGCATAATATTCCTGTGCAGCTGTATCAAAATTTATGCAACTGAATCCTGTTGTCAGGCAGTCAACATGTCCTCACCTCCCACCACCAATATCCCCAGAGGAACATCCTTGTGGCTTCATCTCCTTGCTCGACCAACGGACACAGCTGTAAGAGTGGACCCACACTGCCTGTGTTCCAATCCAGGTGTTGCTACTCATTAGTTTTGTGTCCTTAGGTCATTGACTTATTACTTCTACACCTCAGTTTCCTCATCTATAAAATACAGGTAATAAATAATAGCTCCTACCTCATGGGATGATGGCTGTGAGGAGTAGAAGACAATGCACACACAGCCTGGCATGCCCAGAGCATTCAGTAAAGGTCAGCTGTTATTATTGTTATTATCCACAATTCTTTCCTAAGGCCACCTTCCTAAAAGTGGCTTGCTGCGTCTAAGGGTATATAGTCTTTTCAGCTTCATGAACTGCCAAATTGCCCTCTGGAAACGCTGCTCCAGTCTGCACTCCCCCAGTGAATGACCGGGCCTGTTTTTCCACAGCCTCACCACCAGGAGGTATTATCATATCTTTCATCTCTGCCAATTAGCTAAGCAAAAGATAACGTCTCTTTGTTGTTGTAATTTGCATTTATTTGATTACTGATGAGGCTGAACATTTTTCATAAGTGTATTGGTCCATTGTATTGCTTCTTCTGGAATTGCCTGTTCATGTCTGCAGTCTGTTTTTCTATTGAGTGCTCATCTTTTTATTGATTTCTAAGAGCTCTTTAGAAATATTAAGGCTATTAACCTTTGGGCTACAATATTCCAACCCCCCCCCCCACCCCGCCGAAGTCACCTGCTTCTCACATTTTAAAATGCTAGCTTTTGTTTTGTTTGTTTTTTATCTTTCTTTTATTTTTTTCACCCAGACATTTTATGAGCGATGAATCTACCAATCTGTTGGATTTTCAGACACTTCATTTTTCTAGGTGAGACTGGAGTCCTGCCTCAGCACCCTTCCCTTCCCTGCACCCTGCCCTCTTACATCTACTACAGAGTTCCCAGACACGCCTTATCTCAGTGCTTAAACCCAGATGCTGATGTGAATCACATGGGAGCTTCAAAACTTCAGTGGATGCCCGGGGCATATCCAGAGCATTCTAAAGCAGAACCCGTGAGGATAGTCAGGCGGGTGATTTTAACAGGCTCCCGGGTGTCTTTCTCATAGAAAAGTGCACATGTTGTAAGTGTACAGCTCAACAACTGGCGACTGACAACACATCTGGGCAGCTGGCTTTGCTCCAAATTCTGTTTTTTAACCTGGTAATCTAAATTCATGGTCTAGGGTGACCTCTAGCTAACCCCCTGCTCCTTTTTGTGAACTGGGGCACAGAGAGCTCTTCACAGGTTCGAAAGTGTGTTGACCTTTCTTACAATTCTGACAGCAGGGAATCCCCTGTCCCAACCACCATGGGCTACCTCACTTCCAGCCAGATAGGGGAGGGGGAGGGTGACACCTGGTGGAAGGAGCAGTGCTCACTCTGCCACCTCATTTCCTGACTGAGTTCTGGTGTAAGACTGTGCACTGAGCCAGCGGCCACTGCTTAGTGGTTGTGGTGATGGGCTGGGGGTGTATCACACAGAGATGGGCAGCGACATGATCCTCATTCAGAGGGCCGGAGGAATTGGGGGCTCCAAAGTCATTCTCTGACCCCATGGAAAACACAGGATTGCATTTCAGATCATAAGGAGCCCACCCAACCTCGTGAGGACCCTGTGTGACTCAACAGTCACTTCTTGATAGTTCACTCGCTTCAGAACAACCCTATCTGGGTGTTCCTGGAGAGTTGGAGATGATTACTCCATATATATCTAGATCGTTTCAGTCTGGGAGAAAGCACAGGACCTAGCACACAGTAGGCACTCAGTAAGTACATATGGTATATTTACTCAAGAGTGTAAGTGCCTGCCCACTAGGGACACCTGGTTTGGCTCCATTCATTCATTTAATACTTTCTAATCAACCGACCCCATGCCAGGCACTCTTCTGGTGATGGGTATATAGTACTGAACAAGACAGGTATGTGTCCTGCTCCTGGGGAACCTGACTTTGCATGAGGGGCATAGATACTCAACAGTAAGTGAGAAGCCATAATCAGCTGGATAAAGGCTCTAAGGTAGGAATGAGCTTGGTGAGTTCAGGGGTCTAACAGAGGCCTATGTGGCTGGAGGAGGATGAAAGGTGAGGGTGGGATGAGGGGAGTGTGGAGAGGTAGACGGGACCCAAGTTCCATAGGATTGTGAAAGGCAGGATGAGAAGTCTGGATTTGCTTTTTTAAAACAAACAAACAAACAAACAAACAAACAAACAAAAAAACTTTTTACATGCTTACCAGAAAATTTTAAATTACACATGCAGATTACATTTTATTTCTATTGGACAGCACTGATCAAAGGATGACAAAAATAATCATACATTTAAATCATGCAGTATTCTTTTGTTTATTTATTTATTTTTCTTTGAATCATGCCATGTTCTTTGCAAAGAGTTTTCTTTTATAGCTCTTAAAGTTTCCTCAGAAGGACCACCTGAAAGCTAAAGCAGGTAAACATTGTAGATTTTTTTTTTTCAGCCAAGTTCCTTGGGGAGGCAATGACAGTGGCTAAGAGGGCAGAACAGAGAACACAAACCAGATGGCCCTTGGAACAATGCCCAGGGGACCTCCACACCCTTACTCCTGGGCCCAGTGCCCTGACAGACATTTGCAGCAAGGACTGGGGTGACCTCCCCACGGTGGCCCTGGATTTGTTCTGTAGGTGTGATGGGAAGGCATTAGTAGCTTACAAATTGAGGAATGACCTGATCTTACTGTCTGCACTTTAAGCTCTTTCTTAATCTGAGCCACCATCACCTCTCCCCCTGTGGCTTCCAGCCATTGGATCAAGTACCAACCCCTGGGGTCATCTGGGACAAGGCTCAGACGCTAGTCACACAGCAGACCTTGGGCACCTGGTTTAGCTCCAGTCCCCAGCCTGGGTACCTTCTCTCATTTAGGTCTGGGATTCTCAAGTCTTTCTTACAGCCCAGGGCCCAGAAAGCCATGTTAGTGTGTGGGCATCCTAACAGGTCCCAAGAGTGTCTTGAGGCCAGAGCTGAACCAAGCAGAACAGACTTCCTGGGGTAGATAGGATCTGTCAGGACAATAGCTGAAGCAAGAGTGGGCAGGCACTTAACCTCATGAGTAAATATACCATGTGTATTTACTGAGTACCTACTATGTGCTAGCTCCTGTGCTTTGTCCCAGACAGAAATGATCTAGCCATATATAGAGTAAGCATCCCCAATCCTCCAGGAATTAAGCTTGTCTCCCTCTGTCATTTTTTCGTTACATAACAAATACACTTTTATTGTAGAAAAATTACACAATACAAGTAAGGACAAAGAAAAACACATTTAAATCAATTCAAGTACCACCAGAGAGAAAACCACTGTTCATATTTTCAAATATCTCCTGCAAGACATTTCTAACATGCTTTAGATTCACTTCCCCCCAACCCAGTGGACACATTACAAGAGTATTTTTCCAAGCCTAGAAATAAATGTAGCTCTAAATTATTTTAATGGCTGCCTAATATTCCATTGTTCAGATGAATTTGGTAAGTTGTCTTCAGTGTTTTGCTACTATGAACAATACTGTAATAAACTTCTCCATCAATTCAGCTTTGTGGCCAAAGGGAGGAACAGCAGAGCTGGGGGCCCAGGCATATTTCCCTATGCAGAGGAGAGACTCTGAAAGGTCCAGCACACAGGAGAGTGGACAGATGAGGTTTGCCAGATAAAAGCAAGAGGAAGCTCTGTGTGCATAAGAAGCGGGAGGGAAATTCTCAATACCCTCCCCCTGGCTGTCTCTGACACCTGATTTCCTGCAGGTGGAGGGGCAGGTGGCAAATTGATGGCTCAGGCAGGCCTATGGGAGGTCCTCCTCAGACCAAGGCCTCGTACTCCTTGGGTTGGGAAGCCCAGATGTTACTTTGTTCTGCTCTCACCCTCCTGGAGCTGTGTTTACTAAGCAGCAGAACCAGGGTTCTCTGGAGTGGCAACATGGGGGTACAGGGATCACTTCTGGCAGCTTTAGCAGAATAAGAAGAAGGTCTCCACAAAAAGATTTCCCTCGGTGACAGGTTCCATAAAACCTGAGGACACATTCCCTTGTGCCTCAGCTTGTGGGCCACAAGGTATTTGGTGGCTTCTGCTTTCTGTCCCCTGGTGCCAAACCAGGGCATCTGGTCTGTCTCCGCCTGACAGGCAATCCCCAGAAAGCACCTCATTAAAGTAGCAACACAGAACAACAACCAGCGCTGTTCCCCACATCCCAGCCCCCAGGCCAGGAGGTGCCGCCGTGCCAGCCAGCGGCCTGACCTCATTCCTCTCCAGTGGGCGGTGGGTGCGGAGACTGCAGAGATCTGAGAGCAAGACAGACGCCCAGGACGAGGCTGGGCAACCTGGCCCGGGAAGACCTGGCCCTGTCTCCCTCACAGCAACCAGGGCCAGGGGCAGCGGGCTCTTAAAAGGGTTAATGATCCTCACCTCATGACTAAGACTGAGCAGTCCCCTTTGCAGGGCAACACCTGGAGACAATTCGGCCAGCCTGCCCGGCATCAAAGTCTCACACTGTCCTGGGCCAGCGGGCTGCAGCCCAGCCCCCTCCCCAATCCTCTCTCACCTACAAAGTGACTGCAACCTATTGGAGGTTAATTACAGACTCCAAGTTCAAATGAGAAAGAAAGAAAGGGAAAAAAATTAAAAACACAGCTGGTTTAAGTGGGCACAGGGGAACTCATCTGTGAAGTGTAGTAAGGTATCCGCCCCACTGATGCTCCTGGGACAGGCCTCCCAGAGGGAGTGTGCACCAAGCTGGGCCTTTGGCTTTCTCTGGGCCACAGATCCTTGGCCAATGAGTCCCAGCCTGGTGCCTGGGATTGCCTTGTCTTTTTATATCCATCCAACAAATATCCACACCCAACAGGCTCTGTGATGTGCCAGGTGCCCATCAGGCACCAGGGATATGGCACCAAACAAGACAATATGGCCCCTGCCCTCAGTTTTGGGCTTCTACTGAGGTCGAGAAGGGAAAGAGGTTCAAAGAGAGTCACTTTCTCTGCATCAGTGAAAGCCACTGGTGCCTGGTACTTCAGTAGCAAGTAGAGAACAGGAGCCAGGACTGCTAGGGATGAGGACTAAAGGCAGACACTGTATCAGGAAAGCATGGAGAGGAGGATGAGGAGGGGGGAGGATGAGGAGACAAAACTTAGTAGCACCAAGACCAACAGAAATATTCCTGCCTTAAAGCCTTGCCTGCCCAGTCAGAAGCACTACCCAATGACACCCAACTTTACCACAGGAGAGCAAGAAAGGCACCGGCCCTAAAGCCAAGGCCATGACCACTGCCAGCCCCTCTGCCAGAATTTTGAGAGAAGCACTGGTCTTCTTGGGCTCTGCCAAAGTCAGGGGCAGAGATGCCAAGCCCCTGATGTCTGAGCCATAGGTACACAAGCAGTGGAGATTCGGGAGTGAGGGGTGGCACCCATGTCTGCATAGGCTCCCAGAGCAGAGCATCAGTTGCTGGGTAGGTTGTACAGTGACCGTTCAGATATCATAGTCTCCTGGGTCCCTACCAGTGTTGGGACACAGGCACAGATATCTAGATCTGGCACAGATGAGACATGGAAGATGCAGCACCATTACAGAACAGCCGGGCTGCTGAGGATATGGAGATTCAGGTCTTTGTCTCAGGCTCCCAATTTTTCAGCTGTCTGCTCTTAAGTAGGCATTTTAGCCTCTCAGCCTCAATGGACTCATCTACAAACCACACTCTGCCTGTTTAAGAGAGGAAGGTCTCCAAGGAGAGATGGAAGCTTCTGACTTGATCATTTCTTCAGTGGCTGGGGCAGAGTTGGGGATAAAGCAGAGATGGAGGGCCACTGCCATCTGCCCAAACCCTCTTACAATCCCTGCTGGGGAAAGCTGGGCTCTGGGCCAAAGTCTTGGGCCCTGGAGAACCCAGTGTGAAGATGGTCTGAAGTAGGTGGGCTAGGCCAATCCTTGCTCAGGGAACCCACAGAGGGCTGAGGAGGGGATCCCAGAGTTTCTGTTCTCTTTGGAATAGACCTGCACTTCCTCTCTCCTCAGCCAGGCTGAAGATAGTTGTTTCTGAAGCTCAGAGTCTTGGGGAATGTAGTGGGAAGGGGACAAGACTGGCGCCTCAACTGGAGTGTGTGGGAAGCCACTGGATGGTCTTGGGCCTCTTTCTGGAGGGTCTACTGAGCTCTTTAGTAAGGAAAAGCAGCACATTTGTATTAAAACAAACAAACACATAATGTAGTAGAATGTCAAGTTCATGTGGATTTTTAAGATAAAATAAAAATAGAACACTTCTAAGCATCATTGGGCCTCAGGGAAAGGCCTTAGCAGGTCTGGTGCAGGCAAGCAATAGTCACATGCTCACCAGGCTCTGTCCCTCCAAATCCAACTGCAAGCACAGAGAGCCCTGGCTAGGTACTGTGGCAGGGCTGGAAGTGGGATGCAGTCCTTGTGGTCCAGGCTGGCCAGGCTGAGGGGACTGGAAAGAACTCAGCCCAGAGATCTGCCTCCCTCCCTGGGTAGGAAGTCATTAGCTCCAACATGACAGGTGGAAATCCAGTTTCTCCATCTCCTCTCCCCAAACTGCTCTTCCTCCTGGTGCCCTCTTTCAGTCACCTTGGCATTATGACGATCCCATTTCTCTCTTGACTTTCCTTAGAGGTCAAGTTCATTCTACTTCCACCAAGCCTCTTGCCCTCATCACTCTCCACCATCTGCCAGGCCCTGGTTCAGGTCACACCATTCCCACCCCAGGACCACTGTGCCAGCAGGGAATATCGGGCAGATTTACCTCTATGCCTTCTGCCATTCAGGAACTTTCTTCGATTCCCTGATGTCTATAGAAGAAATGCTGCTACTTTCCTTTGTGGTAGTCAGGCGACTCAGGGGACACTGCTAGGCCAGTCAGTGGGTTCCCTTTTCAAACACCCCTCTCAATTTTCCCCTATCACTTTTTTCAGAATCTTATATTCCAGGTAGACCAAATGTGCATATTCTGACCTTCCTCCATGTTCCATGTTCAGGTGTCCATCAAATGCCATTCCCCACGCAGGAAGCAGAATCCAGAGGGTCAGCCTTGTAGACTGAGAGTCAGACAGGCCTTGGTGAGCATTCTGGCTCTGCCCAGAGTCTTGTATAACTAGGCAAGTTACTTAACCTCTCGGAGCCTTTAGTTCCCTGGCTATGAAACAGGGACAATCCTACCCACCTTCTAAGATTGTGGGGAGAATTAAATGGACGCAACTCATGTCAAGAACTTAGCACAGTGCCTGGAACAGAGAGATAGCTTAATAACTGGAAGCTTTTATTAATCTAAATCCCTTAAGATCTCCTCAGATGCTACCGCCTTCTCTAATCCACCCAGCCAGAAGCAGTTTCTGTCCCACATAGACTCCCTGTGCCTTTCACCAGCTCTTCCTGGGGCTTCTTACCTCAGAAAAAACTGGGTTCTTTTCCTTCTAAACTGTGGGGACCTTGGGGAGGGGATGTGATGGGGGTATCGCTGTGTTGCTGATGTCTGGACAGAGTAGGTCCTCACTGATCACAGGCTAAACAAATGAATTAGTGACGTAAGGCTGGGCTGTGACTGAAGGGCACCTAAAGCAGTCTGAATCCAGACTGCTGCAAACACTCAGGGAGGGTGGGGCCCCTGACAGCTAATCTCAGAGCCCTTTTCCCACCCAACACTCTTCCCCAGCTCGTCACTCAGCCCCAACAGGCTTGTGTCCCGGAATAGCAGAGCAGATGACAGAAATCGGGGACCTCACAGAAAGACTATTCTTGCTCAGTCTACCACTGCCCACTACTCAGGGGCCCCAGACCGGCAGGAAGCCAAGCCAGAGAAGCTTCTTTCCAAGAAACTGTGGATCTTCAGAGGAGAAGGGGCTATCTAGCTCTCCACATGTGGAGTTGAAGTAGCTTGAGACTGTCTTCATTCATTCCTGCTCTGGTATGGATTGAGAACACAGAACATTTGAGTGCTGAGGGTCCTGTGCGTGTGGCCTCGGCCCTAGTGGAGAGCCTCACTAGCAGGGCAATGCTGTCACGGGGGGGGGGGAGGGGGAGGGCCTATGACAGCAGTGTGGGGTGCTGCTCGGCACAGAGGACACACTGACCCTTCCTCCTTATCCCAGGGGCCAAGGAGGGCTGTAGGGGGAGCAAATCCCATGCTGGGACTGAGGGATGAGTGGGGGTCGGCTCAGAGAAGGCAGAGAGTACACCAGGCAAAGGGAAGAACAACTTCCTAGGGATAAGGTGGGAAAGAGACTACAATGCCTTCAAGGGACCAGGAGGAATTCCACCCACCTCATTGTAAGGTGCAAGAGCCGAGGGGGCAGTGACTAGGGTGCCTTGTGGGGCTGCCTCTCTCCCTGGGTAGGAAGTCATTAGATCCGACAAGACAGGTGGAAATCCAGTTTCTCCATCTCTGCCAAGCCCTTTGTTACATTTATATGTGGACTTCCCTCTCTGAGCCTCAGTTTCCCCATCTATACAGCGAGGGAAGTGAACTATCAGCTCAGATGGAGTCTTGTCTGATACACAGAAGCCACAGACCCCTGGCCAGGCCCAAAGCTCCAGAGTTCTTTGCAAAGTGTTTCTAGGTGGGGAGTGAAACAGACACAGTCTGTGGTCACCTACCCATTTACCACCAGTCCATGTCCTGACTGGCCAGTGGGATGACTAAAGGGCTTTGGATGGAGCCCTCCCCTGGCCTGTCTTTCCACACCCTGGGGGGTGGCCAAGGATGCCTAAAGGGCAGCTCTGACAAGGCTGCCCTCCTGCTCAGAACCCTTCCTCTCTGAAGGTTCAGAGAAGGTCAACTCACTAGCCTGACATTCAGAAGATCCATGTGGCTCCGGTGGTCTCTCCCTCCTGTTCACGATGTTGGGCAGCACAGTCTCAGGACTGCACTTTATTTCTCATCCCCACTGGGTTCCCAGCCTGCACACTCTGCTCAAATGGTCGCTTCAGTTTGAGGACCCAGACCTTCTCCCTGGTCTTTTCTCATTCCACCAAGTTTGTCTCAGCCCCATCTTTTCCTGAAGCCTCCTCAGACTGCTTGGGTTGGAAGTATTCTCTCCTTCCATCCTGAGTCATTCCTGATGGTTAGAACTGCAACCAGAATGGGACCCATGTCTATCTTGTTCCATAAGGTGGCAGCCCCTGGGGGCATCGTGCTCAAGCACTATGTGGGATGATCTGTAGAGGGGGTTACGACCTCAGCCAGTGGTGCTCTTTCTCTCTCTTTGCTTCATCCTTCATTGCTGGGGATTGAACCCAGGGGTGCTCAACCACTGAGCTACATCCCCAGCTTTTTAAATTTTATTTTGAGACAGGGTCTTTCTAGGTTGCCACAGCTAGCCTTGAACTTTCAATCCTCCTGTCTCCTGGGTAGCTGGGATTACAGGGATGTGTCTCTGTGCCCAGCCTAAATCAGTGATTCTCAAATTGCAGCAAGTGTCATTGTCAACTCAGGGATTTTCTAAAACAATTATGCCCCCCCCCCCGCAATTTCTGATTTAGTATTGCAGGGCTAGAGCTCAAGACATTGTATTTCAAGCCTATTTTCACTTTGTGCTTTAAATCAGGTTTCCACTAAGTTAAACATTCATCTTTTGTACAATGGACTCCATAGGACCAGACAACTACTCAATTTAGTGTTAGATCTGACTGCACTCTCGAGCTCCGGGCTAGGTTTCTGGATGGGCCATTTGATCATTGTAACTTCCATCTTCCTAGGAACTCCTGCCTGTTGGTGCAGCCTCAGGGCCCCAGGGCTGCCCTCCTGTGTCAGCATCCACAATTCCTGTTCATACCTGATCCCCATAGTCATCTTGCCAGATTCTGGTGAGGGCAGGAACCTGATCTGCTCATTTCTGTATCCCTTTGTATCTCACCTTTGCAACTGAAGAACCCAAGAAGTAAATACCTGACTGGTTGGTCTGATGGGGAGGGCCTGCTCCAATAAGTGGATCCATGGGGATCCTCTGCCTCTTGCTGATATGTCATGAGGGGCATAGAATGTGCAAGAGCCTGGAGTCAGGTGGATATGCTTGGCTGAGGCAGGGCAGGGGGCAGACCTCATTTCAAGATCTCATTCTGCCACTAATTCATGGTTGATTGCAAGCAAGTCATGAACTTCTCCTGCCTCAATTTTCCTGTCTGTAAAGTGCAGATGGTTAAAAAATATACCTAAACCTTTTGAATCTGGCATGCAGGAAAGCTTTCAGTAACTCCCATGTGCATTGGGCATGGACTTGATCCCACTTCCTGCAAGGCCTGTTCTCTCCTTGGTGAATTCCTGTCGCCATCCAGTATCAGCTCAGATGTCACTCCTCTGTGAAGTTCTATTTCCTCCCAGGAGAACAAATCCCTCTCCTCACCACACGCTGCACATTTATCACTGGCCTTAAACTCAGTTCTAGTCATAGGGAGTTGTGTAAGGATCTTTATCTCTGAGCTTCCTGAGGGTGGGGACTGTGGGTTATTCCATAGTAGAAGCTGAATGAATACTTGCAGAACTGAATACACAAAGGTGAGTAAAAGTGCAGTTTGTGTAGCTACCATGTGGCTGGAGTTCGTGAAGCCTTGAGGAATAGAAGGTTCTCGAAGAATAGAGTTCGCAAAGCCTGGAGGAATGCTGGGAAGGTAGGCTGCCACTGCCTCCCACTAAATAATGAAAGGTATACCACCCGCTCAGACATGGAGGGAAAACACTAGGAGAATGGAGTTCAAATGGGGCCCAGGTCTCAAGCTTCGGAAGACTTTGCCAGAGTTAAAAAATGAAAAGCCCCTCTTCCCTATATCAACTCTCCCTCAGGTCGGCCTGGTGGCCAGATAGCAGAGGGGCAATAAGGAGTGGGCAGGCCTGTGTCACCATCTCTGAAGCCAACTCTGAGGCCAGGGCAAAGGCCTGCTAACTCTGGGCCAGCACTTCTTCCTCCATATGCTCCTCATTCTGCCACTGTCCTCAAGGTCAAGCTCCTGGTGCCTAGAGCAGAGTGCAGTAACAGGCATCATCTTGGAGTCCAAGGATATCTGCTTCCCATAAGGCTTCTCTTACTTACTTCAGCAGCTCACAGAGCCACACAGGTCAGAGGTCCTTGGGTGGAGCTCACCTGAAGCCCACAGTCCAATTTTACTTTTATTCTGGACCTATTGGCCACCCCATTCTCTCATCCCAGGTGACTCACTGCCCTACCCTAGGCCCATTGCTATGCTGATATGGAAAGACTAGAGCTCTCTGTCCTCTCTTCACCCATACCTAATGCCTGGGACCTGAGCAGAGGACTGATGAGTCCTGGTCTGTAAACTGCTTTGAGCTTTTAGGATGAAAGACTATGGGAAGTACAGAGTCACTCCCTCGTTGTTGTTATTGTTCCTTGTGAACCCCTGAGGTGCCAGAGAGCCAGAGCAGAGGTGCAGTCTGTACCCCGGAGTAGCAGGAGACCTGATCCAGGTGCCAGGCTCAGCAAGGTCAGCCAGGGGCCAAGGCCAGTGGGTGAGTCTGCCAACCTCCAGATGCGGCTCAGACATGTGCATATGAGCACATCCCACCTCTGGTCTGGCCCTGGGCAGCCTAAGGATGGGAGTTTGTTCTAGGAGTCTGGGCATTAGTTTTAGCACAGGCAGGACATGGGAAAGATGGGAAAGAAGATCTTGCGAGGATTTCTTTGTGTCTAGGGAATTCAAATGACACATGTCCAGACCATCATCAGCTAATGATGCTCACCCACCTTCCCACTCAGGACACTCTGGTGAAGACCAAAGCCTGCCCATGTCCTCCTGTAGGCAGATGAAGATTCCCAGTTCATAGGAGAGTTCTGTCAGAGGGGACATTTCCATTAAACCCCGACTGGTCTTTCAAGGGACACACAGAATCCGATCCCAAACCTCTCTTTTAAACAACACAGCCTGGGGTTATCATTTTCTTTGGGACTAGATCTTCCTGCCTCCCAATATGACAGTTTTCCTGTACTGGGGGTTCTCAGGGACACAGGGCCTGAAGACCTCACTATGTGCAAGGTAAGAGTTGAGAGCAGAGAACATTTCCAGAGATCCTGAGAGAGTCAGGACAGTGCCCCAGGTCACACTGAGGCAAGGTAGGGGTGGATCCCAGCTGCCTGGTCCAGCTGTGCCATTTCACTACACCATTAAAGGATTTATAATCAAACTCCCCACCTCTGGCAATCCTATGCCCCTGAGATAAAGGGAAATAGGGAATTGTGGGGGGCAGCCCCTAGTAGGGATACCAGGCATCAGCCCCACGAACTCTCCATGAGTCATGATGTATGAAGACACACACCTGCACCTCTGCCCCACCCAGCCCTCCCGTGCTGAGGCAGGGGAGAAGCCCATTTCCCTACAGTTCCTGTGTGAGTGGGTGGGGTTACCCCTCCTGCTATTTGCGAAGGAGGAGCTGAGGTACCTCTGGGTGTGTGGTCAAGGACCAGGGGGAGCCAATTAATTAATGTCTCCTTCTCTCTCCCCTCCTTTCTCTCTCTCACTTTCCAGATACTCTCCCCACGTCTCAGCTGAAGATTTCGGCAGATAACTTGCTTACATTTTCATGTCTTTACCTCCCAATCTTTCAAACAAATGTGGCTTAGTCCTGGCTAAGACCCCCTCTGCTGCTGTCCAGTGCCCATGTTCCCCCCAGCTGGGGCACTCTGAGATGTAATGAGGCTGGTGTGGAATAAGCGGAGAGGAAAGTTCTCTAACCCTGTAGGCCACTGTCATCTTAATCACCCATCCTACTGGGTTTGAATCAGACCCCTTTAGTTACATAAGACTGTAGGTTCTCACTGCCATAGTACTTTCTCCTGACATCTTGTTTTGGAACATGACCCTCCTCTACTCTCTCCTCATTCTAAAATATTTTAAGTCCCCTAAATTCCTCTAGCCCAGGCCTTGAGTCTGTTTTGTATCTGCTCATCAGCCAAGTCCCTGAAAGAAGGCATTCCAAGCCAATGGCCACAGGGAACCAGAGAACACGAGGAGGCCAGAGGGAAAAAAAAGACAGCAGGAAATATTATAGTAAGACATTAGGAAGGACTTTCTCACAGGGGTTGAAGATGCTGGAACAGATAATTGAGAGTCCCATGGAATCTCCCCCTCATAATCCTTCTTCCGCTCAACTGAGTACTCTGCTCTTTGTAGCAGACATACTCATTTCCTGTGCTGGTGATTCCCACCAGCTGAAGCCCACCAAGTGGCTTGCTACCAGCTCAGTTCCTACCTCCCTGACATTGGGAGGGTGTCCTTATTTAGCCAGCCTTTCAAGCTTCCAGAGATATGATATATACAAGTGGGGGGAGCAAGGAGGGGGAACTAAGGAGGGGTGGGGGAGTGGCTATCTGAGCCAGATCCATAAATTTTTGATCTTGATAAGAAGTATCTTGCATCTGCTCGGGTTGCAGGTTAGGAGCCCATCCCACCCTTCAGAAGCCCACCTCCCATTCCTTGGCTGGGGCTCAGTGGCAATGGGCAGAGAAGAGCCCACCCTTTCCATTTCTTTAGCTGCTTTTCTTTACTGTGCTAAACATAGATAGCATTGATTCCTAGGCTTTTCCCAATAGAAAGACCAAAGCCTTGCTCTCCTCCGCCCCAGCCACCCCATTATACAAAAATTCAGGATAGGGAAGAGATACCGAAAGACTGTCAACCACAATTGAAGCTTATCAACTTCCAGTCCGGTGAACTTTTGAAGCCATTTTTCGGTTACAGCTCAAGTGGGAGATAGAGATCCAGCAAGATGGGCATAGTTTTCTGGAGCATGCTAACTTGAAACCCAAAGTCTCCTCTCCAGAAAGTACTGTGTGACTTTAACCTCAGTAAGCCTCTGTTATCTCCTCTGTAGAATGGGGACAGAACCACCTGCTTTCAGGTTGTTATGAGGATTTAATGGAGATGAAGTATTGGAACATGTCTAGCCTGCTGACTAGTACAAAGTAGACGTTAATAAAATGCTTGCTTGCAGAAGAAAAAAGAACTGAGAGTCCAGGGTTTCCCCAACTGGGCCTCAAGGCGAGCCTGGTTCTACGGGGAAAATGTGCGTGCCCTAGGCCAGCTGCTGGGAAGCCCAAGGCCAGAGCACTCCTTCACCCTGCAGCTGCCCAGGGAGGGCACCGAAGGGGATCTCAGCCTACAGCTATGCTCACTCAGAGGGGGTCAGAATCTAAAGGTCCAAGCTAGTCACTCCTGGAAACCAGAAGGGGACAACTGCCCTATGTCTGGTCCAGTTTGGAGAGAAATGTGTGTCACAGAGCAGCGGGTGCCCTGTTCCCTCGGGTTCGAAAGCAGGGCAGGGCATCCCCTCCAAGTCTCCGGAGGTGGCGGGCACTGCTTGCTGCCCACGCTCCAATGGCCAAGCAGAACGGATGGAGGTGTGGCACAGGGGTGGGGGCAACCGGAGAGCATGCCCGGCTCTGGGTCCCTCCAAAGAACGGAAGGCAGTGACAGCTCTCTGAATGCTGGCGGCCAGGCCAGGCCCCACATCGGATCGTCTGCGATCCCTGTCCCTACCCGCACGGCGTGCTGTCGCTTGCTCAGCGCTACTCGCTTGCGCCCGGTACCCACTAGCAGCGCTCGCGCCCGCCCCTCCGTGAGGACGCGGCAGCCGGGGAGAGGCGCGCGCTGCCACTGCCTGGCTCCAGGCGCTCTGTCCCTTGCCCGCCCAGCCGCGCCGTCCCGCTCGCACAGAGACATGCACGTCCCGGGTGCCTGTCACCCCAGGGCTGCTCGCTCAGCCGCACACTCACCCGCGGGGCGCCGGGGGCGGGTGAGCGGGCGGCAGGTTTCTCCCAGCGAAACAAGGTTTCTGGGCGCGCCGAGGTGCCCTACCTTTCTCCCCGGGGTCGGGCTCTTGTTCCCGCTCCCCTTTCCTCCCCTCTCGGTGCTTCTTGCCACGGCCGCGGCCCCTCCTCCTGGGCTCCGACATTCTGCCCGGGGTCCCAGGCGGTGGGACGGCCTCGGCTCTCCGCTGCCGCGCTGCGCCCCCGCCGCCTGCAGCCCCAGTGCCCGAGCGCGGCGCCTTTCTTATAGGCGGTCACACCCTCCGGGGGAGGGGAGCAGCGAGCCTTAACTCTTCCTCTCCCGCGCCTGCCGCCCTTGGCCCCCCCGCTGCCCACCAGCTCGGGGCCGCGGGGGCCTGTGGGCAGCCGGATCTGGGCCACGGGTCCCCTCCCCAGGGCCACCGAGGTAGGCAGGGTGGCACCCAAGCAGAGCGCCACCGACCTGCTCGCCAGAGAGCGGGCTTCAGCTGGGGGGGGGGCGACTGTGATTGGGGAGAGGGGAGTAGAGATCCCCCAGCGAGGGCCAGACTAAGGACAGTATGGGGGTGGGGAGAGAGCAGAGAGAAGGGCCCAGGAAGGGACCAAAAAGGAAGGTCACTGGCCAACCCAGCGGGTAGGAAGCACCCTCCCCTGCCGCAGAAGGTCGCCACAGTCTTGCCAGGCAGTTGGACTGAGTCTCCTCATCCCTGAAGATCTGGTCTCAGCCCCATGAGAAACCACCATCTGGGGAATACCTTTAATGCACCCTCCATGTGTGCCTGACAGAGGGGGGTCTGTGGCCTAGGAGCCCCTCCCATTTGGGGTGGGCTGCAACCTGGGGAGCCTGGGCATTCTAGGTGGCTCACAGGCCCCCTCCCACACACACAGGACTGCACTCCCCAGCCCAAAGAGCAGCACTAGCTGGCTCCTCTGCAAGGCGGGTGAGGTGAACCCAGATGCTGTACCACTCGCGTCCCAACTTCCCACCGGCCCATCCCTCAAACCACAGGGTGAGTGCTGTGGGCAAGAGTCTGGCTCCTGGCTCCTGCCTGGGTGTGGTGCTGAAAGGGTTACACAGTGAAGGCTCTCCCTCTCCTGGCTCCCAGAAAGCCTGAGCCTGCGGTTTGCCTGCCTAGTTCTGCCTGAGGTGTCCCCTTACAGCCATCCCTACTAGAATCCCAGTCAAAGATCATCCCAGCCAGTCCTCTGCCTCCTCAGCAGAGGTCCCAAGGCATCTCTGGACAGGATCCTCTTTAGGAGAGCCTGTAGGAGGCTTGGACTCTGGGTCAAGGCCAGGGACTCTGGGGCTCCAGGACTGCCTGCAGGGCCTGGCCAGAACTTGAGGCCAAACTTGGGGGAGAGGAGCACAGAAAAAGGGAAGATGGAGATGATGTCCACCCTGAAGGTTAATCTCCCGTCCTCTTGGGACCTCAAGCTTGTCTCATCAGGGGCCAGCTCAGGGTAGGTTAAAACTAAGAGTTATTTAAAAGAAAGTGAGTGCCTAGCCCACTTCATGTAGGTTTACTCTCTGTGAAGGGGAAGCTGAGCCAGCACCAGCAGAACCAGCCAGAGGTCCCGGGCAGAGCCAGCACCAAAGCTTGGGTCTCACTTCTCCAACCATCTGCTCATTCAGCTTCCAGAATGGCACTCATATCCATCCCTCCCTAGCCACTGCCTCAGTTCACACTTCCTTCTCCTGCCCCCAGACTCTCTCTGGTCTCCTTACTTGATGTCTTGCCTTTGCAGTCTGACCTCTCCAAGATCATCAGAGTGAGCTTTCCAAAACCCAAACAAGATCTCCTCACTCACTATTACCCCAGGGGTTAAACCCAAACTCATAAGTATCTGAAGTCCCATTCCACAGGTTCCACATCCTAATCTTTTTTTTTAAATTTATTTTTTAGTTTTCGGCGGACACAACATCTTTGTTTGTATGTGGTGCTGAGGATCGAACCTGGGCTGCATGCATGCCAGGCGAGCACGCTACTGCTTGAGCCACATCCCCAGCCCCACCACCTCCTAATCTTCTAGTCCTTAAGCCTGTGCAAAAGCCATATATACCTGCAGGCCACACACTCTGCCCATCTCAGCTCCATAACTTGCACACAATATACCAATCTCTCTGTCCAAGATGGCCTCGAGAGGCTTGGTATCAGGGGAATAACAAGTCAAAGATGCCATGGAATTCCAGGGGGCATAAACACTCTCTAGGAGCTAGGGTATGTGGACATAATGCTGAGAGAGGGGGGACTCGAGGGAAGTCTGGAAGGATGGATAGAATTTTGATGAAGGACAGACGAGGGGCCTAGATGACCCCTCTGTTCATTTATTTGGCAAATATGCAGTTACGTCTCCTGTGTTTAGGGCATAGTACTAGGTGCTGGGGACATGGATGTGAGCAAGACAGACCCCAAAGATTACAGTCTTGGGGAAGATGAACAAAGAGCTAATTACACAAATAATGGATTAATTAAAACCTGGGTTCAATATTAAGAAGACATGCTCATTCAACAAACATTTATGTATGTCTACATACAGGTTGACAGAGGAAACAAACCATAGTGAGGAAAGGCTTTCCCCAGGAAACATTTAAACTGGGATTTGAAGAATGAGTAGGAGTTGGCCAGACTTAAGGGGCGCTGGGGAGAGTATTCCTGGCAGAGGCAACAGTGCATGCAGTGGCCCCAAGGCAGGAAGGAGCTTTTGTATCTTTGCAAAATCAGAAGAAAGTCATTTTGCTAAGGTGTGTGTGTGTGTGTGTGTGTGTGTGTGTGCGCGCGCCTGTATGTCAGGCATGTGTGTATGCACGTGGAGCGTGGGGGTGTGTAGGAGGGTGGAACACATTCTGTAAAATGAGCCTGGAGAGGAGACAAGCAGCAATCAAATTGAGCAGGACATTGTGGGCCCAGTGAAGACACTGAGCTTTATCTTACCAGCAATGGCCTGCCACTCAAGGCTTTTAAGCATTGTAGTGAAGGAGATGGGGATGACAGTGATTAGACCCCCTGCTTCTGAAATGATTCTTATATGTCCCTTTAAGCTCACTTCACCTTGTATTGTTATTAGTCTCCACCTCTCTCCCCTCTGGCTAATTCCTGTTAGGGCTGTGACCACAGCATTTGGCATGTGGTAAGTGGTAGGTACCACCCTGTAGGACAGAAAGTGTCTTCCTCCAACTAGTATAGAGTGGCCAAGGGTAGCAACATGGCTCCAAGTGGGGACCTGCAGGCCAGATGAAGGTACTCTCTCCTGCACACAGCTATCCTGGCAGTTCATGGCAGCTCAGGGCTTGGTACCTGGTGAAAGACACATGTCGAAGATGCCACAGAAATTCCAACTGGTCTCAAGCAGTCTCTAGGAGCTGAGGTGCAGACAGATGGGAGGTGGGATTCAAAGGAGGTCTGGAAGGGCAGGTAAGATTTCCATGGTGGACAAGTGAGGTATGACAAAGATCTAAGGGAAGAATTCCCTGGGCACCTGCTCAGGTGACCATGAGCAGGCCAGGTTTATGTTAGGAAATTATGGGAGCTACTAATAATTAGTACAGAAGACATTTTCTGAGCAGCCACAGTGCTAAGCACCCTATACATGTGACCTCTTGTAGTTCTCACAGAAGTCCCACGAGCTAGTCATTATCCCTGCTCTACAGTTCAGTCATTATCCCTGCTCTACAGAAGAGGGAGTGGAGAATAGGAGGATCGAGACCTCTCAGTCAAGTCACCAACCTGGGAAGCTGCAAAGCCAGGACTCAAGTAGAGCCATCTTCAACGAGGGTCATGCTCGTCACCACAAGGCCTTAGTAAATATATTGGGAATTCATTGATGCTTTTTTGAAGAAGGGCATGGTGTGCTGTGAGAAAAATTAATGGAGTGGCAGATGACTATAGCCGGCAGGATGGGTAAAAGGGAGAAGAAAGTGGAGGCAAGAGAACCAGTGAAGCAGCGTGAGTCTCAGACATTTATTTAGAGCCTACTATATCCCAGGCCCTGAACACTTTGTGCCTGTGCCAGAGGGAAAGGCAGTGAAAGGAGTAATAGGAAGAGGAGCTAGCCTAGGGTTCATTTGCCTAATTCCTAACCACATAGAGAAAGCAGTCTGCTATCATTCCCATTTTACAGATGAGAAAATTTGAGCACAGTGAGGGAAAGTCATTGTGATTTGCCTAAATTCATAGCTGGATGCAGCTCTGGGTTAGGAACCATGCATTTAAGTACCTACAGCTTGTGCCCTTTTGCCCAGCCCTACAGTGTTGCTCAGGAGAGCTCCGGAGGCTGAGGGAGGAGGATTGTGAGTTCAAAGTCAGCCTCAGCAATTCAGTGAAGCTCTAAGAAATTCAGCAAGACCCTGTCTCTAAATAAAATACAAAAAAAAAAAAAAAAGGGCAGGGGAGTTGGGGATGTGGCTCAGTGATTGAGTGCCCTGAGTTCAATACCCAGAATATTAAAAAAAAAAAAAAAAAAAAAGACTGGAGAAGAGATTGGGTAGAGAAAGGACCCTGTGTAGCCAGCTACTGGACTCAGGACCGGTATACTCCTCCCAGCTCTAGGGCTGATGTTCAGTACTTAGGTCACAGGCAGGTGGAGAGATACCCATGGCACCAGGGACTGCACACAGAACTCCCAGTACCCCGCCTTCTCTGTTAACCAGAGCAAAGCTTCTTAGGAGGAAGAAGGACAGCTGGGCCATTGGGGCACCAACAGCCTGGCCCAAGACTCCTCTAGGGAGTTTGAAAATGACCTTGTGGACCAGGCCTGTTGCCATGGGAACTCCTTTCCCTCACCACAGTTGTGCGAAGCCCTGCACCCCTCCTGTGGGGCGAGTGGGCCTGGGGACCGCAGAAAGACCACCTCACCCCAAAGGAAGCCTCCACCCGCTGTTTCACAATGAGACACTAATAGTAACACAACAAGTTAATTCAGTTCCATCAAGGAGCAGAACACAATGCTTAACTGACTTACAAACTTTTTTTTTTTTCCTTTTTAACATTTTCCCTTCCACTTTGAGGCCGTGCCATGGGCAAACTTTGAAGTTTAGGAAAGTTTAGACTTGTTTGAGTCATGTGCAAAAATGCCTGAGTAAAAAGGGGAAGGAAAAAACCACATTACCCCTTCCCCCACTGGAGACTTTGGTGCCCCAAAAGCCTTAAATTCTCCTGCAAAGGGGTCTCTGGGATCGACTCTCCTTGGGCTTGCTATTCCATGGGAATTCTCAGGGGACAGTCTCAATGTCCTCAAGGCTCTCCCCCATCCCCCATGCCAGGAGAGGACACACCTGAGCTGCTGTATATTGCTCTGTGAACTAAAAGTCCTTAGAGAAAATGAGGCGACCCTTACTCTCAGCCACCCCTATTTTAGGGCCTCTAAGTCATGAGGCTTCACTGCCCTACTCCCTACCCAATGAGGCCACCAGAGGAGGAGACAGTAAAATGCCATTCCCTGCAGGCCACAGAAATTCCCACTCACCAAGGAGGTAGAAAGGCCTGGAAACCCACTCCCCTGTGCAGAGCAGAGGGACAGACCTTTCACCAAGTCTGCAACTTGGCATAGCTTCAGCGCCCCCTGTAACCCACAACAGGTTTTTCTCTTTCACCGGGGTTCACTCTCGGCCCCACCTCCCTGAGACTGAGGACCTGGAGCCACTAAGAAGTGGGCAGTGTGGTCTGCGTGAAAGGGGCTGGGTGGATGCCGGGAGCCCTGGGCCTGGGCTTAGTTTTGCCCCTGAGATTAGGTTCCTTTTCTACAACAGGGACCCCAGGCCATATAACAGAGAGCTGTCCTCCAGATTCCTCTGCCCACAGTGGAGTGGCTCTGGGAGTCTGGGTGGCTGAAAGAGCAGGGGCCTCAAAACCACTGTAGAAAAGCTCTGGCCGCTGGGTGAGCGCTTCTGGAGCCTCCTGCCAGCCTGCAGACCCCAGCTAGTCCCTCCGAATGGTGCCCGTTACCAACACACACTTGGGCACCGCGCGCCTTAAGTTCGCTGTGCCCTGCAGCGCAGAGGCTGACCTCAGTCCATGGAGGCTCCAAATTCAGGCCTCCACAGACTGGGAAGCTCTGACCACACGGTTTCCCCTTCCAAAAAAGATGGGCCCACAGGCCTTTCTCACAGGGATTTCACTGAGTGGCTGAGGAAATTGGTCTCCGATATTCCAGAAATGAGAATGCTTAAAAATGTCCCCATCTGGGGTGGCTCCCTATGCTCAGAAGCCCACGCCAATAGTGCTGAGGTGCTGAGCCACACCTCCCTGCCACGCCCTTTTGACTCCACCCCTTTCCTTTTGCTACCGGCATAAGGTCAGCAGTTCCAGTTCCTGAGCTTGGCCTCTGGTTGGAGGGATGGCCGTGGGTGGGCACTTCTGTCCCCCATCCCCACCATTTAGAAGGTTCCTCTTTGCTCAGCCCATCCCATTCGAAACCCAGAAGAGATTTCATGCTCCCTGCCCAGGAGTTTAATCTCTTTTCTTCATTTTAGATCCTCTTTGGAGCCAGAAGGAGGTAAAAAGGAAGGGGCAGGCCCATCCCAGGAGGAGCCTCAGGAGCAAACTGGGAGGGACCAGGAGAGAGAGAGGAAAGCATTGGCCAAAGAGAAAGTGGGGAGCCTCCCCTGGCTTCAGGGGCCGGCAGAAGAAAGCCAGGCAGCAATGGGAGCGCAGACGAGGGGAGAGGTGAGGCGACAGGCAGGCCTGGGCAGAGCTGGGAGCAGGACGGGAGGGAGAGGAAGTGAGAAGCTGGAGCAGTCCCAACAATGGGGGGCGGGGGTGAGCAAGAGGACAAAGGAAGGAAGCAGAGCAGAGACCCAGGAGGCAGGCAAGGCTCTATTTTCAGTGTCCCCTGGGCTTGCTGTGTGCCTTTGGGCAAATTACTTTCCCTCTCTGACCTGCCTTCTCATCTGAAAAAGTGAGGTTGGACTATATAATCTTGAGAAATCTTCCCATCTAAGGAACCTGAGTTCTAAACTTGCCAGCTAGTGGGCAAGAGTTGGGAGTAGAGGAATGAACAGCCCCCACCCCCCACAGATGAGGAAGAGATGTTGTTGACCCATGGGCCCTTCTCCTGTCCCCATAGTGCTCCTTAGCCCACTGGTTCCTGGGCTTCTTGGCTTGGCAGCAGTCTTTGGTTGCTTTGGATGAGGCCTGGGTCAGGCCTGGGAAGGTAGTGAGGGGCTGGTGGGAAGCCTGAGGCGTGGTAAGTGCCCTGGAGTCCTGCTGTGGTGCAGGCGAGGGGGAATATGCCCCATCTGCAGGAGACACCTGGGAGACTCCAGCACTTTATCTGGTGACTGCAGTGACAGTTCTCACTGAGGTGAGAGGTGGGTTCGGGCTGGGGGTTGGTGATTCAACTCTTCTGCCATCCTCTGTCTTTAAGCTAACTGCATAATTACACAGCAATAACACTAACTGGCACTCACACACCAAGTCCTGTGTAAGTACATAATTTATTTATGTAAAGACATAATGACAAGTTTGCTGGCCTGGGGGCTAAAGGGACCTGCCACAAGGGCTTAGCTACTGTCTACATCACCCTGGGGACATAGTGACTGTGTGGATCAGCAACCCTGTGGGAGCCATGGTTCCCAGAATTAGTTGTCCAGCAGGTCCCATCCTGGTCTAGCAGAGGTAATTCATTGTTTTGTTGTTTGTTTTTATGGTACTGGGGATTGAACCCAGGGCCTTATGCATGCTAGGCAAGTGCTGAGCTGTGTCCATCACTGAGCTATAGCCCAGCCGTCTTAGATGGAATTTGCTTATATTTCCCCATCTGCTCTGGGAGGTCAGGCTGGAGGAACCTGCACCCATCCCCATCACCTTGAGGATTAAGGAGAATCCTCTGGAAGGGTACAGTCCCTCTCCAGGCAAAGGGAGACAATTCGAGCCAGGCTGGCAAATTTGGAAAGACTCCTGGTCACCGCCCAAGGAAACAAGAAGCCTTGCCCAATATAGGCATTTATGAGCCTGGAGGCAAAAAATTTCTCTTCTCTCTCTCAGCCCTGCCCAGCCTAGCCCTACCCAGCCCAGCCCTGCCACCCCAGGTTTGGCTGCTCCTGGGACCACAGCCCAACCTCTCTGGCCTGGCCTGGGTACTGGTTCCCATGCCATACTTAGCCGTCTTGGGAATTCCCAATGGACAGCTTCACTGATGCTAATTTCATAGAGGCTGTGGCAGGTCTCAGGGTCTTCTCTGGTCCGGTTTGGTTTCTTCCTACTGTCCCAAATCACCCCTTTGCTTTTCCTTGGAGCCCCTGATTAACAGCTTATGAAAGTTCCAGCATGAACCACCACGCAAACACCTCTAGAACCTCTGGGCTGCTGGCTCGTGGACCACCCTGTAGCTGTGAATACCACAATTCACCCAGAGCAGGTTCTGCAAATTCCAAGCAGACACAATAAGGAGACAGAGTCAGGAAACCTGCATTCTCCTTTGATTTATCTCAGCCAGTTTTTTCCTGGTGGTTCCTAGGCAGTTTCCATTTGGGCCTCAATGGCTACTTGCCTATGAACCAAAGGGAAATAAAAATGTGCTCCAGGGGTCATTTCAGCAATAAACCTTCAAAGAAGAGCTCTGAGTCTCCAAGTATTTGTCCAGTTCTGCTTGCAGTTCCCTTGCCATTGACTGCTGCCCTTCTAGCCAGGCTTCTAGCAGTTTCCCTCGAACCTCTGGGAGGCTTGGAAACCTGTGCTCTTTTGAGCCCTTCCTGTGGATGTCCATGGAGCTGCCCGTGGGAAGCAGCATGCTTACAGATGGTCTCAGGAGCTCTGAGCACTAGAATCTGGCTGTTGGATGCTTCAGAATTCCTTGCAATAGCCATCTAAAGACTAGGAAGACAGGGAGGATGCTGATGTTGACTTGGGTGGCCCCTGTTGGACTCATACTTGCCCCGTGAGTTTGTTTTCTCCACACTTACTCCATCACCCAGGCTTTCTGTGAGTCTGGCTCCCTCTCCTCCTCCCTGGAGTATTGGGTTCTGACAGCTGTGGCCAATGAATTGCCTACCGCAAGCCTTTGTCTAATTGCACACTGTGTTGGGGTTCCAACTGATGTCTACTGAGTGCCTCTTTGACGTAATTTTATACACAATCTTCCCTTTAAATGGTTCTGCAGCTCCAACACCACCACTCCCTAATCCCAGGGTTCCCTTTGCAACCAATGGCTTCCATAGCTCTATGGCCTGAGGGGACACCCAGCACAGCCTTTGTGCCCTTGCCCCCTGCTTTGCCTCTGCCTGCTCCTTGGGTCACCAGGCTCAGTGACAATGGTTGCTCTGCCTTGTGGCCAACTCAGAGCTGGGCACTTCAGTATCCCAACAATGCAGGAGGGCGAAATTTACACAGACACAAATCACAGCTTAAGACAGCAGCAGCAATTTATAGATAATTTCTTCGGAAAGGATCAGACTAAATCTCCTGGAAGTTCTTTGGAGGGAGAGTTAGGGGACTTGGGTGGTGTGTCAAGGTGAGCTTCCTATAGCAGGAAGAAGAAGACAGAGAGCTGGAGGTGGAGTATGGGGGCCAGAGGGAGGTGCACTGACTTAAAAGGGAAATTGTGGAATCCCAACCCCCATGCCTCTGCCTGCTGGCTTTCCCCTGTCCCTGCCCCTTAGGATTAAGAAGCCCACACATTTGCCACCCCAGGCATAGGGGTCAGGGTCATTTAGAGCTGCCTTCCTCTAGATACCTTCCAGGGTTCCACATAGCAGAATGACCTCCCCCTAAATGAATATATCCCACACAGGATGACAGCTTCCTCAGCTCTTCAGTCAACGCCCCCCCAGGTCCCTCCCACTCCATTCTCTGTCCCTCTCCATCTCTCTCTCTTGCTCTCACTCATTCACTCATCCTGCATACCCCTTGCAGCTTCATCCCTCCTATCATATCCCTCCCTCCCATTACATAACTCTGTTTGGGATTATTTTTGCCCAGAGGTATGAACTGCATTTCTGCATATTTAAGCTGTCCTTGATTCATTCCTGCCCGTTTCTTAGTTCTGTTTGCCCAGGTGCCCGCCCCACCCACTAGCTCTGAGGCCCCTGGGAACATTCCCACGTTGAGCTCAGCTTGCCCCACAACTACCAGCTGCTCCACTCCGTGACCAAAGCAATGGACGTAGGGCCACACAGGGTTCCATTCAGGTGGGCCTAGGCCACGGTAGGTGACTGGCTGGTTCCACTAGGGCCACAGCAGCCCTGGGACCCTCCACTGCTCCCTGTGATCCCCCTACAGTGAGCTGTGGCCCCTGTGGCCCCTGGATCTCCTGGTCTTTTCCTCTTCTGGCTGCACTCCAGCTGTATAGCCCCAGGATCCCCCCACCCCCGTAATTCAAGAGGGAAGGGGCAGTGGGAAAGAAGACAAAATACTAATTAATGGTTCGTTTCCTATTAGCTTCTTACAAATAGAGTGTCTTAATGTAATTACTGAAATGGTTTCAAGGGGGCTCTTGTTGCCTTGTAAAATAATTATCTGACAATCATCATTTTATTTTTAAGAGCTCATTAACAAATAGGCTGTAAATGGCTTTCTCGCTTTCTCTCCTGCTGAGGATCGGGTAGAGGACAATGGGATGGCCAGAGCCTTTCTGTCCCCAATTGAAATGAGGATTTGGCTCAGCAGTTCCCAGCCTCTGTGAGGTGCTGGCGTCAGCTGAGCTGCCAAGGTTTGACAGGCTTGGTGGAGGTCAGGGGGTCCTCTAGGTCCGGTCCACATTCCAGTGGTATCTGATGCAGGTCCAGATCTCTGGGTCATCAAGGAAGATACCGAACTCCTCAGAAAAGACTGCCACCAGAACATGTTCCTGTCATGCTGGTACTAGCATCTCCACACCACATCCTATCACCCCAGGCCCTGGTAAGCATCACCCGCTCTGTTGCTGCCCCCCTACCAGGGGCTGGGCTAAGCTCTCATCCACAGGCAAGCTCTCCTAGCAACTCTTGGTAGTGTCTGATTTGCAAGCAGCAGAATTATGTAGCTTAAAAGGTGAGGAAAGGCTATCAGTGAATTCTAGATGATGAGCTTGTTAAAAGGAAAATATTAGGGTGACATTTGTATTACAAAAGATGAGATGGGGGGTGCAGGGGATGCATTCCTGGAATGTGGGACAGTGTGGTGAGGATCAGAGTGGGAACCCACAAGGGAGGTTGAGAATGAGGCAGATACCACTTTGGTGGACATAAAAGATGTGTATGGAGTCATGGGAGATAACATGCAGAGTGCTTGGAGCTCCTGCTGAGGAAAGAGGGCCCACTGGAGGGTTCTGAGCAGGGTGGTGGCCCAATCCAAATCCACTGTGGAGGCGCATCTGGCAGCCAAGTGCAGGCAGAGTGGAGCAGGAGGAGTCTGGAGGCAGTAGGATTTACTAACACTGTTTTCAAAATGGGCTCGGCACCTGCTGTAGCCCCACTGGAGTGCTTTCTACAAATGCAAAATAATGATCCCATCCAGAACATTCTGAACTATACCAGGAGGTGGTATTTGTTACTATTCTGGTTTAGATAGTATATGAAACACCCTTTGAGAAAAGTGGCCCTGGAGAATCCAGTCCTTACCACTGAACTTAGCATTTAATTTTTTTTTTTTTTTTTGCAGTGCTGGGGATTGAACTCAGTGCCTGGTGCATGCTAGGCAAGCGATTTACCACTGAGTTACATCCTAAGCTCATCTAAAACTTTCCATAACATGTACCTACCATGATTTTTCCTCTTATAACTGCATTTTAAAGTTAATTGAGACATAACTCACATGCCATACCAATGACCCATTTAAAGTGTATAATTCAATTGTGTTTTATTCTATTCATAGACTTGTGCAACTGTCACTCCAATAAATCTTAGAACATCTTCATCACCTCTAAAAGAATTATTGTATACTTTAGAAACTTTCCCCCAACCCCCTAGGCAACTATTGATCAGCTTCTGTCTTCATAGATTTGCCTGAACCATAGATTTGCCTAATTTCATTGCAATTAGAATCATACAACATATGATTTTTTGTGACTGACTTCTTTCACTTAGCATAATATCTTCAAGGTTCATCCACATTGCAGCATATATCAATATTTCATTCCTCTTTATGGGTGAATAGTATCCCTTTGAATGGATATACCACATATCATTTATATATTCATCAATTTATGGACATTTGAGTTATATTTACTTCTTGGTTGTTATAAATAAGCAACATTTATGTACATGTTTTTGTGTAGACATATGTTTTCATCTGTCTTGGTCATAAATAATACCTTCAATCTCACCTGAAGTGGGGTTGCTCAGTCATATAATAGATCTATGTTTAATCTTTGGGGACACTGCCAGTGTGCGTTTTCCAAAGTGGTTCTTTCACTCCCACCAGCAGTTTATGAGGATTCTGGCTTCTCCACATTATTCGTTATTATTTGACTTTTAATTTCTAGCTATCCTAGTGGATACCTTGTTATATAATTCAGTCACCCAATTAAAGAATACAATTAAATAGTTTTTGGATTATTACATTATTTTATTGTGGTTTTGATTTGCATTTCCCTGGTGAATAATGATGTTGAACCTCCTTTTTTGGTATATATCAGCCACTTGTATCTCTCCCTTGGAGAAATCTCTCTTCACATCTTGGCCTTTTTTCTCTTCCAGATTTATTGAAGTATAATTAAACAATAAAAATTATGTGTGCCTATTTTATCTACCTATTTGTTTAAAATTTTTTATTGGTGTATTATAATTATACTTAATGGTGGGATTCATTGTAATATATTTATACATGAACACAATATAATTTGGTTAACTCTATGTGCCTATTTTTAATTATATCATTTATCTTTTTATGGTTGAGTTGTAAGAGTTTTTTTATCTATTACACATACAAGTTTCTTATCAGATACATATAAAATTTGAAAAAATTTCTCCCAGTCTGAGTTATCTTTCACTGTTTCAGTGGTGACCTTTGAAGCACAAACATTTTTATTTTTTTCCTTAATTTTTTTAGTTATAGATGAACACAATACTTTATTTATTTAATTTTACTTTATTTATTTATTTTTTTTTATGTGGAGCTGAGGATTGAACCCAGTGCTTCACGCGTGCTAAGCAAGCACTCTACCACTAGCTACAACCCCAGCCCAACATTTTTAATTTTAATGAATTCCAATTTAACTATTTGTTCTTTTGTTGCTTGTGCTTATAATGTGATACCTTAGAAATCATTAACTAATCCAAGGACATGAAGATTTAAAGCTATTTTTCTCCTAGAAGCTTTACATTTTAAGCTCTTATTTTTGATCCACGTGGAGTTAATTTTTGCATATGGTGTGAGGGACTCTTTTACATTTAGATATTCAGTTCCTAGGACCTTTGTTAAAGAGACTACAATTACATTAAAAAGTAGTTTCCTTCCACTGGTTACTATGTGGCCAGCAGTATAGGAACCATTCGGCTAGAAAATATAGAACTAAGCAGGCAATGGACGAAAGGGCTTCAACTCTGATGGGGACATCAAGAACCGAGGTAAAATAATGGATGAGAGTCATAGGGAAGACGGAAATGGTAATGAGTGGAGACAGCATGGATGTAGTGACCCGTAAGAACTCAAAGATGATAATACAATGATTACACTTATTCTTTGTGTACACTTTTATAGCTTAAAACAGCTTTCATATATCTTGTTCCATTCAGTTCTCTTAGTGAGATAGAGAGGGCAGTACCATCTTAATCAACAGAAGAGGAAACCGAGGGCCCAAGATGTGGTTAGTAGGCAGCCCAGACAAGCCCCTGACACATCAGTGATGAGAGCACTGGCAGAAGTTCGATAAAGCTACTTAAGGTTGGATCTGGGTTGCCAGTAGGACATGTCTAGCATAGATCTGAAAATGTAGCACTAGAGTCAGCTCTAGAGGTTGGGGTTGACCATAGGGTTGAGGA
This sequence comes from Spermophilus citellus, assembly GCF_964194105.1. Classification (NCBI taxonomy): domain Eukaryota; kingdom Metazoa; phylum Chordata; class Mammalia; order Rodentia; family Sciuridae; genus Spermophilus; species Spermophilus citellus. Next base: position 190,927,748 of record NC_138182.1, on the reverse strand, counting down.
GTCACTGACCATTAAAGCCACCTGGACAGGGCACATTTCCAGGGAGACCAAGGCAGAGGCTCATGGACAGATGTCCATATTTAGAGGCCAGGAATAAACCACCAATGGAGTAGCAAGGAAGAAGCAAAATAGTGGATGAGGAGGAAGGCAGAAGGAGAATCTTCTGGGAAGAATAGGGGGTCAACTAGGAGCAAACATCTAGAAGGGTAAAAATTTCCAAAAGCATGGAGCAAACCCTTATCCGACTGTTCATTAGGCAAATAATCACTCACTCTCTAGTTTCTTTCTTCTAGAATTTTCACGTAAAAGCTTTGCTCAGATCTAGCTGTGCCACCTATGGAAGTGGGTACAGCATGCTGCAGACATAATTACCCTCCGAAAGGCAGAGAAGCCAGGCCAGGTTTCTGATCAAGCAGGCTATGCGGTCCCTGAATTCTGAGCTTACATTCAAAGTAGGGAAATGGCAAGTGTGGGGTCGCTAACTCTCCCCACGACAATCCCTGAGGCCTCAGAAGGCCCTGTATCACTAAAATCAAGAAGCACCTGCCAGGGACCTGGTCCTTTGATTAGTTTGTGTGCATTATCTTCTTGGGAAAATGATCTTCAAGGCTCCGTGAATCCCCATAATTAAATGATATTCTGGAGACAGGAGGGGCTACTAAGGATGGTGGGGATGTCAAAGATGGTTCCTGCCTCAAGGAGCTCACAACTGCCACAAGAAGAGATGTGATGTGATCTCTTGGACATTATCAGCACACAAATATTTGGGAAAGCAAAATTGAATTAGAACACCAATCCAGGGCTCTAAAAGAGAAATAATCAATGTACATCATACAAAACTAGGTAGACATTTCAGTTACAAATATGTTGATTGTATCAATGTACAAAGGTTGAAAATAAAACACAGCAATTGAACAAGGCAGAGATCACACAAGAGACAACCAGGCAAGGTTCTCCACCCAAACCAGCAAGACTATGGAGGTAATAATGATTTGCCTGTTTGGTACCCCATAAATTTCATTCCTGTAAGCTTGTTTAGGTTCAGTTCATAACAACAAATGAATGCTCTAGAAAACAACTTTTTAAAGACTAATCATAAAGCTACAATAATCAAGGCAGTAGTACTGGTGAAAGAATAGGCTAATAGGTCAACAGGACAAAATAGAGAGCCCAGAAACAGACCCACATAAATACAGTCAACTGATCTTTGACAAAAGAGCAAAGAAATACAATGGAGCAAAGATAATCTTTACAGTAAATTGTGTTAGAAAACAACAACAACAACACTAAATCTAGACACAGACCTTATCTCCTGTGCAAAATAATTTAAAATGGATCAAATACCTAAATGTAAAATTCAAAATTACAAAACTACTAGAAGATAACAGAGAAAAAAAATCTAGATGACTTTAGGTTTGGCAATGACTTTCTAGATAAGCTATTAAAGATGATTTATAAAAGAAATAATTGATAAGCTGGATTTCATTGAAATTTTAAAAAAGATAATATCAAGAGAATGAAAAGATAGGCCATAGACTGGAGGAAAATATTTGCAAAATATATTTAATAAAGGACTGTTATCCAAAATATGCGAAGAACTCTTAAAGCTCAACAATGAGATAAAGAATAACTCACTTAAAAATGGGCAAAAGATGGGGCTGGGGTTATGGCTTAGTGGTAGAGTGCTTTCTTAGCATATGTGAGGCACTGGGTTCGATTCTGAGAAATAAATAAAATAAAGGTCCATTGACAACTAAAAAATATTTTTTTAAAAATGGGCAAAAGACACCTGAAGAGACACCTTGCCAAAGAAGATATAAATGATATAAATGCAAAGAAGCATATGAAAAGATGCACCATATCATATATCATTAAGAAATTGCAAATTAAAACAACAATCATGTATCATTACACACTATTAGAATGGCCAATGTCCAAAATACTGACAGCATCCAATGTTGGCAAGAACGTGGATCAATAGGAATTCTCATTCCTTGCTGGTAGAAATGAAAATAGAATCACTTTGTAAGACAGTTTGGCAGTTTCTTATAAAACTAAACACACTCTCACCAGATATTCATCAATTGCATTCCTTTCCTTGTTATTTATCCGAATGAGCTGCAACTTATATCCACATAAAAACCTGCACACAGATGTTTATAACAAACAGCTTTATATATCACTGCAAAACTTGAAAGCCATCAAGATGTTCTTCAGTAAGTAATGGATAGATACACTGGTTGATCCAGATGATGGAATATTATTCAGCACTAATATCAAAACACGAAAAGACATGAAGGACACTTAAATGCATATTATGAAGTGAAAGAAGCCACCTGAAGTGGGTATGTCAAGTGATTATATGCAACATTCTGAAAAAGGCAAAACTTTGGAGAAAGTAAAAAAGATCAAAGGTTGCCAAGGAGGGGATGAATAGGAGGAGCAAAGAGGACTTTTAAGACAGTATAACCTGTCCTGTATGATACTATACTGGTAAATATATATCATCTAGTACTGGCCCAGACCTGCAGAATGTATGACAACAAAAGTAAATCTTCATTTGTGGACTTTGGATGATAATGATGTGGCAATGTAGGTTTATCAATTATCCCACAGGTGCCACTGTGTTGGGGGAATGTTGATCGTGGGGGAAGCTGTATATGCTTAGAGATGGGGTGTATGAGGATTCTCTATTTCTGCCCGTATTTTTTTTCCATGAATCAAAAACTGCTCTAAAAGTAATTTTTTCCACATTTTTATCTGTGCATTATAATTGTACATACTGATGGGATTCATTGTTCCATATTCATATATGCACACAATATAGCAATATAATTTGGCTAATATCAGTCCCCAGCATATTCCCCTTCCCTCCCTCCCTCCCACCCAATGCTGTAATTTTTAAAAATTTTCTTTTATTTGTTGTTTTTAGATATATTACAGCAGAGTGTACATGGAGTACAAAATCCTAGGTGCCCTTCAACAGATGAATGGATAAAGAAAATGCAGTATATATACACAATGGGATATTCGTCTTCATAGAGAAGAATGAAATTATGGCCCTGGCAGGTAAATGGATGGAACTGGAGGCTATCATGCTAAGTGAAATAAGCCACTCCACATAAACCAAAGGCCACATGTTCTCTCTGATATATGGATGCTAACCCACAACAAGGGAGGGTAGAGAGGGGAAGAATAGAAGTCTATTGGGTTAGACAAAGGGGAACAAAGGGAAGGGAGGGGGGACGGGAATGGGAAAGACAGTAGAATGAATTGGGCATAACTTTCCTTTGCTCATAAATGAGTACACAACCAGTGTAACTCCACATTATGTACAACCACAAGAATGGGATCCTAATTGGAGTGGGTTGTACTCTAAAAGTAAAGTTTTTAATTAAAAGAATCAATTGACAATTATGAGGCAGTGTTTGTGCCACACATTCTAATTCTTATTAAATATATCTGGTGTTCTCCAGAAGTCTTCTTGGTGTGCCTGTGGTTGACAGCCCTGAAACAGACAGAGCCCATGAGAGCAGGACGGAAGCAAGTTATCAAGACCTGCCACGGGACCCTGGTTCCGGTCCTGCTCAGCCATTAATTAGCTCTGTGGTCCCAAGTGTGTCTTAGACTCCTTCTCTCTCACTCTTGGCACAAGTTCAGATTAAACCTTCAGCAAGGCCCCTTCCAGCTCCCTTGTCCTATGTCTGTGCTCTAAGTCCAAAGAACTTGGGACCTCTGGCTCTCTGGTACTTTAACTTGAGAAACAGTCTTTGCAGATCAACCTTCAAGGGCTCAGCCAAACCCAGAGCCCCCATTGTTACTCATAAGGCCTGACAGACAGAAGACTAGCAAAACCCTGAGGGCTGATGGGATCCTTTGGCCCCATTGGCTATTGGAACTTCTTGGCTCCCTGAAGGGAGAAACAACTCAGATATATCAGCTCTACCCAAACAAGGATTGCAGGCCCCAGGACCAGATGGCTTGGTGCTGCGATACGGTCCTGCTGGTCATTTGCTGCTTGTGCTGGTTGCCAACAGAGCTATCTGGAAGGACTGGCACTGACAGCTGCAGGGAGCATGTATTGTGCCAAGGAGTCCCGGCTTCAGGAATAGCAAGAGGAAGCAGAGAAAAGAAGGTGGCAAGCAAACCTGGCAGGGTCGTCTTCCCCAGGGTCACTAGGAAGGATGAGTGAGGGCTCATACCCCTTCCATTGGGACCTCTTATCACCCTGCAGGCTCAGAGCTAAAGGGACCTTTGAGGGGGTCCCAGTCCTGGGTAGGGAGTGACCCTGGCTATCTGGGCTCAGGAATCTTTGGTGGATTTCCATATCTCTGATCAGAATTGAACTCTCTTTAACAAAACATATTGGTGCTAAATCAGTTAGGTGTTGAGAAGAATAAATCTTTTTGGTTTGTGAGATAATATCAAAAGTGCAGAATTTCTGGTAAACGAGAAAAAAGAGAAAACCCAGAGTATTTTTCTTAAGGGCAATGAATTATGCCTTCCTTGTTGTGTTCTACAGACGGAATTACTCAACCGGCTTGTTCTGTTTTAATTAACCCAGCTAATAACTTCCCTGCTGGATTCCCTTGTTCCTAACTTCTTGGTTTCACATAATAACGTGTTTGTTTCTTCCTTTGTGTTCTAATGAAATGATAATAACCTTCCCTGGCATTCATTTCATCCTTAATATCCGGAGATTTCATTAATATAAACCCTCTTTCCATCTGTTCTTGCTCCCCTTTAAAGGAAACATTTCTGTTTTCTCTTTACTTGTCTTCTTTGGGGAGGCTCTGCTAATCACTTTTTTCCTCCAGAAAGAATCTTTCTGTATGGCTTCCCTGGGCCCACAAGGCTTGGCACAGGCTCCTGGGGCCACCTCCCTTTCCAGGACCTCACCGAGGTCTCTTCACGGATGCTTCTGGGACAAACACCTTTGCTCATTTGGAATCTGTCCTTATGTAGCACACAAGGGCATCAAGTGGCTACCACATTTTGGGGGCGAGGTCAAGTAGAAGAATGAAAATGTCCTGGTGTCAGGCTTTTGAGAAGAGGTTCCTGGCCAGTCTCAGGACAGTAGGACCTGTTGAGATCAGGGCAGTGTGTAGGGAGGGCATGGAGTGGCAGGAGAAGGGGCAGTTTCAAGGTCAAAGAAGATGGGAGGCCAACAAAGGTACTGGCATAAAGTGGGGCTGGCAGAGTCCGTCAACTTTCTTCTTTCTTGTTTTCTTGATCAAGATCAAAATCTTGACTACCAGCTGGTGCCAAGGTGGGAGTTCCTGTGGTGTGAATGCCTGGGTTTAGAGTGATTCTACCCTGAAGAACCTACCGGGTGGGCCCCCTCACTCAGCCCTGCTCATAGGCTGCCTTCTACTGTGAGAAGGGGCATCAGTGATTGAACACTCATGAGGTCTGAAATGAGGAGTTCCACACTGGTGGGAAACTGAGATGACACTTCTCAAAGCACTAACAATCCCCAAGGGCACCACTGAATGTGTCTACTCTGAGAGTCACAGGGAGGGAAGTTTGCAGTTAAGTGGCCACAGGAGGTTTCAGTTCCTGGAGAACATTTTCTTTTTCTATTGCCATCTAGGCTAGAGGGCCTTTCAGGGTTGTTGCTATTCTGCAGGTAGCCTACCACCCTGGGGTATGGAGGTATTTGAGAAGAAAAATCCAGGCCCTTGAGTGGGGGAAAGCAGAGGCCCCGCAGCCTAAGAGATTGAGGGAAGATGGCGGGCCCTTCGTCTGGTCCATCTTCCTTCAACAGCCTAGCCAGCATGGCCCACCAAGTCTACCTCTCTGCTCATTCCATGGGGTCCTCCCAGAAGCCCATCCATGGATGCAGGAAAGTAGCTTCTGCCATCTGGCGGGGCCCATTCTGGCTACCCAGGACACCTTCACCTTATTTCCTTCTATCTCAGGAGGTGTGGCTACTGTGGCCATGGCAGCCTCTGGGTTGTCCCACTGCCCCTTGACATGGTAGCAGGGTGTCGAGAAAGCCCAGGGCCTTCCTCTGACACCGGAAGAGAGCAGAAGGAGCATTACTATCTACAATATCTTCTTTATTTAGATCTCCAGGAGGTAACAGGCCACGCCACACACGCTCTGACTGCTCTGCCAGAGTCACTATGGCAAGGGTGTGGGCATCTTGGCTCCCTGCATTTAGCATTTGACTCTGTACTTTCTGAACACCGTGTGGGAGCCAACCAGGGAAGATGACACCACAGACGAATGGGGGGGGGGCAGACGCAGGTGCCTGAGTCTCCCACAGGGAGCAGCACATACATGCCAGGCATGTTCAGTCACAGAAGACCACACGGACTGCCAACATGGCCACTTGGTCTTGATTCTTACCATTCAGTGAGTGATGGTGCTGTTAATAGCCTCAATGGTCTGGACCCTGGATCTACGGTCAGCCAGGCCAGAGGACATAGGCATGGCTTTCGTGGAGTGTGGTGCAAAGCATGAAGGAGCAGGGCACCTGTGTGATTAACTCTGGGCAGGAAACTGCTTCCCTACTCCAGTGTCAGCTCCAGGCTCCAGGCTCAGAAGAGACTGCCTCTAGTCCAAAGGTGATATATGAATGTTCTCTAGACCACTCCAGGGACAGGACAGACCCACCATCTCCTTTGACCAGTCTGACCAATTTCATTTAATTCTGTTTCCATTCCAAAGTGGGTGTCATGGGCCCCATACATGAAGCAGATCACCTGAACTCACCTTCTAAGCACGTTCCAGCCAGCCAAGCAGTTGAACATGGCACCCTCTGTGACCATGGAAGGAAGAAACCTGCCTAGTTCCTGAGGGGAGGGAGCTCGGGGCCTTGTGCTAACCACCTACTACCTGGGTCCCATTGGTGAGATGTTGCCACTCTACCTAACCTTCGTTTCTTCTGTAGAGTCAAGATTCTCAAAGAGTCCTATTCTAAGAGGCCAAGAAGAACCTAACAAAAGGATGTGGTACCTGGCAAGGGTCACAGCTGCCTCTTGGGGAGACCAAGCCAGGAGCGTGTGTGAGTGGGAGTAGTATCTCCTTCCTCCCCCTTCCCGGCGGTGGTTATTCTTGGCCCGCTCTGGGCCCGGATGCCTCACCCCTGTCCTAATTGCCCCATCCTTTCTTCATTGCAGCGAGTTCCAGGCAGCTACTTTCCCTTTCCTTCCCTCCTTCTTTTCCACTTTTAATCTCCCTCCTATTCCTGAAGCCCTCCACCTCACTGTTCAGAATTGTGGGACAGCTCCTCAAAGACTATACTGACAGGCAGAGAAGCGAAAATTATTAAAAGGAAGTTTGGTGAAGCCTATAGGCCAAGTTTTAAGCGCCCTCTGATCCCACTGTCCGCTTATCCCATTCCTAAAGGAAACTTCTAGAATGATTTTATTGGCCTTGGATGGCACGGCCAGCAGCTCAAAGCTTTGTCTACTCTGACTCTTCAGGCCAAGATGTGGTCTTACAGAGATGGGAACTGTGTTCCTATTCTTTCTCTTACCCCAGGGAAAGCCTCTTTGTCTCAGGAAACCGAACCCTCATCCCAGTTCTTGCACTATCACCCCAAGCACTGACCAAAGGTAAGAGACAAAAAGGAACTCCCTGTAATCAGCCCTTTCTGACCAATACTCTTATGACCATGGTAATAAAGTAGGAAAGAAAATGAATGAACATGGATGCACAGGGACTGGGTCCCATCACTGGTGACCCCCGTTCAGAGCAATGAGCCAGTGATCCTGCTCGCTTTCTCAGGATTTTCATTTTATTTTTAAAATTTTATTTTATTGGTTCTTTAGTTATACATGACAGTAGAATCCAATTTTACATATAGTACACAGCATGGAATACATCTTATTCTAATTGAGACCCTGGTACTTCTCCTTCCCCTTCCCTTTCCCCACCTCCTGCTCCCTTCCCTCTCTTCTGTCATTCACCCACAATTATTTTTTTAAAAAGTGAATTTCTTGTGGATGTACATGATGGTGAGATTCACTATGGCATATTCATATATGTCCACAGGAAAGTCATGTCAGATTCATTGCACTATCTTTCCTTTTCTTATCTAATCCTTACATTTTCCTGCAGCAATGAACATCATGGACTGTCTCCTTGAAATAATCCCCTTGCTTGTCATTTTCTGCAGGGATCTACTTCCTCCTTGTTATTCCTACTTTCTGAAAGCTGCTTCTCTGTCTCCTTCACTGATGATGGAAGTTAAGTGCTTCTTAGGACTCTGCCCTTGGCTCATTCCTCCATTCATTTACTCTTCCCTTCCATAAGCATATGAGCCCTGCTCTGGGCTAAGCACTGGCCACTTATTTCACTATTCTCTTGAAGACTTCCGCAACTCCCCAAGAACAACCACTGTTTCTCTTGGGAAAGCCAAGTGTGTCTCCATCCTTTCTTGATGGTCACTCTGGAAGATGGCACACAGGTGCTACAAATGGAACTTGTCTTCCCTCTGAGCCTGCTTCTCTGACTTTGACTTTCTGATTTCTATGTCCTGCCTCAGCATTTTCTTGGTCATTTGAGCTTTTTGAAAACTAGTAGGAATTGTCTTTGACTTGGACTGAGGAATCACATTCAGTCACTGGTGGCGTCTGGCTAATTCTGTCTGCACAATGTGTGTCTAAAGCAACTGCCTTTTCCTCTCCATTTGTTCTCATCACTAACCTCACAATCAGGCCTCCTAGGGTCTCCCAACTTTACCCCTTCATTCTGGCTCTCTATTCAGAATGAGAGTTGCTGGATTAATCTTCCTAGTCTTGTCACTCTTCTGCTTCAAAAGTCTTGTTATGCTCTGCCTCAACTCTCAAATAGTGTCCAAATCCCCTGGCCTACCACTCAAGGCATCTATATTGTGCCCTTTGTCATGGTTCTACTTCACAAGTTTGTTCTCCAGCCACTTGGTTCCCAAACAGATGCTTCTTCCTAATATTGCTTATTCTGATACCTAGACCCTTTCTTTAGGGGTGTATAGGTTTAGAAATGACATATCTGCTATTTAAAACATACCCATCCCTAAAGAACAGGATCAGATGTTGCTTTCCTTCAATGAAGTCTTCATTAAATATGTCACATCTATTATGCTGATTATTGTGACCTCCTTGTTTGTTTGTTTTTTAAAGAGAGAGAGAGAGACAGAGAGAGAGAGAGAGAGAGAGAGAGACAGAGAGAGAGAGAGAGAGAGAGAGAGAGAGAGAGAGAGAGAGAACTTTAATATTTATTTTTTAGATTTTGGTGGACACAACATCTTTGTTTGCATGTGGTGCTGAGGATTGAACCCGGGCCGTACGCATGCCAGGCGAGCGCGCTACCACTTGAGCCACATCCCCAGCCCAAACCTCCTTGTTTTAACTAGATCATAATTTTTTTACTTATACAGACATTCTTTTATTCCTCTTTGGACTTCCAGCACCTAACATCGTGGATATTAATAGTGTTTATTGGATAATGAAAATATAATTCCTGATTCTTAGACAAGATCAGGTGTAGGCTAAGAGTTCCTCATAGACATGATCAGGTATAGGCTATGAGTTCCTCCAAAGGAAGATATAAAAAGAGATTACAGTTGTACAGAAATATCTGCTTTCACATGGGTGTCACTCTAGTACCCCAGAAGGCTATATGTTGGGTTTTCTCTTGGGTTAAACATTTTTAAGCCATAATATGGTATCTACCATTGGTCAAAAGATGAGATATAGCTCAGGCAACATAGGGAGACCCTGTCTCTAAAATAAGAAAGATTGGATGCTGTAACTTTGCAAGGACTTTTCTAATAGTCCTTCCTTTGCCTGGGGCCTGGTACCACAAAAGTTTCTCACATATCAACCCTTCCATCAACTGCTATGCCCCACTGTCAGTGAGAACAGTCATCTTGTTATTTCAATAAATTCTGACTTTAACTTTGGAAAAAAGTAAGAAAATCACCAAGTAGGATTTACAATTATGAATTCCTAATTGTACTTAGTGTGAGCCATTTCAACATTCTTAAAGTAAGGCATTCCCTTCAGCTTCAGAAAAGACTTCTGAACCAATAATTCAGCATGATTATTTTTGGGACAAACCAGAATTAGAGTGTTATATGGCAATATCCCTTTTTCCTAAGTTTCCCTTACTCTGAGTCAAGACTGGGTTTGCTCCCTCCCAGACCAAAACAAAGAACCAGCCTGATGGAGAACTGCCCTCTTTCTACAAATTTGCTGTCTAATACTTTCCCTGGGGTAAGGAAGTTAAGCAAGTTAAAAATAGAGGGTTTCACTTCCATTCTGCAGATGCTAAAGTAAACCAAAAGACTTGGCTAGGCAGCAAGAAGGTGATCAAATCCATAGTCACTGGAAGCAAAATGGGTCCTGAAGAATTCTTGTAAGGAGATGGTTCTTATTTTATCAGTTTTAGCCATGGGTAGGGTATGTTTGGAAAATAATTCAACAAAGAGAACCAAACTCCTAAGGTCTCAGAGTCAGAAAAGGAACAGAGTTCAGTTCAAACTTTCAGGCAGGTTCCCTTGGCTGGAGGTCTGCTTTCCATCTCTGGAGAACATGCTTCTGTTTCTGATGATAAAGTCCATGCTTCATTGACTCCCAGATACTCACTGTCTGCTGCTATCCTGTTCATGGCCCCACGTAGTAAACATGACTAGAGAAAACCCACTAGGGGAAAACAAAGGCCAGGTGGGCTACCAAGCAGGGGTTCAGGGAATGAAAGTTCATGGGTAAATCCTGTTGGAAAGGGTAGCCTAGGCTAAAGCAGATAAGAAGCCTGTCTGTAGTGACAAGAAGTCATATGGAGAATGGTGGTCATCAGACATTATTCAAAGACCCAACAGGGTTGTCTGGGTCTTTCCCAATGGTGACAGTCAAACTAGTGGCAGCAAAAGCATGAGTTTACCATGGAATGGTAAACATGTGGGTAAATATAAAAGAAAGCATATATCTACATAGTCTCCCAGTTTCTTTAAAACATATGTAAATATTTAAAGCAAAAATGATAACACCGTATCAGTAGGTTTATAATGTTTATATATGTAATTTATATGATCAAAATAGCACTAAGAATTGAGGTTGCACTTTTGTCAGATTTTTATATTTTATCTGAAGTAACTCAATATTACCTCTAAATATACTGAGTTAGGTTTAAGATGTATATTGTAATCTCTAAAAACAGTGCAGAAAGATATTTTTGTATTTTCCAGGTGATATTTTAAACTACATGATTAACATAAAAGAAGCCAGGGAAGAATGAAAAGATGAATAAAAACCAGATGAGAAAAACAAAAAACTAATAGAACAAGGGAAGACCTAAACACAATGTTATCAATTCAATTACATTAAATGTACCTGGACAAAACACTCTAAGCAAAAGGCAGAGATTGATAGGCTGAAATAAAAGTAAAAAATCAAACTATATGCAGCCTATAAGAGACACATTTTAAACACAAAGACACAAATCAGCTCAAGGTAAAATATTAAAAACTATGAAAACAACAAAACTATGAAAACAACTAAAAGCAGACAGTTGGAAATTATACAAAATGTATGGATAAGAAAAGTGTAATGGATCTCTTTTTTGCAAGGGTGGGGGTTACTGGGGATTTAACCTAGGGGTACTTAACCACTGAGTCACATCCCCAGCCCTTTTTATTTTTAATTTTGAGACAGGGTCTCACTAAGTTGCTGAGGCTGGTCTCAAACTTGCAATCCTCCTTCTCAGCCTCTAGAATAACTGGGATTACAGGCATGGGCCACTGTGCCTGTTATGGCTCTTGTAATGTAAGGCAAAAGAGACTTTAAAAAAAAAAAAACAGTAGTCAGGCACAGGGGCAATTGCCTGTAATCTTGGTGGCTCAGGAGACTGAGGCAGGAGAATCACAAGTTCAAAGCCAGCCTCAGAAACTCAGTGAAATCCTATCTCAAAATCTTAAAAAAATGGTATAAGGATGTGGCTCAGTGGTTAAGCACCCCTGGGTTCAATCCCTGGTTGAAAAAAAAAGCAGTATATTAGAAACAAAAAGGGATTCTTAATAATGATAAAGAGGCCAAATAAGGAACATTTATTAAATGATAAATTTATCAATATACTTAAATGCATTATTTAAATATAAAATTATATATATATACATATATATATGTGTGTGTATATATATATATATGTATATATATATATGTATATATTATATATATATATTATATATATATATAATATATACATATATATATATATATATATATATTTCCTAAAAACAGATAATCAAAATATATGAAGAAATAGTGACAGCCTTAAAGGGAAAGTAGAAAAGTCTACAGTTATACCTGGATATTTTAACTTACCTTTACTGGTAACTGGCACACTAATTAGACAAAAATTCAGTAAGGGAATAAAAGAAATGAATGACATTATTAACCACCTTAACCTAATTTACATTTATAGAAAGTTATATCAAAAGATGAAAATATATACTCAAGTGCACATAGAATATTCAAGATTGATGATATGCTAGGGCACAAATCAAGATCAGTAGATTTCAAAATATATGTTCTTTAGCCACAGTGAAATTAAAATTTAAAAATCAATTAAAAGGAAACATTTGAAAAATCCCTAAATATATTTTTCTTATGTTTAAAATATCATTTAAAAGATAACCAAAGCAAAGCAAAAGTGTATTGTAGACTTTTTAAATATATATAAAAGTAAAATATATGACAAAAATAGCAAAAAAAAAAACTATGGTAGGAAAAACAAAAGGTGTTCAATTATGAAGTTTTTATACTGTATATGATGGTATCATGTATTACTTGAAGACAGACTGATAAGTTGAAGATGTATACCATAAATCCTAAAGCAACCACTAAAATCCAAATCAAAACAAAGCAAAGAAGTATAACTAATAAATCAATTTTAAAAAAGATAAATTGAAATCATTAAAAACAAGGAAAAAGAGAATAATGAACAGATGGAACATACACACACAAAAAAGGGAGTAAAATGGTAGATTTAAATCCAAACATAAAAAAATTACATTAAATGCAAATGGCATAAAATTCTAATTTTAAAGGCAGAGATTTTCAAATTTGGTTAAATAAAAAGGAATACTCTACCAACTCAACTATATAGGTTAAACAATAGAAAAAGATGTTAACATTAGCCCAAAGGAGGCCTAAGTGACTATATTAATATTAGTCAAAGTATAATTTAGAGCAAATATTTTCAGGGATAAGGTGGGTTATTTCATAATGATGAAATCAGTTCATTAATAGCACAAAGCTGTCCTAAAGATTTTATACCCAATAATATAGCTTTGAAGTATATGAAAGAAAACATGGTAGTACTGAAGAATGAACAGAAAAATCTACAATGATAATTGGAGTTTTCAGCACATTCTCTCAGTAATTGATAGAATTTGAAGACAGAAAATCAGTAAGCTTATGAAAGACTTGAACAATACTATTAACCAACTTGACCTAATTAATGTTCATAGAACATGCCACTAAACAATAATAGAACATATTTGTTTCAAGAACCTAGTACTTACCAAGCTACATCATATGCTAGTCTGTGATATAAATGTCAACACATTTTAATGTTTTTACTAATGCACTATAGTTATACATAATAGTGGTGTACATTTTGACATATTCATACATGCACAAATATAATTTACTCCCACACAATGGAATTTTACTCAGCCATAAAGAAGAATAAAATCATGTCACTTCTGGTAAATAAATAAAACTGGAAAACATCATGCTAAGTGAAATAAGCCAGATTCAGAAAATCAATATATTTTTTAAAGTTCAAATTTTACAAAGTATGTTGTTTAATTATTACATAATTAAATTATAAATTAATAACAAAAATATATGAAAAATCTTGAAGTACTTACAAATTTAAAATGCATTTCTAAATAACCTATTGGTCAAATATGAAATCACAATGGAAATGAGAATGAATTTTGAATCAAATGAAAATAAAAGTATGACATATCAAAATTTGTGGGATGCAGTTGAAGCAGTACTTAGAGAGAAATTTATGGAGTTCAACCATTATGTGAGAGAAAAGGAAGAATTCAATTAGTGAAATAAGTTCCCACCTTAAGAAACTAGAAAAATAAAAGCAAAATAAGCCCTAAGTATCTAGAAAATGAAATAACAAAGATAAACAATAAAACCAATGAAACACAGAGCTCAAAAATAATGGAGATGATCAATAAAACAAGAAGCTGTTTCTCTGAAAAGATTAATAATGTTGATAAAACTCTAGTCAGATCAAACAAAAAAAGAGGGTTGGAGGGAGGGAGAAAAGAGAGAGAGAGAGAGAGTAACATCAGCAATGAGAAAAATAAGATCACTATCCTTCCCACAGATGTTAAAAGGACAAGGGACCACCATGAGTAATGTTATGCTAATAAAATGCAATGGGAAACTACTAGAATTCACTAAAAAAGCAGTTAATCTAATTATTCCTATATCTACTTAAGCAATTGAGCTTTAGTTGAAATCTTTTCCAAAGATAGAATTCCAAAAACTCAGAAAGCTTCATGGTGAATTCCACCAAATATTTAAGGAAGAAGTAGTAACAATTCTATAAAAGCTCTTACAGAAAATAGAAGACGAGAGACTACTTTCCAACTTATTCCATGAAGCTGGCATTTCCCTGCTACCAAAACCAAAGATATAACAAGAAAAGAAAGCTATAGACTAATATTACTCATGAAAATAGACACAAAATTACTAATTTTAGAAAACCAAATCCAAAAATAATTTGAGAGATAATGTTATAACCAAGTAGAGTTAATGCCAGGATTGCAAAATTGACTTAACATTTGAAAATCAATGTAATTTACTCCATTAACAAGCTCAAAAAAAAAATAGATGCAAAACACATTTGACAAAATTTAACATCTTCTCATGATAAAACAAAACAAGACAACCTCCAAAACCTACAGCTACATCATTCTTAAAGGTGAAAGATTAAGTGCTTTTCCATTAAGAACAGAAATGAGATCAGGAATAAATTCTATTCAACATTACTGGAGGTATTAGCCATTGCAAAAAAAAAAAAAAAAAAAAGTAAGGAGAAAAAAACATATACAGATTGGAAAAGAAGAAGTAAAACTGTCTTTATTTACAGATGACATAGCTGTCTAGGTAGAATATCCTAAGGAATCTACAAAACAGCTACCAGAACTAGTGAGTTTAGTAAGGTTGTCAGATAATGGTCATTATATGTTGTGGTTTAGATGTGGTGCCCCCAAAGCTCTCATGTGAGACAATAAAAGAAGGTTTGGAGGAGAAGTGATTGGGTTATAACCTTAGCCCATCAGCAAATTAATCCCTAATGGGATTAATTGAGTGGTAACTGAAATGTAGTGTGTGGCTGGAGGAGGTGGGAACTGGAGGTGTGGCTTTGGGGTATATATTTGAATCTGGAAAGTGGAGTCTCTTTCTGCTTTTTGATCACCATGTGAGCTGCTTCCCTCTTGTCACACTCTTCCACCATGAGGAATGGTGCTGGAGGAATGGAGCTGGCCTTATGTGGACTAAGACCTCTGAAACCCTGAGCCCTCAAATAAACTTTTCTTTCTCTATAATTGTTCTGGTTGGGTCCTTTAGTCACAGCAGCAAAAAAAGCTGACTAAAACATTACACAAAGGTCAAATGTATTTCTATATGTTAACAGTAATCACTCAGGGAATAAAGCAACTTTTGGGGGTGACAGAACTAGCCTACAACATGATTAAAAGTTAAACAATACCATTTGCAATAGCATCAAAAATATAAAAACCTAAGGGAAAATTTAACAACCACATGCTGAAATCTATGAAACATTACTGAGAAAAAGTAAGACGACCTAAATAAATGTAGAGATATTATGTTTGTGGATCTGAAGACTCTATATTGTTAAGATGTAAATTCTCTCTAAATTGCAAAGAAATATACCAATGCAATGAAATATAACCAAAATCTCAGCAGGCTTTTCAGTAGAATTCAACAAACTGATTCTAAAATGTGCATGGAAGTGCAATGGACCCAGAAAAGCCAGAGCCATTTTGATAAAAAAGAAGAAATAATGGAGTCTTCATACTATCTGACTTCAAGACATATTTTAAAGTTATAATAAATAAAAACGTAGGTCAACAGAACACAAAGAGTATCCAGAAATAGGCCCAAACACACATATATGGTCGATTGATTTTTGACAAAGTTCCTAAGATAATTTAAGGGGATTCTTGGGGAGAGAGGATAATCTTTTCAACAAATGGTGCTGGAACAATTAGAAACTATATACAAAAAACAAACACCACCTCCCAAACTCCTAACCCTTTAGTCACACAATATACAAAAATTAACTCAAAATGGATCACAGACCTAAATTGAAGATCTAAGACTATAAAACTTCTGAGACACAAACAGATGTATTCTAGCAAAGATTTCTTAAATAGGATATCTTTGGAGAATCCTGATCCTTAGAGCACCAAAAGTGAACATATTGATAAAAACATTTTGTTCCTGAAAGCAGGAACAGCATAGTAGAAGATGCCCACTGTCCTGGATTGCAAGATTTAATTGAAATAAACCATGATGAATATGGACTTAACAAAAAGGAAGAAATTTCACATGTTATGGAAACTGTGAAATTAAATTCTCCAATTACCTCACAAGATGTTTTGATGAGTAGCCCTGAAAAAATAAACCATCACAAAATAACACTCACAAGAAGAAGCTAAAACTTCTCAGTACTACTTGATATCAAAAGACTCCTTCCTGAATGCCACCTTCTTGTTTCACCAGGCCTGAACTACAGTAGTCAGATGTAGAGAGACATCAAGAACATGCCAGATACATCTCCTTTGGTAGTAATCTGATTACCTATTCACCTCTAAGGCCCCTCTGTGGAGAACAATTAGAATTTTGAATTTAAAAAAAATTCAAACATTTTTTTCATATTATCAATGCTGTGATATATTCTTTGCCAATTGGAAGTTTGAAGAATATGTCATATTCACTTCTATTCAACTCATTTATATAGTGTCATATAATGTCTTAACATTTAGTGTTCATCCGATTTAAAAATTTAAAAATTTAGAAATTTAGAAATTTAAAAATTTCTCAAGGGAAGTGTTAATATTTTGTATATTAACCACATAGAATAAAAAGTTATGTTTCAAAAATGGTATGAAATGTAAAAGAAAAAATAAATTAGACTTCAAAATTTAAAACTTCTGTTTTTCAAATGACAGCATTATAAAAGTGAAAAGGCAAACCACAGATTTAAAAAATAAATCTGAAAAACATATAACACAAATTATGTCTAGAATGTACAAAGAACTCTTACAACTAAACATTATGAAGACAAATAGCTCGGTCAAATGATGTGAGCAGATGCTTCATCAAAAAGATATGCCAATGGCAAGTAGCTTATTGGTTACAGTAAGATGCTTAACATCATTGGTCACCATGGGAATAGAAATTAAAACTACAATGAGATATTACTATACACCCACTAGAATGGTCAAAATTAGAAAGATGATGGTAGAAAAGGTTAGGGAGAGATTTTTATTAGAATAAATTATATTCTATGTATGTATAATCAATCTGTCTCAAATAATCAAAATGTCCATCAATAGGCAGATGGATAAACATTGTAATATGCTGATATAATGGAATATTGCTTAGCAATTAAAAAAGGAAGAAACTACTGACACATGCAGAAATGGGGATGGACCTTAGAAAAGTTACACTTAGCAAAAGAAATGAGATGCGTTAGAATACATACTGTGTGATTCCATTTAAATGGAATTCTAGAAAGACATTTAATCTAGAGTGGCAGAAAGAAAATAAGTGATTGTTCAGGGTTTGAGGGAACTTTTTTTGGGGGGGTGGTTAGTGGAAATATTCTATAACATGATTGTGGTACTATTTACCTCATCAGATGGATTTGTCAAAACTCATTAAACTGTTCCCTTAAGATTGGTGAAAATTGTTGTGTGTTAGTTCTATCTCAATAAGAAAAAGGATGAAGCAGCTCTACAAAATATATGTAAACTCCAGAGTTTATAGTTAAACTGAAAAAAATTAGGTGCAAAACTATTTACATACAGTAGTCCTCTCTTATCTATGATTTTACTTTTCATGATTTCAATTACTCATGGCCAACTACAGTTCAAAAGTATTAATCGAAAATTCCAGAAACAAACAATTTTCAAGTATTAAGTTGAATACTTTTCTGAGTAACATTATTAAATCTTACACCATCTTGTCTGTCCCAACCAGGACTTGAATTGTCCCTTTGTCTAGAGCATTCATGCGGTATACACTACTCACCTATTAGTTACTAGTAGCTGACTCAATTATTAGATCAACTATCATGGTACCAAGGAGCTTGTGATCAAGTAACTCTTACATAGTAGCCTAAATCTACTTTAAAATATCCTCATCACTCACTTCATTTCATCTCATCATGTAGGGATTGTATCACCTCATATCATTGTATCATCTCGTGTCATCACACAAAGAAGTGTACAATAGAATATTTTGAGAAATATACAGATCACAGTCACATAAATTGTATTATAGTGTATTGTTATACTTATTCTATTTTATTAGTATTTTTAGACTCTTTCTGTACCTAATTTATGCTTTGAACTTTATCAAATATATGTATGTACAGGAAAAACAATATATATGGGTGGGGTGCCATCCAAGATTTCAGGCATTCACTGGGAGTCTTAGAACATATTCCCTGAAGATAAGAAGGGAGTACCACAGTATGTTATCATTTGTGGGGAAAAAGAAGAAAATATATTGGCATATGCTGTATAGGCAGAAGAATACCCAGGAAAATGAAATAGTGGTAGCCTCTAGAAAGAGGAAGTCAGTGTCTGGAGTCCTGAAATAGGCAGGAGACTTTATTTTTCATCATATATCCTTGGATTTTATATGTCCTGTACACTTTGAAATATAAGATTATTGATATATGGGCGGTATAGGATGCTGCAGAATTTCCTCAGAATGGTATCTACCTCACAGTAGTGTGAGATGTCACTAAACACTTTTTAGTGAAATGAAGTTGAATCTAAGCTAAAACCTGAAGAACAGTAAGGAGACAGCCAATGGAGGGGGAGATGAAAAGAAGGATATCCTTGAGAAAGGAAATAACACATTCAAAGATCCCAAGGGAAGAAGGAAAATATGATGTTGGGTAAATGCAGGGTACTTCTGTGGAACTGGAATATTGTGGGAAAAAAGGAGACTTGGGAAATACATGGGGGCCATGTTTTTATCTTGTAAATGAAGGGTCAGCAGACTTAATAGAAAATATTTTATATTTTATGATCCAAGAAACAAAATCAAGGATTTTTTTGATAGGCACTTACACAATAAGACAAAAATAAATTTCTAACTTTTTAATGACATAATTCAAAATATAATAAGCACTTTTTTTGTATTACAAGTCTGCTAATGAGGTTCATGGGATACTTTTTGGGGGAAATAACATTTCACTTAATTGGGAGGCAAAGTCAGTGTTTTCTATTATCAAAATAAATTGCAAAATTTCCCATTAATTCTAATCTGTAACGAGATCTTATATAGTTTATATTTGAAAATGTCTTTTTCACACAGATAAGTACTGCCAAATATTGATATCAATCCATGAGCATATGATTTTAATTAAACATATGTACCACTTGGGGGGTATTTATAGAATTCTATTTGATTCTTCTTTTGATATTTGCCTTTCAGCTTGTCATTACATTGCAGATTAATCACTTCCAATTGAAGATTAGGTGGAAGATTCTCAAATGCACCATTAAATAAAATTCGAAATGTGGAAATTTCCTTTACACTTGCATCAATATTGAAAGAAACACTGCTGGAACTGTAGTTTGAGCTCAGAAAATATATCCGCTATAAATTTGTGTGAGAGGAGGTCTTGATTATTATTTCTACTGTGGATAGCCCAGGAAGTATATAAAACAACTCGTCATTACTTATGATTCAAACAACATTGGTTGTAGTAAAAAAAATTAAACCACAATGTATATTTCACAAACAAGCATTGCTATGCCTTATGATTTGAGGTTTAATTAATTAAGAAATATCAAGTCTGCAGCAAAAATTAATTTCCAAAGGTACTGTGTTTGATAAAAGTAGTCAAGGGCAGTTTTTCTCATTCAGAAAGATTTTGATCTCAGCTCTGACTTAAAAAAATTATTAATATTTAGTCATCAAAATGCTGTGGGCAAGTACAAGTTAATATCTTCAGCTCTTGTTTCTGACAAAAACAGAATCACTGATGATTAAGTTCCCCAGTGTAGGGCTGTAGCTCAATGGTAGAGCGCTTGCCTCACAAGTGTGAAGCACTGGGTTTGATCTTTAGCACCACAGAAAGAAAGGTAGATAGATAAATATTGTGTCTTTCTATCTGCAACTTAAAAAAAAGGAAGTTCCCAAGAGCAAATGAAGTTCACTAATGACACTATTGTTTCAATAACACAATAGACTAAAATATTTTCCTCAAAGTTCCTGCAAATGGATAATACAATGAATAATCATAGGCTTTAAACACCTTACATTTCTCACAAATTTTATAGATTTGCCCAGTTAAACCTATTTTTCTACTCTAGACAAATGTTGCTATCATTAGTTATGACACATCTTAGTAGGTTCCACTTCAGGTTGCACTGACTTTTTTCTCAACTATTCTTACCTATGGTTGTTCTAGATAGACTACCCTTAAAGCCTAATTCTTTAGTCATTTCAATTTGGCATTGCTTCCTCGAATAAACAAACAAACAAACAAAAAAACTGACCAATATTGTTAACATCTGTTGACTCATCCAGAGCCAAGAAAAACCACTTGAAATCATTTGTCTTGTTTTTAAATTTACTATTTATGTTGCTCCTAATATCATCAGCTCTCTGAACAACTATGCTTGCTGAAAGGCTAATAATCTTAAGTGAGTTTATTTTCTCTGGACACATTCTTTGGCTGCTGCAATCAAACATGATTTAATAAACTCACCATTTGTAAACAGTTTCCTTCCTTTGCTAGCAAATGAGCTTCTTGGAAATTTACTTTGGTTGGAATCTGATTTTGTTTTTTATATTTTGTGAAGAAATTCTCCTGTATGAGATATTCAACTTAAAATTTTCTGATTTTGTGATCATTGCTTTCTGTGAATTGGAAATTTTTACTTAGTAAGTGTTGATATATATATAGCATTCTTTTAGCATAGCTATAATTTCATCATGTAATACATGTAGTTATTTGTTATCTGATTCA
Organism: Spermophilus citellus; assembly: GCF_964194105.1. Taxonomy (NCBI): domain Eukaryota; kingdom Metazoa; phylum Chordata; class Mammalia; order Rodentia; family Sciuridae; genus Spermophilus; species Spermophilus citellus. The sequence continues at coordinate 190,906,478 of NC_138182.1, read as the reverse complement.
AGAACAAGATAATCTATAGTTAATTGTAACTCAAAGCATGACATTCAAAATTCACTTTTCTTGTTTTGACATGATGAGTATGCACTGGTAATAAGAAAATAAATAAAATGCCACAGTACAGTGACACACATATCATTAGATATGCATGTCATTTATAGCATTACCAGATTATAACTTTATCAATGGAATTTATAGTGCAACAGTGTAGTAATGAAAGCATCATTCATGGTCATTATAGTAACTGCTTGACTCTGCTATTTGTAGTGCAAAAACAGACCCATAAACATATGAGAACAAATGAGCATACTATGCATTTCAATTAAGCTTTATAGACACTAAATTTTTAAAAAATATTTATTTTTTAGTTATAGGTGGACACAATATCTTCATTTTATTTTTATGTGGTGCTGAGGATCGAACCCAGTGCTTCACGCATGGTAGGCCAGCGATCTACCTCTGAGCCACAACCCTAGCCCCACTCAAATTTTAATTTAATAAAATTAAAAAATAAATTTTTTTACATGTAACAAATATTGTTCTTTATTTTTTTCAACCATTCAAAATGTGTTGGCAAGGAAGTTAAATAAAAGGTATTTATATCAAAAAGAAAGAAGTAAAATTATCTTTATTCATTATTAACAGATGACTTGATCTTGTATATAGAAAACCCTAAGGAATTCATTAAGAAAACTATTAGAAGTAACAAATGAGTTCATCAAGATTCCAAGATACAAGTTAAAACATACATATACAGATTGTATTTGTATATACTTTCAATGAGTGATATAGAAATGAAAATAAGAAAATAATTTCATTTATAAAAGTATAAAAAGAATAATATATCTAGGAATAAATTTAATAAAGTACAAAACTTAAACTCTGAAAACTACACAAAAGATGTCAAAATAAATTTAAGAAAGTCTAAATAAATGGAAATACATCTTTTGTTTATAAATCAGAAGATTAAATATTGTTAAGATGGTAATATTTCCCAAATTAATCTACAGATTTAAAAAAATCCCAATCAAAATTCCACCTGACTTCTTTGCAGAAATGGAGAAACTGATCTGATTTAATCCAGATTAAATTACTCAGAAGAGCCAAAACAATCTTGGAAAAGTAGAACAAAATTGGAAGACTCATACTTCTCAATTTCAAAACATGCTATAAAGCCCAAATAATCAAGACAATGAGTACTGGAAAAAGGACAGATATATAGATTAATAAAAATTCTCAATTCAATTCAATAGAGAATTCACATATATTGTCAATCGATTTTCGACACAGTGCCAAAATAATTTAGTGGTGAAAGAATAGTTTGTTCAACAAATGATTCTCGATCAACTGGATAACTACATCCAAAAGAATGAAGTTAGACATCTACCTCACACCTCATACAAAAATTAACAAAAAATAGATCAAACACTTAAACATATAAGAGTTAAAATTACTAAACTAAATTACTAAACTAATTACTAAATTACTTGGAAGAAAACATGAGCATATATCTCAGCGACACTGGATTAGGCAACAATTTCTTTGGTATGACAGCAAAAGCATGAGCCACAAAAAATAGATAAGTTGGGCTTCATGAAAATTAGAAGCTTTTGCCTTTCAAATGACATCATTAAAAAGTGAAAAGGGGGGTCTGGGGTATAGCTCAGTGATAGAGCATTTACCTCACATGCACAAGGTCCTGGGTTTTCTTTCCCAGCACTGATAAAGAAAAGTAAAAGAAAACTCACTGAGTGGGGGGAAATGTTGGCAAATAATATATTTTATAAAGAACTTGTATCTATAATATATAAAGAATTTATGCAATTCAACAATAAAGCAACAATAAAAACCAAATTGGTTTAAATGGATTTAATTTTTTTGAAAGGATTTGACAGGACATTTCTCCAAAGAAGATATACAAATGACCAATAAGTACATGAAAAGATGCCTGACATCACCAATTATTAGAGAAATACAAATCAAAACTAGACAACCTATTAGGATGGTTACTATAAAAAAATAATGAGTGTTGGTGAGGATGTAGAGAAATTGGAATTCCTGTGTATGGCTGGTGGGAATGTAAAATAGTGCAGTTACTATGGAAAACAGTATGTAATTCTTCAAAATATTAAAAATAATATTACCATGTGACTCAACAAATTCAACTTCTGGGCACATGCCCAAAAGAACTAAATTCATGGTATTTAGCACACTTAGGTATTTGTACACTTAATGTTCACAGTAGCATTATTCATGATAGTCCACAGGTGGAAGCAATACACGTGTCCATAAACAAATGAGTGGGTTAAAAAAAATGGCATATACATACACCGGAATATCATCCAGCCTTTAAAAAGTAGGAAATTCTGTGACATGCTATGGCATGGATGAACTTTGAGGACATCAGACTAAGTGAAATAATCCAGCCAAAAAAAGACAAATACCATATGGTTCCCGTATGGTTCCACTGATATGAGTCATTTAGAGTTGTCAGATTCATAGAGACAGGAAGTAGAATGGTGGTTGCCAAGGGTTATGAAGAAGACATATGAATAGCCAATAAGCACATGAAAAGATGTTCAACATCATTAGTCCTCAGGGAAATGCATACAAAAACTACCCATTAGGATGGCTAGAATAAAAAGACACATAATAGCAAGTGTTGGTAAAGATGTGGAGAAATGGGAACCCTCATTCACTGCTAATGGAAATGAATGTAAGATGGTGCAAAGATGGTACCGCTGCTTTGGAAAACAGTCTGACAGAACCTCAAAATTCAGAGTTCTATGACAAAGCATCCCCACTCCCAGGTATATACACACCTAAGAGAAATTAAAACTTATGTCCTTACAAAAATTTGTACATGGATGTTCACAGAAACATAATTCATAATAGCCCAAACATAGAAACAACTTAACTGGCTATCAACTGATGAATGGACAAATAAAATTTGGCTTATCCATAAAATGAAATATTATTTGGTCATTGAAAGGAATAAAATGTTGATTCATATTTCAAAATGGATGGATCTGGAAAACATTATACTAAGTAAAAAGAACTAGACACAAAGATCACATATTATATAGTTCTGTGTATATGAAATGTTCAGGAAAATATATAGATCCAGTTTTCTCCATAGAGACTGAAAACTGATTAATGATTGTCTAGGACTGAGGAATTCCAAAAACGTGTGGGATTTCTCCTTAGGTTGATAAAAATACTCTAAAATTGGTTGTTCTTATGGTTACACAACTGTGTGAATATATTAAAAACCACTGAATCATACACTTTATTATTAATCGGGAGGAGGGAGTAGCAGGGATTGAACTCAGGGGCACTTAACTACTGAGCCACATCCTCAGTCTTTTTTGTATTTCATTTAGAAACAGATTCTCATTGGGTTGCTTAACATCTCACTAGGTTGCTGAGGCTGGCTTTGAACTTACTATCCTCCTGTCCCAGCTTCCCCAGCTGCTGGGATTACAGGCATGCACCACCATGACTAGTTTGAATCATACACTTGAAATGTGTGAATTATATGGCTCATGAATATATCTCAATAAAACTTCCTTTTCCCCATCCCCTGCCATGTAAAAATGTATTTCTATGCACTATACCAAAATAAGCCAGAGATTTCTTATCAGGACAATATTCACCACATAATCTCAAAGTGCCTGACGTATGATGATAGCCACCCCATTTTAAAGGATCTTCAGGAGTCCTGTCTTTCTTCTCCTGGATTTCTATCATTTCTGCCTCTTCCTCAGCCCACAAAAATCAACCAATCAATCAATTCCACAGACTTAGTGGCCCTGCTGTGTGCCAGGCTATGATCTGTTTCATTTTCAAGGACTCATAGATGCTCCTCCCCCTAGCAAATCAGCCTCTAACGAAAAGACCCAACTAATTTTTATTGAAGCACAAATGAGTGAAGCCTTAATGTGATCTTCTGGTAAGGGCAATTTGGATTAATATGTTTTTCTTATTTCAAAAGTAATTCATGATAACTCCAAGGAAGATATAAGAATCATGAGGACATCCACAACCTGAAGATAATAATATTTTGATCTACATCTTCCCAGACTTTTATGCTATTGTTTTCTTCCATTCTTCTGTTCTATTTTTAACTAGAGAGTTTACAGTTTACTTAAGATGAACATCTCAGGCTAAGGAATGACCCTGGGAGGGCTGCCATTGGGTCAGAGAACTTTTCTTGAGGCTTCAAGAATGGCACCTCTCTGCTGGGGATGTGACTCAAGCGGTAGCGCACTTGCCTAGCATGCGGGTTCGATCCTCAGCACCACATACCAACAAAGATGTTGTGTCTGCCAATAACTAAAAAATAAATATTAAAAAAAAAAAGAATGGCACCTCTCAGGTTTACATGTGGTGGGGGTATAAGCAAGGCCCTAATGGGTACCTGGTGGTGTCTAGGTGTTCACATGTACCAGCCTCCTCCACATAAGCCATGCTTACCTCAGTTTTGGAGCATAAAATACTGGAAATCACAATGCCCGGGCAGGGGGCCACTGGGGGTGGGGGTGAGGTCTCCCTAAGGGCATCTAGAATTGCTGCATTCTTTGCATGGCTCCTGCCTCTGTCTAAATAGCAAAAAGCTGCTGGGACCAACATGTCTGTGACAAAGAGACAAGTGAAAATTTGTTGAGAGAGTGGTGTCCCAGACTCTTCCTAAGGGAAACCTGATTAAAAGGACTATTTCAAAGGATCATTAGTAGAAAAAGAATTTCAGGCTCCCTCGGGTAGAGCTGCCTTTGAGCCAAGCTCAGTTTCAACACTTCTAATATGTCCCCCCCCCCAAAGGTCAGCTGGAGTGATCCACACTCCAGAAACCAAACTCCCAACGTCAGGGACACAGATGGTCCATGTTGGCCTGCTCCTTGACTGGCAGACCCATCTCAACTCACCCCAGGGGAGAGCTGGAGGATTTGCCTGTCCCTGGGGAGCTGAAATACAGTGCTGAGAATCTGAACAGTTTTCTCACACCCAGGGGAACTTGGGAGCACTCTGCAAAACATTTAGCTTCTTACAAAATACAAGAACCCTGATGCTGGAAGAGGCGAAGCCTCTCTCCCCTGTCACTGGAAGCTAAGAAGCACATTCTCATCCCCCTCTTTAGGAAGGTGCTGGTCCCAAAATGGCATTATGATCTGTTCTTTTCTGGAGAAGCATCCTCAAGCTGATCACCCCTCCTGCAGATTTCTGTGATCGCAGCTGATCCCTTTTCTGGGACAAATCCTCTCCATGGGCCAGAATTGAACACAATCTCATTGCACCTAATATATGGTCACAACTCAACCTCACAGACCACCCTCCATACCAATTCTTCTTTCTAGTAGTGGGAAAGGAGTTCAGCTCTTGACTTCCTGAGAGACCTTCCCTGAATGAATCACTCTTGACCCCAAAACAGAGGTCCTCTTCACTTTGATTATCACTATCACCATTTGAGCCCACCAGGTCAGTCCCTCTGCCAGCCACCATCCTAGCCCCATTTCTGAATATTGGCCACTTCTGCCAATAGCAGGACCCATTTATCAACCAGTCAGATCTCTAATCCTCACTCCAAGCTCCTGAAGAGGAAACCACAGCCCCAAGATGTTGCTGCACCACAGAGAGGAAACAGAGCCAGTTTTCAGTCAAGTCTAGAAGGCTCCTGAGCTATGCTGTTTCCCCTGACCCCTGCTGCCTCCCCATTCTGGACCATGCTCTAGACACAGACTGAGAAGGATAAAATGCTATTTTGCTGGCTTTGTATGCTTAGACAAGTCTCTTACCCTCTTCTGTTTCAGTTTCATCTCTAAAATGACAGTTTTGTTTGAGGCAGAGGTATAGGGCTGTGTGTGTATTAGCGGGAGTCGTTGTGGGTCCGTGCGTCCTCATGTATCTGGGGTGTGTATAAGAAGGTAGGGATAAGGCCATCCCCTGTTCCTGCTTTCCCAGAATAAGGCAGCCAAATGCTGCAGTTGCCTTGGGGACCTAGTGAGTCATGGCCAGGCTGGAGGGCGCCTGTCTACCCCCTGCTGCCTCTCTGGGGTGCCACATTCTGTGGTCAGGAAGAGGGGCCCCTGGAGGGCCCTTAGAATGTTCCATCTGCTAGAAGCCCTTTGGAGGACTGATGGTATGATAAGGTAACAATAGTAGCTCGGGTTCTGTGGCTCCCTTCTTTCCCTCTAATGAGGTTCCTTCTGTCCCAGAGCCATGGAAAGCTCCCAAGTTCCCCACAGATGCCTCCTCAGCCCATCTGCCTGCTTTTCATCCTACACCACCCAGCTTTCTCAACTCCTAATTGTATTTTGAGATTTCAATCCCCAGGCCCTCGAACAACCATGCAGAAAATCCCCTGGTTACAACACTGCAACCCTCTTGCTGCATACCCTGCCCTGAGCTTTCCCAGGGGGCCTGGCCAGAAGAACAAAGCTCATAGCCTTACGATCTCAGCCCTGGAAGATTCAGGGAATGCAGTGGCCAGGAAGCAGGACCTATGGATGGGTAGAGGCATTTAGCTGCTCAGTTGCCAGGGAGACAGCATGGCATAAGGACGGATGATTTGTAGTCAAATAGACAAGGCCTGAGATTCTGGCTCTGCCCCTTCTTAGCCATGTGACTTTGGGCAATAGAGGTAACCTTGCTGAGCCACACTTTCCTTGTGTGTCAAACAAAGAGAATAATATCTACCTTGCCGGATAGTTCTAGGGATTAACCGAGATAATATATTTAAAGCACCTTGCTCAGTGCCTGACACATAGTTGGCACCCAATAAATGTGGTTTCCTTTTCCACCCCCACTCCTCCTGCCAGCCTCTGCCAACACCAATGGGCAAACAAATGTGGCAGATCACATCTCAATTATTTGAGGGTCCAGGGCTCAGCCTCCATACTTATTGTCCTTTAAACTGCACGATCAGTGTACTACAGAAGGTGGGAAAAGAGAAGGAAGAAAGTGAGGCAAGAGTGGGAAGAAGGTGGGTGGGCACAAGAAAGGTGCAGGGGGGAGCCTCAGCCCCAGACAGGAGAGCTTATGTGGCTTAGGGCCCCAGAGCGACCCCCTGAATAAGTGCACAAGGAATTTGCTGACAGCAGCTGGCCTCTGAATGGGGTGGGGGTAGACTCCAGATTCAGAGCCTGGATTCAAGTGGGTCCTTCCCACTAGCCTGTCTGGGCTAGAAGCAGGGAACCTGATATTTACATACCTCTGCAGATGTGTCCCAACAGCCTGCCTGCCCTACCACGGTGGAGGAGGAATAATCACGCCAAGGCCAAGCTCCCTCCTCCTCCCCCTCGGAGGGCCAGATGACCTCAGAGCTTCAGAGCTCCAAATGGAGTGCATGTGTGCGTGCATGTGTGTGTGTGTGTGTGTGTGTGTGTGTGTGTGTGCGCGCGTGCGAGCGCGTGTGTGTGCAGCTCCAGTCCCTAGCAGAGGAGGCTGCAGGCCTGGGTTCAGAGGGATGCAACATCTGGCCAGCTGTGAGTCTGAGCCAGATGTGCGCCGGCCAGATGGAGGGCAAGCTCCCCTGGGTGGGGGTTGCACAGGAGGGAGTCATAACCTCATTGTGCGGCCTAATCCTGAACATATTACTCTGGAATATGTGCGCCATCAACAACATCGTCATAAAAAAAAAAGGCCTCAATAAAGAGAGAAGAAAGAGCAAGGCCCCAGGAGTCATCAGTGGGCCTCTGACACACTTTCTGGGGTAGGGGGTGGACTGAGGAGGGAGTCTGGGCTAGCACTTGACCTTGGGCGCCAGCAGTCCACGTGCTCCCGAGGAGCTGGGGCGGGGGCGGGGTGTGTGTGTGCTGGGAAGTGTGTTTCCTGCTCTGCAAAGAGAGCTACTGAAGGCTCAAAGCCATGGACACAGCCCATAAGAGCCTTTGTGACTGAGGTGCAAGGGTTAATGGATCTGGGGAAGGGGCGCCTGCATCTGGGAAGAGCTGAAGAGGTAAGCCAGAGAGCAGCTCTGGGCCTCTTTCTTCTGCCTTCCCCAAACCAGGTATTCTCATTCTTCTAGCAGGGAAAGCACTCAAATATCCGCCTGCTCTTCCCCTTTCTACTGTCCCCACTCCCATCCCAAGAGAACCAGCCAGACAAGCAACAGAGATGCAAAGCAAGGAGATCAGGGCTGGGCTGCCTTACTGCCTGTAGTCATTGGGCTGAGGCCCAGTCGGCCTTTTTGGGAATACTGACAAGGTAGGGTGGTCCCAGCAGTCCCCCTGGAGAGTAGATGACCTATAAGAAGAGAAAGGACAATGTTCTCTTCCAGTCTAGAGGGCCCCTGTTCCCTGAGAAGCTGAGGTGGAGAAGGAAACAGAGAAAGGGTGGATAAAAGGAAATAATCACACGGGGAACCACAAGTACCTCCCAGCCCATGTGGTCCAGGCCCTCCATCTGATGAGAGAGGGACCCCAACAACAGTCCTAACAGACACCTGCGGAACTCACCCCCAACTTCTCATTCCGGAAACCCAAAGAGATGCAGGAAGAACAGACCAGAGTTGAGGGTAAGAGGATGCTCACTGGGATCGGGGGAGGGGTGTTGGAAGTTGGTGAAGAATGAGATCCTGAGAGATGGGAGACACATGGAGCAGACCAGGCGCTAGGCTGGTGGTTTTCTCCCTCTGCCTCCTGCATGTTCGTGGCAAGCACGACTGCTTCTCATTAAAGTGACCGCGGAGAAGAAATCCAGGCCAGCCCAGGTCATGGTCACATCCTCGAGCAGCCAGCCTCAGCCAAGCCAGAGAGGAGTGGGCTGGGGCCCCAGGAGACCCGCAACTTCTGTCCAACCCTGGGGTCCTGAGGTCATCCATGTCAGCACCTATGGTGGCAATGATGAGAAGGAAGAATTCAAATGGCCAGAGAAACAGGGAGGGAGGGAGATCCTGCCCACACCCTCCTGGCCATCTTGCCTGCTTTCTCTCTCCTTATTCATCTATCACGCCATGGCCAGCCTCAACCTCACTAACCTCCTGCTCAGGAAATGGCAACAGCTTCTCATCACCTCAGTCAAGACACATTTCTGAGCCTGATGCAAAGGTTCTTTGTGATTTAGCAATGCTGGATGTTGGCACTTCTCACTCTTGTGGTTCTCTAAATTGAGCCCTGCTCTCCAGCTACACCCCACAAAGATCACTACATCATCCTGTCAGGTCCTTCTGTATCTTGGTTTTCTTTACCCTAAATTGCCTTTTTGTTTCTACCAACTCATTATGATTTCCCTCTTACATTTCACTCACCTGTAAAACTGCAGAGGAATAATGTCTACCTTGGACAGTTTTTGCAAGGATAAAATTAGAAAGTGCTTGGCACAGAGCCCGGCACACAGGCTCTTATTATTATCGTTACTTTTCTATTCATTACCTGTGCAGTCCAAGTCCAGGCTCCACCTGACCTGCCAACCTATGATGGTCATCACACCATCAACCTCCTCCTTGCATTTGCCAGCTCAGTTCACTTCTATTCAAACATTCATCTGGGTGACCCACACTTTGTTGGCACCCTGCCAAGTGGGGGAGGGGGGATGGGGAATGAGAGACTTACATGCTGCCCTCAAAGAGCTTATCTTCTGGAGGGGGTCAGAGTAGAAAGCAGTGGCAAGAAGGCATTCAGTGCTGAGTTGAGAGTACAGAGGGAGGTCAGCACAGAGGGCAGAGGAGGCTGCTCGGAGGAGGAGGTGAGCGACAAGTGTGGCCCTGAAGGTTAAAGTGGAGTTAGCAGGGTGGAGGGGGACAGAGGTGCTGCAAGGAAAAGAAACAGCATGGACAGAGGCCCAGATGGAGGGGAGGGGGTGGGTGAGCAAACTGTCACGAGCCAGGAAGGTTAAGAATGGACTGAGAGGACCAGCGAGAGCGGAGGCTGGAGAGTTTGGCAGAGCGCCAGTGGAAAGGCTTTGTAAGCTGGACTAATATGCCAGGCTGAGTCCTGTGGGCAGTACAGAATCACAGGGAGCCGTGGCACTCACTTTGGCCCATAGCATGTGGGCCTTGGACTACTGACTGCTTTACTTTTGCCAGACTTCCCTCTCAGGAGATAAACCAGTGCCGTCTCATAGCCCATTCTTGGAGAGGTAGAATATAAATGAGTAGCTCCCCCCTTGATGCTCTGGGAGGGCAAACCAAGGACTGCACTGTGCAGTGCATGGGGCAGGAGCCCAGGGCATGTCTGAGCAGGTGAGGGAGGACAGGAAGCAGTGACAAAGTAAGAGGGGACATGAAGACTAGCCCTTCCTGATTTTCACCATAACCATGGTCTCCCCTGGACTCCCAGAAGTTTCCTGAGTCAAAGATCCAACATAGGTTTTCCAAAGCCCAGTTTAATTCATCTGATGAAGGAGTGCCAGACCCGACTCCATCTTTGTCTGCTCTGCACTGCAGAGAGGGGAGACTGGGTCAACATCCAGCCACACCGGGCCACCTGGGAAGGAGCTGCCAAAATGCCACACCTGTGGAAATGCCTTCCTGTGGAAACACTATGCCTACCTGTGGAAAGTAAGACTCGGGTGCCCCGTCCATCTGCCTACCACATGGCAGAGCATAGGTGCAAGCCCTGCCAGGGTGAATTGCCACTTAAGGAGGAAGGGGACACTGAGGCAGGGATAGAAGGGAGAATTTACTGGGAGGGCTGGCTCTGGAAGCTGACAAAGGAAGCTGAAACTGAGAAGAAAAGGAAATAAATGCAGGCCCTTAACAGCCCCGTCCATGGGTGCCCAGTCTTTCATTTCCCTCTATCTAGCTTGTGGGAATTCTAGTCAGCAATCAGTGGCACCCAGTCCCTCCCCCAACATACTGTATGATATGGGCACTGGAAGCCTGTCCTGATCAGTGAGCACCTCTCCAGGATGCCCTCCCTGACCCCTGACTTGAAGTCTCTCTCCCTTTTCTGACTCTTTGCACTTCTGAACAGCACCATTCAAGAAGCACCTGAGTTTCAGCTCCTCTAGGGGCTCTCAGGGCTCCTCCTGGCCTCCTGGCACTAAGCTCCTTGAGGGCAGGATCAGGCTGTTGCCTTCCAGCATCCTGCATGGTCCCCAGCACAGGTTTCCCCATGGCTTGGGTTCATGGTTCCTGCGTCTTCCTCTCTGAAGGTGTAAAGAGGACATGGAAGTTCAGATGGGCCAGAACTGAGTCCCAGGGCTGGAGGGTGGGAAAAGAGTTGTCTCTCTTGATGTACTCCAAACCAGATTGACAAGGCAAGATTCAGAGGCCAGGAGTGGTGGCCATGTGGTGGTCAGATGGAAAGGCTACAGCAGCTGAGCAGCAAGTGCTACAGGTCCCAATAGGCAGGACATGGAAGTTGCAGAAGGCTGGGTGGGGGTGGCCAGCTGCTGCCTAGGAAGAACTGTAAATGGATTCCAGGTTCTAGTGCCTGACAAAGGGTCTGAGCAAGGCCTCACCCCAGGCAGCTTCGTCGTACAGCGGGTGTGACTAGAGGAGCAAAGCTGAAAAACGGGCCACCATCTGGAGGAGATGACAGGGCCTAGAAGATGGTGTCAGCAAATGGTCTTCTCCCTGAGGCAATCAGGGCAGGTCTCATCAGCACTTTGAAATAAGCATCCTGGCTGGTTCCAGATGTAGGACCAGATGTGAGAAAATGATATCTTGGCATTGGCTGATAGGCAATTTCAGGGTCCATCTCCAAATCTCCTGGTGGTGGGGCCTTCTCCAGATCTTTCTGTCCCTGCCCACACACCTCCCTTGGTTATAAAGCCCCAGGCTGCAGGATTCTTGGGGTTGGCCAAGTACTTTCTCATGCCTGGCTTTGATCCACCCCAGAATCAATGTACTCTCTTGCTCAGTGGAGATGGGAACTATCTGGTCACTAACCTCTAGTCAAAAGTCTGAGGTATGTGTTTGTGTATTTGTATGTATGTACAAATTTGGACACATGTAATTATTCTGGGAACAAGAGGCCAAGTCAATGGCCCTGAAAGGAGCATTAGGGGAAATATAGACCCACCTACTTTGCTGTACAGGTGAGGCAGTCAAGAAGGAGAGACTGGGAATTCTGCCAAGGACATGGGGGAAGTGAGCTGTGCCTCTATTAGACCCAGATCTCAAGCAGAAGACTTAAGGGTTCTTTCCACATAGTCACCTTTCCCCCACTCCACTCCACCCCTAAGGCCACCCAGGTCCAAATCTGCTTCTCTCCTGGGTTGGGGCACAGCTACCAAGGGCTGCAGGTGGTGTCATGCAGGGGTCAGAGTGAAGAAGAGCAATGGAAAGATGGCATGTCCCTTTCCAGGATAAAACTGCTCAAAAGAAGAAACCAAGAGGGGCTTGTGAGTGGTAGATAACAGAAGAGAGACCCTAAACACTGGCCTCTGAGGGGGTATCCCAGGCGATGTGGCCTGATGGTAGGTGGATTTCCTTCTCCTTCCCGGGAGAGCCCTCCACTTCCCATGGGCACTTGAGCTACCATGGCATCATTCCTCAAGGACTAGCCCTTCTTAACTTTCACCATAACCAGGGTCTTCCCTGGATTCATGGTGCCTCCCAGAGATTTCCAAAGCAAAGTAGGTGGGTCAAGGATCCAACATAGGTTTTCCAAAGCCCAGCTTAATTCATCTGATGAAGCAGTGCCAGACCAGACTCCTTCTTTGCTTAGTCTCAGCTTCTCAGTCTGTGAAATAGGCAAAGCCCACTGGGGGGCGGGGGGGAGGGGAGGAAAGCATGAGCTGCTTTGAGCAGGTGTGGCCACCTTGCTCCCAAATCACTTTGCATGAGCTATGGTTTGGCTGTGGGATCTCCGTTGGCTTGCCTAGGAAGGGGCTGTTGTACAGGGGCAGGGGCCAGTAAGCAGGAAAAAAAATGAAGAGCTTTTTCATGCATCAATAATTTCTGAATTTGAAACCTCTTCTTTTCCAAACTTTTCAGAGCACACACTGTCCAGTCCCCTTCATTAAGGATTAATTACTAGCCAAGTTTGAAGTCTTTGGAGTTGTTTGGGAGTCATTTGAGCTGAAAAGGAAAACATAACTATGTTGTTATTTCTTCTAACTGGAAAAAGGATATTTTTTGTGGGTGTTTGCAATGCTTACAAACAGCTGAAGGGGTTTTTTACTCTATCTTTCCAAAAACCATTGCTCTAGGCCATGACCAAATATGGAAAAAATAACCAAAAAATAATCTCCAAACCATGAACTTTTCAGAAAGTTGCAAATAGCCAAAATAGAAATATGTAACAGAAATGGCCAGGACCTTGCTTAGAACAATTTCCCACTGTTTCCTGCCACCTGCCCACCGTTGGTGATTGCGACGAAAATTGGCATCTCTCAAGAGACTTTACTTCTAGGCATCCAGGAACCAGGAACCAAGCACGAAATGGAGTTCTGGGGAGACCTCAGTGCTGGATTAGCATCCTCATTTCATAGGTAAGGAAACTGAGGCCCACCCTCATGACCTGGGTATGGTCATCTGCCATGACCTGGGTATGTATAGGTGACTTGCCCTAGGCCCTGTAGCACGCTTTGGCACAAGGAGATTCCCCTATCTCGCTCTTGCCAGCTGTCACCCCCATCCCTAGAAATGCTGTAGGGTGGATTGGGGTAGGGGCCCTGAGCCTTTCCAGGAAGCCAGGATAAATAGCCACTTGTGGCTATGCTTTGGTCTGCCTAGCACTAAGAATAAGATGGGCAATGTTGAGAGGACAGTATGGGTTTGGAGATCAAGAAAAAGGATTCTTCTCTGTCTTGCAAAGCAAGGGCAGAAGGCTCCCATCAAAGAGCACTCTCACTGTGCTAGCCACTGTCCCAGGTAACTCCAGGATGCTCCTTGCCTCCGGTTCTTAGACAGCGAGCATTCAGCAAAAGGCTGGACATTACACTCCTGTTTCTGGGTCCCAGGTTCTCATGTAGCAGAAACTTCAAATTGGGAATCTCCTCTGCAATGTCCTCATAACCAAGGTCAGGGCCAAGGCTCCTGGGACTTCATTTCCCATAATAATTTTCCCCAAATGAAGACGAGAGAGGGGACTGGGGCTTCCTTTCTTTAGAGCAGAGGTAGACTCTATCTTGAGGCACCAGAGGTATGTTTTAGCTATGGTCCAGAACAGTAATACAATATTGTATTTAAAACTATGGCACCAGACTTCCAGGTTTAAGTCCTAGCTCTCTCAGTGATTGACTCAGTTTCTTCATCTGTAAAAGAAATAACACCAGTACTTGGATCCTCTGGTTCACAGTATTGCTATGTAAGTTGTAGCTATGGTTACTAGTTATTTGCTAGATATTGGCAACCTAGGAGCAGGGGGAAGAATAACCAACTAGATACCTAAGAAACCAGGACCTTTCTCCTAAATTGGATAGAATCTCCCAACATCCCTACAGCTGTCCAACCCAGGTCAATGCTGTCAGGCACGCAAGAGAGGCCAATGAGTCCCAAATCAGTAGTATGCCTGTTCCCAGCCTCTTGCTAGCTCCTGTGTGAGCCTTAAAAAAGTTGCCAGGCTCGTCCAGGCCTTAGTTTCTCCATTAGTAATAGGAAGATAATAGAACCCTTGCTGTTCCGTCAAGCTCTTTGAGGGGCCCGGATGAAAGGCACCAGCAGCCTGTGAGATGCTGCTATTACAGCTAATGACAGAATCTACACGCTCGTAAGCTGCTGCCCAGCTCTGACTCAGGCTGTTTACGGTTCTAGGCCCGGTCGTGGGGGAGTGGGGGAGTTGAGTGGATTTGTGGTAGAAGGATAAGGGGGAGCCCTGCTGGTGCCCTCATCTTCACTACAACCCCACATGAGCATCTGCCACGACCTGGGTTTCTCTAGGGTTTCCTCTCCCTTCATGGATCCCTAATACCATTGTCCTTGAGAATTTCTGTACCCCTCACCCCATGCCTGCAGGGACCTCTTCAGTCCCTGCGTCCCTCCTGCCAGAACTCAGGCTCCAGCTCTGTGTGTGACACATCACTCCAGAGGACAATCAAGCCTATTTAGAAACATGTGGAAGCCATGGTCTTAGGCTGCTGAAGCCAGAAGAATAAAACATTCCCCAAGGCCAGGGACAGCAACCCAGAAAGGCCTGACCAGCATGGGGCTGGACTCCTCTGTGACCTCCACATCTGGTCAGATGCTGCAGGTCCCTCCTTTCCCTGGGGAGCATCTACTGGAAGGCCAACCAGGGAAAGGAGGTTTTCATGACCAAACCCCACTCCAGGAGGCCCTGCCAGACCATCCTGCCATGGATCACCAGCTCATTTTCCAGACTACCAGATTGATTTCTGGTCCCCTCTGAGAACTGGAGGTGGAAGGAGGCAGGCAAAGCAAAGCCCAGATGACATCAGGTTTTCCCCAGCCCCTGGCAGAGGAGCTCTTTCCTTGGCAATTCAGTCCACCCCTGCAGTAGCCTCTGGCCTGACCTTGGCACTGGACTAGGGACATGTAAATTTATCCAACTGAGATTTCAGCATGACAAGGGCCAAAGCAGCCCCAAGCAAATGTCTCTTGTCTTTCCAAAGGGTCTCCTCATCACCAAGGCTCTTATTTTCCTGACCAATACAAGGAGCAACAGGTCACTGGGAAGATGGGTGGCCAGGCAGAAGAAGCACTGCACAAAGTCACCTGCTCACCTCTTTCATTTCTTTCTTTCTTCCTTCCTTTCTTTCTTACCTAGGGGTTTATATGCTAAGCACACGCTGTCCTACTGAGTTGCACCTCCAGTCTCGCTTGTCTCTTTCCATCTGTTTGTCTCTCTGGCTCTAAGAACCCTTGACCTCCCAGCATCCTTTTCGTCTCGGTCAGGCTCCCCATTCTTCCCCGATCCAGCCCTTGTTAGTCCTTCTTTCAACCAGCGCTGCTGAGGCCCTGAGGCAGAACCTGTGGTAGACAAAGTGCCAGAACTGGGACTGGCCAAAGGAAACACTGAAACAGGAAAGCTATGCTGAAGACAAACTACGGAGGGTGGAAGGGGAGAAGAGCGGACATCCAATGGGAGAAGGGCTTCTAGAAACCAGCATGGGATGGAGTGCCTTGCTGGGGCGAACATTCTAGGCAGGGTGACAGGATAGTATAAGCAGGAAGTGCAGGAGGAGAGGAGCTTGGCCTCTGCAGGAGAATCAGCTCCTACAGGGCACAGGAGGCTAGAAGCAATTGAAGAATGACCACAGACTGTGCTTTGGGACACTGCCCAGAAGAGGAAGCACATGGACTCAGGGCAGGAGTGCAGGTGTAGCCTGGGCAGTCAGCTCAGATAATCTTCACAGGAGCTTCCTGAAGTTAACAGGTAGGGCCTTCTTTCCAGAAACCAGAATACACTACAGAGGTAGGTACCTTTGTCTTTCCCAAGCCCTGGAAGGAGGAATTGAAAGGAAACACTCTCATTACTATTTACAGAGAGGGAAACTGAGGCTCATTAGAGCTTAGTCATCTGCCCAAGGTCTTAGAGTAAGTCAGCAACCAAGCCAGCGGAGTATTCTAGACGCCCGGGTGTGGAGGGGTCCTCAAGAGGTCATCTGCTCTGCCTCTTGCCCCAGGCAGACTGGATCCCAACAAGTAGAGATTCTGATTATGCCCAACCATGTCAGGAAGGCTTTTTTTTTTTTTAAGTGCCAAATATTTATTGAATTCAAATCTAGCCTGAATCCTTCCTTCCATTGTTTAAAAACACAACTTCTATGGTGCCTAAGCAAGATGGAGTCATATAAAAGGCCTCTCTAGGTCATTTTTTAGTTTGTCCCTCAGATTTCTGTTCTCCAGGATCAAGCTCAACAGTTTCTTTCTCTACAGGCCCCCGCACCCCGTGATAGACAAGGCACTTATACTAGGTGCTCTGTAACTACCAGAGGAAAGAATAAATGGTGAATAAATGGACAGATAAACAAATGGTTTCAAGACAAGCATAACCCTTGACCCCTAGCTTTCAAAATAAAGTCCCCCAATATCTCTAATTCATTTAACAACCAAGCATAATATATCGATAGCCACTGTCCAAGGTGGTCTGGAGATATTCTTGGGCCATATTCTAATTCTAAAAACATGAAACTTCCCTTATTGGCTAGACTGCTGCATACTCATATACACATGTACTCAAACATACAAATAAAGTACAGGCACCAACCTGGTGGGAAAACACAGCCCCATCTTTGCCAGGTTGGCATCACTGTTAGGTCTTTTTTCTTTTCCTTTCTTTTTGGGACTGGGGATTAAACCTGGGGTGCTGGACTGCTGAGCTACATCCATAGCCCCTTTATTTTTTTATTTTAAGACTGTCTCACTAAATTTCCCAGGCTGGCCTCACACTTGTGATCCTTTTGCCTTAGCCTCCCAATTCACTGGAATTACAGACATGTGCTACCTCACCTGACTGCTGGGGTATTTTGATAAAACAGGGGTACTTCAGAAGACAGCAAAGACTTATTTCCCTTAAATTCCTCTTTATCTTCACCCCCGTGATCCTCATATAAGGAAAGAACTGAGCCCTATATATATGGGCATCATTTTTATATGCCACATGCCAGGTATGGTGCCAAACACTTTATATATATTTTCTTTTCTGGTTCTCACAGGTTACAGGTTACAGAAGAGGAAACCAGGGACTCAGGGTTGAAGTCTGCCTAGTAAATATCAAGGGTAGGCCTGGACCCTGCTCTGACTCTTACCTGTTCTTGCTGTCCCATCTCTCCTTGGATGTCCCCACTGCTCCCTGCCCCCACCTCCATCCCAGCATGCCCAACCGCATCTAGGTAAGAACACTTGATTGCAAAGAGCAGGGTTATTCATATCCAGCAGCTTGTCTTTGTTTAAACTGGTTCCTTTTCTGGTTGTTTCCTTTTCTCCTAATCTCAGATTGAAGACCTATTATTTCCAAGCCAGGAAAAAAGAACAAGGAAAAAAAAGGGAGCTCTGTTCCAGGAACTGGCACATCTCTCTCTGTGCTGCCCAGTTTCTTACTTCTCTGACTCTTGGACAAGCCCAGCCATGCCTGGCCCCCAATTTGGCAGGGCCATTGGTCACAAAACCATTTTAGGGTCTTCTCTTCTTCCATATGCCTCCAGGTCAAGGCTGAGGTCAGAGAACAAGTGAGGGTAGGATGCAAAGCAGATCAAGGAAAGAGCCTAGAAAATGAAAATGAATTCTAGTTCCTAGTCTGGTCCTCCAGTGTGCAGCTTGCTCTCTTTGGGACCTTATGTGTCCCCTTCCTGGCCTACAGAGGTAACTCCAAAGAGAAAGTGTAGCTAGTCACAAAGAAACACAGATGTGCACACACACAGGTGCCCACACCAGAATCACAGACTGTCACAAACACATATTCCAGCCCAGTCTTATTCACAGTCAGTGAGAGCCTCAAGGACACAAAGTGCCTGAAGCTAAGACACATAATCATGAGCACATGCATTCACAATCACATGTTTCCAAACATTGCCATAAATGCGTCTTTTCTCCCAGGCACAAACATTGTCACATGCTTGGGAAGTGTGTACCAGGCCTCTGGGAACAGGCATCTGTGAACAGGTCCAAAGGACAAAGGATGCTAGAGTTAGACCCCTGAATCAGAGAGGTCTCCAAAGCTCATGGAGACCCACTTCTAGGCTCCCTGCTCCATCCAATCTTTGAAGTTAATGAACGGATTGGGTCCTCCCTTGTCCAGGGAGGGAGTTAGGCCCTTCTCAACTCTCCCCATGGCCCCAACTCTGAAGCACACCCGTCTGTCCCTGAGTCAATAGAGGCCAAGCCTGTGCCAGGAGGGATGGTTTGCATCCAACAGTCAGAAGAAGCCACTGTGTCTCTCTGGGAGAGTGGAGTTTCTGGCCCCAGGCCATCAGCAGCCTCTTACCTGGGGCTGGCATCCACTCTCCTAGATGAAGGGGAAACAAAGGTGCCTTGATACAAGGGCACTAAGATTGTTGGTGGCAGTAGACACGTCAGCACTGCCCCAGGACAGGAACCCTGTCACCACCCTGTTAACTCCACAAGGTCAGGCTAGCCTTCTGGCTCAAGTTGGCACATGCACCCCTCTGAGACCTCCAAGCACCCGCATGAGTGGTCCCCAGGGGAATTAGATGGGGGAGATAGAAGAATCTAGGTGGCTTAGTATGTCCCATGTTTCAGGGAGGAGAACCCCAAAGGACACCCCAACTCCCTCAAAACGACTTCACCCAAACCAAAGCCATGGATTTTCCAAGAAGGAAACATCTGCTAAGAGGAGAACACAGCCCGTATCAGCAGAGCTGCCAACAGAGCTGGAGGCCAGATTCTCCAATCTCAGACCCAACCAAAGAGCAGAAGAACACAGTCCTCCTGGATGGTGATGGCAGCAGCAACTCCAGGTTCCAGCAGGAGACTCAGCTTCCAGGCTGCCTGCCGCCAGTCCTGCTGATGCCCAAAATGTAATCAAGGACTGAACATTCAACCAGCCAGCCTCCTGGAAAGAAGGACCCTGCCCCTTCTACTGGTGAATCCCGGCCCTCCAGAGGCCTCCCCAGCAGCAGCAAATCAAGGGGTTGTGTCTTCTGCCCAGACTTCACTCCTGTTCAGCCTGATACTCCAGGTACAGTCCACTGCTAAAAGAAAAGCCTGGAAGGAGTGCTCATGGGTCACTCTCTGGCCATGGTCAGGATGTGAACTAAGGTAAAGCCAGCAAAGGTATGAATATGAGGGGTTCAAGGCATGTGCAGAGAAAGAGATGAGCTAGTTACCAGGAGACAGGGGACTAGCACTCTGTCACATCACCCTGTCACATCAGCAAATTCACTTCCTTTCTAGGACTTTCCATAATTTGTGTTTATGTTGTTTTCAAAGTCTAGGGACCATGTATGTCTTATTTACCACTGAATTCCCAGCGTTGGCACAGTGCTGGGCACACAGGGGGAATCAGTAATATTTACTAAATGAATGAATAATCCCTGGCAACAGAACCTCTGCATACTGCAGTCATTGCTCCAGAAACACAGGAGTTACATATCTAAGACCAGAGAATCCAGATTGGAAATGACAAGAAGTCCTTCAAGGAAGGCCCACTGTCTCTCCAATCCACCCATCTGCTCGTCCCACGTTCCACAAATATATCTGGAGTACCAGCAATGTGACAGGGAATTAAGGATATCTTCATGAAATAAACAAACACACATACTAGCCCCTTCCCTCAGGGAGATACCCCTTTGGTAAGGGAGACATATACCTGGAAACAAACAACCCAGACTGACTAATGCCATCAGAGAGGGAAGATCAGAGGGCCTGCCTTGTCTTAGGGAGCTGGAAAGCGTTCCTGGAGGAGGACATGGGAGATGAGCCCTAACCAGTGAATTAGCCAGCAAAGGCAGGGGGAGGGAAGGAGGAAGAAAGTGGGAGTCTAGAAATAAGAGAGCATGTGCCTTAACTGAGGAGAGCAGAGAATCCAGAGTCACCGGAGCTGGTGAGGAAACGCTGAAAGGGTTGGGGAGGCAGAAGACTTGGGGGGAAGGGCTGGAACACCGTGACAAACCACCGAAGGCTGTGGGCAGAAGAGTCAAGGGATGTAAGCTTGTGAGTCAGAACATTCCCTAAGTGCTTAGAAAAGGAAGCTAAAGCACACCTGCCAGACAGAAGACGAGCAACCTTCCTCCATCCCAAAATGCAAGGAGAATGTGGGTGCTGCTCCAAAAGAGGCGTGGGAGCAGGCAGGGATTGTGCAGGGACCCCAGCCTTCCCCAGAGGCTCCCGGTTTGTAGATACCTGCTTCCTCTTGCCTGAGATATAATATAACACCCAGGGGATGGTGGAGACCTGAGATGATAGTCAGGTGGGAACAATGTGTGAGGGGTCTCCACACTGCAATGGGGGTGCCTGGAGAGGAGAGGGCAATGTTGAGGCCAAGAGCGTGGGATCCAGAGAAGTCTGGCAGAATCGATCATCCCTAGATTTCAAGTACCTGCATTCTAGGGGCCGTTTCCATGGTCTCTTAATCCTGATCAGCCCTGGGAACAAGGTAGATCGCTACGGAGTATACCTCCTGGACAGAGGAACAGAAAAGCCACCCAGGCACTCTCAGGACACATATACCCCACCCCCAAGAGAGGCTCCTCACTGAAGAACAAGCCCCCTTCTCCCTCACACCCTGCAGCTCAAAGACAGCCACAAGTGGCCAAATGTCCCCTCTCACCAAGTCAGACAATGGAAATCATTGAAGATGCTATTGCTGTTGGGCCCAGAGGAAGGCATTGGTACCCAAGTAGGAAGAGAAGCAGAGACACCAGACAAGGCTGGTAACTCACGCCCTTCAAAAGCAAAGGCTCATTAGAGACAAAGAGGCCAGAGCCGCAGTCAGAGCTGTATACCAATACATGATGTGGCTTTGGAAGTTCTTTCAACCTGGGCTTTGATTTTCTTCCCTATAAAAGGAGAACAGGACTCCATGATCACTCAGGTCTCTTCCAGTGCTTCATTCTGGGAAGCAGGGAGACTGTGTCCACCCCCAGGCCTCTGCTTTCCCAGCAGGCATTGGCAGTCTCCTGCTAGGCCTTCCCACTATCTGATAAGCCCCCAGTGCATGACACACCAAGCTTGGGCCCAGAACCACATATCTATTAATGCTACCTGAGGAAGGGTTAGAGTAGAGAGTATATGGAAGCAAAAGCTAGAAGCAGCTGCTGAAGCAGAATACAAAAAGAAAGGACCTCATGGGGCAGGGGCTGAGCTGAGAGGGCCCAGAGTAGGAGTCATGCAGGATCTGAACAATCTTCCCACAGAGTAGAGGCCTGCAGAACTAGAATTTTGCCCTTCTCTGCCAGCCAGCCCTGCAACTGGCTTGATCCCAGTTGTGTGAGGGGAGGAACCTGGGAGATCCACGCCAAAGGGGATGGGCCAGAGAGACAGCAGCAGCTTCCCTCCCAGACCTGCAGGGGTTTGGAAGAAGGAAGGAAGGCTGGCAAGGCAGGAGGGTAGCTGCTGAGCTGGAC
This sequence comes from Spermophilus citellus, assembly GCF_964194105.1. Taxonomy (NCBI): domain Eukaryota; kingdom Metazoa; phylum Chordata; class Mammalia; order Rodentia; family Sciuridae; genus Spermophilus; species Spermophilus citellus. Next base: position 190,884,611 of record NC_138182.1, on the reverse strand, counting down.
CACTAATCAGCCATCTACACGGGGATACCACCATTCAGCCAAGGCTCACCAAGGGCCTGCTCCTGTCAGGCTGTGTCTGGACACCGCTCTCTAAAGAACGTCATGGTAAATTCTGAAACTGGCACAAGACTCAGCCAGCAAGCCCACGAAAAGCTTGGCTCCACCATTCCCACAGGCCAGCAGAGGTGTCAGCAGGACCTCACTGGGGAGGAAGGAGGAGACACCAAAAAGCACCTAGAGCACCTACAGCCTGGTAGGCTTTCCTACCAGCCTCAGCCAGGAAGAGGGGCCCTGAAATAGACCTGAGTAGGGCTGATACACAGCCTGCCCCGCCACCTGGTGGATAGCGGGCGAAGGTGCTGGAGATAGTGCTCAGGCAGGTAATGCCCTGCCACCTGGTGGAAATTTGAGGCAGAGGGTTCTGGAGCTCACTTTAGTTCCAGAGTGCTGATCTAGGTTCAGTCTCTGGGTAGCCTCTGGTCCTACGCTAGAGTATGAAGGATATGCTCTTGTAGGGCATGACCCTAGTCCCTAAGGACTTAAAGTTGATTGGAGGAAAAAAAAACCTCACTTATATGAAAGAAGAGACAATATAATTGCACGTGCTAAGTCATGATCAATTCAGTTCACTCATCCATCCAACACCAATGCAACCTTCCAACCAAATACTTAGAAATCCTTGCCATAAGTAAGGTATTGTGGCTCTATGAAGCGAGGATAAGTTACAACACCTGATCCCAGCCCTCAGGGATCTGAAGCCCAACTATCCTTACCTGAATAACACACAAACACTCTCTGGCTTCATTCTTTTTATTTTTAAATTTTTTCTTTTAGTTGTCAATGGATCCTTTATTTATTTATATGCAGGGCTGAGAATTGAACCCAGTGCCTCACACATTCTAGGCAAGTGCTCTACCACTGAGCCACAACCCCAGCCCCATATGGCTTCATTCTTTACTAAAGACTTTTACATAAATCATCTCCCTCAATCTTTACAAAACTCAGGGAGGTATGTGTCATTATTCTTACCTTACACACAAAAACATTCAAGCTCCAAGAAGTTAAATTACATGTTCAAAGTCTCACAGCTGCTGGGCTGCAGAGCTTAAGTATAAACCTAGGGCTTTTCTTTCATTAAACAGACATTTCTCCAGTGCCTGATGTATGTCAGGCACAGGGGCAACAAAACCTTATAAGAAATGACCATTCCCCAAGGGGCAATCACAGTCAGCTGAGTAGCAAACAGGAACACCCATAATTATACACAGGATGTTGGGCAGGTCTAAAGCAGAACTTTATACAAAATTCTCTCTAAGGTATGGGCAAGAACAGCTATAATTTTAATAATGATAATACTAGCCAACATTTATTGAGTGTTTATTATATGTGAGGTACTATGCTGAGTGCTTACATGAGCCAGCTAATTTAAGTCCCTGTAAGGTAACAGGTATTAACCCCATTTTGCAAATGAGGAGACTAAAATAGACTCTAAGTAACTGGCAGGCCCAAGATGTAAATCCAGGGGGTCTAGCTCCAGACTCTGCACCCTTAACCACCATGCTGTACTGTCCCGAGGTCATGGCAAAAGATTAGCACATACTGTCTCCCATAAGGGGACTTGGAACAGGATACTGATGGGCTGACCTGGGTGGAGGAAGCGGGCTGGTTGCAGAGGCTTGGAGACCATGCCATATTTTTTGACCCAGAGAAAAGACTCTGGCCCTGAGGCTGTGCTAGGAAAGAGCCATTCTATTTAATGATCCATGATTAGAGCCAACGTACCTGGCTTTTAATAACCTATTAGGACTCTGACACAGTTTTCTACAGCTCCTTTGAAACAAGTTCTAGATTTGGCAGAAGGAAATAAGAAATGACAGTTATCTTGAAATATCTGTAGAGCTGTTGCCTTAGTCTATTTTGTGCTTCTATAACAGAATACATGAGGCTGGGGGATTAATTGAGAATAGATATTGATTTCTTATAGTCCCAGAGGCTGGAAAGTCCAAGGTCAAGACAGGGTGAGGGCCTTTGTGGAAGGCCAAAGGTGGAGAGGTGAGAGAGTATGAGAGAGCAAGAAAGGGTGAGGAAGGAGGAGACACCAAAATAAACCCCACTGTTATGGTTTAGATATGAGGTGTTTCCCAAAACTCCTGTATTAATGCAGGAATGTTCAGAGGTGAGGTGATTAGATTGTGAGAGCTGTGACCTAATCAGTCCATTGTAATTTGAATGGACTAACTTTGTGCTTACTATAGGCAGATGGGGCATGATTGGAGGAGGTGGGTCTCTGCAGAAGTGCCCTTAAAGGGTTGCTCTTCCTGAAAGCCCCTTCTCCCTCCTTCTCTCTGTTTCCTGACTATCATGAGATGAGCTGTTTTCCTTCACCATGCCTTTTGTCCATGATATCCTGCCTCATCTTGAGCCCAGAGAAATGGACTCAGCCATCTATGGACTGAGACTTCTGAAACATTGAGCCCAAACAAACATTTGCTTTTCTAAATTGTTTTTGTCAGGTATTTTGATAATAAACAAAACTGACGAACACATCCACCTCTCAATATAACATTAATCCATTCATAAGGGCTCTGCCCCATGTGTTAATCACCTCTCAAAGATCCCATCTTGCAACACTGTCACACCGGGGATCAAGTTTCCAATATGTGAACACTGGGGACACACTCACTAAAGCAGTTCTTACCTGGAAGAAGGTCTAAAGATATTCTGTGTAGTTCAAAGGTGAAGGGATGGATATTAAGAGGAAGCAGATCTGGCCTCAATGGAAGGAATATTTCTACATGGAATTGAACCTATTTAAAGGAGTAAGCTGCCAGGCAACAGATTCATTCCAGTCAGTAGGATTACTGGTTGATAGAGAAGCTAGAGGGATTTCTGTATAGGGATCTTAATGTCCCCTGCAAAGCTGAGGTGCCACACTAGCTCTCCTGACCTTCCTTTATAAATATTTATTGAACCAACCTTAAGCTGGGCACCAGAGACGTCAGAGGTGAATAAAACACAACTCTTGCTCTCAAAGATTTTAGAGGTTAGTAGAGAGCCCCTAGCCTCTACCCACTTCAGATACTACATGATGACCTTTGACTCACACTTCATTTACCTCTTAAACAGGAAAGATAGGGATATATTATATGCTCTTCCTATCCTTTTGGAACAATTGTGTAACTCTGGTCGACACAGAAACTTAGTAGAGAGCCTCTAGCCTCTACCCACTTCAGACACTACATGATGACCTTTGACTCACACTACATTTACCCCTTAAACAGGAAAGATAAGGGATATACTGTGTGCTCTTCCTATCCTTTTGGAACAATTGTGTAACTCTAGTCAACACAGAAACTTAAATAATATTGCAAATTAAGTGGGCTGTGATGACCAAAGAAAAATAAGATAAATAATAGCAATAAAACAACTGACCTCCTTTTACTATGTTCCAGGCATTGTATTCCTCACTTTACAAGTATGATTTTTACCTAATTATGCTGGCAGAAGTTCAAAGGCAAACTTAATAACCTTTCAACTCCCTAAAGGGCTCTACAAAAAAGGTAACTGCTATTCTCCATGTTCTCTAATTCAGGCCACAAGATAGTGGTTTTTGTATTGTAGGAAGACTGGGATAGCTACGAAATAGAACATTCTGGGAACAAGTTGGTCTAAAACGCTGGAATAAAACACCAACCAAGACTGTAAAGTTTTCTTCTGTGGGAGACTTAAAAAACAACATGATTTCCTTTTGGTTCTAATGACAAAAGGAAGTGAAGCCAGACAAAGCGGCACATGCCTGTAATCCCAGTGGCTCCAGAGGCTGAAGCAGGAGGATTGCAAGTTTGAGGCCAGCCTGGGAAATTTAGTGAGGATTTAGGGAGGATCCCAAGTTCAAAGCCAACCGCAGCTACTTATCGAGGCCCTAATCAACTCAGTGAGACCCTGTCTCTAAATAAAATACAAAAACAGGCTAAGGATGTGGCTCAGTGATTCAATCCTCAGGACCAAAAAAAAAGAAAGAAAGAAAGAAAAGAAAAAGAAATTGAATAGAGGTATGGACACTGGATAAGGTCTGGACACATGGCTGGACCTAATTAAGATCCAATTGAAAAATTCCAGGAAATAAGGAGGTGGCTTTCACACATTGAGATCAGACAATGTCACCCCCTCCCCTGGAGGGGGCACTAAGAGTGAGGCTCATTTGGGCTGACAGGGCTTTGAATTCAACTCATACTCCAACCCTCTAATACATGATTTTTCCTATTTCTCCACATCTCTTCTGAACTATTCCAGCCCTATGACCCTCTGGTAGGTGGATCTCCTTCTCTAGGGAACCTATGGAGCCATCTTCCCTCTAGCATGGAAAGTGGGTGTGGAGGATCAGAGAGCAAGGGAGGCTGTAGCTGTAGTAAAACACCCAGTGGGAAGAAAGAGGGTTGAGAAGGTGTCATGACTGGGATATACTGGTCATGGACTATCCAGAATGTGTGGACTCTGATGGCAATCCCTAATTAGCACCATCCACAAAACCTTGCCAAAGATGCATTGACTTCAGACTTGCCAACGAGGCCAGGCTCCACACCAATTTTTCTTCTTTCCCTGTGAGTTTTGAAAGTTACTGAATCTCCACTCTTCTTAAGGGCCACCATCCTAGAGTCCATTTTATTTGCTTAACCTCAATTTCTCTAACCAGAGAGAAAAGAAGTTGATCTAGTTCTGGCTCTGGGACACAGTGAGGACCAGCTCAGATGCTTTCAGCCACTCCAGAGATCAAGTAATGACATTTAAAGGCCATTAAGGGTTCCCCTGGAGCTCCCGGGTTGGCACCAAATTTCATCTGAAAGTTTTGCTTCCTTTGTGATCACCACCTGCCTCAGCTTTAATTCATGTACCTATCTTTCACTAGATGGCAAGTCATTTGTCTGGCATCCAAACAGCTGGAGTTGGGGTAGGGGAAGAACTAGGTGGACACTTGTTCCATAACACATCCATCCTTAGGAGGCAGCTGACAGCAAGGAGCTGACTGCCATTCTTTCCCCAAACCCCATGTTACCACAACAGAGAATGACAGGGAGGAGCTATGGCGCAAACCCAGAAGGAAATTACATGGCCTCAAATTAGGTCAAACTTGCCTTTGGCACAAACTCACAGAAGGAAAAGCCAGAAGACAGCATGTTTGCCTTCCAGTTACAAAATCAACATGTCAGAAAAACAAAAGCTCTCAGGTACGTGAGCAATATACAATCGGAAAATATAATGGAAATACTACACTACTACTACTGTCAATAAAACAAAAATGATAGTAAGAAAAGTTCATGATCTATCAATAGAAAACCCTGTTCCAGCTCTATTAAAGGAAACAGCCAAAAGACATGAATGGGTAGGAAAAGGTAGAACTTTTACTATGTAAATCTCCCTAAGTTAACCTCTAAATATAACAGCATTCCAGTAAAAATCCTAAGGGCATAACTGATTCTCAAATTCATCTAGAGGACAAATGCAGGAGAATAGCCAAGGACAATATTGATAAAGAAAAGTCAGGGGCTGAGGGTGCAACTCAGTGATAGAGCACTTGCCTAGCAGTGCGGGGTCCTGGGTTCAACACTCAGCACTGATTAAAAAGAAAGAAGAAAGAAAACTCCCAAAACTCTAGCCAAGCATGCTATCATGCCTGAAGTCCTAGCTACTCATGAGGCTGAGACAAGAAGATCACTCCAGCTTAGACAATATAGTGAAACCCTATGTCAGAGAAAGAGAGAGAGAGAGAGAGAGAGAGAGAGAGAGAGAGAGAGAGAGAGAAGTGTGTTCAGACAACAGAACAAATCAATCAATGGAACACAATAGGTACACATAGGATGTTATGTGACATTTCACTTTAAGAAAAAAGCACGAATTATCCAATAATGATATAGAAATAATGAGTTAACTTTTGAAATACCACACATACAATACAAACACACACAGAAATAGTGGGGCTAGGCTGTAACTCAGTGGCAGAGTGCTTGCCTGGCATGTGTGAGGCACTGGTTCATCCTCAGCACCACATAAAAAAATAAATGAATAAACAAAGATATTGTGTGTCCCTCTACAACTAAAAAAAAAAAATTTAAATAAATAAATAGTTGATAATAGAGCCAGGCGTGGTGGTGCATGCCTGTAATTCTAATTTGGGAGGCTGAAGCAGGAGGATTCCAAGTTAAAAGACAACCTCAGCAACTTAGTAAGGACCTAATCAACTCAGTGAGAACCTGTCTCTAAATAAAATATAGAAAGGGCTGAGGATGTGGCTCAGTGGTTAAGTGCCCTTGAATTCAATCCCCTGTACCAAAAAAAAAAAAAAAAAAAAAAGGATGGTTAAAAGGTTTAAATGCTAAATAAAACACTAGAACATTTTGTTGGATGTTTACATAATGTAGGAATCAAAAAGTCTTTCTAAACATAGATCAAAAGGGAGACCAAAAAGAAATATTGATATGTTTGCTACATGAAAAAAAAAAAGTGAATCTTCTGTGCTAAAGAACATCACAAAACAAGGGTAAACAATAAGCTGGAAAAGCCACATGCAACATTTGTCAAAATAAAGGTTAACAGCCTTGATATATTAAAAAACTTGCAAAATAATAAAAAAGACAACTCCGTAGAAAAATGGACAAAGACAAAAAAAGAATATAAAATGCTAATAAATAAGCATATTAAGATGTGCAATTTAAATCATAATTAAAGTAAATTAAAATGAAGCAACATTTTACATTTCAGATTTGTAAAAGCAAAAAGAACATTGGCAGAGTGTGTAGAAATTAGCATTCACAGATTGGTGGTGAAGCAAAAATTGGTTCAATCTTTCCAAACTATAATTTAGCAGCAGGTATCAAAAACCTTAAAATGTACCTGTTTTTTTTTTTTTTTTGTCCCTTCAATTCCATTTGGGAATTTGTTCTAAAGAAATAATAATATGACAAAAAATCTAACTAGAAAACAACTGGCATAACAACAGCAACAACAAAATAGGAAAATAAACTAAATTTCTAATAAAAAATAAATAAATAAATGAGTCACGACTATATTCATACAATGAAAGTACCAAATGATCTTTTAAAACAATGACATAAAAATACAACTGTTGTTTCAGAAAAACGTTCCTCATATACTTTCAAATTACAAAAGCACATTATGAGGTAGTAGATATAATCCCATTTTTTAAAGAGAGAGAGAGAGAGAGAGAGAATTTTTAAATATTTATTTTTATTTAGTTTTTGGTGGACACAACATCTTTGTTTGTATGTGGTGCTGAGGATCGAACCTGGGCCGCACGCATGCCAGGTGAGCACGCTACCGCTTGAGCCACATCCCCAGCCCTATAATCCCATTTTTAAAAGAGTTTCTTTATACACATCAAAAGATCTGGAAGAATTTATTCCAAAATACTTAGTTTTGTTGGTGAATTATGAGTGTTCATGTTTTCTTCTTTTTGATCATCCATATCTTCTAATTTGTCTAAATATATTTAATTACAAGTATATCTAAGTATTCTGTATGACTTTAAACAAATTTCTTTAAAAAGGAAATTTAATTAATTATTTAAGAAATTTTTAAAAAGGGCTGGGGTTAAGGTTTAGTAGTAGAGTGCTCACCTAGCATGTGTGAGGCACTGGGTTCAATTCTTAGCACACATAAAAATCAATAAATAAAATAAAGGTATTGTTCCATCTACAACTAAAACAATATTGAAAAAAAAGAAATTTAGGAGACACTTGCAATATCCTATATATCCAGTCTTCCCTGGTCCTTTTGCTCTGGGGGATAAAAAGGCTTCTTTGAGAAGAAATAATTCCAGGGTTTAGGAAGGTATTTACCACTAACTCCAAAGAGTTTCATTCCAATTACTCACTTGGTTCTTCCTCCTCATCAAGAAAACAAACTCTACAGCTATAACAGGACAAGAATCCAAACTTTCCTTTTTTTTCCTTTTTCCTTCCTCTGTATCTAGCAAAAATGGGGAAAGACTGTGCCTTGGAGACAGCAGGATACTTTCTATGGTTTAGAGTTGGTTTGAGTGTGTCCCTCAAAAGTTTGTGTTTTGGAAACTTAGCCCTCAGTATGAATGATGTTGAAATAGTGAAACCCTTAAGAGGTGGGATCTGGTGGAAGGTGGTTAGGTCTTTGAGGGCTCTGCTCTCAGAAGGGTTTATTAATGCTGTTCTCTTAGTTCCTGTGAGAGTGGATTGTTATAAAAGCAAAACTGGCCCCTCCTCATTCTCTGGCTTCCTGTCTTACTACAATTCCTCTTGCACATGGTGCCATCTGCCATGTTGTGATATAGTCAGAAAGCCCTCACCAAGACCAAGAGGATGCTGGTACCACGCTCTTGCTCCTCCAAAACTGTAAGCTAAATAAATCTTTTTGCTTTATAAAATACCCAGCCTCCCCAAGAATATAACTTGGGGAGTTATATTGGTGAAATTGTATTGTTATTTATGTGCCTATACAAATATGTAAAAAAAAATCCCATCATCTCCCATTACAACTATAATGAACCAATAAAAAATGTGGAAAAAAATAAAATAAAATACTCAACTTTAGGTATTTTGTTATAGCAATGGAAAATGGACCCACAGAGCAATCCAGAAGGCATAAATCAACCTGGTCACCTTAAGCCAGGGGAAAAGGAGAAGGCCTTAGTCCAGCAAAAAAGGGAGTTGGGTAAGTTGGCGACACCTGAAGTGAATCTCATGAGCTGCTACCCAGATCACTAAATGGTAAGTAGTGGGGCAATTCAGATTAGGGCTCCCTTCAGGGAGCTGGGAGGGAGCAAAATCAAGATAATCACACACTCAACTAAGAGTCTTAACTCTCTATACTTCAATATAATAACTTACCAGAGGGTTTTGTCCCTGCCTGTAAGACTCTAAATCATTAAATTTTTAAAAATTTCAACCTCTTTCTCTTACTAGCTGTTACCATCCTCTACTTCTCTTCTCTACATTGGATATGGGCCTTACAAGTGATCTAATCCTCTATCCTGACCTTAGGACCAGCCGTTCTCAGCACCACAGTTGGGGACAGCGGCTCTTCAAACTGGCACTTGCAGGGTGCTGCTACATTTAGGGGCCTCTGCTTCCAGTTCACAGATTTAGCCCACTTCCTTCCTAAACCCAGAGGGGATAAGCCCACAGAATGACTCCTTAGATGCAGTAAATGTTCCCTGGATGTGGAAAACCCATTTCCTGGTCCGTATGTGGGCCACGGGCCCCCTGTGTGGGCTGGCAGCCAACCTGCCTCTGGAAAAGAGGTTTCTTGAATATTGATACACAAGTGTCTCGTGTGTGTTACAAATGTCTTACTTGTCATATGCGCTACATGTGTACAAATGTCTAGGCCGCCTCAGGAATATAATAATGTCCCTGTACCTCCCTATTCTTAAATCTCTTGGACTCAACCAATTTTAACTCTCTTTGAATCAAAATCGAGTCCAGCTTTTCTGATGCTGTGGTTTCTGGTGAAAAGGAGGAAAAAAAAAACCCAAACAAAAAGACAGTCTAAATATCTTTCCCAGCACTGCAAGGACTCACAGACCCTTCTGTCTCTATTTTTCTAGCCATCATGGCCTTCCAAGCATAGATGGGAACGTCCTGCTAGAAAAGTCAGCCCAGCTGTGTGGCCCAGTCAGGCTGAGACCTCCGCCTCACTCCTGCCCTGCTTTTCATGAAGGTGCTGGCCTCACTGCCCCTCCCTGAGCCTGTCGTCCAGGACCTCAGCCTTACTGGTTACACAGCACTCAAGGCAGAGAGGGCCGACACAGTCAGGTGCCAGGGCTGAAAGGCACCCTGTTTGAGAGCTCTGGGAACAATCCCACTCACCTCCTCAGAATGCAGAGGTGGGTGGCTGGTGGGGGAAGGACCATCTGGGAATTATCGGGCAGCACTAAGGCAGGCCAACTGGGGCAGTCAGGGCTGGGCTGGGACAGTACTGCCAAGGATACAGACAGCCTCTGCAGCTGGAGGAAAAGGAAATTGTTGGTGATGTCCAACAGATTCCCACCTCACCCACCTCAGTCCATAAGAAAGCCCCCAAGAGCTGCTGAAGATGCTTCTCAGTGAGGGTGCTCTTGAGCTCTCTGGGACTCCAATAGGGCAAGAGACCCAGAACTTTCTTTTTTATTTTTTTTAATATTTATTATTATTATTATTATTATTATTATTATTATTATTATTATTATTTTAGTTTTTCGGCGGACACAATGTGGTGCTGAGGAGTGAACCCGGGTGACACACATGCCAGGTGAGCGCGCTACTGCTTGAGCCACATCCCCAGCCCGAACTTTCTTTTTTTTTTAAATTTTTTTTTATTGATTGTTCAAAACATTACATAGTTCTTGATATATCATATTTCACACTTTGATTCAAGTGGGTTATGAACTCTCATTTTTACCCCGTATACAGATTGCAGAATCACATCAGTTACACTTCCACTGATTTACATATTGACATACTCATGTCTGTTGTATTCTGCTGCCTTTCCTATCCTCTACTATCCCCCCTCTCCTCCCATTTGGCATTTGTTTTTTAGGGATTGGCTAGCTTCACTTAGCATAATCTGCTCTAATGCCATCCATTTCCCTCCAAATTCTATAATTTTGTCATTTTTTAATGCAGAGTAATACTCCATTGTGTATAAATGCCACATTTTTTTTAACCATTCGTCTATTGAGGGGCATCTAGGTTGCTTCCACAGTCTTGCTATTGTGAATTGTGCTGCTATGAACATCGATGTAGCAGTGTCCCTGTAGCATGCTGTTTTTAGGTCTTTAGGGAATAGACCCAGAAGGGGAATAGCTGGGTCAAATGGTGGTTCCATTCCCAGCTTTCCAAGAAATCTCCATACTGCTTTCCAAATTGGCTGCACCAATTTGCAGTCCCACCAACAATGTACAAGTGTACCCTTTTCCCCACATCCTCGCCAGCACTTCTTGTTGTTTGACTTCATAATGGCTGCCAATCTTATTGGAGTGAGATGATATCTTAGGGTGGTTTTGATTTGCATTTCTCTGACTGCTAGAGATGGTGAGCATTTTTTCATGTACTTGTTGATTGATTGTATGTCCTCCTCTGAGAAGTGTCTGTTTAGGTCCTTGGCCCATTTGTTGATTGGGTTATTTGTTATCTTATCGTCTAATTTTTTGAGTTCTTTATATACTCTGGATATTAGGGCTCTATCTGAAGTGTGAGGAGTAAAGATTTGTTCCCATGATGTAGGCTCCCTATTTACCTCTCTTATTGTTTCTTTTGCTGAGAAAAAACTTTTTAGTTTGAGCAAGTCCCATTTGTTGATTCTAGATATTAACTCTTGTGCTATGGGTGTCCTATTGAGGAATTTGGAGCCCGACCCCACAGTATGTAGGTTGTAGCCAACTTATTCTTCTATCAGATGCCTTGTCTCTGATTTGATATCAAGCTCCTTGATCCATTTTGAGTTAACTTTTGTGCATGGTGAGAGAAAGGGATTCAGTTTCATTTTGTTGCATATGGATTTCCAGTTTTCCCAGCACCATTTGTTGAAGATGCTATCCTTCCTCCATTGCATGCTTTTAGCCCCTTTATCAAATATAAGAAAGTTGTAGTTTTGTGGGTTGGTTTCTGTGTCCTCTATTCTGTACCATTGGTCCACCCGCCTGTTTTGGTACCAATACCATGCTGTTTTTGTTACTATTGCTCTGTAGTATAGTTTGAAGTCTGGTATCGCTATACCACCTGATTCACACTTCCTGCTTAGCATTGTTTTTGCTATTCTGGGTCTTTTATTTTTCCATATGAATTTCATGATTGCTTTCTCTATTTCTACAAGAAATGCCATTGGGATTTTGATTGGCATTGCATTAAACCTATAGAGAACTTTTGGTAATATTGCCATTTTGATGATGTTAGTTCTGCCTATCCATGAACAGGGTATATTTTTCCATCTTCTAAGATCTTCTTCAATTTCTCTCTTTAGGGTTCTGTAGTTTTCATTGTATAAGTCTTTTACCTCTTTTGTTAGGTTGATTCCCAAGTATTTTATTATTTTTGAGGATATTGTGAATGGAGTGGTTGTCCTCATTTCCATTTCAGAGGATTTGTCGCTGATATACAGGAATGCCTTTGATTTATGCGTGTTGATTTTATATCCTGCCACTTTGCTGAATTAATTTATTAGCTCTAATAGTTTCTTTGTAGACCCTTTTGGGTCTGCTAGGTATAGAATCATGTCATCTGCAAATAGTGATAATTTAAGTTCTTCTTTTCCTATTTTTATGCCTTTAATTTCTTTCATCTAATTGCTCTGGCCAGTGTTTCGAGAACTATGTTGAACAGAAGTGGTGAGAGAGGGCATCCCTGTCTTGTTCCAGATTTTAGAGGGAATGCCTTCAATTTTTCTCCATTCAGAATGATGCTAGCCTGAGGCTTAGCATAGATTGCTTTTACAATGTTGAGGTATGTTCCTGTGATCCCTATTTTTTCGAGAGTTTTGAACATAAAGGGATGCTGTACTTTGTCGAATGCTTTTTCCACATCTATCGAGATGATCATATGGTTCTTATTTTTAAGTCTATTGATGTGGTGAATAACATTTATTGATTTCCGTATATTGAACCAGCCTTGCATCCCAGGGATGAATCCTGCTTGATCATGGTGTACAATTTTTTTGATATGATTTTGTAGCCGATTCGCCAGAATTTTATTGAGGATTTTTGCATCTAAGTTCATTAGAGATATAGGTCTGTAGTTTTCTTTCTTTGAAGTGTCTTTGTCTGGTTTAGGAATTAGGGTGATGTTGGCCTCGTAGAATGAATTTGCAAGTTCTCCCTCTTTTTCTATTTCCTGAAATAGCTTGAAAAGTATTGGTATTAGTTCCTCTTTAAAGGTTTTGTAAAACTCTGCTGTATACCCATCCGGTCCTGGGCTTTTCTTAGTTGGTAATCTTTTGATGGTTTCTTCTATTTCCTCAATTGATATTGGTCTGTTTAGGTTGTCTATATCCTCCTGTCTCAATCTGGGCAGATCATATGACTTAAGACATTTATCGATGCCTTCACTATCTTCTATTTTATTGGAGTATAAGGATTCAAAATAATTTCTGATTATCTTCTGTATTTCTGAAGTGTCTGTTGTGATATTGCCTTTTTCATCCTGTATGCTAGTAATTTGAGTTCTCTCTCCTCTTCGTTAGCATGGCTAAGGGTCTGTCGATCTTATTTATTTTTTCAAAGAACCAACTTTTAGTTTTATCAATTTTTTCAATTGTTTCTTTTGTTTCGATTTCATTAATTTCAGCTCTGATTTTAATTATTTCTTGCCTTCTACTTCTTTTGCTGTTGTTTTGCTCTTCTTTTTCTAGGATTTTGAGATGAAGTATGAGATCATTTATTTGTTGGTTTTTTCTTTTTTAAGGAATGAACTCCATGCAATGAATTTTCCTCTTAGAACTGCTTTCAATGTGTCCCATAGATTCTGATATGTTGTGTCTGTGTTTTCATTTATCTCTAAGAATTTTTTAATTTCCTCCTTAATGTCTTCAATAACCCATTGATCATTCAGTAACTTATTGTTCATTCTCCAAGTGATGCATGATTTTTCCTTCCTTCTTTTATCGTTGATTTTCAGTTTCATTCCATTATGGTCAGATAAGATGCATGGTATTATCTCTACTCCTTTATATTGTCTAAGAGTTGCCCTGTGACATAATATATGATCTATTTTTGAGAAGGATCCATGTGCTGCTGAGAAAAAAGTGTAACTGCTTGATGTTGGGTGGTATATTCTATATATGTCAATTAAGTCTAGGTTGTTAATTGTGTTATTGAGTTCTATAGTTTCCTTATTCAACTTTTGTTTGGAAGATCTGTCCAGTGGTGAGAGAGGTGTGTTGAAGTCTCCCATGATTATTGTATGGTGGTCTATTAGACTCTTGAACTTGAGAAGAGTTTGTTTGATGAACATAGCTGCACCATTGTTTGGGGCATATATATTTATGATTGTTATGTCTTGTTGGTGTATGGTTCCCTTGAGCAGTATGTAGTGTCCCTCTTTATCCCTTTTGATTAACTTTGGCTTGAAATCTATTTTATTTGATATGAGTATGGACACTCCTGCTTGTTTCCGAAGTCCATATGAGTGATATGATTTTTCCTAACCTTTCACCTTCAGTCTATGTATGTCTTTTCCTATCAAATGCGTCTCCTGTAGGCAGCATATTGTTGGGTCATGTTTTGTGATCCATTCTACTAGCCTGTGTCTCTTAATTGGTGAGTTTAAGCCATTAACATTTAGGGTTATTATTGAGATATGGGTTATCCTTCCAGCCATATTTGTTTATTTATGTTACTGAATATGGTTTGTTTTCCTCTTTGATTATTTTCCCCCCTTTACTGTCCTACCTCCCACTGTTGGTTTTCATTGTTATTTTCCATTTCCTCTTCCTGTAATGTTTTGCCGAGGATTTTTTGGAGAGATGGTTTTCTAGCTGCAAATTCTTTTAACTTTTGTTTATCGTGGAAGGTTTTAATTTCATCTTCCATCTTGAAGCTTAATTTTGCTGGATACACAATTCTTGGTTGGAACCCATTTTCTTTCAGTGTTTGAAATATGTTATTCCAGGATCTTCTAGCTTTCAAAGTCTGTGTTGAGAGATCAGCTGTTATCCTGATTGGTTTACCCCTAAATGTAATCTGCTTCCTTTCTCTTGTAGCTTTTAAAATTCTCTCCTTATTCTGTATGTTCGGCATCTTCATTATAATGTGTCTAGGTGTGGATCTCTTATGATTTTGCACATTCGGCGTCCTGTAGGCTTCTAGGATTTGGGATTCTGTCTCGTTCTTCAAGTCTGGGAAGTTTTCTCGAATTATTTCATTGAATAGATTGCTCATTCCTTTGGTTTGGAGCTCTGTGCCTTCCTGTATCCCAATGACTCTTAAGTTTGGTCTTTTAATGTTATCCCATATTTCGTGGATGTTCTGTTCATGGTTTCTTAACAGTCTTGCTGAGCTGTCTATGTTCTTTTCAAGTTGAAATACTTTGTCTTCATTGTCTGATGTTCTATCTTCTAAGTGTTCTACTCTGCTGGTAGTATTCTCAATTGAGTTTTTAAGTTGGTTTATTGCTTCCTGCATTTCTAGGATTTCTGTTTGTTTGTTTTTTATAACCTCTATCTCCCTGTATAGTTGATCTTTTGCTTCCTGGATTTGTTTATGTAATTCATTGTTGAAGAGATCTTTCATTGTCTGATTTTGCTGTCTAATGTCTTCCTTGAGACTCCAGATCATCTGAAGCATGTATCTCCTGAATTCTTTATCTGACATTCCATCTGCTGCAGATATTACCTCTTCTAACGTTGAGTTGACCTGCATTGCTTGTGGTCCTTTCTTTCCTTGTCTCTTCATACTGTTCGCGTTTCTTTCTGCTTACTGAGACTGTTGTGTTATTGAATTTTCCCCCTATATATTTGTATTACTCTTGTATAGTTGCAAAGTCTCCCGCACAGGCGCGGGCAGGGGCTCTGCTCCTCCTCCAATTGGGGCAATGTGCCTACCACATCGGCAGGCCGCTGGGCCTGTTCTGCTGGTTGGTAGCAGGTGCGCCTACCTTGCAGGCGCGGGCGGTGGCTCTGCCCCTCTGCGGGCCGCTAGGCCTGTCCTGTCGGTGGTCGCAGTTCCGCCTCCTTTGCAGTCGCAGGCAGCGGCTCTGCCCCTCTGAAGGCCACTGGGCCTGTTCTGCCGGTGGGTCGCAGGTCCACCTACCTTGCAGGTGCGGGCGGCAGCTCTGCCCCTCTGTGGGTCACTGGGCCTGTTCTGTCAGTGGTCACAGTTCCGCCTACCTTGCAGGCGTGGGGGGGGGCAGCTCTGCCCCTCCGCACGCCGCTGGGTCTGTTCTGCTGGTGGGTCACAGGTCCGCCTACCTTGCAGGCGCGGGAGGCGGCTCTGCCCTTCTGCAGGCCACTGGGACTGTTCTGTTGGTGGGTCGCAGGTCCGCCTACCTTGCAGGCAAGTGGGATGGCTCTGCCCCTCTGTGGGTTCCTGGGCCTATTCTGCTGGTGGGTCGCAGGTCCGCCTACCTTGTAGGCGTGGTTGGCAGCTCTGCCCCTCCGTGGGCCACTGGGCCTGTTCTGTTGATGGTCACAGTTCCACTTACCTTGCTGGCGCAGGGGGAGGGGGCAGCTCTGCCCCTCAGCAGGCCGCTGGGCCTGCTCTGCTGGTGGGTCGCAGATCCGCCTAGCTTGCAGGCGTGGGGGGAGGGCGCGGCTCTGCCCCTCAGCAGGCCGCTGGGCCTGATCTGCTGGTGGGTCGCAGGTCCGCCTACCTTGCAGGCGCGTGGGGCGGCTCTGTCCCTCCGCGGGTTGCTGGGCCTACTCTGCTGGTGGGTCGCAGGTCCGCCTACTTTGCAGGCGTGGTTGGCAGCTCTGCCCCTCCGCAGGCCACTGAGCCTGTTCTGTTGGTGGTCACAGTTCCGCCTACCTTGCTGGCGCGGGGGGAGGGGGTAGCTCTGCCCCTCAGCAGGCCGCTGGGCCTGGTCTGCTGGTGGGTGGCAGGTCTGCCTACCTTGCAGGCGCGTGGGGTGGCTCTGCCACTCCGCAGGTTGCTGGGCCTGACCTGCCGGTGGGTCGCAGGTCCTCCTACCTTGCAGGCGCGGGTGGAGGGCGCGGCTCTGCCCCTCAGCAGGCCACTGGGCCTGATCTGCTGGGCCTATTCTGCTGGTGGGTCGCAGGTCCGCCTACTTTACAGGCGTGGTTGGCAGCTCTGCCCCTCCGCAGGCCACTGAGTCTGTTCTGTTGGTGGTCACAGTTCCGCCTACCTTGCTGGCGTGGGGGGAGGGGGCAGCTCTGCCCCTCCGCAGGCCGCTGGGCCTGGTCTGCTGGTGGGTCGCAGGTCCGTCTACCGTGCAGGCGCATGGGGCAGCTCTGCCACTCCCAGGTTGCTGGGCCTGACCTGCTGATGGGTTGCAGGTCCGCCTACCTTGCAGGCGCGGGGGGAGGGCGCACACCTATTTGCATTTAGACAGTTACGCGAAATGGAGGACGTAATGCTTGGGATGAAAGTTGGGGGGAAGGGGAAGGTAGGTGCTCTTGAAAAGAAAGAAGGAGAGGGAGATAGATAGCATAGAGGAGAATGGAAAGAGCAGTAAAACTTGGAAGGGGAGAGAGAGAGGGAAAAGGGAGAGAAAAAAATAAAATGAAATAGGAAATAAAATTAGGTCTTAGAGATCCATTTTCTTCTCTTCCCATAGGCAAAGCTGTGCCCTCCGGGCTGAGTTTTGCCCTCAATGTGTCAACAGCAATCCCTGTGAGGCGGTTCCTGGGAGTCTCTCAATCCTGTTGGTCCAGAGCCGTTTCACTTCTACGGCCCCTCCTCCCCTTCCTCCTGCCAGCCAGCCAGGTCCTGCTCACCGGAGGCAGTTCCCCAAGGATTTGGTTACACTTTCAGCCCCACCGAGTGCTCTATTTCCCTAACTACTGAGCACTCTCTCTGTCATTCATCTAAGCCCCAGTGCTGTGGAGCTGTGGTCTGGGAGTCAATTGTTTAATTTTTCCGGACCCCTTTGGTGGGCACACCTTCGGAATCTGGCAGCTAAGACCATTGGTATCGCTGCTGGTGGTAATAGGAGTTGGGGGTCGTGGATCCCCTCTACTTCCCTCAGCCCCTACAGTCACAACCACTCTGCTGGCGGTAGGAGGAGTTGGGGGTCTGGAGTGTCCTCTGTTTCCCTCCGCCCCTACCATCACGCCCTCTCAGTTGGCGGTTGGGGGAGTTGGGGGTGGGGAGTCTTCTCTGCTTCCCTCTGCCCCTGCAGTCACGCCCACGTCACTGGCAGTAGGGGGAGTTGGGGGTTGAGAGTCCTTTGGCCCTTACAGTCACGCCCATGGAGAGATTTTGAAGTTTCCCGGTTGTTTGTATCTGGTGTGGGTGGGAGTCACACACCTGCTAAAGTAGATTCTGCTGGGAAGGAATCTCTTTGGCCGAACTTTGGTGACTTCCCCTCTCTGCTATGGCGGGCCCCTGGCTCCTTGCTGGAGTGTCCGAAGGGACAGGTGGAACTGGCTTGTCTCTGGTCTGACACAATCTCTGGTTTTAGTTCCCAGTTCGCTATTTCGTAAAGGGTTGGTTAGATTCCCTTCATGCTGTCTCAGGGGGGGAGCCGTTCGCCGGGTGGGTGGGGCTGTTAGTAGAGCCGGGAGGGCACGGGCTGTCTGCTGGGCCAGGCGGGGACACTTCTCGCTGCGCCGGGCCGCCGGGGGCTGCCTGTAGAGCCGGGCAGCTGCGGCCGCGTGGCTAAGATCCGGGCGGGCGGGGTGGCTGTTCGCAGAGCGAGAGCAGGGCCTCCCCAGGAAGGCGGGATGGCGGGTGCCGTCTGCAGGTTCAGGCGGGCCGCGCCGCTCTGGGCCTCCGGCCGCTTGCAGAAGCGGCTGGTGGCTGCGGGACTGGACCTCTGCGCCCGCGTGGCCAGCCAAGATCCACTTGTCTGGGACAAACTGACACTTCTAATAAACCTACCAATTCCCGGCAGGTCCCCTCTTAATGGAATTTTGCTAGAAGTTCCTCAGTAGGTAGACTGCAGCTGTTCCAATGGGTCTTTCTGATCCCGTTAATGTGGAGACATTGGAATCGCTGCTTCCTCGACGGTGGCCATGTTGGATCCCCCCCCCCCCCCGAACTTTCTTTTTTAAAGTATAACTTTTAGAGTTGGAATTAAAATTGTTCTATTATTCCAAAAAATCCTAAAAATATCTACCATTTATTGAGCATTTTTATGGGTTTAATTAAGCATTTTACTTAAATTATTATACTAATGCCAAGAATACCTGCATGAGGTGGGATCCTTTGATTTTTCTTATGTTGCAGATGTGAAAATGGAGACGCTGAGAGGTTGGGAGACTTGTCTGAGGTCGCCATACTGGGAGAGGTGGCCACATCTACATATCTATCAAGTCCATGCTCTCAAGTTTGCTGGCGCTCTGGACAGTCTTTCTTCTGGGACTCCTGACAAGTCAGGGTTGCCAGAGCCTCCCCACCACTTTATATGAGGAGACAAATTCTTGGTGTAGTGCCTGTACTCCTCAAAGTGTGGGTTTCTTTTATGTTCCAGAAAAAAATGTTGCTCAGAGCGCCTTCTCCAGAGGCTTTGTTCCTGAAGTCTTTTGAACCAGTGAAGGGCAACTCTCACACACAGAGCCAACAGTCTTGGGTGTTACCTTGATGGGGCAGCCAATTAACTCAATCCTTTACAACGAGGGATCTGTTACAACTATCGGCAAAAAGAAGCCAAGGAGGTGAAATAAGCAGGCTCACTCCGGAGGTGCCAATGACTCTGTGCTTGGGGAAGCAGAATCTATCTTCACTCCAATTTTCCCACCAGCACCCCCCAAATTGCCTGCACAAGGGCTCTGGGATAGACGCATTGGGTGGCAGAAAGTAAGAACCAGAAGAGACCCAGGGTCATTAGTTTAATCCTTTGGTTTCATAGATGAGAAGGCTAGATGAAGAGGTACTAAACCATTTTCCGTCTCTGGCCTGTTCTTATCTTTTCCTTATGCTTCGGGCCAGATGTCAGATTTGTGTTTATGTGCATATTTTCCTCCCCATAAGCAGGACTTGGAAGATGAGAGAAAGGAAGAGAAGCACAAATGGTTAAGAGAACTGCATGGAAGGGAGAGAGACCTTTGTTCAAATGTTCACTCTGCTAATAATAGTACCATCCTCAAAGAACTGGTCTAAGAATCATCAATGCCTTTTTTTTTTAGAAATGGCTAGTAAATCTGAATAAAGTATAAGCTTTGGTTCATTCATAATGATATAATATTGGTTCATTAATTGTAACAAATGGACCTAACTAATGTAAGATGTTCATGATAGATAAAACTGGGTTTGGAGAGATAGGAACTCTGGACTATCTTTGCTTTTTTTTTTCTATAAGTCTAAAAACTTCTAAAATAAAAAGTGTATTAAAAATAAATTTAAAAAAGTATAGTAGACATTGTTCTTGTTATAAGATGAAATGATTACGAGCCATTCCCTGAGAATCTGGAAACAGCTAGAAAGAATCAGGCAGCAGGTCAGCCAACATCAAAGCCCCTAACATTCAGTCAACTCAAGTCAGCCGAGCTCCCAACTACAAGTATCAATAGGCAATGGGCTTGACAGGCATCAAGGCATCAGAGAAAGACTATTTAATCTGAAGTCAGACAGACTCCTAGGTTCAAACGCAGTATCTACCACTTCCCATCTCTGTAATTCTAAGCAGAACTCCTCATCTCTCTAGAGTGCCTCTTCCTCCTTACCTTCGCTATGGTTTATATGTGCTTTGTTCCTCAAGGGTTCATGTGTTTAAAGCATGGTACCCAGGGTAGTGACATTAAGAGGCTATGGAACTTTTAAGAAGTGAGGCCTAGTGGGAGGCCATTACTGGATGGTCCCTTCACTTTCTTTTTCACCTTATGATCTCTCCCTCCCACACATGCTTCCACCATGGTGCCATCCACCATGATGAGATACATCCAGGGGGATCCTCACCAGAGTTAGGACTATGCAGTTTGAACTTTCAACCCTCAAAACTGTGAGCTTAAAAGCCTCTTTTCTTTATATAGTACCTAGCCTCAGGTACTTTATTATAGTAACAGGAAACAAACTACATACACCTCAGGACTATTTCTCCCTGTCTAGAACACAGACTTTTTTGTGAAGCCAAAAAGAGAGATGTGGTAGGTAGTCTCTAAGATTGCCCCTGATAATCTTATCACTTGGCATTTATGTCCTTTTATAATCTTCCCTAGAGTGTGGACTGAACTTATTGACTCCCATTTAACAAATAGATGATGATGTGTGAGGACAAGTGCATGGAGTACTGCATACATGACATATGTTAGGAGCGTCTGAGTGGCAAACCACACCCCTCGTGCTAGGCACTAGAGAGGCAAACCACTTACCCCATAAGCACAGCCCTGGGTGTGAGGTCACGGTGTTGCAGTCCCAATGCTTGCTCCACAGCCTTCTCCTTGACTGGTCGATTCCAGGACAGTTGGCAAGAAATCGCTTTGGTGGCTGCCTATAATCTGTTTAGCTACTGCCTGAGTATATATATATGGTAACTATGCAATAAAATCAGAGCTGCTTCCTGCTTGGTCTCTGGAGGTCTTGGATAGTGACTCCACAGCCACACTCTCCTCTACCCTGTTCCGTCGTGGACCTCCTTGCTGGACAAGAGAGAGCCCACACAATGATGAGATGTCATATCTGAGATTAGGTCATGAGAAGACAACCACTTTGGATTGCTTATCCTGGGGAAAGTAGCCATCATGTTATAAGGGAGCCCTGTGGAGAGGCTCATGCAAGTGAGCTTGGAAGAGATCTTCTGATATCTTCCAACAACACAAGAATGTACTGAAAAGTGGTCCTGTCAGCCTCAGTTGAGCTGACTGCAGTCCTGGCTTGACTCAAGCCAACTAAGTCATACCGGGATTCCTGATACACTGAAACTGTGAGATTACAAATGTTTGTTGTTTTAAGCCACTAAGTTTTGAGATAATAATATATAACTAATACCAGAGTAATTAGTAACATGTAACTAATAGTAATTAGTAATATATAACTAATAGAAGAGACTCTCAGTGGAAATACTTTGCTGGAAACTTGAGAAATTTGGTAAAGCCAGAAACAAAAGAAAACCAAATCAAACCCTAAAGCCCATCAGGCTCCACGGGATCAAGTTCCATGCCATTTCTGCTTATCGCTGCCTCTTCCTTCCTCTTCCTCCCTGAACATCTGTAGACACATGGGTTTGGTAATGATAGCCCATGAGATTTTCTTTCCACACTGGGAAAAACTCAGTAGTTCTTGAGGCTGGGAATGATCAGATGAGGTAGCTCAACTCTCGCCTGACTCTTGGAAAAGCTGGGGCCCTGCTTCACATTGAGCCAAACCATTGTCCCAAAATATATTTAGTCCCAGTTCTTTGGGGGATTTATCTTTCTCATTCAGAGAATGTTCACTGCATCAACAAAAATTTATATCTGCATTGTACCTTGTTTTGTTCCATCCAAGGCTATCTTTGGGACATAGAGAACTTCTTGAAATTAAAGCTTCTAGTCCAAGTCTGGTTTCACTGTGTCCCCTATAGGAAAGACACTCTTCCACCATGTCCACTATTCCCTGGCCAGATACCCATAAAGGATAGTTGGCAGGAACCTGATTCACTTTCAAGAAGAGTCTAAGTCTCTGACTGCCAATCAACACTTCCCACTCCACTGAGCAATGAGGAAAGAGTGGAGAGAGAATGTCTGTTCAGATAAGAAGGATTCCACCTGAACACCAACGCTAATCTCTACAATCAGTTGACTCCAACAGAGTTTTCAACCTAGTTTCTTCCCCTTTCCCTTCCTCCTACCATTACAAAATTCCTCCCCCCAAACTTTTCTGTGTTCATCAGGTAACTCCTTTTCCCAGGGGAATCTCCCTCCTACATCTCTGTCCCAAATGGCTGAAATCTATGTGCATCTCCGGACTTGATTACACCCTGCAAGAAGTCTGGTTGTTCAGAGAAGAGGTTTCTGTAAATGCTCCAAGGAGGGGCAGCCAGGGGGATGGAGACTAAGCCTTAGCTCCTGGGGTGTAGCGTGGCTGTGAAGAGTTGGCAAAAACATCAACAGCAGTGGCAGCTCCCCAGGAAGGGCTTCCTGTGGTGTGACTGATGCAGAAAATGAGGGCCCAGAATACAGCCAGCAGGATTCAGGCTGAGCTGTGAATCAGGCTCTGAGGCAACAGACTGGAGCTGTGGCTAAGTGCTGCTCACACAGGGCACAGCCTGGCGCACTGCTTACGGGAGAGTGGGTACTGCTTCCATGCTATCTGTGCCCCTCCAAGATCCCCTTCTCCCAGAGATGGCTTAGACTTCTAGGGCTGGAGTTCATGGGCAGGAAAATGCAGCCCGTCTACCTGCCCTGCACAGCCATCTGGGAGCACCAGTCTTCCCAGAAGCCCATTGTCCTTCTGGTGTTCCCCAGGTCTTCCTCTGGAGGGACTCTTAGGAGTCCTAATTCACCTTCCACCTTTCCTTTGGCTCTTAATACAGGGGTGCTAATCTGGAGAGAATCCAAGTTCCTATGAAGATCTGGGCTAAAGTTCTGGTTCTACCCCAGGCACCAAAGCTTCAGAGATTCCCTTGGAAATAAAGAAGTAGTCAAGGAACAAGTTCCTGGAATGCCCAGAATGCTACCTAGAGCTCCGTGATTTGAGGGGCATTATAAGGAAGACCCAGTTTAGCATTGGAGGCTCCAGGCTGCCAGGAAGAGAGGTGCCTGCCATGCTTTTCATGTACCATTTAATCTGGCTCCGCCAAGCTGTGAGCTCTGAAAATAGAGGCGGAGTCCTGTTCTCATCTGGGCCCTAGCACAGTGCAAGCTCCCAATGTCTTCACCCCCTCACCCCGCTGCAGCCTGTCAACCTAGACTGGTCCTGGGGTGGCAGCTGCAAAGAAGGAAAGAGGCAAGGCTGGTGAAGGAAGGGCTTGACAGCAAACCCCAGGCCGTGTGAGCCCTGGAGCATGCTTGGGCTGTACAGCTCCGCTCTCTGCAGAAACCCTGCTGGCTCAGGAGTTTAGGAGGCCTCCCTAAGGGCACAACGGAAAAATCCAGGGGACTCATCAGAAAAGCCTGGCTTCCCACACTTTCTCACACCAGGGCTTCTTTCTATTCCCTCATCACCACAGAGTCAAGCCTAAAGTCTGCCTGGAGTTCAAGGCCGTTTCCAACCTGACTGCCTGCCCCTTCCTCCCCAGCCACTCACCCCATAGCTAGCTGGACAGTCCTGGGGATCTCATTGTTATCTAGCACATTCCATCTGTACTGATGTTGCTCCTTTCCACCTTCCTACCTCCTTATAATACAACCAGAGCTGGGTCCTGGCCTATTCTCTTTGGAACCTGTTCCAATCACTTTGGCCTCTATCAACCTCTGACTTTTCTGAGCTCCTACAGCAGCCTGGTCTGAACCACACCACCCAGCACACTTGGAGCAGCTCACGCTCTTCATTAGGTGCTTCTTCAAGTCTTCATCTAGTTCCCGGAATGCCCAGAATGCTACTTTATAATATAAGAGCTGCAAGATACCCAGCAGGGTCCCCCTGGGCAGTCCAACACAGGGAAGCTTGAGTCTTAGAGAGTTGCAACTCTCTGTTAGAATTGTTCTATGTTCTCCTGGCTTGGGGCAGGCTCAGAAAATGCCAGTAAATTATTTATTTACAACTTGCAAGGACTAGCCTTCTCTCATCCCCCTGCAAGGTACTTTGTTGTTCCTTGAACCAGACAGCACCCAGACCAGACCTTTCGCATAGTAGTCTGAGATGGAGTCGTCTTGCCTGGGGGGCAGAGGAATGAACAAGTGACCATTATGAATGGCCTCCATCAGACACTGCCCTAACAGGGTACCTCCTCCATCTCTGCAGACCTTGGCTCTCCCAGCTTCCCTTTATCAGGTCTTATCAGCCCAGCTCCCATCGCTGCCAGGCTAAGCCCGATGTCTGGGGGATTAGCTTTTCCTGGTTGCCCAGTACCACAGCCTCTGTTTATGACACTAGGTTTCTGGCTGCTGGGGGCTGGGGCTTTGCACATTCCTGTGGACAGGGAAGAGCCATTCATAAGGATATTCCTTCTTGATTCTCACAGTCGCACCCCTGGAGGTAAGCAGATGGCTCAGTGACCTCTCCCCAGTCCCTCCCCCATTTCCACAGCCCAGGAGCCAGCCTATCTTCAGATCTGGAAGACATGGTGACTGTGATTTTGGCCAGACTTCCAGAGTTGATCCCAAGGTACCCAGTGTCACTTGAGAAAGTTCTCTGTTTCTCAGGAGAGGAGACATCAGGGGCCTGAGCCTGGGAATGGTCCCCAGGGTGGAGGTGCCTGACGCAAGGCCCAGGCTGAAGGGGAGGCTGCCCCTGGAGACATCTGACAAACTCCTCAGGATGTTTTCTAGTGGTAATTCTCTGTCAGTCTCTCAAGACACTTCCCTTCACTGCCTCTGATTCTCTGCTTCCTTCTACTCCCATCAGCCCTTGCCCACATCAAGAGAAGACGGAAAAACAACCTTTACTAAGTTGTTACTTTTGCATACACACTGCATCCTCACAATATTCCTCCATGACAGGCCAAGAGTTAGCCTCCTTATTTTATAGGTGAGGCTACTGAAGTCTGAGAAATGACGTGAATTGTTTATGTTATTTGCAAGTTATACAGTGTTTGGACCAGAATCCAGAATTTCAAATGCTTAGGCAAAAGTTTGTTTGTCCTTCTTGTTTTGCTTTGTTTGAGTGCTAGGAACCAAACCCAGGGTCTGCTAAGTACATGTGCATTGAGCTACATCTCTAGTCCTGTGTCCTTTGAAAAATGATACTTTGCCTAAACTCGCTGCTTTCTCATCTTGAAACTTTCTTACCAGAAATGATTTGTTTTCCTGGAGCAAGACAATTCTAAAAGAGGAAAAGACACTACTTCTATTGCCCTAATGGAATTCAAAATTCCACTCCTTGCCCCAGAATCATAGAAATATTCATCTCATATACACAGAAATTTCTCAGATGCAACAGGAATATAAGGATTTACATTTAGAACAAACTAAATGGATTTGCATCCTCATCCTCATCAATGTCTTATACTTGTGTAAATATGATACGCATACATATATGTATTAGCTTCACACTTTGGTCCCATAATCTCAGTTCTAAGAATTTATTATAAGGCATGAAAAAGAAATAGATTGAACTAGTCAACAGAGCAGTATTTAAAACAATGAAATATTTGGAAGCAATTTATAAATGGCCTACATCTGGGGATTTGTTTTTAAAAAATTGGTATCTTCAGATGATGGAACATCAGTCATTGAAAATCAGGTTTCTGAAGAACAATTAATGACATGAATAAATGGTCACTATCATATTAGGTAAGAAAAACTGTTTATAAAATTATATGAACATTAAGATCTAGTAAGTAACAAAATATATCCATGGAAAAATTATTTGGAGGGATTACTAAAACTTTGTAAGAGGATATATTTTAGAATGGTAAAATTATGATTTTTCTTGCTTACATGTTTCTGCATTTTCTATATTTCTAATAATGAGCATTTGTTACTTTTAAAATAAGAAAACTACAACACATATTGATTTTTGTTAAATTCCTTTTTTATTTTGTCCAATAGCCACTGTCAGTATTTAGGGCAGGGGAAGTTAGCCCATTTTATAGCTGATGATTCCCTTTGCCTCTCCATTCCATGATGACTGTTTTCCTATTCCTTTCAGCCCCAGGACTTGCACAACACACCAGACACAGGCCCACATGCTCCCGCTTTGTCTTCTAGAGGTTGCACACACAACCCACCTCACTTGAGCCAAACATCTGAAGGAGCAGACTCCAGTGGTAGGGAATGGGAGATGGAGATGAGTCAAAAAGCATTTCATTTCCACCTCAAGGGCCTGATGCAGTGCCAAGCCGTTGGTAGGAGCTCATTAAATATGTGCTGGCTTGGGCCTTATGCAAGGGTTGTTCTGAATACTTTCTACTTAGGAGAGCTGCCCTCTGACTTCCTAGAGAAGCTTGGCCTTTGCTACCCTCCCCAGGGTAGGGGCAATGGCTTCCCCTCTCCACAGACCCAATGGATCCAAGGAATCAAACCTCCTCAGGCAATGATTCAGAACCTTTGGGGGGTTATTTAACCGCTAAGAATCTGATGAAAACTATGGTCTCTCCTCAGAAAAATGCATTCAGGTTGGGTCCATGCTCTCCTATTCATACATAATTCAAGGAGGTTCACAGATCTTCTGAAGCAGGCTCAGATCTTGGTGGACAGCTTGCCCAGGCACTGGGACAGACAGGCTCTGCCTCAGAATCCTCTCTAGAGTTGCTTCTTCTGTTGCCCTTTCAGCTTTGCACCTCTTTGCCTCAGTGAGCCCTAATTAGCTCCTCTCTGAGGGGTGACTCAGGGCCATTATCCTCCCCCTACTCCTGATGACCCATTGGGAGGAGAGGGGAAGTAACTTTCATAGTCATACCATGAGTCAGTGAACAAGCCAAGACTAGAATGTGGCATTTGGGGCTCCCGGGGCTATATTTAAGCCACTAGCAAGAACTGTTTCTTGTGGCAGGGTCTGCACACAGGCAGGGTATAAACACAGATGCTGACCCCAGCTCCAAATCACCAGAGAGAACATGGAATCTGAGGCGTCGTCATCCCCAGGCACTTCCTTTCTGCATCTCCAAAGTGCACAGGAACAGCTCCCTCCTCACCCCGCATGAGAAGAAACTGAGGCAACAGGAAGGAATGAAGAATTCTGAATTTCTGGCTCCAGGCTAACATTCTTCCCTGGGACCATTGCAAACCCAGAGGAAGCCTCACCTTGTCCCAGTGTCAGGTGTGGCCCTTGGAATGTTGCCCCCACCCCCAAGACATTGCACTAGAGAAAAATTGCTTTGGCATAGTCAGGCCATGACATGAAGTGGTGTTCAGACTTTTCTTATTAAACACATGCATGCATAGTCCTTAAGCCTTAACTAATACAGACCTGGAGTCCCTTGCTCAGGACCAGAGAGGAAGAGGTAAAAAGAGAAGCTAAATCTGATGTGTCATCTAGGTATCAGCAAGGAAAAATCCAGCAAGTCACATCAGATGATACCAATAACGTCCCCCACCCTCGCCCATCATCTCAACCCCACACCAAAAAGACCCCTGGGAATATTACTTGAATAACCCAACCTCTGCAGTATTGTCCCATAGAACTTTCAGTGATGATGGAAATGTTCCGTATCTGGATGTACAATATGGTTAGGGTTGAGTTCAAGAAATGTGATTGGTGTAACCAAGGAAATGAATTTTTCTATTTTATTTATTTTTAGTTAATTTAAACTACAATTTGGTTTGCCACCTGTGGCTAGTGGCTACTATACTGGATGGCACAACTCTAGAGGCTCTGTGAAGAAATAAACTTGAGGAATTAAATATTTTATAACTTGGTTAGTCTCTACCCAACTGACTCAGAGAAAAATCTCAGATTTGTTAGAAATACCTAAGATTCTTTGGGGGTCAGTGATAAGCAGAGTGAGTAGAAGAAGACTCTGGTCAGGAAATGAAAGGAAGAGATCTCTGATCCAGTGTTACGACACTTTCCCAAGAAAAAGGAGACTATTCCATCTCATATCTTGGACTGTTTGCTAATGGAAATGACCCAATAAAGCTCTCCAGCACTCTAAGGATGGCCATTGTAAGAAGCAAGGAAATACTGTCAAAAGATAATACAGTAATATGTATCAAAGCCTTATTAAATGCACGTATCCTTTTGGTCATTTCTTTCATTTCTGGAAACTAATTTTAAAAAATTAATTCAAGAGGTTGAGAATCTGGCTTAGTGGTGGAGCACTTGCCTGGCACATGTGAGACCCTGGTTCAATCCCCAGTACCACCAAATTTTTTTTTAATTAATTCAAGACGTACATCTATTAGAATTACCAAAATTCAGAACACTGACAACACTAAATGCTGGCAAGAATGTGGAGCAAGAGGAACACCCACTGGCTGCTGGTGGGAATGAAAATGGTACTGCCACTTTGGAAGACAGTTTGGCAGTTTTTTAAAAAACTAAACATACTCTTACCATATGATCTAGCAATTATGTCTGTTTGATGTTTACCCAAAGGAGCTGAAAAGTTATATCCACACAAAAACCTGGACATTGATGTTTATAGCATCCTTATTCATAATTGTCCAATCCTGGAAACAACCAAGATGTCCTTTAATACATGAATGAATACATAAACCAGTGTTCATACAGACAATAGAATATTTTTCAATGCTAAAAAGAAATGAGCTACAAAGCCATTAAAAGACATGCAGGAGGGGCTGGGGTTGTGGCTCAGTGGCAGAGCGCTCCTCTAGTGTGGGTGAGGCATTGGGTTCGATCCTCAGCATCACATAAAAATAAATAAATAAAAATAAAGGCATTGTGTCCACCTATAACTAAAAAAATGTTTTAAAAAGACATTCAGGAAACTTAAATGCATATTACTGAGTGAAAGAAGACAATCTGAAAAGATTATATACTGAAGAGTCCAAGTACTTGACTTTCTGGAAAAGGCAAAAACAAAGAAACAGTAAAAAAATCAGTGGTTGCCAGGGATTGGAGAGAAGAAGGGATGAACAGACAGAGTGTGGAGGATTTTTAGAGCATGAAATTATTCCATATGATACTATAATAGTGATAGATACATGTCACTATACATATGTCCAAGCCCATATAATGTATACCAAGAGTGAACCAACTATGGATTATGGCTGATTAGGATGTATCAGTGTAGGTTCACGTCCATTGCAACAAATGTACCTCTCTGATAGGGGATTTAAAAATGGGTAGACATACCTGTGTGGAGAGGAAAAGGGAATATGGGAAATTGCTATACCTTCCTCTCAATTTTGATGTGAACCCAAAACTGCCCTTAAAAAAAAAAACTAAAATGGTGAACTAGGGATGTAGCTCAGTTGGTAGAGTGCTTGCCTCACATGTACAAATCCCTGGATTCAATCCCCAGTACCACAAAAAAAAAAAAAAAAAGAAGAAGAAAAAAAAATGGAACCCTATTCACACCATAAAAAAAAAAAGAGAAATAAGTTAATTCAGGTAGTATGATTAAACTATAAGGATATTCATTTTAGACCTTTTTATGGATCAAAAAATATTATAAACAATCTAGGTATGCACTAAGAGCATATTGTTAAATAAATTATGGTAGCTTTATAACAGAATATTTCTTACCTCCCACATATAAGCCATCAGAACAAGTTCTCTACTACCTCCAATATATATTCTGATTCTGTCCATTACTCTTCATCTCAGTCACCACCATCCAAGTTTGAATCACCACCTTCTTTCACCTGGATTATTAAATAGACTTGGAACTGATCACCTGCTTCTGCTTTTAAGCAGCACAGTCTAGCTGTTTTGTTGTTTCTTTTTCTTTTTTCTTTCTTTTTTTTTTTTTTTAGTGGTACTGGGGATTGAACCCAGGGATGCTTTACCACTGAGCTACATTCTCCACCCTTCTTATTTTTATTTTGAGACACTTGTCTCTCTACATTTCCCAGGTAAAAGAGATTTCATCATGCTATTCAGAATAGCATGCAATTTAAAACTGAATTGTTTATTTCTGGAATTTTCCATTTAATATTTTCAGGCTGAGGTTGACAGCAGGTAACTGAGACCACAGAAAGTGAAACTGTGGATAAGGCAGAACTACTGTCATGATAAAGATGCAAAAAAATGACCATTTGATTTCCTCCTTTCTGTTTCTTATGCCTTCTCTTTCTTTTCTTTCTTTTTAAAATTATTTCTGCACTCGTAGTAATGGGCATCTTTGCTTTATTCCAGATTTTACAGTGAATATTTCTAACACTTCTCCATTCAGGAAGACATGTGCTCTAGTATTTTTACAGACACTTTTATCTGGTTAGAAAGTTCTCTTTTCATTCCACTTTATCATAAATACTTTTTCATAGCTAAAATAACAGATTATAGAAAACAGCACAAAAATAGAGCTTAATTATTATAAGATACTTTGATACCAAAAGCTATAAAAGGAGACAAAATCAGACATCCCAGAAGCCCATTTGTCTCTTCCCTATCACAAGACCCTTCCCTTCCTATCCAGCATTATTGGCTCTCCTAGTGGTTTGGTAATCACCTCTTTACTTTGTCTTGGTAGTTTTATCACCCAAATATGAAGCCCTGAACACTATGGTTTGGTTTGGCCTAATTCTTCATATGTCCTTTGGATCTCTTCTGACCTACAAGTTGCCCCTCCATCTCTTTTTCTCCCTTTTGCAATCCATTTGCTGAAGACACCAGACCCCTGGTTGTGTCATGTTTTCCTTTGTAGGGTGTTGATGTTTTTTAAGTCTAACGAGATGATTATGTGTGTAGGGCCTCTCTTTTAACTTATTAGTGGAGTAGATTAAAGTTACAGGCAGGGGTAATCTTCCAAAAACAGACTAGATTGTGTAACTTCCCTCCAGTAGCTTCTCACAGACTTCAGGACAAAATCCAAAGCTTTGACCATGGTTTACAAGGACCAAAGAGCCCATCTACATCTCTCTCTCTGACTTCGTATGCAATTTTCCCACTTCCTCACTGTTTTAGCCAGTGACTTTCTTATGGTTTCTCAAACATGACAAGTTTTCTCCCACGCTTTGGTCACTGCATTCACTGTTCTCTCTTCCTGGAATGCGCTTCCCTTGATCTTCAATGGGAGCTCCCTGGTATCAACAAGGTCACAGCTCAAAACTTTCTTCCTCAAGTAGAACTTTTTTTCCCCTTCTTTAACTTTTTTATTTATTTTTTTTAATTTTGAGACAGGTTCTCAGTAAGTTGCTGAAACTGGCCTTGAATTTGTGATCCTCCTGCCTCAGTCTCCAGAGTCATTGGAATTACAGGTGTGCTGACCATTCGGCCTCAAACAAAACTTCTAATGTAGCCCCCTCATCTCTTCCACATCCTTTATTTTTACTAATCCTTACCAGTATTCTGTTCTCTTATTTATTTATCATCTTACCTTAACCCATAATGTAAGCACTGCACAAGTCTTTTTTATTGTTTTATTCCCAATACCTAATCTGGTGCCTCAATAAATATTTGTAGTAGCAAAATAATAGGAATATATCTATTAACAAGTACATGTATCCAAAACATATTAAGTTGATAAAAGAAATATAGATCTATGATATAATTTTATTTTTTTTTACAAAATATATTTGTATATGTATCTGAATCTGTCTGGTCAAATATCTGAAAGGGCAGAAGCACAGGATTAATGGCAGTCATTTCTGGGTAAGACACCTATTATTGATATATTTATTTTCTTTTGCTTATCTGTTTTTTTCTGTTTTGTTTTACTTCTTTGACAGAGATATATTTATTACTGAATGAAGGGAAGGGAGGGGAGATAGGACTAGGAAAGACAGTGAAATGAATCAGACATAATTTTCCCAGGTACATATATGAATACAACATAGTGAATCCCACCATTATATACATCCACAAGAAGGGGGTCCCAATTAGAAAAAAAAATATATTCCATGCTTGTATAATCTTATCAAAATGGATTTTACTGTCATGTATAAATAAAAAGAACCAATAAAAATTTAAAAAGAAAATAATAAAAGTAACCTTATTTTGATGAAAGAACAATATCTTTTAAAAAACACTTGATCTAGTTGAGAGAACATAAAGACTCCCCCAATAGCCCAAGCCTTCATTTATATGAGCATAAGTAATTATCAAACAACACATAGTAAGTGTGTGCTCATCCGTATCCTGGGTGGCACAGGGAGCCTAAGAACTAAATCTGCCTTTATTTAGTCACTTAATTCTGCCTTGTTCCAAAAAAAGGAAATGTGGCTCATAAGAAGGGTGCTCTCATATTATCTATTTAGGGACATGAGACACAACAAATGAAAAGGCAAACTCCAATTCAATTATGGTCTCTTTCCATTTGGTGGATGTGTCTTATCTGGCTTCATATTGCCCTAGAACCTATGAGTGACTTACCTGGAACACTGGTGTTCACTGAGTACTAATTGAATTAAACAGTTCAGCATATACAACATCACAACATGGCCCTTGATAAAATGCCAAATGATGTGAAATGGGAAGTTGTTACTTAATGGATATAGAGTTTCAGTTTTGCAAGATGAAAAAGTTCTGGAGATTTGTCATACAAGATTCCACTGAACACTACTGAACCGTATACCTGGAAATGGTTAAGATGGGAAATATTATGTGCTTTTTCCCATAATGTCTTAAAATGCCACATGAAGTGGTACAGACTGGTGCTGACAATAGTGCTAAGAGGTTAATCCTGAGAGATCAGAGTGACAAAAGAGGTCCGGGGGTGGGGTGGGGGGACTTTGCGGGGAAGGACTGGAGCTGGCCTAGGAAAGGAAAGTATAGCTAGATTCCACATGAGGACAGAGGGTGCTTTGGTGGGGTACACAGGAGGCAGCAGGCAAATGTGCTTGGAGCCAGTGAGCAAGAAAGTTGGCTCTAATGAGCTGCAGAGGATTTAAGAAGGTGAGATCAGGGTGTGAGGGGGTTGGGCCGGAAAATGAAAAAACCTTGGATGCAGGCTGAGGAATCTGGACATGAAAGACAGAAGGTTTTAGATTTGGGAAATGTGTGATAAAAGGGGTGTTCTAAAAATACTAATGAGCATTCAAATTAGACTATAGTACACATTAATCTTAACCTTGCTGAAAGGGACAGAAAAGGAAGCACCCAAATGTCCTAATGTGACATTCAGATGGCAGCGATTGTGAGACAGACACAGAGTCTAGACCAGGAGGTCATCTGAAACACTTTTTTGGGGAACAGAAAGCCTGTCCTCTGCACTAATGAGGAAGGATGGATTCCATCACTCTCCTCTCTTAACCTTTCCCAGAGAGGCTCAGACCTGAAAAAGCACCTTTTTCTTCCGGGAACTGTAATTAGGTAGACAGTGGGCAGCAGTGACTTCCTGACTTAACTGCAAAGTGGAAGAAGATTGCATTTAGAAAGGAGGGTTCCACATGTGCAGATACGAACCATATAGCTCCAGCTGCGTGCACCTGAGAAATATACAGTTTCCTGCAACGAGAAGGGGGTGCTCAGAGGTCCCCCCTCCTGCGGGCAGCAATGCTCTCAGGCCAGGATTGAGTGGGCTGCCAATGAGCTTTGTCTCCAGCAAACTGACTTTGTCTCCAGCAAACTGTCTTTCCAGAAACCAAATACCAGAATGAGCCACAGTCAATAGTTCCCACAAAATAAGGGACACATGACTCTACTGAAGCTGTCCCCCCACAAGTATTATGGGGAATTTCAACTTTTGTATTGAGAAGAGGGAAAACATCCAAATAACGGCATATGTAATTAGCCCTCAATGTATATTTTTAAAAATTATTTTTAATTTGTACTTTAAAATTAAAATTGTTTTTATTAAAATTATTTTTTAAAATTATTCCTTTCTTAGAGCTAGAGGAGAAATGGGGGTGGGGTGTCTAGTTTTGATTAGTGATTAAAAGTAGTCTTTGGGAATGAGGATCTAGAAAAAAAAGCCCACCATCCTTTGTTTGTCCCAAGGCACTACTAACACTCAGCACTTTGCCTTTGACCCAGCTTCATCTCCTTGACTCTAAACCATCAAAGTTTTGATTAACACTCAGAATGGGATGATCTTTTGAAGACCATCTGACACATGTCTGCCAACACTGGCTCTAAGGGTTAGCGGGAAGCTGCTTCTATCTCCAAACAGTATTTCACATGCTCTTTAGTGAAAGAGGGGAGAAAAACAAAGGTCATCAAAACAGACCTGCACCCAAGGATTAAGGGAAGATATCACTACCTAATCCCAGCTAAGGACAGACATGGCAAAGCTGACTCTGCCATATGGGATGTCATCTGCCAAAGCTCAGAAATAGGTGGAGACAGCTCCCAGAGCCAAAGTCAGTGAAGATAGCCTCACTTACCCACAACAGGCCCAAGGATGCGACAAATTCCCAGGAAAAGTGAGCATGTGAATCCTGCTTATCCAGAATGCAAGCCTGCTGTCCACAGGCTGAGAGGAACATCACACACAGACATGGTCCTCTCTAAATGGAGCCTGGCATTGAGGAAGGGCCATGGGCCAGGGTTCCACCAGAGAAGGGCAAATTTAATTTTCCTGGCATTCAGTTGCCCTGAGGATTGTCCCTCCGGGTAAATCAGGAACCTTTGTTAAACACTAGCTTTCCTAGACATGGCTGAAGAGCAGAGAAGATGTAGGGAAGGATACATGGGCCCTCTTTTCACAGAGCTCTCATCTGATTTGAAGGCCCCAGTTAAGATAAAACAAAGGAACACAAGTGCTTTGTTACTGAGTTGGTGAGCTGGCATAAGGGAGCTGAAAGGCAAGAACTCTAGGTTGAGCTGGGTGTGAAGGCACACTTGTGCAATCCCAGCAATGTTGGAGGCTGAGGGAGGAGGACTGCAAGTTCGAGGCCAGCCTTAGCAATTAAGCGAGGCCCTAAGCAATTTAGTGAAACTCTGCCTCAAAACAAAAAAATTAAAAAGGATGGGGATGTAGCTCAGTGGTAAAGTGCCTCTGGGTTCAATCCCAAGTATCCAAAGAAGAAAAAAGAACTCTAGGTTGGAAGTCAGGAGGCCTAGGTTCTAGCTCTCTGTGTCACCAGTGAAGAATGACACAGACTTGGGTAAATCACTTAACCACTTTGGGCCTCTGGTTTCTACACTAGAAAAACGAAAGACCAATCTCAATCCGACCCACAGAAGAGCTACCAGGTTAGAACATGGTTCTGAAAACCCCCCAGTGGCTGCAAAAATGCCTCTATTATGGTCAACACTTGTACATTTAGACCGAACCCTAAGCCAAGAAAGCCCTAGAGGGCAGCATTTGTCCACCTCAGTACTCAGAAGCCTATGGCAGGGTCTCCTGGAAGGTCAACAAACCTAGTCCAGAGTCACACAGTATCTGCTCTATCTCCAAACCAGAACCTAGTCCAGCCAAGGGCCTCAAGATAAATAACCTGCCTTACCCTTTCTACTCTTCTCATCTCCTCTAACTCTTCAAGTCTGGTCTCTACTGATGGTGCAGCAAAATTACAGGACTGAATATCACCTGAGGGAGACACTTTGGATCCTCAGGAGGCCCAGAACTTGCTTCTGACAAGGCTAAAAGAAGAATTAGAGCTAAGAATTGTGAGTCAGAATTTTGGAAAAACAAGCAAACGTCCATCCACCATTCAAAGAAATGTACTGTCATTTGAGAAATATGGGGTAAAACCAGAGAATGGCAGGAATGGAGGAAGAGAAGCGCAGTTAAGATGGCGGCGGGGGCGGGGGGGGGGGCTTGCTCAAATCAGTGAAATCAAGAACTGTTCCAAATTTTCTAAGTTCTAACAGAAGCCTCAGCCCCTGCACCACTTTTCTTCAGCTGGGCCAACTCCCAACTTCAGCTCAGCTGTCCTGTATGAGCTCAGACCCACCTTCTGCTTGAGGGTCACACAATGCCCTGCGCCTTCTCTGAAACCCAACAGGGCTTATCCAGACTGGTGGAAAAAACACAAAGTGCTTTGTTACTGAGTTGGTGAGCAGGCATGAGAGTTGGCCTGCTTGCAAACAGGGGGCTCAGCCTCTCAGCCCGAAAGCAGTCAATTCCAGAAGGTGTTCTGCATGACTCCACACAGATCAGATGGAACCGACTCCCCACTGCGCACATGAAAACCTTAATAGTAGCCCTAATATTGGTTTCTCCTTTACTTCTCATTCTCACTCATGCTGCTCCCTCATTCCTGCTTCCTGGGATCACCTCTCACAAACTATCTGCATCCTGTTCTTATATCAAGTTCTGCTTTCAGCTGACCCTATACCAAAATATCAGTAGAATCTGGTGATTGCAAACTGGTAGGAGAGTTTGATAGTGACTTGGCATATTTTTTCAAGGGATGCCAGATTGTTTTCAAAATCATTCTCTGTAATGCCCTTGGCTCTCCATTCATCCACTTGGTCCAGTTATTCAACTCAATGGCAAACCTAGCCTGCACTGCCCTCTCCAGCAATCTCACTGAAATAGCGAAGGATCTGGAAGTTCTTTACTAGTGCTCAGTAGCTCTTTGAAATCATTGTTCAGGAGGGAATATTATGATACAATCTTTTACCCACTACATACTGTCCCATGCAGCTTTCTTCCAAATATCATTTCTTCCTGGAAGAACCAACAGTTTTTGCAAGGAGCGTGATGTCCCTTTTGAAAAAGGAGGTGTGTCATAGGAGGGAAATCACCCAGACTACACTGGAGGAGAACACTCTGATGCTGAACTTGTATGCCCTGATCTGTACTCACTTGAGGGAGCCTGAAGAAAGATGCATGACATGCATGGCTGCCACACACATACACATGTATCCAGGAAAGTGCACACATACATACTCAGCAGGAGAAAAAAGAAGGAAGAAACATTGAATTATTAGTCAGAGT
Source organism: Spermophilus citellus (assembly GCF_964194105.1). Taxonomy (NCBI): domain Eukaryota; kingdom Metazoa; phylum Chordata; class Mammalia; order Rodentia; family Sciuridae; genus Spermophilus; species Spermophilus citellus. Next base: position 190,847,562 of record NC_138182.1, on the reverse strand, counting down.
TCTGTGTAAAGGCTATGGGTCATTTTTATTCTTTTCTTTGTACCCCCATGCATTGTCTAATGAATGTGTAATGCTCTTAAGCTTTAAACTGTAAAAGAATGACACTTGTCCCTTCCAAACTACAATGTCTACAGAGCCTTAAACACAGCCTCAAAATGCCCAAAGATTCAGCTTACCCAGAGTAATCTGGACAGCTGCTGTTCTAGTTCTTGTGCCTGGAGATTCCTAGACAAGGGATGTGGAAACACAAAATATTATCATTATCAAGCATTTTCTCCCTGAGTAACTTGGTCTTTCAGAGGAAGTGAAGCACAGAAATACAAGTCAATGGCCCACACACCTCTGTGCTGAACTCTGACATTCACCATCGCCACCCCCTCTACCTCTGCTCTGCCCTACTCCCGCACCCTTCCTGCCTAAGAGCCACAGGGGGACCAACCCTCGTATTCTGGCCACCTAAGGACTTGGGCATCTTGCTGAACAGTGGGGGACTGAAGGGCAACAGTCAGTGAGCTAGGGAGCCCCTGAACCAAGCCAGTTGTTAAGTAGGCGTGAGAACCCATCAGCTGGAAACACCGAAGGCGGGCAGGCAGGCGGAATGATTCTGGGTGAAGGAACATTGTAAATGTTGTCACCCAAAATAGAGCCGAGCTGAACTTGGCTCCAGAGGCACTGCAAACCTCCTTCCTGCTCTCTGTCGGCTCCCTTCAGAGATGCTCCCCAGGCGCCACACCTCCTCCTGCTGCTGCCAGGATTGGTATTGTCTGTGCTGCTCCAATGGGAGCTGGGGACAGGGGACAGAGGAGTAGCTCTGACCCAGAGCACCAGGAGCAGCCCTGGGGACAGGCTCAGCCCCGCCTGGCCCTGCAGCCACACAAATTATATAAGCCAGACATCAAAGAACTCAAAGAGGTCAAAAGCAGACTCTCAGGATGATCGTGTGGTCCTCCTTGCCTTTACCTGTCTGTCCCTTGCCTCCTCCTGCCACCCCAGTCCCAAGCATGACTCTGCTTTCTATGTCCCATATACCACACAGTCACCCAAGTCAGAAAGCTCAGCCTTCTCTTTGATACATTTTTCTCTCTCGCCCCCACAGGTAAAGCACTCACTCTCCTTCACAGCCTTTCTTCAATTTATTACCTTCCTTCCTTTACAGCTTCTGTTCAACTTCAGCTCTTTATTATCTTTCCCCTGGATTCCTCCAAGAACTTTCCAATTGTTCTCCTTTCTCAGTCCTTCCATCTCCGCATCCCTAGATGTGATCACTTCATCCCCTCTTCAGGTGCTCTTCAGTAGCTACCTCACCTCTTTACCTGTTAGTCTAGATCCTAACATGGCCCTGGAAGTCCTGTACCGTGTCTCCAGGACCTTCTTTGCTAGCCTGTCTCCCACCTTTTCTCCACACTCAAACCCCATGTTCTAGCCACATCAGACCTCACAGACATCTCTGGATTTTCCAGACTCAACTTGGATGAGACCTTGGACTGGAAGCCAGCTCTACGAGCCTCGTGATGCCTTCCTTCCCTGATACCTCTCGTCAGCATCATGCCATCTACTTGGCACTTGGTTCATCCAACAAGGTACAGCTTGTTTTCCTTTATGCCATCACAACTAATCGAAGAGAACCTAGAAGAAGAAACCGTCTAACATATTTGTTTGTCTCTCATACTTACAATTGTGCCTATATTTTACAGTATTCAGGACATCCTTGACAGCTCAGTATAATATCGTGTATTATCTTTACATAAATGGCTCCCTTATTGCCCCAATTGAAGAATTATTAGTAGGACTGTTATTATTATTATTTTTACCTGAACCAAATTATAAGCAACTTGAAAATACAGGTCATGTCTTGAATTTCTTTTTGTCTCCCTAAACATAGAGCAAATGTCATATGAGCACATGAGCATGCCTCAGTAGCAATCAATAAATACATAGCCTGTTATAAAGGCAGGCACTCATTCATTCCCATATATCTATTGAGCAGTGGCTACTTTCCAGATGCTATTCTAATACTAGAGATGTGGTGGTGGGGAAAAGACAAAAACCTTTGTCTTAGTCTATAATTCTAGGAAAATGAAAAAGACAATACTATAAGACATATATATATATATATATATATATATATATATATATATATAAGATAATGCTGAGAGCTAAGGTGAAAATAAAAGAGAGAAAAGGAGAGAAAATGACATGGGGCTACAGTTTTAGTCAGGGTGGCCTGAGAGTCCCTGCTGAGAAGGCAGTCATGGAAAAGGTGAAGGAAGCCAGGAAACGTGCTGTGCAGGTTTCTAGGTGAAGCCTATTCCAAGGAAAGCAAACACATAAAGACCCAGAGACAGGAATGTGTGTGACCAGTTCAGAAAACAGTAAGGTTGGCCAACTGGTGAAGGTGGGAGAAGTGAAGAGGAAGCAGAGCTGGGGTTAGAGAGGGAGCAGACCAGAACCTGCAAGCAAGCCAGGCTATTCTGAGAAAGAAAACCACATGAGGTGTGGAGCAGAAGGACCACAAGCTGATTGATTGATTGATTTTGGTATTGGATATTGAACCCAGGTGTGCTTAACCACTGAGTCACATTCCCCAGACCTTTTTTATTTTTAGTTTTGAAACAGGGTCTCCTAAAGTTGCTTAGGGCCTCACTAAGTTGCAGAGGCTTTGAACTTGTGATCCTCCTGCCTCAGCCTCCAGAGTTGCTGGGATTGCAGGCATGCACCACCATGCCCATGGCTCCCCACACCCAGAGGGAGCCAATTAATTTTCTATTTTTCAGTCATTCTGGCTGCTGTGTTCAGGATAGCAGAGGGTCAATGGTGGAAGCAGAGATCAATCTCAAGACTTAAAACAACTGGGAAAGAGACTGTGGTGGCTTGGGCCAAGTATATAACTGGGGAGGCGATGAGAAGTACTTGGATTCTGGATGTATTTTGAAGGTGAAACTTAATGAATTTTTGAGAGGATTGAATGTGGAAAGAAAAGAGGATGAATCCATGATGGCTCCAAAGTTTTTGACTTGAAAAACCGATTTTGCCATTTTTGAACTGGGGAAGATTACAAGAGACTTCCAGGAATTTGTTTTCTCTTGCAGTGTGGGGGTGAACCAAACTCATGCACGCTAAGCAAGGGCTCTACCACTGAACTATATCCCCAGCCCACCATCCATCAATTTTGCCTGCTGATCAACAAACTCTCCTTTTTAGTCGTAGTGCCTGGCAGCATTAGAGGTGCTAAATGTATCCCTTAGTGACTAGTGACCTATCATTAGTCAGAAACCCATGCTTAAGACAAACTGCTACTTTATCAATGGGAATCCTGACTAAAGAAATATAGACAAGCATGCCTATAATCCCAGTGATTCAGATCTCATTTGAGGCCAGTCTATGCAATTTAGCAAGGCCCTTTGCTACTTATCAAGACCATCTCAAAATAGAAAAATAAAAAGCACTGAGGATGTGTCTCTGTGGTTAAGCATCCCTGGGTTCAATCCCTGGTACCAATCAATCAATCAATCAATCAACAAAATATAGGCAAAAACAAAGAGAAATAGAGTAGAATAGTCCTCCTAAAGATGTCCATGTCCTAATTCCAAGAATCTGTGAGTATTTTGCCTTGAAGGATAAAAAGGACTTTGCGATGATTAAAGTAAGAATCTTGGATTACCTGGGTGGGTCCACTGTGATCACAAGGGTCCTTATCAGCATTGCATTTGGCTCTAAAAGCTGGAAAAGGCAAGGAAATGAATTCTCCCCTAACGGTTCCAGGAGGAGCATAGCCCTGCCAACACCCTGATTTTAGCACACTAAGACTGACTTTGGACTTCTTACCTCTAGAACTGTAAGATAATAAAGCTCTGTTGTTTAAATTACTAAGTGGCAGTAATTTATTGTGGTAATTTGTTTCAACACTGTGATTGAAAAGGGAATTTGTCAGTTGATGGGCAAAATTACCTGGTGTCTCTTGTAATCTTCCCCAATTAAAAAAAAAAAAATGGCAAGACCAGTCGTACAAGTCAAGAAACTTGAAGCCATTTTACACTCTTCTTTTCTCTCACTCTACATCCAATCCTCTCACAAATCCTACAAGTTCTACCTCCATTTAAATTCTGGATGTATCCTCCCCTGAGTATTCACCTGGGTACCATGATCTCTCACCTAGCTGTTTTAATAGTCTTCAAATAAAGTAGGTAATTCCCTAGTTTTGGTCACAATAGTATGGTTATGTAATATGTTGATATTATTAGGGGAAGTTGAGTGAGGGATACAGAAACCATGTAAACTATTTTTGTGAGCTTTCTGTGAGCACCAATATAAAAGTAATATACAAAGAGATAAATGGTTCATGTTTTGAAAAGAGCTGTTGTTCTTGAATAAAGATTTGGAAAGGAATCATACCCCTCATGAAGATTTATGTCTCTAGCTCTCCTTCTAGTAGAAACAACAGAGCATTCTCCAATTTAATAAATGTCGAAGGCCCATGGAAATACAAAATCATCATCAGGCAAACGCCACAAACAACTGTTTCACCAATTGATGCTAAAATTAGTGGCCAGAAGTTTGAAGACAAAAAGGATTTTCACCATTTTAAAGTATGTCCTCCAAGATATATTTAACTCTATAGAGACAAATAGTAACTTCACCACGAAGAAATTTGACAAATGCTACCCAACCACATGACCAACATTATCATCATCAGTAAGATGCCCTGAGAAGGACACAGCATCACTTCTATAATCTTGTCAAAAGGCACAACCTCGGCCGGGTGCAGTTGTGCATGCCTATAATCCCAGTGGCTCGAGGGGTTGAGGCAGGAGGATCACAAGTTCAAAACCAGCTTCAGCAATGGCGAGGTTTTAAGCAACTCAGTGAGACCCTGTCCCTAAATAAAATACAAAAAAAAAAAATAGGGCTGAGGATATAGCTCAGCGCTTGAGTGCCCCTGAGTTCAATCCCCAGTACCAAAAAATAAAAGCATAACCTCAGTCCAATAAAGAGAAGCTATTAGACAAACCCAGATTGAGATACATTATTCAAAACAACTGATCCACTCTTCAAAAGTGTCAAGATCATGGATGATAAGGAAAGACTAAAAACCAGTTACTGTTGAGAGGAGTTAAGGAAGAAGAATGTTTAAATACAATGTGGGGTCCTAAATAGGTTCATAGAACAGAAAGAACAAGAGTATAAAGCTGGTGAGATTCAAATAAGGCTTATATTTTAGTTAATAGTATTGTAGCAATGTTAATTCCTAGCTTTGATAACATACTATGGTTATGTAAGGTGTTAATATTAGGGAAGTTGAGTGAGGGGTGTACAGGAACGCTCCATGCTATTTTTGCAACTTTTCTGTGATCTAAAATTAGTGCAGAATAAAAAGTTTAAAAAGAAAAATCATGTCTCTAGATCTACTATTGACTAAACATTGCCTTGCAGGTTCAATCACCTTCCCCTCAATTTAACCCATAAAACAGGATGAACCTGACATCCTCTCAGGAGACAGAGAGTTGGATGGATCTCACCCAAAAGAAAGTCTGTTAGGCCCTGGGCTGCTGAGATTGAAGGGGCTTTGAGAGGGCATAGCCCAAAGTGTTAAATATCTCTCTCCCCACACGAGAACATCAAAGGATCTGATGATGGGTCTGAAATTGCCATTAATGTCACCAGGTAGTTCACTTGAGCCCTCCACCCTCAATTTGGCTAGAAAGAGGTAGTCAGGAACTAAGAGCTAATGTTCCTCCTGTCGCAGTTACCCCATCACCGTCATGGCAGAGCCAACCCTGATCATCCTCCCAGCTCTGTGAGCATAGCAGGTCTTGTTCTACAGTCTGGCAGTGTCTGCCTCCATAAGAAGGCATCAAGCTCTTGGTTTCAAAACTGCCTTCCTGAACACATCACTGCCTGCCCCTGTTTACCTTCTGATGACTACATTCTTGATAGCAATGGCCATGACAAGTGTGCTCCTGATCAACAAATTCTTTGCTGGACCATCAAAGCCATGCCCACAACTGCATGGGGACACCTCAGATGCCATATTCCCACTGTTCCCCAGGCTATCTGCACTGCCCAGGTGTCTAGGCTCACATCAAGACAAGAAGTTGCTCTTCCAGCATGGATCCTTTCCCCAAGAATGCCTAGAACACATTCAGGAGTCTGTGGAGGAGAGGGCACAGGGAGGGATGTGCTGATAGCAATAACTTCAACTCCACCTGGGATGTAACCTTTGAAGCCTTCCACTAAGGCTCCTAGACTCGACTTTAGAAAACCAGATGCCAAAGATATCTGGGTCAAAGGTCTGAAAATCAGTGGCCCCTTCAGTAAACCAGTTAGAAAAGGGCCATTAGCACAGATTGCCCCATTCATGGGGTCAATGCAAAAAGCAAGGATTATCACATGACCTGACCTGCTAAGGGCCTTCAGTCTTACTTCTGTCAATAATACCAAAATGTGCCATATGTCACTCATCCTGTTCAGTACATGTTCTGCCCAACTGTACCATGAAAACAGACCACCACTGTGCTTTGTAGGGCTCTTGTGCCGTATTACAAACAAAATGGAAATTGTTCAGCTTCAGCAGCATGAGCTATCAAAGAAAGCTTTTAAGTACCGATTGCCCCCATTTGGCTTCCTCATGCACATGCTGGTGTGAAATGGCACAAGCATTCTGGAAAGCAACTGGATAATGTGGATCAAATGCCTTGAAAATATTCCTATCCTTTGACCCAGCAATCCTGCTTCTAGGACTTATCCCAAGGCAATCAGAGCCGTACACAAAGATTAAAGCACAAAGTTGGGGCTGGGGATGTGGCTCAAGCGGTAGCGGCGCTCGCCTGGCATGCGTGCGGCCCAGGTTCGATTCTCAGCACCACATACCAACAAAGATGTTGTGTCCGCCGATAACTAAAAAATAAATATTAAAATTCTCTCTCTCTCTTTCTCTCTCTCCCTCTCTCACTCTCTCTTAAAAAAATTTTTTTTAAAAAAAAGCACAAAGTTGTCATCCCGGTATTATCTCTAGTAGTAAGAAAATTGGTTATGATAATGTTCCACAACTGAAAGTTGATAAATAAAGCATGGGGAAATCCTTAGATAGCCTAATATGTATGCATTAAAAATCCAAGAGCAGTTTGCTACATAGGAAGACAGGATCCTGATTTGAAGTGTGTGGGGTGGAGGGAAGGAAATCTCGTATGCAAATAAAGATGCAAGAAGAAAATGCTCCTTAATGGTAGTTATTTCTAGGTGGTTGAAATGTTGGCAGATCAGTTAAAATCACTTGCTCCTTTGCACTTTTCGGTTGGTTCTAAATTCTCTCCAACAAACATGTTACTTTTCCAATAAGGAAATTATAGAGCGCCCCCCACCCCCACTGAAGAGGCATTAACTTGCCCTAGAGTCTTCAATGAGTCAGTAGTGAAACCAAAAACATAGACCGTGGTTCTCACAGGCTGCCTACGTGTACAGTGGCAGCTCCAGAGCAGTGCTTCTTAACTGGGACGTCGTCCCCCAAGGACAGTTGGCATGGCTAGAGACATTTTTGCTTGTGGTGACTGCTGGGCGAGGGGGTGGGGATGGCAGGGAGATGCTGCTGGCATCTAATGGAGAGAGGACAGAGATGCTGCAAAACATTCTACAATTCCCAAGATAGTACCCCATGACAAAGAACTATTTGGCTTAAAATGTGAAGAGTGTCACCCTTGAGAAGCCCTGCTTTAGGAAAAGGGAACCATGAATTAGGCCCTCCCCTGGACTTCCAAAAAACTCAGGTGGCTCGAAGGTGTATCAGGAACCACCAACCTGTCTCACATCCTGTGCAAGCCCAAGTGCCTCTGCTTCAAACAGGATCTGACTTGGCAGTTACCAGGCCCCAGGGTGGAGAGCACTGAGGACTTTATTACTGACGTTAAGCAACCTTCCGCTTCCAACTAGAGAAAAATAAATTGCTCATTTCACTCTAGAGCCATAACAGACACAAACAGAACACAAGGATCAAGACTCAAATAGATGAGCCAGAGCTGCGAACAGGAGGCCTGTATGCACATTTTTCTGGATCTTCACTCCCAGCACCTCAAGAATCCAGGGTCACCACGTTAGACTTCACTTCCAAGTATCTTTAAGGTAGAAGATGGAAGAGCCCCACCAGATTCTTTTCTCACAAACGCCTCCATCCAAAGGGGCCACCTGCTTGGAAACATCATCCTAGGTAATGAATGTGCTACCAGCACTTCCCTTTCCCCATGACCTTGTGCCCAACTTAGAAACTCATAGGACTCAGGAGCTATAAAGAACCCTGGCCCTTCCTTTATAGATCAGAAGACCAAGTCACAGAGAAGCTAAGAATCAGTCCCAAGTCACACAGCTTGGACAGAGCCAATACTTGCATCCAGATCTTCCATTCTCTCTACTCCTTAATGGTATCACAGTCACTAGAAGTCCAGCACTCTGAGACCCACAGCCACCAGGCCAGTCAGGGGCACTTTCACTCTCCAGTGGCATTTCACAAGAATAGATAATAGGGGGAACAACCCAGGAATATGAACACATGGCAGACTGACATTTTATGTCCTATTTAGCAGCAGTTACTAAGGAGAATCTCTAAGTCCAAGTAGAAAATGCATGGGGAAGTCAGAGATCTGTCCTACAGTGCACAGCCGAGTGTTGCTACTGCCATATCCCCAAGTAGTCTAGCAAACCTTCCTGAAAGGGGTGAAAGGGGTGTTGCTAGTCCCTTTCCCTGGATATATGACCACACACCTACTTGCTACATTGGTTCAACAAATGTTTCCTGAGCACATATTATATAACAAAAATAGTAGGGCAAAGGTCATTTGGATCTGATCCAGTCTCCCAAAGACCCAGCTCTGTTATAGACCTTCTCATTGGACTACTTAGAGATCCTGTACTTCTTGCTACTTCCTTACAGTGAGCTTACCTTTACCTGAGCTAGCTTGGGGAGACTCTGACTTGTGTCCAAAAGAGCAAAACTAAAACCAAATGAAATGTATATACAATGAATTCCAGGTGGATCAAAATTAAATGTGAACTTAAAACCTAGAAGGAAAGACACTGACCTATTCACCCCAGCAGAAGAGGGAAAATAACATTTGACAAATGATAAAATCAGAGACAAGCTGATGGGTTCAAAGAAACAAAAACATGAAGTCAGGGAGGTTAGAATGTGGATTCTGAAGTCAGACAGGCCTGTCTCTCCCTCTTACTAACTGTGTAACCTTGAAGAAGGTTACACTTAACCTCCCTGAGTCTCAGTTTCCCATATGAAAAAATGGGGTAATAGCAGTAGTACCAGCCTCCTAGGGTTGTATAAGTCATCATGTGACAATAGCACTGGTACATATTCAGCACCTATTATTTCTGGACTTCAGAGCTACTTACCACTCATCCTTCAATCTGATCCTACCCTTTTCCAGAAGATTCTAGAAAAATGGCAGCACAAATTTCCCTAGGCTATACAGTTCACTGCACTATGGATGAAAACCATTGGGTCTCTGGTCCCTCTCAGTCAGAGAGAATTCTGCCCTAGCTAAATGGTAACTTGGGGTCCAGAACCTTCCTGGGATGATACTAACTCACTCAGAAATTCTGAGAGGCTGGTCTGTATAAGGAGGCTGGAATGTATAAGGAGAGAATGAAAGCCCTTGCCTAACCAATAGGAGTAGAAGTTTAGCATCCTGTAAGGATTCACTGCTCTTCAAAGCCCCATGGAGAAATCATCAGCCTCTCAGGTTGCTTCTGCCACAGACCTGGACCACACGGAGTCTCTGCCATGCCCTGCCACAGAGAGCAAATGCCCTGAGTCAATGTCCTCACCTTAAGAACCACAGTGCTTCTTACCTGGGACTAAGCTGAAGGCTCTTCAAGGATGTGCCTTGTATTCTGTGTTCCCCATAACACTGTGATTGGGGTTCTATGCACAGGAGACACTTACATGAAGCTACCATAAATATCCCGGTTTTTGTGTGGACATAAGCTTTTAATTTCCTTGGATAAATACCAAAGAGCATAGTTGCTGGGTTAAATGGTAAGAGGAAGTTAGTTTTAGTAAGACGGTTAAACTGTTTTCCAAAGCAGTTGTGCCTCATTTGCATTCCCACCAGCAACGATAGAGTTCCAGTGGCTCCACATACTCACTAGCGTTTGATGTTGTCAGTGTTTGTTCACACAATTGCCAAAACCTGGAAACAACCAACACGTCTGCCAGTAAGTAAATGGATAAATAACCTATGATGGATTCAGGTAATTGGATATTATTCAGCACTAAAATGAAATGAGTTTCAAGCCATGAAAACATTGCTATGTATGGCTCAGATCTGGACTGAATGTCCCTCAAGGCCTCCTGTGTCTGAATTTAACTTTGAGGTGTTAAGAGAGTAGAAATTCAATATGACTGTGGTATTAGGAGGAAGGGTTTCTGGGAAGTGATTAGGCTATGATAAGTTCGCTAGGGGAGAGACCCTATAATGGAACCCTAATGGCTTATATGAGAAGAGGGAGAGACCAGTGAGACACACAGACACACAGACACAAACACACACACACACACACACACACACACACATATTCCATACCTCTTGCCATGTGATTTTCTCCACCACCTAGAACTTTGTCAACAAGAAGGCCATCACCTCATGTGGTTCACAGACCTTATACTTTCAGAACTGTGAGCCAAAGTAAACTGTTTTCTTTATAAAGTATCACACTGCCTCAGGTATGTCAATAATAGTAATAAAAATGGACTAATATGGACACAGAGGAAACTTGAATGCATATTACTAAGTGAAAGAAGCCAATCCAAAAACTCTACATCCTATGTGATTACACTACATGACTTTCTGGAAGAGGCAAAACTATGAAGACAGTAAAAAGATGCATCATTGCCAGGGGTTGTGGAGAGGGAGAGATAAATAAGTGAAGCACAGAGGATTTTTAGAGCAGTGAAAATATTCTTATGATAATAAAGAATACATGTCCTTATACCCTTGTCCAAATCCATAGACTATACCACACCAAGAGTGAACTCTAATGTAAAGCTTGAACTTTAGGTGAAAATGATGTGTCAATGTAGTTTCACTGATTGTAGCAAATGTATCACTCTGGCAGGGATGTTGATAATTGGGACGTTACACATGTGTGAAGCAGCAGTTATGGGATGTCTCTGTATCTTTTCTCAATTTTGCTATGAACATAGATTTTCTCTGAATAAAATAAAGTCTTATGGAAAAAATGTTCTGAACTAAATATTTATTTGCTGTCAGCAAATAGAACTACCTTCAACAGGTGAAGGTCATATGATCCAGGACAGACTCTCCTACCATCTATGAGGGGCAGTGTCTTGCTCATGCTGTATGAGGTACTGTTGATTCTAGCTGGAACACTCAGTGACCCAGGTGGAGGACTTCAGAACCTCTGGCACATGATGCTCTCCTAGGAGGCTTTCCAAGAGTATTTAATTATTGGCTGACAACCTTTGGATCTGGCCACCTTTGCAATGTCCAGGGCCATTGCTTTGGCTCAGGCCTCCTCATCCCTCAACTGATCTTTTTCAGATCCTACCTCTAGAGGGTCCCATTTGTCCCCCACATAGCCATCAGAGACCAGAAACTAATATTTCCTATATACAAGCCTTCAAATGACCTCTTGGAACAAAGAGTAAAGACCAAACTTCTCATCATAGCATGCAAGACCTTTCACAATCTGGTCACAGCCCATCTTAGCAGCAGCATCTTCTATTACTTGGAACAAATAGTGCACATCATGACTCATATCATTATTGCCCATGTTATTCCCACTTCATTAAAATTCTGGTGCCATCTTCTCAACTCTCTCTGACAAATTCCACAAACCCCCCTCAGGATGGTGGCGGGCAGCCTCTGGTATGGTCCCCAGTGGCTCTGACTCCTAGTATTCCCATCCCTGTGCAATGCTTTCTCTTTGGGCATTGCTGGACCTAGTGGCTCACTTCTAATAAACAGAATATGGCAAAAGTGATGGATGGCACTTCTGTGACTGGGCTATGAAAGGACAGTGAACTGTCTCCCTCCCCCCACCCCACCTCCTGCCTTTCTCCCTATCTCTTTCTCTATCTTCACTTTCTCTGAGGGAAGTCAGTTGCTATGCTATAAACTAGGGAACTGGCATCTCTGGCCAACAGCCATTGAAGACCTGATTCCTGCCAATGGCCACATGAACAAGCTTGAAAGCCCCTGTTGAACCTGAGATGACCACAGAGCTGGTTAACATCTCATCTATAGCCATGTACAAAATCTGAGACTGAAAGACTTAGTCACATCTGAATTTTTGACCCATAGAAACAGTGAGAAATGTATATTGTTTTAAGTCACTAAGTTCTGGGGTAATTTATTATTCACAAACAACCTGATAACCCAGCCACAGATAAGTGATAACAGGACCCAGCTCTAATGCAGTCATTCCCCTTTCTTCTCCCCCAGCCTATTTATATGCCCCTATTCTTCATGGCATAAATCCAATCTCCTTAACATAGCTCCCAAAACCCTACATGATGATCCAATTCAGTTTGCATCTGAAACTCATTGTTGTTTTTTGGTGTTTTTTTTCCTGGTAGCAGGGATTAAACCCAGGGACTCTTAAACCACTGAGCCACACCCTGAGCCCTTTTAAATATTTTATTTAGAGACAGAATATCACTAAGTTGCTTAGGGCCTCACTAAGTTGCTGAGAAGGGCTTTGAACTTGTGATCCTCCTGCCTCAGCCTCCTGAGTTGCTGGGATTACAGGCGTGCACCACCCTGCCCAGCCCCAGTTCATCTTCCACCACTGCCCATGGCAACTGGGATGACCAATCTCCTTCATGTTCTTCAGTGTGCCCCAGTCTCTCCTTTATTTCGTTGCATAGACTATTCCCACTGTCTGGAGCACTTCTTCCTTCTTTCTTAACTTCATTAACTTGGATTTGTTTTTCAAAATCCCAGCTCCGATCTCTTTCCTCCAGGAAGATTCCCCAACTCCCAAAGCTGAGTTTAGGTGTCCTTTATTTGTGATCCCCTTTACCTTGGACCTTCCTAATTATGGCACTTTTCAAATTATGCCTTAAATTCTTTGGACTTGCTTGACTCCTGGGCTAGATTACAAGCTCTTTGAGTACAGGGCACATGTTAACCATTTATCTCTGAATATAAACTAGTCCTGTCTTAACTTTTAAAATTTTCATTATGATCATAAGTGGTCATTCCAACACCTTGGTTTCTTGGTTCCTTGAATCCTTTTCTAATGAGCTTCTGCTCCACACTGCTCTACTCAATGACTGTCTTGATTAAATCATAGTCTTTGTCATCACTAAGAACTGCAACCCCTCCATGATCTCAAATGCACATGTCCCACCCACTCTCCAACCACCCCCTTCTACCTTCCAGCTTATTTCCTCTTAGATTTGGATTCCAGAAATTCCCTCATCCAAACAGGATCACCAATTCCTTGCTACTACCATCTTTTTACAGGTTCTCATGGTACATATGATGCCCTCTCTCTCTACTCTCCCAGCTTACATTCATGATCTATCTTTATAATAATTCCTTTTCTGCCTTGGCAAAATCCAACCCAGTGCTTACACCCATGCAATTGAGTGTAGCTGGAGAAGAGCACACCATCATGTTGACTGGTCTCATTTTAAATTCATGTGCAAGAACCAAAGATGAGCCTGACAATCACACTATCCCTCCAGCTTATTCTATTCACCCACCTACTCTCTAGGATGACTACTTCACACCCTCCTTCTGCTCAAACTTCAAACAACTCCTCCCCCATACGCTCAGCTGATGACCTTGTTTCCTACTTTACTGAGAAAATTGAAACAGTCAGAAGAGACCTTCCACACATTGCTGCACCTGTCAGCATCTATACACATAACTCTGCCTTCCTTCCCATTACCGTACATGAATTATCAACAATTTAAGAGCCAGTCCCTCTACTTAGATGCCAGATCTCACTCCTCCCCTCTTCTAGGAAAGCATTTCAACAATTTCTCCCTCACTCTCCTACATCATTAATTTCCACCCCCCTCAACTGGATCATATATACATGCTGTATTTAAAAAAACAAAACAGTTTCTGTTTGGAAACTGTTTGGAGCTAAATGGTGGTGATGGTTATACCATAGCGTGAGTGCACTTAACACCACTGAACTATATGGTTAAAGTGGTTAAAATGGTGAATTTTGTAGTATGTGTATTTTATCATAAAAGAAACATAATAAATTCTATTGGTTCCACTTTAACAGCTACCATCACTGTCCCGCTTTGCGGCAAACTTGAAATAAATTCCTTCTCTTCCCTTCCATTCTCTGCTAAATCCACTCAAATAAGGCTTTAACTCCACCACTACATTAAAACTGCTCTTGCCAGGATCCGCATTGCCCAAACCAGGGGTTAATGAGGTTAGTGCTCATCTAACTTGGCTCCTTAGCAGCACTGGAACCAGTCCATCTCTCCCTTCCACTTGGGATACATTCTTCACTTGGCTTCCAGGTCACCACACTCTCTTGTTTTTCTCCTTACCTCCCCAATCACTTCCCAGTCTTCTTTGCTGGCTCCAACTCTTCCCCTAACCTCTTAGTATTCTAGGGCCCTTCTTTTCTGCTCTACCTACCTCTATGCATTCCTTTAATGAACTCAGCTACTTTCACAATTTTATAGATTTTATTACCACCTATGTGTGATGATTCCCATATTTATATCTCTGGCCCATATTTTACCCTCCTCTTAACACATCCAAACTATCCAAAACTGAACGCCTTAACTGCCCCCACAATTCAACCCACCCCAAGTCTTCCCTAACTCAGTACCAATATCATGTTTCCAATCACTCAGGTCAAAAAACTTGGTTTATTTTTTTTCTCCTCCTTTTCTCTCTTACACCATATTTTATCTACCAGGAAAACCTTTGGGTTCTATCTCTTAAAAATATCCAGAATCAGTGCTGAGGCTGTGGCTCAGCGGCAATGCACTTGTCTGGCATGTGTGAGGCACTAGGTTCGATTCTCAGCACTGCATATAAATAAATAAAAAGTAAAGGTCTATCAACATCTAAAAATATGTATATTTTTTTAAAAATCCAGAATCCAATTTCTTCTCATTTTCTCCTTTGCAATCACAATATGAGAAGCATCATCATCTCTCACCTAGATGGCTTCCCATCTGTTCTCCCTATTTTCACTCTCACTTCTGAAATCTGTTCTCAACTTGCAGACTTTGCGACCCCTTTCAATGAAGTCAGATTGTATTACTCCTTGACTCAAACCCTCCAGTGGATTCCCACCCCCCCCCCACACACACACACCTTTTTTTTTTTTTTTCTGCTAAAAGAAGAGGCTACATTTTCACAATGGCCTACACAGCCCTATATGATCTGGCACCCATTACTCCTCTAACCTCAGCTTATTCCACTCCAGCCACAGGGGCCTTTTTGCTTTTCCACAAACATGCTAGGTATGCTTCCACCTAATGTAGGATTCCCTGTGCCAGAAATTCCTCTCACCAAGATATCTACATATCTAACTCCCTTGCTCTTTCAAGTCTCTGTTCCCAAGATTGCTCTTTTTAAAACTACAGCCCACCCCTCTGCAATCTCATAACCTTCTTTTATTCCTTTTATTTTCCCATAATACTTACAACCTTCTAAGCACTGTTTAATTTACATATTTATTATGCATATTCCATATTATTGGTCTTTTCTCACCAGAAAGTAAATTTCATGAGAGCACAGATTGCTGTCTGTTCAGTATTCTAAGTACCTGGAAGCATATTCAAGGAGAAACTCAAATAGTGTTGAAAGAATAAATAGTCCCAGTGTAATGCCTAGCACATAATGGATGCCTACCAAATATTGTAAAAGTGAATGAATGAATATATACTTTGAGCTTCCCACAAGTAAGGATGTGACTTACTCATATTTATGTTCCCAGTACCCAGGACATTAATGAGGATTCAATAAACATGGATTGAATTTTTAAAAATTGAAAGTGAGATGAGACTGGACCCGTGAGGTGCCAGAACTTGGGGGTTCACATTCCATGAATCCTGTTTCCTCCATGGCCACTCCTAACCTGGAGCTTTCCATATCTAGACCTTTCAAGGTATAATTCTCAGTTGCCAGAATGAAGTGACCAGGTAAACACAATGGAGGAAGGGACAGCTTCCTGAGGAAGGGCTTCCCTGCAGCCCTTAACCAAGGATTCGTCACCAGACTGCACAGGTAGGGTTTCCAGGTGGGTACGCTGTGATCTTATAA
Organism: Spermophilus citellus; assembly: GCF_964194105.1. Classification (NCBI taxonomy): domain Eukaryota; kingdom Metazoa; phylum Chordata; class Mammalia; order Rodentia; family Sciuridae; genus Spermophilus; species Spermophilus citellus. The sequence goes on along the minus strand of NC_138182.1, from coordinate 190,831,288 downwards.
GCAGCAGATGAAAAACATGCTCCCATAAACTTTAGCTCCTATGTCAGATTTCCAGGACCCAATTTTTGATAACCCAGAAACTGGAAAATCAAGTTACTTCAACAAACACATCCCTTGTACTTCTCCTTTCAGGGCTCCACCTCTGAATAGGTGAGGCTGGCAATGGCTCAGGGGCCTTTGCAGCCCATCATTCATGTCCACACTGGGGGTGGGTGAAATGGCTCCTTGTGCACAGGCTGGTTCCTACATGCCACACCCCTCAAGTTAGGGAGGAAGCATTAGGCCTTCCTGACTCCACAGTCCTGCTCTCAACTAGAGAACACAGAGTTGTCACCTACAGGAGAGGCAGGAGGGGGCAGGTGATGCAGAAGAGTTAGTGTGAAATTGGAGGTCAAGTGCAAGGAGTTATAACTGTGCTACTTTATGGTACTGTACAACCTTGGGCAAATGATTTCACTCTGTGCCTAGTTTTTTCACATTTAAAGCTTAAATTCTAGTCAGGTGCAGGGTTCATGGCCTATAATTCCAGCTACTCAGGAGGCTGAGATATGAGGATCACAAGTTCATGGACAGCTTGGAAAACTTAGGAGACCCTATAAAATTTAAAAAGGGCTGGGAATACTATTCAGTGGTACAGCACTTGACTACTAGGTATGAGGCCCTGGGTGCAACCCCTAGTGCCACAAAACAAATAAACAAACAAACATTGGCTAGAGAGGAAAGAGCTAAAAACCAGAGAACGTAAAGGAATGACCAGAGAAATACAAGTTGGGCATCACTAGTACAAAAATCCAAAATCCTCCAAACTCCAAAACTTTTTGAGTACCAACATGATGCCGCAATTGGAAAATCTCACATCTGACCCCATGTGACTAGACATAGTCAAAAACAAGTGCATCAAAAATATTGTATAAAAATTGGATTCAATTTCTAGGACCAAATATAGATATATGTAGATATATATCTTGTGCTGGAATTTTATTATATATATATATATATGCATATATTATGTAATATAAGTATAAATATACATATTGATGGTGGATATTTTATGACATATATATTATAAAATTACCCTCAGTTGATGTGTATAATGTATATATGAAACAAACTAATTTTGTGTTTAGACTGGGGTCCCATCCCTAAGATAGCTCATTATGCACATGAAAATATTAAAAAATCTGAAAACCAAAACACTTCTAGTCACAAACATCCCTTATCCAAAAGGGATACTCATCCTGCAGAAGGCAAACTAGGAGTGTGACAAAATGGAAACTAAAGGAACCATGAATTTAAAAAATGGGTATGAGGGCTGGGGATGTGGCTCAAGCGGTAGCGCGCTCGCCTGGCATGCGTGCAGCCCGGGTTCGATCCTCAGCACCACATACAAACAAAGATGTTGTGTCCGCCGAGAACTAAAAAATAAATATAAAAAAAAAAATGGGTATGAGAGGAAACAGAGACAAGATGTCTAGACTGTTCTTTCAAGAAGTTTGGCTACAGGGCTGGGGATGTGGCTTAAGTGGTAGTGCGCTCGCCTGGCGTGCTTGCGGCCCAGGTTCGATCCTCAACACCACATACAAAGATGTTGTGTCCGCCAAAAACTAAAAAAAAAATATATTAAAAAAAATTCTCTCTCTCTCTCTCCCTCTCTCTCTCTCTTTAAAAAAAAAGAAGTTTGGCTAGAAAGAATAGAGAAGATTTAAGATGGAGAGACTTGAGTATGTTGAAAAAGGGATAGAAAGGAGTAGGTAGAGATGAAAGAAAAAGAACAACAGGGAGGCTGGGCATGATGGCACAAGCCAATAATCTCAGCAGCTCTTGAGGCTGAGGCAGGAGGATCGTCAGTTCAAATCTAGCTTCAGCAACTTAGCAAGGCCTAAGCAGTTCAGTGAGACCCTGTCTCTAAATAAAATATTAAAAAGGCTGGGTATGTGGCTCAATGGTTAAGCACCCCTGAGTTCAATCCCCAGTACCAAAAAAAACAAAATGGAGGGGAGTCAGTGGCATTAGGCTTCTGAGAAATTGGAAGGGAGGGACTGCAGTAAGAGCAAGAAGACTGGCCTCAGATGACAAAGGACATCTGTTGCATGAGAGAGGAAGAAGAGAAGAAGATGGGTGACTATGAAAGTCAGTTTATGTTCATCCCTCCAAACATACAAAATCATAAACTTAATTCTTCTGATGTTTTCAGAGAAAAAACTCAAAATTTTACAGGCCCAAGTGTTCTTGGTGAGCAGTGTAGAATCCCAGGAAGCAAAAGGCTTTCGTAGTCCTATCTTGACCTGGTACAAAATGACACTTAACTTCTCTTCACTGCTCCTGAGTCAGAACAAGGTAAAATGAGAGCTGCTTCAAGTTGAGTTATCCATAGGGGATGTGGCAGGATCTCTGGGAGACGACAGCCCAGGTGTAACCAGGTCACCTGTGGGAAAGTGGTCGAAGCGTCACTGAAGTAGAAGTTACAAAGCATGGGCATGCAGGTGGGGATAGTTATATTCATAGAGAAAGACAGCCTCACTCTTTGACATAGCAACTTTAAAGAGAGGAGGGGGGCGCTGGGGATGTGGCTCAAGTGGTAGTGTGTTCGCCTAGCATGCGTGAGGCACTGGGTTATATTCTCAGCACCACATAAAAATAAAATAAAGATATTGTGTCCACCTAAAACTAAAAAATAAATATTAAAAAAAAAGAGAGGAGAGGGGAAGAGCCCACCTGCCTCATAAACTGAGATCTTATTTTATGTACTAATCCATAGTGAAATGTTGCCCATGTCACTGCCCAGTCACTTGATAGTTCCCCAAAGCCTGGGATTTGGGGCTGTTTCTCTATTCACTATGTCATAGCCAGTGCTTGGACTCTAGGACCAGACTTCATCAGCATCTCTTAGCCTAACGTGCAAAAACAGCACTCATGTATTAAGATTTAGGAGGACAAGTGCGTGCCAAGGTGACAGAAAGCAGAACACCAAAATGCAGAGGCTGCCAAATCCCTGCACCCCAACTCCTGCAGATCCAAACCAACACCACAGCCACCCAGTTCAGGCCCTGTTCCTCTGGTTTGCTCTTTCAACCCTTGGAGACACTCTTTCTGAAACCACAAAGGGGCTACTTTCTCATTTATAGGGCCAATGTTTCTAACAAAAGCTCATCCCCAGGGGACAATCAGAAGAGATGCTGAATTCCAAATGAAGAAGAAAAGGAGAAGGAGCCCATTTAGAATACTGCCTCTTTGGTCCTGTTATCCAAAGTCCCTAAAGCATCAGGGGAAGACAGAAGGAGAAGAAAAGGCAGGGAATCACAGGGAGGTGATAACTAACACTTAGCAGCCTGTCTATAATAAGCAAATGACATAATAGAAATAAACACAGCTCTGGGGAGAGGTGCTGCCTGCGCTGCCCTAGCAGGCCCAGGGGCTCGAGGGAGTCATGCTGGGCTAGAAACCCGGTTATTTCTAGGGCACCACACAGAGTCTGACCTGAATCAGGAGCCACTGGAAGCAGGGGCCAGAGGAGGCCTGATGGGAGGCTGGAAAACACAGTGAGGTTCCAACCAGGGGGCCTTGCTCCCCGGCCCCCTCCAGAGGTGGGAAAGGAAAGAAACCAAAGAATCCTTCAAAGAAGGATCCAGGGGTCTCCTGAGCCTCCATATTTCAGTAGAGGTAACCAGGTGATCAGTAAAAGTCAATAATTCCTTTATCACTTCCCTGTTCACGATTGTTCTTCCTAGAAAGTATGGGTTCAAATTACCTCCATCCCTAGTAGGATCACTAGTAGGATCAGCTAGGAATTCACCTGTTTTGAGCTTAAGGTTCCTAGATGTAGAATTGGGAGAGGGCCACTTCCCAAGGTTTTTGTGAAAATTAAACAAAACAACATGTTCTGTACATTTTAGTGTCTTTCCCATGCCCCTCTCTACTTGAGGATTTACATTCTTAATTATAAATTCTTTGTCTATATTCCCTGAACACCCATCAAGAGGAGAAGAGGGGAAGGAACTCAGGAGTCTCCTGTCATTCAACCCAAAAAGAAAAGTCACATTCAGATAATCAATGGGAGACCGAAACAAGAAGAACTGGTACTAAGCAGAAAGTTTTGAATTTGGAGTGGAATGTGAAGAACTGTCAAAAGGTAAAAAGAAAACAAGAATAGAATTCATCCTGAAAAGAAACTTCACAGAGAGCTGGTTGGTTGTCCTGTTACATAGTGGGTTGATGTTATAGGGTTATAGGACAGGGGTAGGGGACCCATCTACTCACCAACACCCAGAGCTCCAAACAGTCAAATCCAGGGTAACATAAACTATCTGTTCACCAAAATGATCTTGCCTTTCACCTTTAGGAAGAAGCAAGAAATGATGAAAAAATTGTCCATTTGAGATTTCTTAAAAAGTCAATACACCTGGATACAGTGGCACTGCCTGTAATCCCAGTGACACTGGAAGCTGAGGCAGGAGGATCTCAAGTTCTAGGCCAGCCTCAGCAATTTAGTGAGGCCCTAAGCAACTTAGCAAGACCTTGTCTCAAAAATAAAATCAATAAAAAGGGCTGGGGATGTGGCTCAGAGGTTAAGTGACTCTGGGTTCAATCCCAAGTATACCCCCCAAAAAATATCAATACACATAATATGTCCCAAGATCAGAACATACATTCAAGCCAACTTTCCACTTCCACAGATCTCATGTAGTGAGAAAGGATGACCATGATGCATCACAAGACCCTCCAAGACAAACTGACTTCTACACTCACTGAGGCCAGAAAAGGCCCCAATGCATTTCAGTAAGATTTCTGGTAGCAAAGGCTGAGGTCAAATAGCTTCCCAGGTAGCAAAAAAAAAAAAAAAAAAAAAGTGCCAGTTTGCATATGTGGCCCATCTTCTTCCAAAAAAGTAATTAACTTATTCATCACATGTACTGTGCCACCAATTATAAGGCATGGCCTGACTTAGAGATGTCCATGTTGGGGCAGGAGGGGTCTGTGCATCTTGAGACCAATGAAGTAGGATATGTCTGCCCAGGGAAATATTCCATCCATGTCTCAAACTCCCACTCTGTGACCTTGCCTTTTAGTCGTTGGCAGAGGGACTGTGAATAGGTTATGCACAAGGTACTCTCTGAGCACTGATCTTTAAGAGTGAGCTGACTTGTTAACTATAATAATCACAGCATGCTTTGATACAGCACTTTGCAATCTCAAAATGCTTTCATGGATGTAATCTCCTCTGATCCTCCCAATATCCCCGTCAGGTAAGAGAAGCAAATATTGTTAGCCCTATTTTACAATTAACAAAACAGCCTGGAAAAGGTCAGTCATCCTAAGGTTACAGAGCTAGGAAGTGGCAAATTAGAATTTAAACCAACATCTCTCTCTCTTAGGATTGTGCTGTTTTATGAGACAAAGGCTGAGGTTAGGATAATCCCAGCATTGTCCAAAGAAAATTCCATGAGTAATGCCTAACTTCTGTATTTTTATGTCTGTCTCCACTCACCAATGATTTCCTAAGAATGATCCTTTAAGTTATAAGGGGCAGGTATGGAATTCAGTAGTTTGCCTATCCCCTAGAAGTCCCTGTTCATGACCTAGAAGGAAATATCTTCTCTGCACCAGTAGAACAGTCTGACTGAGCCGCTCACACATGTGCCCCTCATGTTTTGTTAATTCCTTCTGAAAACCAGGCAGAAAGGCCTATAGATTCCTGAACATAAAGGCAACAAGAACAAAGAGAACTTCATTACCCCAAGAGGCTGGGAGATGCCTGGAGAGCAAAGACAGAGAGCCAGAAGTGGCCACCCAGTCTAGGAGAGGAACAAGCTGAAGCCCACAAGCTAAACAGAGAGAGATCCGAATTTTATGGAATATTAGGTTCATCTGGAAGTAAGAACAGCCTAGATATGTGTGTGCATAAAGCAAGGAGGTTCCCTCTCTCTGCCCTCGGCTCTTTCTCTCCTCCAGCCACCCTTCAGGAATCCTCTGCTCCCCTCCTTATTTCTGTGTTATCTAACTCTTCATCTCTGGTCCCAACCTTTCACACAGGCGCCTGCTCTCCATTAAGAAAGTCCCAGCTGTCCCTATTCCAGCTGCTCCAAATCATGCTTTCTGCTACAGACCAACTAAAACTACTTCCCATCCCAGTTAGGTTTGGAGGGTTTGGTGCTGAGATAGCTTCAAGGCAGTGTGCTAGTCCCAAAAGAGATTTGGAATTCTCTTTCTTCCACCATGAATTCCAGCTTTCATCCTATCAGAAATGACCTTCCCCCACTATCAACTACCCAAATCCAACTTGATCCATCTGTCTGGGTTTACCTATTATTCCATTTTGGCTCCTTTAAGTCTTTCTGATTCCCCTAGCTAGTTATGTATTTGTCCTCTGTCTCTCGGTAAGTGCCATACTCTTTGGTAGCATATGACTTAGTACCATTAATAACAATTTGACAAATGCCATCACCCCTCACAAGATCTTTATACGCTCCTTGATGGTATGTCCATGTTCTACTCATTATTACATTTTCTGCAAAGGGTACTGTGCAGAGGAAGTACCCAACAAGTATTTGACCTTCCTCCATGTACCATATGTCCACTTGAGTCTCCCACCAACAAATGGGGGCTGAGCACAGACCTCCTGGGTTCAGAATTCTGGCTCTGCTATTTATAGGTTTGTGATTTGGGGCAAGTTATTAATCTATGATTGGATTCCACTTTTGTAATAAAGAGGATAATAACAGTATTTATTTCACTTAGTTATTGTGGGAACTAAATGAGCTAATATTTATAATGTGATTAGAACAGTGTCAAGTACATAACAAATCTCACATAAGTATCTGTTAAGTAAATAACATCATTGCCAAACTCATCATTTTCCCCGTTATAACTTCATTTTTTTAATGGCATTATTATTTCCAGCTTTCCAAGATCAAACCTTGATTGTTTTTTTCCTTTATGATTGCTACCCAGGTCATCCCCATGTCTCACAGATTCTAGAAAGAAAATATCTAGTTTACCTGTTCCTTAGTCTCCATGGCTTCTAGGACTTTATAACTACATTCTTTTTTTTTTATTATTTTATTGTTGGTTGTTCAAAACATTACATAGTTCTTAATATACCATATTTCACAGATTGATTCAAGTGGGTTATGAACTCCCATTTTTACCCCGTATACAGATTGCTGTGTCACATCAGTTACATTCTTAATCTCCAGAACACGTATTCCTCCCCAATTCCAGGCCTCTCTGAATCATGTGGACAAAGTACTCACAAACATTCCTCTCTTTGTATCCTATCTCTGTTCTAAAACCAACAATGGCACCCTATCACCTCCAGAGCCACGTTGAAATTCCTTTGTCTGCCTTGAGAGACCCTCTTTAATCTGCTCCAGCTCTGTTTTCCTAATCTTATCTCTCTACATCTCTACCCCAACAGTATTAACATCATCATGGTCCTGTACAGACATTTTTCTCTACCTCTGCTCAATTGTTCTTTCAGCCCAGCAGACTTTCACCTATCTTCCTAAATTCCCCAAACCTATTCATTCTGCAAGACTGACCACCAGTCGTAAGACTGTCCTAGAACTTCCCAGCACCAACTGATTTTCCCCCTTCTCTCTAGTCTATTTTACCTTTGGACAATTACTATGTGCCTTTTCTTTATGTTACTTATTAATCTGATATTCCCAACTAGATTATAAACCTCTCAAGATCAAGATACAAAACTGCTAGATCTCCCTAGCATCCTTCAAAGAAAATATCAATCAAGGAGCTAAAAAAATAAAAATAAAAATATTTTAACTGATATTTGATTTTGAACTTGCCTCTCCCTTCCTTCTGGAGGCAGGAAGTGGATGAGGATGTGACTGCATATCCACCTGGCTGATCCTATATGCTGTGACCACAGATGGTGTGGCAACCCTACCTAGGGGATTTGCTATAGCCAAAAAGCCTGCTCTCTGTGTTGACAAACGCCAACAGTCTCTGTAATCTAGGCTGCCATATGGTTCACCCAGCCCTGCAGCAAAATCAGTTTCTCAGGAATATCTGAGAGATCAAGCACGCCAACTCTACTATCTATGGAGTGCAGGAGGTCACCTTGAGCTAGATCTACCCAAAACAGGAAACAACAGAACCTCCAAGGACAAGCCAAAGGCCAACCAGATGCAAAACTGACATCCTCTGAGATATCTGTCAATGACATCTGCCCCTTCTCTGAAATCCAGTGATATTGGCCCAATGAGCCCCCTCCACCAGCACTCTTGGGGCTTCCCAAGAAGAATCCACAGCTGAGCAAGGGCAGAAAGAAAAGGTACACTGCCCTCACTGTATGGAGAAAGCTACCCAAAGTCAGAATTTAATTTCTGTTTTCATAGCATCTGGTCTGGAGGGCTAGTAACAGAGTAAAACAATTTTATCATTGAGCCAGCTGTCCTAATTTAGGAAGGACACTCCCCATTTTTGGATCAACTGTTCATCATTTCCCCATTCTCACTTCTTTGTGGATTTTGAAGGCAGGAGGAGGTCAGGCCCCCATCATCTTCCTAAATTGCCCCAACCCCTCCCACCCAATTATCACAATCACAGACTCCTTGAGGCTGCTGGGGTTTGAAGCTCAGAATGGAATACAGGGGAAGTCTAGCTTCAGGGAAAAACTCAGCACTTCAGACATCTCGAGTGTCTCTCAGCCCAGGATTTTGCTAAGATTTACGTAGAAAAACTGTAAACCCATGAAGGCTCTATTTCAATGCCATGCCACTTACCTAATTGGCTTAAAACATTTTCTCCACCAGTTCTCACAGCTGAAGAAACCATAATTTGCTGAAAACAGAACCTCAGAGCATGAGTAGAACCTGCTCAAGGTCACACAGAAACAAAGACTAAGGCTGGACCTACAAAGGCTGATTTCCAGGAAGGACTCTCATCATTAAAACAATAGCTAAAAAAGGCCTGATTAGTCCCCCTTTCCTCATTTAAATCCCCACAGCCCAACTCTCCTCCTGACCACCTAAAGGAAGGTGCTGTCACTTCTGACTGCCCAATTTGGACTGAAATCTGCCATCTGCTGGCCTCCCATCATTCTATCCACACATCTCCTGAGTATCAAGAAGACCCTGGATAGGTCATAGATCATTTTGCTGAAAAGCCTTCTCTCAGGCTGATTTTCCTTTTTTTTAAATCAGGATCTCCCTATGTTGCTCAGGCTGGCCTCAAATTCCTGGGCTCAAGTGATCCTCCTGAGTAGCTAGAGTAGCTAGGACTATAGACACGTGCCACTGTACCCAGCTGGGCTGATTTTGAATCAGCTCCCTTGGCTGTGCTGTGTGGCTATGGCTCATGTAAGTGTCCTACAGAGGAACACAGAAAAAGAAATTAGTTCTTCACTCATTTTCCCTTCAACTTACATTACTGAGCTCCCATTATCATTTGTTAACTTCATTACCATGAAAGTGATAGGGATACCGGATTATACAAAACCACCAAGTCTTCCCATCCCTGAATACAATTTTCAAGGTGCTTTCCCATAGAATTTAATAAAACACAAGTGCGACCCACATTTCAGAGATTTGGTGTTTATTAATATTATAAACAGTAGCAACAAAGATAGTAAAGAGCACTTTGTAACTAACCCACCCCTTGCCCACTTCACCTTAAGTGTCAATCTCAATATACTACTCATAGATCTACCAACATATCACATCCCTAGGACTGCCTCCTTCCAAGAACCAGAGGCTTATTCCCATGGTCAGTTCTAATCCTGAGGGAAAATCCTAAAGTTACAGAACCTTTGTTAGCCATCTATTTTAAGGAAGGCACAAATTGATACATAAAGATATATCCTCTGCTTCCCTCTTGCATTCAAGAAGCCCACAGTGTGGAGGATCATCCACAGGCTCTCCTCCTCCCCAGGTTGCTTACAGAAGAGCTGTGAACCATACCAAGACATAGAGGTGGGCATGGCTCATTCTGACTGAGGGAGTCAGAAAACACTGGGAGGAGAAGGGTTGAGCCTTCCAGGCTCAGAGCGCAGCCTGGAAAGATGAGGAAGCTGGGAAATGAGTAGGAAAGCAGAGGCACACCAAGCCAAGGAAACAGAATGAGCAAAAGCACTAAAGAAGAAAAGTGCACGATTTGGGATTTCGAGCAGTATGTTTTGGCTACAGCAAAGATAAGTGTGGCAGAGTGGGCTAAAAGGCTCACAGGCAGGTGGGGGCCACATTGGGGAAAGCTTCACGTGTCCTGTGAAGGAGTTTCAGTTTTCTTCACAGACAATGAGAAGCTACTGAAGATTTCTGGGTTGGGGAGAGATATCCTGTTTAGAAAGCCAATGCCAACAATAGATGATAGATGGAAGAAAGCAGAAACTCCAAAGATAGGGAATTCCATCTGTGGCTACTATGGCAGTTTAGGTGAGATATAGCACTCCGCTAGAGCATTGTGAATGAAAAGAACTGGATTGAAGAGACTGCAGTAGTAAAAACGATTATGACTTGTCAATGGAAGGGGGCAGGGTGAAAAAGCAGTCAGAGATGACTCTGACATTTCTAATAGCTTGGGAGACTAGATAGTTGTTGTTATCTGAGATGGGAGTGTCCTAACCTGAATGGGATATGGTAGGAATACACTAGGCTCAGTTTAAGACTTTTTGATTTGTACCCTTTGTTAAGACTTCAGAAAGATCAAAGGCAATGCCTCAAAGAATCTTGAGACAGACAAAAGACCCTCCATGGATCTTAAGGACATGACTCACAGATCCTCCCCATTAAAGAATAGGGACTCACTAATCTTCATGGTATTGTCCCTCAGCAGCCTCACAGGATGCTTAATGTAGGGAAGAGTATGTATATCTTGGTAAGATTTGTGAGCGTGGCTTTTGTCTAACATAGTGAACCCAAAAAAAGATTCACTGGAAAGCCACATATTTTTTTTTAATTTTTTAGTTGCCAATGGATTTTTCACTTTGTTTATTTATATGTGGTGCTGAGGATCGAACCCAGAGCCTCACACATGCCAGACAAGTGTTCTACCACTGAGCCACAGCTCCAGTCCCAAGCCATGCATTTTAAGAAATAATTAGGGGCTGGGTTTGTAGCTCAGTGGGACAGCACTTGCCTAGCATGTGTGAGGCACTGGGTTCAATTCTCAACACCGAATATAAATAAATAAAAATAAATAAATAAAGATCCATCAACAACTAAAAACTACTTTAAAAAAAGAAAGAAAAGGAAAAGAAATTATTGTGCTATCAGGAAATCCACCAATGTGGACTAATAGGAAGCAGGCTGAGGAAATTACTTAGTGGCAAATGGCTGAATTTGATGGAAAATGAAGGCTAACCCAGAGGGCAGAACCAGAATCCCACATGGTAGAACTGAGAACCCTGAAGAATCTTCCAGGGCAGTGGCACTGAGCCCTATTCATATGCCAGGCTGGATTTTGGAACTGCTATGGACTAGTGACTGATGCTTCCCCCTTTCTAAATGGTTTGGTAATTTTATCCATGGTGTCATTTAGGGAAGCTGGGCAAAGGGTATTTGGGAGCACTATGCTGTGTTTGCACTCTTCTTGTAATTCTGAAATTATTTCAAAATTTAAAATAAAGTCATTTTGAAATGTAAGCATTACAGGGCTGGGTTGTGGCTCAGTGGTAGAGCGCTTGCCTTGCAAGTGTGAGATCCTGGGTTCCATCCTCAGCACCCCATTAAAAAAATTAAAATATATTTAAAAAGTAAGCATACCTTTAAAAAAAAAAAAGAACCATCTATAGCAGTTATCCTACATCTATCCCAGCACTGTATTTGGGGTGGAGGTCAGACACCTGTCCCTTTAGTTTATGATCTTTGGATCAAGAGGAACAGACTGAAGTGGCTGTACCCAAGGAGGTACATCTGCACCTAGACCTGACTTACATGGCAAGGCCTGGCCCTGCGCCTGAGCCTGAACCTGAACCTGATGTCATAACAGATGAGCCTCCTTGGGGGAGAGCGTGGTCTTGGGTGGGGATGAGTACATTCTTCCAGAGTGAGGAATATAAGTAATCTGTGCCAGAGGGCAGACTGTAATGCCCACATTCTTTAACACTCCTTTCATCTAGAAGCAAAGTGTACATTCTCTCCCTTGAATCTGGGCAGGACTTAGTAACTCTCTTCTAACAAACTGAATATTGTAGGAATAATGCTGTGACTTCTGAGGCTAGATCACAAAAAAGACAATGCGGCCTTCTCCTGGCCCTCTTCTGGGATGCTTCCTCTTGCAGTGAGGAAACCCAGGCAAGGTCTCTGGCCTTCTGCCCCAGCTAAGCTCCCAGATGAAAACCAGCCAGCAGCATCTGCTAGACAAGTCAGAAAAGAAAGTTTGAAATGGCCTAATCTAAGCTACTGTCTGACAGTCCAACCACCATCTGAGTAAAACTACCTGAGAGATACTAAACCTGCTCTCTGAGCCCTTCAAACCCCAGAACTATGAAAGATTCTAACACATAACTGGTGTTTTGTTATGCAGCAATAAATAACAAAAACAATGTGCTATGGGCAGCTGAAACTGGAATGAAAAATGTCAATGAAATCAAGCAACATTTCTCAAGTTCATATAATTAGCAGGGAACAGAGACAGGGTCTGGATGCTATCGGTCTGGATGCAAAGCCATTCTCTTTTAGCCAGTGATGGGCATGACAGTGAGAGTGACTAAAACTAGCCTGCATTGAAAGTTTGCTACAAGCAGGTGCTATCTTCCACGGAGTAACTCACCAAGTCCTAAGCCTTATCACGACGCTATAATCTAAGTATTGTTATTAGCCCCATTTTAGAGTTGGGAACCTGAGGTACCACGATGTTAATTTACCCAAAGTGATAGAACTCAGCCAGTCACAAAATCATATGCACCCAATTGAAAAGTTGCCTCCAGAACATGCAGTCTTACCCCCCTAGGCTAATACCCAAAAGAGTGATACTTCCAAAAAAATATTACACATGGGCTGGGGTTGTGGCTCAGTGGTAGAGTGCTCGCCTAGCATGCATGAGGCACTAGGTTCAATCCTCAGCACCACATTAAAAAAAAAAAAAAGTGAAACATGTCTGTAATCCCAGCGGCTGGGGAGGCTGAGACAGGAGGATCATAAGTTCAAAGCCAGCCTCAGCAAAATCAAGGTGCTAAGCAACTCAGTGAGACCCTGTTTCTAAATAAAATACCAAAAATAGGGCTGGGGATGTGGCTTAGTGGTCGAATGCTCCTGAGTTCAATCCAAGAAAGAAAGAACGAACGAAAGAAAGAAAGAAAGAAAGAAAGAAAGAAAGAAAGAAAGAAAGAAAGAAAGAAATTACATAAACTAAAAAGGGAACCAAGGACAACGCCTTAAGAACTATGCCTTTTACAAGGTGGTCAAAGGAAGAAAAACCCATGATGGAATGATCTGAGAAGGTGGAGACAGGGAAAAGAAGCATGTGAAAGGCACATCAGAAAAACCAAATGTCACATTCCCCTTACTGGCAGGATCTGCAAACTACCTTCAATCTTCAAGTGTGACCAGGTCAACAGCAAAGCCAGCAATAAGGCCCTTCCCCAAAATTCAGAACTGTTAGTAACAAACTCTTTCAAAGAAAGCAATCTTCCAACTACAGAATGAAGAGTAACAACTGTTGGATTACCCTCTGAGTCCTGTAAACAGAGCGATACTATTGCCCTTTCTATTCTTCCTCCTACAATGACAACACTTGCCTCTACTCTGTAATGATTAAGCTATTATTTAACTTTAGAGAAAAGAAAAGTAAACTCTTGTACCTACTTTAAAAAATATAGTTCGTCTATTCCCTAAAGACCTAAAAAGAGCATGCTACAGGGACACTGCTACATCGATGTTCATAGCAGCACAATTCACAATCGCAAGACTGTGGAACCAACCTAGATGCCCTTTAATAGACGAATGGATAAAAAAAAATGTGGCATTTATACACAATGGAGTATTACTCTGCATTAAAAAATGACAAAATCATAGAATTTGGAGGGAAATGGATGGCATTAGAGCAGATTATGCTAAGTGAAGCTAGCCAATCCCTAAAAAACAAATGCCAAATGTCTTTTTTGATATAAGGAGAGTAACTAAGAACAGAGTAGGGACGAAGAGCATGAGAAGAAGATTAATATTAAACAGGGATGAGAGGTGGGAGGGAAAGGGAGAGAGAAGGGAAATTGCATGGAAATGGAAGGAGACCCTCAGGGTTATACAAAATTACATACAAGAGGAAGTGAGGGGTAAGGGAAAAATAATACAAGGGGGAGAAATGAATTACAGTAGAGGGGTAGAGAGAGAAGAGGGGAAGGGAGGGGAGGGGAGGGGGGATAGTAGAGGATAGGAAAGGCAGCAGAATACAACAGATACTAGTATGGCAATATGTAAATCAATGGAAGTGTAACTGATGTGATTCTGCAATCTGTATACGGGGTAAAAATGGGAGTTCATAACCCACTTGAATCAAAGTGTGAAATATGATATATCAAGAACTATGTAATGTTTTGAACAACCAACAATAAAAAAAAAAAGATTGAACACCTGAAAAAAAATATATAGTTCGTGACCTTGGGCCAATGAAGACCACTAGAACTCTTTGCCAACTTGATGTTTTCTTTAGACACAGCTCCCCAGCAAGCACTAAAGTTCTAAGTTATCCCTTCACAGAACTATCTAAAATCAACGCCTTTAACTTTTTCTCCTGTACATCAGTCTCTGGACGGAAGGCAGACCATTTGCTGGAGGCCCCAGGGCTGCACTACTACCCAGAAGAAGCACAGAGCCCTCTCTGTGTGGGGACAAAGGCAGAAGCAGGGATAAAGCTAGCGGAGGGAAAATAGTCCTCCCAAGGGCACCGGTCCCAGCTCCAGCTCCCATTTGCCCTCTCAGCTAAGCACATACCATGCACAGTGGAAGCCTACGCCGATAATTTACATAGTGAGAAAGGAAGCAGCAAGCTTCCCTCAATCCAGGACCACCCATGTGCCTCCTAAAAATATAGGTTCTTTTCTTTACAAGCAGCAAGGGTCTTCTCTCAGAGGTGGCCATATCTTGCTCTGCCCAGAGGGTAACTCCCGGTTCCACATCTTAGGGTCTTAGTATTGACCTGAACCACCTGAGTTGAGCCCTGGAATAATGCTGGAATCACTGTCAGTAGATGGCCAAGACAATGTCATGTCACAAAGAGAGCAGGAAATGTCATTAGCCTTTTTGGAGAAGGCAGCAACATATGAAATGATGCCCGGAAGGATGGGAGAAGCCTTCACAGAAAACCTCGCATCTCATCCAAAAGAACCCAACCTGACAGATATGTGGGCAGATCTGTAGGGCGTGGTTCTACCCTCAACCTATGCCAGGACTCGATCCCACCTTCCCACTAGGTCTATCAATCTGAAGTTCAAGGAAGGGTTGGAAACTTTGTAGGAGGAATTTCTGGAGATTTATCTGATTCTTCAAAATGGGGACTGACGAAGGGCTGCTGCCTTTTTGACAAAAGTGAGTAAATTATCAGGCCTGAGCAGAAAGTTGGGGAGCAAGGTAGGGCAAAGTGGGAGAGGTGGAGCCTCAGGTAAGGGAGTCTCAGAAGCAAAACTCATGTGGAAAGTGTATGGAAAAGAAAGCAGCTATGAGTGAGGGGTCAGGCAGGCCACCCTGGGAAGCCCCAGTGTCCTTTGGAAAGAAACTCTCCACTTCTGGGCCTTGGTTTCACTCTGTGACAAATGAATCATGTCATGCTCTGAGACTCCTTTCTTTCCTTTTTTTTTTTTAATTCTTCCTTTCATTATCCGCCCCCTCCCCAAATCAAATTGACCAACAACAATGCTGGGAAAGTTGCATTGGGTACAGCTCTGCTATTTTCTCTTGCCGAGAGACAATTTCAACGCAACCTGACAAAACAGATCAGCTGCTTAATCCACCTGTTCCACCCTGAGGGTAACGAAACTCTCTTCTCTAGAGTCATGCCGAGCTATCCAGAAAGGAGTCATCATTAGGCAGTGCTTGGGAAATGCAGTACTGGTCTAAGCACATGTGTGAGGTGCTACACTGAGATCATTTTTGTGGCCACAGGCGCTAGTAGAAGGGACTCAGACTCCAGGAGATTGAGTGCCAGAGCCTTCTATAAGGTCATGACTAGAGGTGTTCAGGCCTGGAAACTGGAAGAGAGCTCCCTCCCTCTGGAGAAGCCTGCACCACACTTCCTCCACCAGTATTTCATCCAAGCAGATGTGGAGAAAATGCTTCCTTTCGAGGAAATGGTAACAGAATGAACATGCCAAAGGAGGGACAATTGTATTAGCAATAATAAAGAAATGGGAAAGGAAATTAAACGAATAATACCATGTACAATATCATCCAAAAAAATATTGAACACTTAGGGATGCATTTCAAATACTGCTTATATAATTAAGAAAAACTCATAAGCCCTGCCTATCATTCAAGTCTGGTGAAAATATCATCCTAATCTACCTCTCCAGGCACCTCACCAATTTCTCCATTTCCTTCTGTTATTTTGTCCACAAACATGCCCCTAAACTACTGAGATTTCTGCTTTCTTTATACAGAACCAATTTAATAAATCGATTCATCTCTCTTTATCCCAAGCTAACTTACCTTATCTATCTCTGACTATTGAAAGTCCATTTAAAACTACTTCTCCAAGAAACTTTCTTTAATCTTCTAACCTGATATAACTTTTCTTTTTATTTGTCTTTATGTGGTGCTGAGGATCGAACCCAGTGCCTCATGCTTGTAAAGCAAGTGCTCTACCACTGAGCTACAACCCCAACCCAATGACCTTTCTTTCCTTTATGACTCTTCTGCTCTTTTCATAGTATTTATCATAGTCTAGGTTGAATACTGTTCAGTCTTTGTACTTATAAATTGTAAACTCATTGATGGCAGGTACTATGTCTGATGCAACTCCCCTGAAGTACATTTTTTTTGGTACCAAGTCTTGAACCTAGGAGCACTTAACCCTGAGCCACATCCTCAGCCCTTTATTTTATTTTATTTTATTTAGATACAAGTTCCCACTGAGTTGATTAGGGCCTCACTAAGTTGCTGAGGCTGGCTTTGAACTTGTGATCCTCCTCAGGCTCCCAAGCTGCTGGGATTACAGATGTTTGCCACTGCAGCTGGCCATGTATTCTTTTTTTTTTTTTTTACACAAAATATATATTTAATATTTATTGAAGCAAACATCTAAAACATAAAATTAAGAGGAAGCTTTTTTGAATAATAGAAACTTTGGGTACCAAATTGCATTGCTGTCACAATAGAAATAATGATATCCTGACTTTTACAGCTATTTAGCCATGTGGTAACTGTGACCTTCCTTTCAATCAATTCTGAGGAATATAGTTCATCTTGGTTTCTGTTAATTGGACCAGTATTAAGATCAAGATCAAATAAAGCATCCCAGCCTAATGGACACAGATAGATCCTCGGTCTTTATAAAACAGTTCAGGGAAAGAAGGGGTAGGGGAGCAAATGTCCTTAGCACAGGCAGGGAATCTGTAGACTGATAAAGAAAACCATAAGGCATTCTGTTTCTGGAGAGAGAATAAATAGTAATCTGACCATCACATCTTGGGAGGGGTCTGTGTTGCTAGTAGATACAGAAACCCTGTAAGATTCTTGTGCTTTGGTCACTCTAGAAACATCTAGGAGGGGAAAATGAATCGTTAACCACCTCCCACCCACCTTCAGGAATCTGGCGGCACAATCAGGTCTTGAGCAGAGGCAGGCTCTGAAGATGGTAGGCCTCTGTCCCAGAGAAGGTCCGTGGAGAAGCTATTTGGCTCTCACTGAATGCACAAGTGGGAAGGGAATATGCTCATAGGCCAGAGCTCATGTGGCACACTCTCCCTGCAGAACTAGTCAGAGAAAGAAGGCACCTTAACTTAACCTCCTTTCATAATTATCAAAAACATCACAGCGGATTAGCAGCAACTGATCTCAATCAGTGTGAACTTGTCTTTTCATCCCACATTGGCAAAAGCTTGCCGGCTCTTTGCCTGGGTACAGCATGTCTTCTCCATGTTATCCTAAAGCCTTTTAATCATCCTTCATGTTTGCTTAAGTTCTCACAGCTTTGCATGGTTCTCTAGCTCAGCACAATTAATCCATGTGTATTGTTATTATTAAAAGAGTTTCATTTCACATAAGACCATCATTTTTCAAACCTGTCATAATTTTACACCTCCATGCTCAATTCATCCACTTTTCCCAGTTTTCTAAAGAGTTCCCTATGTCATCTCTTGAACTTCATAAACTAGAATTATTTCTATGTATGATTTCTGAAAAGTGATAAAAGAAACAAGAAACAAAACAAAAATCTTCATTCTACATACATGCATCCAAACTTAAATTTGGTAATGATGGAGTCAGATTTCTTTTACCTTTAGTCCATATTATACTAACAACACTTCAGACTTTGAAAAAAAGACCCAAAAACAAGTTGTTAAAGACTGCACAGGGGAAATTTCACTGATATTGACATCACCATTCCTTTCCCAAATCAATATTCAGAATTACTAAATGCCACAAAGCCAACAGGATTTAGGGGGTTAAGACTTCCTGCTGTTTAGATATTTGCACATTTACTTCTTCCCTACTTATCCAAATGGCAATTCCCCGATCCTCTGAAATTTAAACACTACCTTCAAGTCAGTTACCTTAAATATACTTCAAAACAGTTTTCAGATAGCTAAATCCCCCTGGACTCTCTTACCAGCTGCATATGAATATGGTCAAAATCAACTCTTCATCAGTAACTGAGGTCTTTGGCTTCTGGATAAAAATCTAAGCAATTGTGTACTGTGGAATTTTCTCTTTCCATCTAAGGAAATACTGTGACTTCCATATGGATGCTACTGTGAGATTACCAAGAGCATTAATCAGTGGGAGCTACTGAATGGACAAAGTTACAAGCCCTAAATCTCAGTGACAAAACTTTGGTCCTGTCCTTTGAGCATCTTGATGAAGATTCATCATGAAAAACTTCCTAATGGCAAAGTATCTGAAAAGTAAATTGGTATTTTCATTCCTGATCCTAAGATTATACTTGTGAAGTAGAGTACTAATTAAGGGGAAAAGAGCATCCTTTGACTAGATAACTCAAGGTGGAAAGGAGTCAGCTATAATTGGAGCCAAATAGTTGAAAATTTGGGTTAGGAGATATATATATATATATATATATATATATATATATATATATATATATATATATACATACATACATATACATATAATATATACATACATATACATATAATATATACATACACACATACACATATATATAAACCTGGGAAGAATCTGCCATAAAATTGGCTTAATGGCAAAATTAACATTATCATCTGTTAAAAGAAAAATGAAAGACTACTTTAAAAATGTTTTTAGAAAAATACACATTTTAGATAAATACACATTTCAAAAATGTTATCTTATAATTGCCCTAGAGCTGGGTAGCTAAGGAAAGGGATGAGGGAGACTTTTCTCTATGTGTTTTTTTTTCTTTAAAATTTTGTTTTAGTTGTAAATGGACACAATATCTTTTTTTTTAATGTGGTCCTGAGGATCGAACCCAGTGCCTCACATGTGTGAGGAAAGTGCTCTACCGCTGAGCCATAACCCCAGGCCCTCATCATATATTCTTATTTACTTTCTGAATTTTGAGCCATATAACGAAAAATGTAAATACATTTTTATTAAAAAGATCAAATGGGGGCTGGGGTTGTAGCTCAGTGGTAGAGTGCTTTCCTGCCCAGGTGAGGCACTGGGTTGGATCCTTAAGCACCCCATGAAAATAAGTAAATAAAATAAAGGTATCGTTTCCATCTACAACTAAAAAAATAAATAAGCTTATAGTTATTAGGAAATAAAATTAAAATATTTAGATAACAGAGGTGAGGAGGAAGCACACTTGCTTTGATTGGAGGCCACAAGAAAGTTAGTCCCCTAGACTGTCAATACAATATCCTCCCTAGATCTCAATTAGGTTGTTCTTCAGACTAATAGTTGTTTTATTTTTGTTTAAATTTGGGGGAAGAGGAATGGTAATCTGTCTCTCTGTCCCCCAATTAAGTAGATCTTCTCTAACAAGACCTTTATTCTTACTGCTCAAATCCCATTAACTCTAACCAGCACAATGATTAAGCATATTGTGGTTATTCTAGTTGATAAGGACTCCTTGGGGGTTGGGGGGGTTCCCATAGTGACAGGTAAAGACTATCATCAAACTCAGCTTTTCAGCCCAGGGCTTGGTATCAGAGATCAGGGAGTTAAGATTGTTTTAGCTTGAATCTAGAGGCTTTCTTTTTGAATGTCTCTTGACTTCATTCATTCAAACAGCACTCAGGGAAAGTCCTATAAGCAAGACACAGTACAAAACAGGGAGGGTTGGGCAGGGGAGTCAGGACAGAGAAGCCCTTAAAGATAAGATATTGTTCCTGCCCCCAAAATCGCATTCTGCAGAGGAAAGCAACTATGACAAGAAATGATGACATTAGGATGACCATTCAACCCCACAATCTATAACCAAGTCTTGTCCTCACCACTAGGACTGGTCAGTTTCTAATCTAGTTTCATTTTCCCATCTTCAAGCTGAAGCACAGCTGGGTTTCCAGCTGGCTGGGGAAGAAAAGATTCTTTAAATAAATGGCATTTTAAAAATATGCAGTCGCTTTTGCTATACTGAATTTTGTGAACCACCTTCCTCTAATATATAATTCTGGGTGCCAAATTAATTTAAAACTCTCTTAAAGGGCTGGGGACTGTAGGTCAGTGGTGGAATTCTTGTCTAGCATGTACAAAGTCCTGAATTCAATCCATAGTACAGCAAAATAATAACAACAATAGTAATACAAATAAAACTATTCTAAAGAATGTAAAGTCTCCAAGAAATACACCTTGTTCATGTTTAACAACAAAATACACTATACTCTGGAAAATAGCAAATGAGAAAGTCCCTGTGGAAGAAATGTTCTTTTTTTTATTGCTAACTATTGCATTTACTCAATAAGAAAAGAGCTTAAAAACATGTTTATAAGAAAGCAACAAGATGGGGTGTAATTATACCAAAATATATGCAACCATCTTTGAAAATGCAAGATTATTTGCAGAACTGGATTCTTTTATAGCATGTCAAAGAGTTGCTAATCCCTGCAAGGCCATCTAACTCCATTTCTTCTCCTTTTCACTGAATGCACAGAAAACACCTCCATGTATGCAATCCTCTAGAAGTGCAAAGATTTTATTCAGCTCTTTACCACCAGAGGTAGTATTTTTGGATAAATGATACACATGAGAGCTGTAAAAATGCCCCTCTGCATAGTGATGATATTTATCATTTGACAATATATTGTCAATGCAGCAAGACCCCCACCTACCGTTGTCCACCTTAGTTCACAGACTTAAAGTCAACATTTCACAGTTGAAATCAGCCATATAGGAGGACCGTTTAAAAGATGTGCAATGTGACCCCTCATTGATGCTACTGAGGCATTGCCAACTTTTAAGCACATATACCTCTTGGAATCCAGACACACTCAGAGCAGGAACTGGCTAAACAAAGTAACAATTCAACCTCAGTTGCTCAATATAACAGCTACAACGACAGTTTCCAAGTGCCAGTTTCCCTATTTTGCAACGGGCAAATCTGCTCCAAGGAGAAAATGTTCCCAGTGACCCTGTGGCCCAGAGGGCTTTCTTTAGAATAGAAAACAGAAAATGAATTTGTTAGCTATTTCCTGCTGAACATAAGGAAGGTGTTGTGGTTAGATAGGATGAGTTTGTTTCCTTATTTAATTATACTATTACAGTACCTGTTTTCTTTAACCACATGGTAGAAAATAAGAAAATGTAGTTAATATTCTTTTGTCATCACCAATGCCACAAGTCTCCTCTCACAAACAGGCCTTTTACTTTCTAATCTGCTTACGTAAAACTCCCCAAACTGACTCCCTATTCACTATGAATTCAAAGCAAAATTTTTTGCATTCTAAAACATTACTGCCATACACATTCCTGCTCCTCTATAATTTATGATGTGTGAGGGCCTTCCCTTTACCAGTGATTGCAATCCTAAATTTATCTTTCTGAGAACTATACTACACATGCTATTTTAATAATATAAGATGGCCATGAACTAAAAGCAGACTATATTTCTGACCCTTATCTCTCTCATGATCTCTGCATTCAGTGGTTAAACTATTAAATGTTCACTAAAACCAACAAGGTATAACTGATAAGGCATATTGTGTTGGGAGGAGAAAGGAAGAGATGGGGAACAAGGGGACAGAGAAGCCTACTACTCTATGGGGATATCTGACAATGACTGTCAGGTCCTCAGTGGCCCAGACTAGAGATCATGTGAAGATGTGCACTTTGCCTATCAGGAATAATTCAACAAAACCCCAAACAGAAGCTGTCCTTGAACAAGGTTCAGTAAATGTTTTTACTGTCTATTTCCTACTGCACAATACAGTTCCACAGATTCCCAAGGGATCTCAGACAAAATACTTAATAGAATAAAAAATTAGAAATTCTTAACTGGTCTCAACTTGTCATCATAAAATATTTAGGAACATAAAACCAACATTAAAAAACAGTCAACAATATTCCTTAGAATAATGTCAGCACCATAAACTGCTGTTATCTCTGAAGTTTTTTCTCTCCTTATTAAGACACTGCCAAGATTCTTCTCATTAAAGTGATCGCAGTTTAACATAGTGCCTAGATATACTCCCACAACTAAACTCCTAAAATTTGCCTCTTGAAGGTGCGGGGGAGGGAAGCTTCCAAAGTCAAAGGCATTTATCTAGAAAGAAGAGAGCAGCAAAACTTCCAATGAGCTGTTACACATATTTTGCTACTCAAGGCTATCTACACTAACCAGATTCAATTGGTAAACTGGTAAACATACCAACTTCTCTAAGAATCCAGGTCATCTATGGAAATTCAGTGGTTATACAGTCCAGAGTCACAACAAATGCCACAGATTCAGCCTGAGAACAAAATGAAACCCCAATATGAATAAGCACAGGACAGGCTGACAGAATACTCCAATGAAGGGACAATTCAGTTTAAATATCTTACTGAGAAGTAAGTACTGGATTCAGGGACAAAAAGAAAAAGCTCGTAAACTGACATTTCTTTGACTTCCATTCTCGGCTTCAGGGATCTCCAGATTCAGTGATTTGTTTCAAATCACCTGCATTCTTGTGCAGCACCCAACATCATGAAGATAAGAGATGCAGTGGATACATCCGGCCAGGAAGATGTCAAAGCTGAACTTACAGCATTCAGCAGAAGTTACTCTATTTCATCATCATCATCATCCAAAGCTCTAGTAAGATCTTCCAAAAACCGCTAAAAGGGGTGTCTGCTAGCGGTCCTGGAGGTTTGCTGTGCTACCCGCTCGGCAAAGACAGGCAATCACCATAGAGGGGGAGAAAAGGAGCCACATGGAAGGACGGAAAACAGTAGCAGAAAAAGTCCAACTCTGCCTGCGCCAGCGGTGTGGATGGCAGAGCAGCGAGCCCCAGGAGAGGAAGGAGGGGGCGGGGGATCATTCCCTAGGAGAACTTGTAAGCGGAGGCCTTTACAGCCTGAGAGTCTGCCCAGCCGATCCTGCAGACCCTGCCAGCCTGGGCAAGGCAGGCCCTTGGGAGCAGAGCGGGCGAGGCCTCGGAGGGTCACTCCTGACTCACTGAGCCTCAGGCCAGCACCGCCCGGACCTTTTCGTGTTTCTCCTTCCGCTACTGGGCTATGATGGCAGCTTTCCAGCTCCACATGCCATACATCAGCCGCAGATCCCAGCTGGCACAGGCCGGAGCCTCCCCCGCAGCCCCCCGACCCTGGCACACTTTGAGCCTGATCCTACTTCTCCTCAACCTCAACCCCCTCACCCACCCATGCCAGGCGCCCTGCCCAGGGGTGGCCCCACCCCCTCCAGCGGCCGGACGCTGCCAGGCCTGGGCACCTGCAGCACCTCCCCGCCCCACCCCCATTCTCCATCACCTCTTCCCTCCCCCCTTCTCCAGCAGAGGGAGGGGGCAACTCACCGCAGTCAGTGCACAGGATCTTGCCCACCTCTTTCTTGAGGTTTTTGCTGTTGGTGTCAAGGGGAGCAAAGGCCGTCTTAAAGACTAAGGGCTGCTCCGTGGGCTCCAGGAAAAAGATGTAGCGCTGGTTCCTTTCGAGAGGCGCACAGGAGCCCACGCTGATCACCTGCTCGCGCTGCAGCCCCCCACTCCGGAGCGGCCACTTGTCCAGCACCTTCACGAGCGCTACCCGACCCGTGGCGGGCGGCTCGCGGGTGCTGTTTGAGCTGGAGCCGCCAGCCGGAGCCAGTCCCTGTACCTTGCCCTCCACCACCACGGGTGCCTTGTATGCCTGGTCCTGCACAGACTTGAGGCTGGGCGAGTAGCAGGCGAGCGACACACCGAAGAGCAGCATGGAGAAGCCGGGGGCCGGGTCGCGCCTCATGCCGCCGGCGGCTGCGACTCGCGAGCGGGCGGTGGCTCTCTGGGCTGCGGGGCTGCGGGGCTGCGGCTGTAGCTGCGGCCGCGGCTCTGGGGGCGCAGCGGGACGGGAGATGCTGCTGCTGCTGCGGCGGCGGCGGCTGCTGCTGCTGTCGCTCTCGCTGCTGCTGCTGCTCCTCTCGCTGCTGCTGCTGCTGCTGCTGCTGCTGCTGCTGCTGCTGCTGCTGCTGTCGCTGTAGATGCTGCACCGAGCCTTCTCCAGTGGCGGCGGCGGCAGCGCTGAGCAGCAAACCTGCCGCATCTGGCCAGGCCATTTGGGGGGCTCCGCCGCTCAGCCGCCGCCGCCTTGGGAGGGGAAACAGAGCCCGCTGGAAAACCGGAAACAGCGTAATGTTAGCGCCCCGTAGCCCTCCACCCGCAGCCCGGGGAGGTGGCCCAGCTAGGGCAGGGGGCAGGCGGCAAGCGGGCCGCGATGCGCAGCCAGGCGCAGCGCAGCGCTCCCTCCCTGCGCGCCAGGACTTGGAGGAGGATGCGGAGGATGGGACGCCCGCCCACTTGCTCTCTCGCGCCCCCTCTACCCCCGGACCGAGTGGGGAGCGCGGCTTCTGCAGGGAAAGCTTGGGACTGCACTGCTTTAGTGCCCGCCTTCAACCCGCAGGGGCACGGGAGGAATCGTGCCACCCTATGATTTTGGGATTTATCGGCAAGACAGTGGGGGTAATGCGTGAGGAGAGGATGGAAAACAGATAGTGGCTTCTGACAGCATCTTTTGAACATGGGAGTAGGACACAGGGCATTTCCCCTGCCTTTGGCCATTGGCTGTAAGAATCAGGGTCAGGATGGTGCGCCGTCCTCTCACCTTCCCTAGGAGGACCCTGGAAGTGGGCCCTTATACGAGCCCACGTGCTCGGCCCTGCCACCGCCTGGTGAGTGCTGGATATTCGAGTTGAGGCGGGGAAGGATCCCAGCCCCATCATTTTGTAAAGGGTTGGGGCTGCCAAGAGTCTTGTCTCAACATTAAGGACGCTTAATCAGATGTGGCTGTTGGAAGAGGGTAGTTTCCAAAACTCCGGGCTTTCTCCAGGAGGCAGGAAGAATTAAGCTGCACACTACACAACCCCATTTTTTAAAGCAGCTCCCCAAGGGAGATGGGTGTCCCTTGGGAATTTCTGTCAGGACCAGAGACTGATCCACAAAACCTGTTTCTTTATAAAAGTCTGGTGCTTACAAGAGGCAGAAGAGTTTGCTCCACTGGAATCAGTGTCTCATTTAAAAAAAAAAACAAAACATATATCTCCATAATCTTTTCTTCTATTAATGAAGGTCCAGGAAAGGTTTACTAACCAGCTTTTATTCTCGAAGGATGTTGAGCTCAGGAATGCTAGTGAGGTCTTTGAGAATTTCATCCCTGTATGGGCCTCCCAGGAAACTGGCCTAAGGATGTCTGACTTAGTCTAGGACAGCTATTCTGGAAAAAGAGTGCTAGACCTTTTCTCCTATCTATCTTAAGAGATGAACTATATATCCCAAACCAATAGAGTTATTTCTCCCACCTGACTCCAAATTCCCTATAATTCTTAATGACCATCCAATCCATTCCAACAAGTCTGTTAGTCTCATTTTTTATCCCTCAACCAAGCAATCACCAATTTTTTTAAAAAATCTTAAATTTATATACGTCCCCTACAACTCTGCTTAAGACCAAGTTGTCATCTGTCACCTGGACAACTGCAAATCCACACCTTTTGCCTCATCACCCAGCTCTAATCCGACCACTGCCTAAGTGATACTTCTGAAATAAAATTATTTCTTTCAGCAAGGCTCTTTGGGGGGCTCTGTTTACTTAGCCAGTTCCATCTCCTGAGAACCTATCCCTATGCTGAAATCCTCAGCATACTGTGCTGTTTCTTGGTGTGCTTCTGCATGTGGTATCTTGTGTTCACCTTGTCTTGTATCACCTCCATCTTGTCTAACTGGAAAATATTGTTTCCCCAAGACCCAGCTCAGCATTATACCTCATTCCCCTTCCTAAATATCCACCATCACTCCCTTCACCATGCATAGCCATGATGGAATTAATCCCTTTCTCCTCTCTGTTATATGTATATGCCTCATACATATTACTATTATGCTATTGACCCATACAGTACTTCAAACAGCTGTTAATAGGTCTGAATCTCACATCAAACCAAGCACCTTAATGTCAAGAATTATGTTCTCTGAGTGTTTGGATCCCTACTACAACCAAAACAGCACTGCAATAGATTAAGAGTGAGCAAAACTTTAGTGAAAAGAGGGTGAGATAACTGAAGGTTAGCATTCTCAGAGCATCAAGCCAACCTTGATGGTCTTTTCACTGAACCCCTTTCATTTTTTATAGAACACAGATATCAAATCATAAGATATTGCTATAAGGAGGCTGGCTATCTCCACCTTCTCGTTTTTTCAATGAAAAACAAAGTGCTAGAGAAGAAAAGGGATTTAAGATCACACACAGCTAAGACTGTATCAATCTTCTGTTTCGGAGGCAAAAGAAGCATAGAGTTTGTGCTCTGGAGTCAAGCATAGCTGGGTTTCAACAGATTTCATAACTTACTAACTTTTGGATTTATGGGAGTCTATTTACTCTTTAGGTCTTATTTCTTCACCAGATAAATAGATAAAATAATAGGGTCTGCCTTACAAAGCTGATTTCTGCTCATTATATACTTATTCAATAAATACTCAACCCATGGCATCTCTGTGCCAAGAACCAAGGCACCATCCTTGTTGCTGGGTCTACTGTGGTGAGACAAACTACACTGTACCTGCTCTCAAAGCTCCTGCTCTGGTTGGGGAGGTAACAGTAAACAACTAGGCAAGTAGGTAACTAATTGCTTATAGTGATGAGTATTCTGAAGGAAATAAACAGGACGAAATGATAGGGAATAATGGAAAAGGGAGAGGGAGGTCAACCTGGATAAAGGAAGGCTTCTTTGAGAAGATAACGTTTAAACTGATACTGGAAGAATGAAAAGGATGTGGATTATAGGAGATAATATGCATAACATGCTTAGAACAATACCTGGCACAGAGTAGGGGCCAAAATTAACTGACATTTAAGTTATATTAAAATATTATTGATATTTTAGTTATACCAGCAGTTCCCAATCACAAGGTTGAGAATCTCTAAGTATTATGCAGTTATTTATTGTACACTAGGATCTTCTGTGTATTCAAAAATGTGGCTGGGGGGCTGAAGAAATAAGTCAGTGGTAAAGTGTTCACCTAGCAGTTGTGAAACCCTGGGTTCACTCCACAAGAAAAAAAAAATGGGGCTGCATGTAGTGGTGCACCTCTGTAATTCCAATCACTCTGAAGGCTGAGGCAAGAGGATCACAAGTTGGAGGCCAGCCTCAGCAGTTTAGCAAGATCCTTAGCAAGTTAATGAAACCCTTTCTGAAAATAAAAAATAAAAGGACTGGGGGATGTGGCTGATAGGTAGAGCATTTTTGTAGCAAACCCTGTTCCCAATAGTAAAAATAGATTCCTTGATTAATTAAAAAATAGATTCCTTGATTAGTAAAAATATATATTCAAAGGGCTCAGTGGTGGAGTGCATGCTGAGCATGTGTAAAATCCTAGGTTCAATCCCTGCTACCATGGCAAAAAGGAAAAAAAAAACTCTTTTTTTTTAACACATCCATTTTAAAGTATATCAAGACACGTTTAAGTGAAAAAAAACAAGGTGAAGAAGAGTGGTAAGACATGCTACCATGTTGTCTTGTTAAAAAAAAAATAAAGAAAAAGATAAATATGTGGATTGCAGATACAGCTCAATAGCAGAGCATTTGCCTAGTATGAATGAGGCCCTGGGTTTGTTCTTCAGCACCACTACCAAGGGGATGTGGGGGTAAAGATTTGTAGTATATAAATTACCTTTGAAAGTATATAGCAGAAATTGAGACAGTAGTTGATTTGGGGTAAGGGCCGTGTGTGATTAAAAGTCTGGGTGCAAGAATACTTCCACAGTATTCCATTTTCTATCTTGTGAATTATGTATTAATTCCATGTGCTATCTATTTAAAAATATTTTTTTAAAGAGAGGACACTTCATTGAATTTTTATCAGGTATTTTCACAATCAAAGGCTACTTAAAGCAGAACTATTATTATATGGGATTGCTTGAGGTTTTTTTTTAACCTTTAAATGAGATTATTCTGCTAAAAAGTGTTGAGAATTATTTCTCCATAATTATAACTGTTAGAGAAAGCCTTAGAATGCAAAGGTAAGCTGGCACAGTGGCACACAAGGCAGGAGGATCTCAAGTTCAAGGTTAGCCTTAGCAATTTAGCAAGGCCCTAAGCAACTTAGTGAGAACCTATCTCAAAAAAAAAAAAAAAAGCAAGTTCCAAATATTAACAGTCTACTAAATTTCCTCACAGAAAATGAGGCAGAGTCTTCTAAAGTGAAAAAATGCACCTGTCCAAATTTCTTCAATGTGTGTTATTATGAGGATAAACTTCCAGAATTAACCTCTGCCATTTAGTATAGAAGAGCAGGGTATTTGGTGTTAGAAGATAGCCAATTCCATACTGATCTTTTCCCAGAGTTCAAAAGTGAATTAGTCTTAGAAAATAAGACCTGATATTCTGAGCCTCCTGATTCTGCATCATAATTGAATAATTGATAATAAAACTAATAATAGCTGCCATTCTTAATGGCTTATTTCGTATTGGAAACTTCATGTTTATTATTTTTATCCCTCAAAATTTTTGCATTTTACAACTAAAAAGACTTTTAGAAGTTTAATAACTTGCCCAAGTGATGGGAGGAGTTGGGACTCTTAATTGCCCATTGCTGAAGCACCTACTTCATGCACACTACCACCAGATCTCTCTGGGTGACAGGCATTCTCTCAGCCTCACTTTCCTTGTCATCTGGAAGGTCTCTAATCTCTCCAAACTACTTCCACACATATCATACTATTTGAAATTCATAACCCTGGAGAGCAAGTAGTATAAACATCATCTTAGAAAACAGTGAGGGAAATGGAGATACGAAGAGAATCTAAGTGACTTTCTAAAGATCACAAAGCTGCAGATAGTGTTTTTGCCAAGATTTACCACAGACTCAAGCTCACACTTTTGAACAAAGCCACAAGGAGACATGGAAGCCTGTCCTATTCACTACACCATGGCTAACCACAAGGTTGTGGGGGGAAAAAAAACTCAACTGGTTTATGGTAGCAGTGGGCTGTGTCACTATATTATAATCACTAAGAACAAAAACAGAAGTAGACAGAATGGTATAGACATTCTGAATTCAAGATAGAACACCCACATGAAAAACTTGGCTTCTTCTCTCGGATCCCTCCCACACATGATGGGCTTCTTCCAGCTTCAGCCAGTCTTTAGCAGGCCAGAAAGGACCACTGATCCAGGTTACACGACCTACTACTTCCAGGAGAACTGGCCAGGCAAGGAGATATGTATGGCCTGCAGCTGGTCACAAAGTCTCACAAATCAAGCCAAACACCTTGCAGGACAGTCTCACTTTCTAAATAAAGATGTTTTATAAACTTCTTTTTTTTTTTCTCCTTTTGAGATCTGTTTTCTAAATTTGGCTTCCAGAGTCACTTTCAGGTTCTGTGTGGTTAATTTCTTTTCCTCCAAGGATTTTCAAACAAGGGACTAAGTAGAAAACAGATATTGAGCATCAGAATTTTAGCACTGGGAAGGACTTCAGCCTCAAAAAGTAGCCCAATGCACTCCTTTGGCAGAAGACATGGAGACTGTGGCATTGTATTGATTGGTTCAAGTTTACATAAGTTAATGGCAGGAACAGCCCCCAAACCCTGATTCCTCGCCTGGTGCTCTTTTGTCTACTTTTCAAAATCCTCGATCCACTCCTAGTGGCCTGTGAGTCACTTTGCCTTTCTAAGCCTTAGTTTTCTCCCCCAATAAAATTGGAATAATAATATATGGACCTCTGAGGAATTTGGGAGAATGCAGTGAGATAATTCATGTAGAATGCTTCACATACTACCTACTAACTGGCTACGAGCGAAGGCAATGGAGTCCAATTGCCTGCATTGAATTCCAGCTCTGCTGCTTGCTTAATTGACATTTTGGCCTATTTACCTAACTTCTCTCTGTTTCCTCAACTGTAAAATGGATAAAATAATAATAGTTCCTACCTCATTAAATTTGTTGTAGATCTTAAATTTAAAAATATATTTTGAGCTAGGGGTGTAGCTCAGTGGTAGAGAGCTTGCCTAGCATGTGTGAGGCCCTAGGGGGGTCAATCCCCAGCACTGCAAAACAAAATTTTAAAAAATAATAATAATAGTAATGTATCACCCACTTAGAAAAATGCTCAGCAGGTTAGCCATTATCAGTCTGACTGTAATAACCACCTTTCTTATTTTATGTAGCCACACTTTGCCCAAAATCCAGCAATTTTTAAAGCAGCCATTGTTATATGTTTTGGACATATGCTAAAATTTTTAGAGCCTGATGTTCTGCTTTAAAAAAAAAAAGTAACATTGTAGGTAGTCCCAGCTCCCAATCAAGA
The DNA here is from genome assembly GCF_964194105.1 of Spermophilus citellus. Taxonomy (NCBI): domain Eukaryota; kingdom Metazoa; phylum Chordata; class Mammalia; order Rodentia; family Sciuridae; genus Spermophilus; species Spermophilus citellus. Next base: position 190,800,261 of record NC_138182.1, on the reverse strand, counting down.
GAGATCATGATTCAATAATTTATAGTCTAGGGCTGTGTTCTGAGTCTAGAGACTCTACTCCCTGGTTGCTGAAAAGGGCAGCAGACCCTCTGTCTGAGTTGCTCCATCTGGGATAATAATATTTTTCTTTGTACAGTGCTTTGAGATTTTTGGATGAAAAGTGCTATGTGAGCACAAATTATTATCTCTTTTCCAGGTATCACTTTTAGATTCAAATCTAGAAGTTCCCTAAAATAGACCACAGCAGAAGTACATTGTGGACACAGATGTATCTATCTTGTATTATCGCAATCAGATAATACACTTATTCTTGACACCATCATTAGTTTTCTTTTGCATGTGGTAGCATATCTAATTTGAATTGGTAAAAATGGGTTATCCTCAGGATGGATGTTTTTGCTGTTTAACTTTCAAAGAGTCTGCAACTCCCCACACACTCTGTTTTCCTGATTTGTGTATTTGGATTTCTCTCCTGAGGTCAACAGGAACTCTGAGGTTCATTCAACTCTGGGGGCGTGAAGCAGGACAAGAAGAAATGATTCTCATATTCCCAAATCCTCGGGCTAGTGGACATTTGAATATCAAATTCTACCATGTTTCTAACTTGTCATTTTTAGTGTGTGCTCATTCTTTTTCATTTTGTTCCTAGCTATTTCCTATATCATCTGAGGTCAGTAATTTTAAGACTTTACCTTTCTTGAGTTTTCCTTACAATTCATAAATGTATTCATTCTGACCACGAAAAAAAAAAGCACTTATTGAAAATCTACTACGCGTAGCACTGACCCAGATGCTAAAGAAGTAATAGCCTTGGTTTCCATTACAGCTAAAATCTAGGCAAAAATAGTCAGGTGAACTTTATCTATTAAGCCAGCATCTGCCCTGGCTTTCCCCAACACGTCACACCTGCGTGGTCGCACACACACACACACCCACACACCCTCACACACCACACATACATATCCCTTTCTCCTTGGTTGTCACTCCTCTCCTTTGCCTCTCAGAGGCTCAGGGTCCTACTGCTCTCTCAGCTCTCCCATGTCTAAGGGCAGAGGGGCAGAGAGAGCAGACTCTACAAATGGTAAGTTCTCAATATTTGCTGATAGGTCAAACTCAGTCACACTAAGATATTAATGATATCTGTTAGGGCCAAATGCAGGCCTTTTAAGTAATGCCTAAATTCCATATATATATATATGTATATATCAGGGATTAAAGCCAGAGGTGCTTAACCTCTGAACCACATCCCCAACACTTTTTTATATTTTATTTAGAGACAGAGTCTCACTGAGTTGCTTATGGCAATATATATATATATATATATATATATATATATATATATATATATACACACACACACACACACACACACACACACACACACATACATATGTATATAAAAGAAATCTTTGGAGCAGAGATATGGAGCAGAGAATATAATGGTACAAGAGTGGAACCAAAGAGACCAGTTATAAAGCTATTATAGTAGACTAGGTGAGAAAGGACAGAGGCTTGGACTTGGTAGAAGCAGTGCTGGTGAAGAAAAATTGTTGAAATTCAAGATATAATTTGAAGGTGAAATGAACAGGACTTGCTGGATGATTAGAAGTGGTTGAGGAAAATAGAATAATCAAGGATGACTCAAATTTGGGTTTGAGCAACTGGACAGATGGTGGCAACATTGGTTGAGATGGGAGATTCAGTGAGTAATATAATATGACTAGAGGAAATTGAAAATTCCATTTATGACACATTATTAATAATAAGATGCCTGTTAGACATGCAAACGGAAATTCAAATACTGGTTGGGTTGAAGTCTGCACTTCAAATGAGAGGTCATAGTTAGAGATTTAAATTTGGTAGTCAACATATACCTGGTATTTAAAGCTATGGAAGTAGATAAGATGATGAAAAGAGAAGGTTGATAGAGATGACCATCTAGAACAGTACTACTCAACAAAAATGTGTGCAAGACACACATGTGAGCTACATGTGTAATTTTAGATTTTTTTAGTAGCCACATTAAAAAGTTAAAATATAAAACAGTAGAGATCAATTTAATAACCCAACACATCAGAAATGTTACTATCTCAACATGTACTCACATAAAAATTATTGAGATATTCAACATTCTTTCTTTCACACTAATCCTTTGAAATCCAGAACATATTTTATACTTACAGCATATCTCATTTCATGCTGGCTGCATTTCAAGGGTCAATAGCCACATGTGGATGGTGCGAGCCTAGAACTTAGCCAACAGCTAGAGGTTGAATAGAGGAGGAGGAGGTGGGAAAGGAGAAGCCAAGAGAGGAAAATTATTTATAAAAGGGACTTCAACTGTGTCCAGTGTTTATAAGTGACTGAGAAAGATGAGAAGTTCAGCAACGTGGAGGTCACTGATGACCTTGACTGGAACTGTTTCAGAGGAGTGATGGCTTCCTGGACAGAAGCCAGAATGGAATCAGTGAAAGGTAAGAAAGTGGTGACAAGCAATAAAAACAACTTTTCCAAAAAGGTTTTGTTGTGCAGAAGAAGAGAAATGACACCATGATGGGAGCAGGGATGCAAGGTCAAGGAGGATGCTAACTAAAACAGGAGATGCTAGAGCACACTTGTATGGCAATGGGAAAGTCCCAATGGGAAGGAAAAAACTGTCATGGGGGAAAGGAGGTAATTAAAGAAGGGAAGCCCTTCTGAACACAGGAGAGATGGGCTCAAAGCACCAAGAGAGGAGCTGGTCTTGAGAGGAAAAATGATTCTCTGATTAAAATAGGAAGAGAAAGAATGTGTGATATAGTACTGGGGAGGCACTGTTCTGGATGGTCATCTAGCTCTGGGTAACAGGAATCTTCATGTTAACACAGGGCAGAAACCCAAATGGAGAGGAAAAAAATAAGATGCCTAATGGAGAAATACAAACTGAAAAAGGAAAGGTAGTGTGGATTTGGCAGGGGGAAGACAGGAGACTGTATTCTTTTTCTCTTCTCTCTTTAAAAAATTTCCATTTGATTAGTATAAGAGAAGATGATACTTATTCAGTTTCTGAAATATTAGTGTTCATTCACCAAGGTACCCCATTTCTCTGGATTGAGCTACCTAAGAAACCAATTTAGTGATTACAAATTGTTTGCTGATCAGAGTCTTAGAGAAAAGGGAATGAATAATCTTAAAGTCATTTCATTCTAGTCATTAAAAAGCCTGATGAAGTCTCTCTCATATGTATAATACGGCATATACGTGGTCATATTCAGAGTCTTGCTCTCCTCAACCATGTTGAAGTAAAATAAATGAAACCTTATAATCCGATTTGTGTGACAAGCTACCCGAGGCTTATTTAATCTTATACTTATTTGATAGTCTGGGCCTATCTCATGCCTTTAAGAAATTTCAAAGACCACTCCAGGGGAAATATATCAGGCAGGGTCCCAAGCAGGAAATGGTACTCCACCCAAAATAGTTTACTGAAATAATTTATTAAAGGGACTACTTATAAAGATGTGACAGAATTAAAGGAAACAAAAGGTATGTAAAAGCACTCAGGGATTAGCAAGAGTGGTGTAACCTTCTATTCCCTAGACATGCAGGGACAAGATGAAGAAAGTGTCACCAGATCCCAAAAAATGCTGGAGTCATGTACCAGAGGCTGCTGGGCAGTTACTGCAAGAACATGGCACCGATGTAGGGAGGAAAAGTGGGAAAGAAGCATCCTGATCTTTCTTTCTTCCTCTTACCTTCCTGCCTACCTTCTGATGAATCCAGTGGAGGCCAGGTGGGAAGAACATGGTGCAGTCCATAGAGGTTAGGGCTCCTGTGTTTGTGGGCAGGACTGGGGAAGATGGAGAGTTAATCTGGTGGGTAGGAGTCAGGGGCAACCAGAGTATAACTAACACAGGAAGATAAGATATCCTTACACAAAACAATTAAAGAAGAAACTAAATACCAATGTCAACTATGGACTATATATTAAGCACTAAATGCTGGATAGAGATGAGAAAAGGGGCGAGGGAAAGCTAACTCACAATAAGACTACAATAACTCTTAGCTTTCATTCATCCTTCTTACTACACTAGAGATTTGAAAGGCAAGAGATAGAGATAGATTGTTTTGTGAGTTTTTTTTAAAAAGAAACACTTTTATTTTCCCATTATTATTAGGAGGCAAAAAAAAAATCCTAATTGTAGAAATAGCTCTTTGACTTTTTGAATAAGTATCCTGGGCAGATTTTCATCTCCAATGATCCTCAGTACTACTACCCTTACTTTCCTCAACCTGTACCTCTGGAAAGAGGCCTAACCCCCCCCCCCCCAGGAGATACTTGCTTACTGAAGCTTAAATTTAGACAAAAGCCCGAGACACACATTTGAGGTCACTAAGCTTCTGTCACCAAATGGACACAATCAAATAGAAAGCAAAACAGCATTATGGTTGAGAAGACAGGCTCTGATGTCAGATTGCCTGCATTTAAATGCCGACTTTACTACTTATTAGCTATGTGACCTTAAGTAAGTTACTTCTGTTATCCTCCATGTTACCTGTGAAAATGGAGATAATAGTACTTATTCCACAGGGTTATTTTACAAGGATTACATAAAATACTTCATGTAAAGTGCTTAGGATATGCTTGTAGTAAAGGTTTAACAGAGTCTTATTATTACTAAAGCTAATTATCTGATTCTGAAATATTATGCAACCAATTCTAATTCTCTTTAATAACCTGATCTTGGTCACTACCCCCATATCTTTAGTTTTTCCTCTCTCTTTCTCTTTTTCTCTCTCTCTTCTACACACACACACACACACACACACACACACACACACACAAAAGACAGCAGAGTCCCATTTATATCAAAAGTTCATGGATGCTCTTTAATTTATTTATTTACTCATATCTTGGTTAAGCACCTGCTATGTTTCAGACACGGGACCAGGTGTGAGGCATAATTTGAAAGTGAGAAAAAAGCAGACAAAGCCCTTATCTTTAAGGAACTTTTGATCCAGCAAGGGATACAAACATTAATCCAATTGCTATAATAAAAACTGTATGATAGGATAAAGCCCATTTGTATATTGTGACATTGTAGTTCAGATTTTTTTCAGCTTCTGGAGAAAAGAAAGCAAGCATAATTCTGTGAGCTGCAAGGGAGACTTCAGGCTGTGCTGTCCAAGTAGGTAGCCACCAAGTGCATGTGGCTATTCACATTATAGTTATAAGTAATTAAAACCAACTATAAAACTTAAAATTTCAAATTTGGTTCCTCCTTTGTACTAGCTATATTTCAAGTACTTAATCATCTTTTGTGAGCAGTGACTACTGCAAATTAAAATATGGGACTTCCATCATGGTAGAAAGTTTTATTAGAGACCCTTTCAGGGAAGCCCCATATATAAAAGAAATTCCCTTGGTCTAGAAAGGAGAAGTTGTGGGGGGAAAGTGCTACAAAAAACAGAAACCATTGCAGAGATTAATTTTTCCAATTTAGAATCATAATTGCTAGTAGATATAAGAGTACCAGGAGATGCTATGCTTCTTCACAAAAAAAAAAAAAAAGCATTTTTTTTCAGTGGAACTTTACATTCAATTTCAGGTATTTTATAGTTTGCAATTGTTAGTTTTAAGTTCAGGGAAAAATTGAATTGACTTCATTATGAGTTATGATTCTCACATTCCAACTTTTTTGAAATAGAAAACTCTAGGGGTATCTATGAACTAAGGGGCTTTTCCCAGAAGCTATGGAGGGTTTTGTTTGGTTAGTTTATTTTGTTTTGGGTTTTGATCTGTCAGTTAACTCTCTTTAATCTTTCTTTCTTTTTCTTTTTTATTCCCCCAGTACCAGGGATTGAACCACTGAGCCACATCGCCAGTCCTTTTTATTTTTTTATTTTGAGACAAATTGATTACGGCCTTGCTATATTACTGAGGCTGGCCTTGAACTTGTAATCCCCCTGCCTCAGGCTCCTGAGTCTCCGGGATTTCAGGTGTGCACCATGATGCCGGCTCTCTTTGATATTTCTGACCCCACCATTTCTTACTTACAAGCATGCCACTTTTCTAAGCTCCCTTATCTCCATTCTCTCAGGATCACAAGCTTCGAGTATGATTTCACAGTGACTGTGTTTGCATCCAGGAGTCAGAAGCAAGAGCCCCAGTGAGCGATCATTCTTTCAGTGCTCTTTTTTTTTTTTTTTTTTTTGTATTTGACAGTGAGTGCAGAAAAAATGCCATCACTAGGACGAGGGAAAACGGTACTTTTAAATTTTATACCCAGAATAAGTCTACCATGTGCACACAAAATGAGAGAAGTCTTGTTGATAGGTGATAGTTTTCTACCTGAAAAAAGAAATTCAAGTCACTAAAGGGAAAATGAAGACTTGCTGATTTTCTAAGAAAAATCATAGCTGTGGCTGTGATTGTTGTTGAGAATTCTCATCAGAAAAATTTAATTAGCAAGACAAAATATGGATATGGTTTGCCAGTTATAAAGATGAATTCAAAAATGTGGCTCCTAAACTGAAATAACCTAATACTGAATCCTGTTGGAACAACTCAGCTGATCAGCACGTTAAGAAGTCCTTCTCCCCTGAGAGCACCATGTGGTGAGGAAACCCAAACAGTTATGTGGAAATGCCCACGTGGAGGGAAACCAAGGCCGCTGGCTCACAGCCCCAGCTGAGCTTCCAGCTGGCAACCAGCACCAACTGCCAGCCACGAGAGCGAGACAATCTGAGCTCTTCCACCATCCTCAGCACCCAGGCAACAGCTTGTGAAGCAGAACCACCTGGCCAATCTACAGCATGGTGAGAAATAATAAATTATTATTTTAAGCCACCAAGTTTGGAAGTAGTTTGCTAAACAGCGAGGATGCCAGAAACAAAACCTTCTGTAAGACGGTGTAGACTACCTAGCTTACCTCCTCTGTGCATCTCATACATAATGGTAGGCATGTATTTTGCTTTGAGGAACTCAACTGTTGTAGTATAAGAAAGAAAAATATCAGACAATGATTCTCCCTTCCTCCCACCACCAAATATGCCAACCTTTCCACACATGTATTCACGCTCTCTACCTTTCCTCTGTTAGGTTAGAATTGTCCAAGTTCCCATTAGAAGCCAACGCCTGCAATTGGGTTCCAGATCCCATTATTTATAGCCTTTTCAAGGACTCACCAATTATCTCTTCTTTCTGCCACATCATGGTTTTTTCCTGTCTGTTGACTCATTGCCTTCAGTACATAGATCCACATGTCTTAATATCAGCCACTTAAATATTTTTCCTTTGATTTCACATCCCCTCCACCCATTGTCCCATTTTTCTGTCTCCATTCATAGCAAATGATTCCACTCCTGAATCAGTTGTCTGTGGTCCCTGTCTCCAATTTCTCTCCAATTCTCTGTCTCCAAATTCTCTCCACCCACTCCCACTGGGTTTCTGTCCATACTGTTTCACTTATATGGTTCTAGTCAAGGTCACCAATGACTTCCACGCTGCCAAATCCAACAATCATAATCCCCTGGCCTTATATTCCTCCAACTCTTAGCAATATTTGATATCATTCATCACTCCTTTACTTGAAATGTTTCTTTTTTTTGGCTTCTGCTACATCTCACACTTCTGATTTTTATCCAATCTACTAGTTACTCCCTTTAAAGTTTCATCTTCTGGCTTTTCCTCCTTTGATCAGCCTCAAATTGTTGGTATTCTCTAAACAGCAGTAGAGATCCTTCTTCTTTCTGTCCATCCTCAGTCTGTAAGTAATCCCATCCACTCTCATGGTTTTAAATGTGCAAGAGTTGATGACATACGTATATGTATGTGTATATGTGTGTGTGTGTGCTTGTGTGTGTGTGTGTGTGTGCTTGTGTGTGTGTGTGTGTGTGTCTCCTCTCTGGGAACTCCAGAATCACAATACTTATTTCCTATCTAACATCTCCACCTGGAAGTCTAAAAGGCATCTCAAATTTGACATTCTCAAAATAGAAATTTGATCCTCCAATTCCATCTCCCAACCTGATTCCTTCCCATTTCAGTCAGTTGTACAGTCTCTTCTTAGCTGCTTAAGCCCCAAATCCTACAAGATACTGAGTCCACCTTGTCCCTAACCATCCACATCTAATCCTAGTCTAATCAACTCTATCTCCAAAATGTATCACAAATCCTCCAACTGCTTCCTGGCACCACTGCTGCCCTCACTTAGCTAGGTTATCATCATTTCTGCCCTGGACTACCATAATCACCTCTTAAACATTACACTTTCCAATTTGTTTCCTACTCAAGAACTTTTAAGTATGTAGACCAGATGTCCTTCTCCTGCTCAAAATCCTCCAAGATTTGACATTTAGAATAAAATCAAAATTCTTTACTTCACCTATAGGTCTTATATTGCCTAGCCTCTGCTTACTTTTCCAACCCATTTTTCTACCACTTTCTTATTTGTTTAGGCCAGTTTCAACCACACACATCTGCTCCATGTTCCTTAAACACATCAGCCTGTACCAGCCTCAGAGCCTTTGCATTTGCCACTTACTATGCCTAACACACTTCCTCCCAGATCTTTTGCATGACTGGCTCTTTCTTGTCATTCAGGTATCAGTTTGAATGTTATTTCCTCAGATATCTTCAATGAGGAGCAAGCGCCAGTCAATCTCTAGAACATATTATTTTTATTATAGCAATTTTTACTCACTGATATATTGTTTGCTTATTTATTTGTGGGTTCCTTTGTTCATTATCTGCATTTCCCCATTAGAATGCAATCTCCATGTGAAAAGAGACCTTGTTGGTCTTGTTGAATATCCACTTGCAGAGACTAGAAGAGTACCTGGCATTGAGTAGGCACTCAAAAATGTGTGTTGAACAAATAAGTTTAAATAAGAGTCATATTATCCCAACGTCATTTCTTAACCTTAGTTCTGTTCAAGAATTTTATATGGATCATAAAATAGATATTTCCTAGGTGATTCACATGATTCTCTATGAATGATTTCCAGATACTGTAGCTATGACACTGCTAGATTACAACCTTCTTCAGTGCAGGGATTATATCTTACTCATTTTTTTATACTGTAATATATAGGCCCTAAAAATACTTTGGTGGTTTGAATAGTATTGACCAAGCATCTTAATATTTATTCTGAGTGTAACTTAAGCAGTAGAGTTGATATAAAAATGTATAATAAACCAGGTATGGTGGTGCACACATGTAGTTCTAGAGACTCGAGAGGCTGAGGCAGGAGAATCAGAAGTTCAAGGCTAGGCTCAGCAACTTAGTACAATGCTATCTCAAAATAAAAAGGATTGGGGATGTGGCTTAGTGGTAATGTGCCCCTGGGTTCAATCCCCAGTACCAAAAAAAAAGTATAATATGCATAATCCCTTTCCATAAAGTATTGAAAGCCTAAAATCAGGAGAGATTGTTGTGTAAAATGAAAATAATAAAGCACTTTATTTGTAGAAGCAACCTAAAAGTTTAAGGGTAATACCTCCAGGAACAGAGAAAATAGAAATCAATTGATGACTTCTGATAGTGACATTAAGGGTAATATTTTCCCATTTAAGTTCCCTTAAAATGTTGTTTATATAATAAATACCGTCAGCTAAAATTCTAGGTTCCGCAAATATCCATACTTTCTGCCATTAGAACTTTCACAAGGTACAAAGAAGACTTGAGGAATCCTCTGTCCTACAGAGCCACAGTCGTTTAGTACAGCATCTGCTCTCCCAACATTTCCCCCCAAGTTGGTACCCCAAGCCCCATGGGATTTCTCTACCACTTCCAGGTCAATTAAGTAAACATGTCCTGACCACAGGACTTTATAACCAAGAACTTAACAAGTTGGTAGAGGGAGCACACCTGGGAACATAGAAATGCAATGTTATATGATAAATACAGCCATGATGGACAAGGCACAGATGCACCAATAAGAAGGAGAATTAGTTCTGTCAGGAAACAAGTAACAAAGGAGGTGACGACAAAGTAAGGTTGCTAAGTGACGGACTGAAATTCATCAGGAGGGCCCAAAGCAGGAAGGCACATCAAGCACAGACGACCACAAGGTGGCATTGCAAAGGTCCCTGTGCCTGGATACACCACACTGTGTCCAATCTCCTTGAAGGATTTTCTGAGTAATATCATCTTCAAACAAATAGCAGCAAAAGCCTCATAGAAAAAGTGTAAACAGAACATAAATTTTGAGTTAGGTTTGTGGAAGGGAAAGAGACATTCTAGCTGGTCTTGGGACTAGATTATGTAGAAACTGTTGAGGTTTATGTATGACTGTACATTTGTATTTGTCATAAGTTATCCAGCACTGAAACCATTGTATAATTAACTGAAAATTATCCATACAAACTTTCCTAGGAGATAGTCCTGAATAAAACAAAATGTAATAAAACTTGAAATTTCTTCAAGCCAGATAGGGCTCAAATTTTTAGAAGCATTTAAAACTATTTCTTCCACTTTCTAAATCTCAGTGTTCTTATCTATAAAAATATATTCATTAATGTAAAATTTCCTCTGAAGACTGGAATAAGTACAAAAATTGTTTGGAGCCTGGATAAAAGAGATAAAAAATAGAATTCAATCAACTACCACGTTGGCCCAGGCTGGAATACCTAAGTCAAATAATAATATCATTATTCATATAATATGGTTAGTTATAATAAACTATTATTCAAGGGTGTGTAAAAATAGTTACAACGTGTACCCAAGCAAAAATCAGAAAATATCACCTATCAAGTATATGTGCACATTTGTGATACATGGTCACTGTTAAGTTTAATCAATGACTTTGACCTCTAGATGTTCACAATATAGTTGAGGAGAGAATATTCACATTTATGAAATAACACTAGAAAGTGTTGGAAATAACACTAGAAAGTGTAAATCAAGTCCTAAGCTACACGGTCCACACTGGAGGTGCTATCAGCTCCAAGGAAGGAAGCAGCATTAATGGAACTCATAATATTTGGAATGCCAATGTCTTTGTCATGTCTGTTTCTTTCTAAAAATCTTCTCTCCAACATAGAAAAAATGTTCACTAAAGAAATCTTGAAAAATGAGGAATAAAAGAAGAAAAACAAAGAAAGCCACCTGTATCCAAGCATCTAGAAGTAATCATTATTATCATCTCAGATTATTATCTGCTAGGCTTTTAAAATAATATCAAGCCTTTGGGGAAAAAATAGTTAGGTCCATTCTTCACACTGTACAAAAAACAAACTCCTAAATGAATCAGAAATGTAAATTTAGAAAAATAAAACCATCCCTCAAGTTCTAGAAGAAAAATTTTGAAATTTGGACAAAGTTTTTCTCTATATGTAGGGAAAGGCTTTGTCATTATAATGTGACATTCATAGGCAAGAAATAGAAAAGATTGAAAAATTTAACTATATAAAATTTTTTTAAAAAGTTTAACATGACAGAACACCATAAAAGTCAAAAGACAAATGACAAATGGGAATAAAATATTCACAATATGTGTTATTTTTTGAAAGGACTTTAAGATGAAGATGAAAATGGAGGAAAATTCTATAGCAAGATAGAAAAAAACTAGAGACTCCAAACGTTCCCAACACACAGAAAGGAGAACTGCTTGAGAAGATGGAAATGCTGATTACCCTGATGTGATCATTACACATTGTACAGATGTATTAAGTTATCATACTGTACCCCCAAATTAAAAAATACTTAAATGCACATCCCCCTAAAAGAGAAAGAATGAAAAATGGGCAAAAGGCATGAACAATCCACAGAGATACATAAAGATTATTTTTAAACATATAAATAAATGTTCAAGTTTATTCATAATAAGAGAAATATAAATTATTAAAACTATGCTAGAAGATCATTTTTCATCAGACTGGCGAAACGTCAAAAGCTTGATAAAAAAGGACTGATGTATATGTCCCCCAAATCACATGTGGAATTCCTAACCCCGAAGATGATTCTATTAGGAGGTGAGACTTTTGGAATGTGATTAGATTATGAGGGCAGCAAAATAAAACATTTTAAGAAACAGAAACCACATTCACATAACTTTTATTACAGTATAGTTATGTTTGTTTTATTTTAAATTATTATTCTAATCTCTTACTCTATCTAATTTATAAATTGAACTTTATCATGAGTATATATACATAGGAGAAAACATAGTATATATTTTAACTATCTTTAGTATCAGGCATCCACTGGGGGTCTTGGACTGTGTCCTCCGTGGATGTGGGACTACTTTACATACAAATATGCCCTTCAACTTGGCAATCCCATTTGTATAAATTTATTATGAAGTTTTATCTCCAACAACACAAAATATACATGTAGCATTGTTTTTAACTTCATAATATTGGAAACTACCTAAGTGAAGATTGATTGAATAAATATTATTCAATATTCAGTATTACACAGCTGTAAAGAATAATGAGAAAGATCTCTATAAGCTGATATGGAATGACTTTCATGATATTTTAAATAGAGGAAAAGTACAAAGTGCAAAAGAGCATATATAACATGCTACCTTTTGTGGAGGAAAAAAGAAAATATACATTATCATTACAAAAGATACACAAAAAGAATAAACCAGGAAACCCTAAAATTTGCAGGCCTGCAAGGCACAACTGGTAAATGTGAGCATGTGCTAGAGTTAGAAAACTACTATATTGCATCCTTCATGGTAAAGATTAGATCAAGCAAGAATCATCAACAGATGCTAATCTAAAAGAAATTTTAGGGGGCTGGGGATGTGGCTCAAGCGGTAGCGCGCTGGCCTGGCATGCGTGCGGCCCGGGTTCGATCCTCAGCACCACATACCAACAAAGATGTTGTGTCCGCCGAGAACTAAAAAATAAATATTAAAAATTCTCTCTCTCTCTCTCTCACTCTCTCTCCTCTCTCACTCTCTCTTTAAAAAAAAGAAAAAGAAATTTTGGGTGAGGAATGGGATATTTGCATCATCTTAAAATGTCTCCCCCACATATGACTCCTCCTCCTCCTCCTCCTTCTTTTTTTTATTCAGTCCTGGTGATTGAATCCAGGGGCACTCTACCAACATGCTACCTCCCAATCCTTTTTATTTGAGACAGGCTCTTACTAAATTGCTGAGGCTGGCCTCAAACTTGCCATCTTCCTGCCTCAGCCTCTGGATAGCTAGGATTATGGAAGTGTGCCACTGTGCCTGGCACCCCCACAGACTTTTTAATAGTTGTAAGAAGGAAGAAGGAAAAAGTGTTTGTACAACGGAAAAATCAGGCATCACCTTGACAGGGTGATTTTGATCACTGATGTCACCTATGAGAGACAGATGGACATCATGTGCCTCCAGACGCAATGCACTGAGAAGGTTAAACATCACCTATGCAGTATTCCTGCGGAGAGTGTATAAACTCAGCCTGATCATGAGGAAACATCAGACAAACAGAAAATGAAGTGTTCTATTAAAAAAAAAAGAAAGGTGGGAGAGTTGTATTCTTCCAAAATGTCAATGTCAAAAAAGACAAAGAGAGGCTGTGGAAATGTTCCAAATTTAAGACTGCTGCAGAGATGTAACAACTAAATGCAATATCTGACCCTAAAATTGAACCTGTACTGGAGGAAAAACCTATAAAGGATCATATTAGATCAACCTAAAATTTTGAAATTTGGACAGTAAATTAAATCAAAGCATTATATCAATGTAAATGTATGAGGTTAATAACTAAGCAAAGCCCTATTCTTCAGAAATACAGGCTGTAGTGTTTTAAGGGTAGAGCCATATTACATGTAACCTACCTCAAATGGTTCAGAGGAAAATTGTGTACATGTGTGTAAAAGTGGGGGGGGGGAGTGAGAAAGAGAATAAATGATAAATGAAATTAATAAAATATGAGTGATAGCCAAATCTTTGTAAAAGGTGAATGAATTTATATTATTCTTATTTTGCAACTTCTTTTATGTTTGGAATTATTTCCAAATAAATTTTGAGAACTTGAAAAAATAAACAAATATATTAGAGTGTCCCACATAGTATATATCTCATACTGTATGCATAACTTTGGCTGAATTCTTCACATTATAGTTTCCCATCTCATTACATAATCTTTGACTATCGCTTAACATGTTTGCAAAATACTCTATCAAATTAACATGCTACAGTATATTGAGCAATTCACTTATTATTATTTTTTTAAAGAGAGAGTGAGAGAGGAGAGAGAGAGAGAGAGAATTTTTTAATATTTATTTTTTAGTTCTCGGTGGACACAACATCTTTGTTGGTATGTGGTGCTGAGGATTGAACCCGGGCCGCACGCATGCCAGGCGAGCGCGCTAACGCTTGAGCCACATCCCCAGCCCCAATTCACTTATTATTAAAACTTAAATTACATTCAATTTCTTCTATCTTAATGTTTCAAATGGTTAAACTTAAGCATGCTAAAACCATATTACCTACATTCAAAATTCCAGCTGTTAGTTACTGGCTGGATGGCTTGGAGTCAATGATTTATTCCTCTATGCCTCAGTTTCTTGAAGTCAGACATAATAATGTTCATAGACTTGTTGTAATTATTAAAGTAGATGGTCAAGAAAAGAACTGGCAGTGGTGCCTAGCACATACCAAGTATTCGACAAACATTAGATATTAAGCTTTTCCATTTGGGGGGAACTACAGACTGTATTTGGGGCTATGTAAAGGAAGTCATAGTGTAGAGATAAGAGTGGCAATATTCTGAACAATGAAATTGATTGTTTTATAACCCTTGCCTTTCTTTAATTAAAAAAAAAAAAAAGTGTATAGGAATTAAGTACATCTCTTGCTATTCTTAACTATACCACTAGGTGGCAGCATGACCAGTTAATTGGCAATATTAATTTAAATCGTGATTTTCAAATTCATATTTGCAAATTACCAAAATAGTTACTTGAAAAGAAGTTGGTAACTGCAGACACATTAAATCTATGAATGGTGGGGGTGTTGAGGTGTTCCTACCCCAATGCCTCACTTGGAGTTGGTTGCCCAGACATCCTGAACTGATTCATCTTTTCTTTGCATCCTTCATGGTAAAGATTAGATGAAGCAAGAATCATCAACAGATACTAATCTAAAAGAAATTTTGGGTGAGGAATGGGATATTTGCATCGTCTCCAAAGTTTAAGTGTGGGAAATTTAATCCCCAGAGCAACAGCATTGGGAGGTGAGATCTTTACAAGATAATTAGGTCATGAGGTCCATGTTATTATTTGTTTTCTTTGACCCCATTTCTACCCAGGTCAGAAAACGTTTTCTTCCTTCATTCTTTTCATCTCCGTAAATGACATTAGTACCATCCACCCGATTGCTTAGAACAAAAACTAAAAGTCACTCTATTGTGGGGTATAAAGCTCTGTGTTGTTGACCTATAGTTTAATATTATGGTTTTAAGAAAACACTATGGGGGCTGGGGATGTGGCTCAAGCGTTAGCGCGCTCGCCTGGCATGCGTGCGGGTTCGATCCTCAGCACCACATACCAACAAAGATGTTGTGTCCGCCGAGAACTAAAAAAAATAAATATTAAAAAAAATTCTCTCTCTCTCTCTCCTCTCTCACTCTCTCTTTAAAAAAAAAAAAAAGAAAACACTATGGTCTGTATGACATCAACACTTATTTATTGAGACTGGCTTCAGAGCCAAATTTTGTAAGTTTTCCACATATTCTTAAGATGCACATGTACTCTTTGAAGAATTCTGCCTATAATCAAGCTTGTTAAACTGTGTTCTTATTTTTTAAATCCTTTATACTTTGTCAGATTTTTCTGTTTCTGTAGGAAATATGATAAGGAAAATCCCCCACTGGAATTGTGGATTTGTTAATTTCTTATAAGCTGGTCAATGACATTTCTGCTTTATATTTAGTGAAGAGGCATTACAAGTTACATATTCAGAATTTCTTTATCTTGTAGGTGAATTATTCCTTTGTTATTTATTTATTTATAGTTATAGATGGACACAATACCTTTATTTTGTTTAATTTTTTCTGTGATTTTTTAAATTATAAAGCAGTTTTTCTCCCTCCCTTGCATGCTCTTATTGGATTTAGTTTTTATTCCTTTTATAAATCTTTATTGAGGTATTTTGCAAAAATATTTTGCATGGCTTAAATGTGTCTCCCAAAGTTCAAGTGTGGGAAATTTAACCCCCAGTGCAACAGCATTGAGAAGTGAGATCTTTACAAGGTAATTAGGTCACAGAGGTCCATGTTGTTATCATGGGAGTGGGTTTGTTATCATGACTATAAGTTTGTTATAAAAGCCAATTAAACCCTCTTGTCTGTCTCTCTCTTGTTCTTGCTTTCTCCCTCTTACCTTCTTTTGCCCTTCTACCTTCTGCCATGGGATGCTGCAGCATGAAGTCTGTCATCAGACACCAGCCCCTTAACTTTGGACTTCCCAGTCTCTAAGACCATAAGCCAAATAAGTTCCTGTTTATTTTAAATTACCCAAGCTTCAAGTTGTTCGTGGTGGTTCATACCTGTAATCCCAGAGATTTGAAAGGCTAAACAGGAGGATCACAAGTTTGAGGCCAGCCTTAGCAATCCTGTCTCAAATTTTTTAAAAAGGTGGGGGAGGGGTGACTGGGAATGTAGCTCTGTGGTAAAGCACCTCTGAGTTCAATCCCTACTACTACTACTACTACTACTACTGCTAATAATAACAACAACAACAACAACAACAACAACCATTCATTTTCAAGTATTCTATTGTAAGAGCAGAATGGATTAAGACAAGGACTTTCTTGAGGTATTTATAAAGACTTAGAGCTTTTACAAAATAAGCCAAACTCAGAAGGTCAAGGGTCATATGTTTTCTCTCATATGTGAAAGCTAGAGAGGAAAAATGCAAATAAAAGTGGGCAGGTAGGGGTTGGGGGTCTCATGAAAATCAAAGAGAGATCAACAGAGAAAAAGGACCAGGGGATGGGAGGAAGGGAGGGAGGTAGGGAAGTCATAGTGGCCAAATTATATTGTTGTGGGTACATATGAATATGTAACAATTAATCCCATCATTTGTACAACCATAACTCAACAATAAAAATGTGGAAAGAATAAAAAAAAGATTTAGAGCTTTTATATTGCATTCCCATTCTTTTGGTAATTAATCTTTTTTTTTTTTTCTTTTAAGATGGGTCTTACTATGTTGCCAAGGTTAGTTTCAAACTCCTGGGATCAAAAATCCAACTTCAGCTTCCCAAGTAGCTGGAATTAGAGACATGTACCACCGAACCAAGTTACTCTTATATTTTAATTTTTTTATTTATTGAACCCAAAACCTTACCTCATACATGATAGACAAGCACTGAGCTATGTCTCCAGCCCTTTTTATTTTATTTTTGAGACGGGGTTGGGCTGAAATGGCCTTGAACTTGCTATCCTCCTATCTGAGCCTCCCAGATAGCTGTATTACAGGAATGCCTGTCATACCCATTACTCTTGGGTTTTTAACAGGTTCATTAGAAAGTCTAAAGTTAATCACTTTATCTATTCTCTTCTGCAGCAATCAAGGCCCTTAGAAGTTTTAACTCCAATTACCCTCCCTCCCATCTTGCTCATTATTATTATCTAGTACTTTAGTTTTAACTTCATCTCTCAATTTAGGCACTAATATCATTGTTAATGTTGTTTCGAATCTATGCTTGTTTAGAGGAGCTCAAGTTATTTAGCAGTTTACTTGCTAACCATTACTTCTTGCATTATGCTATCCCTTTATTAAAATCCTTTAGTGGCTTCCCATTAGACATAATAATATTGAAATCCTTTACCATAGTTTACAGCTTTTAGCATGATCTGGACCCTGCTCTTGTTCCCATCTCCTCTCATACTCCTCCTCCCCATCGCCTACCACCTCCAGCTGCAGTAGCCCTTCAGTTACTTGAACAGGCTCTAATGAACACACTTCATTTCCCTCAAGGCCTATGCATGTTCTTTCCTTCACCTCAGTGTGATCTTTCTGTTCTTCCTTTGCTGACTTTCTCTCATTCTTCTCAGCTTAAATATAATCTCAAAAAGTTTTCATTTACCACCCTTTGTAAATTAGATCCTCCCATATCCCATAATTGTATATCAGCAGCACTGTTTATTTTCTTCATGGTATTTACCACGAATCAAAATCATATCTGAGTGTGTGTTTCCTAGTTTATCACCTGCCTATCTGACCATATTTGCCCTGTAAGAATACCAATGGGGGGCTGGGGCTGTAGCTCAATGGTAAGGCACTTGCCCTGCATGTGTGAGGCACTGGGTTCAATCCTCAGCACCACATAAAAATAAATAAAGAATACTGTGTGTTCATCTACAACTTAAAAAAGGAAAAGTAAATCAATGGGAATGGAAAAGCAAATGTGAATGAGAGATATTTTAAAAGAAGGCTGTACAAATTTTAACATCAAATTAGATGAGGAGAGCCAACTAAAGGAAAAGTTATATGTAATTCTCTTAAGTTTTCACCTTTGGAAGACTATAGGAATAGAGACACCATTTGACAGAAATGGAATTTTGGGGCAAGAATTTCATTTTAATGCAATTAAGGAGGGAAAACATCTGTTTTAAAATATTAAGGCTAAAGCAACAGTTAAGACACTGACTTGAAGGTACCATATAGACAATCAGAATTATGGTGTTGGAGGTTAGAGTCAGGACTAAAGATGTAGTTTGGGGAATGACAGCTTTTTCATCCCTTATTAATTTAATATTAAATTTCTCATTGAGTCATTACAAAATTTCTACTCTCTCTGCATTCATTTAACAAATATTACTCCTGACTCTGAGACAGATGCAGGGGATATAATAGGTAACTAAGGTAGATGCTATATCTGCCTTCATGGAGCTTACAGTATAAAGGGAAGAAAGACACTTAAATGCAGTTGCAATAGAGTGTGATATACCTCACCATAAGAATAAATGGTGTTACAGGAGCACACAGCAGGAAAAATAACCTAGTCAATGGAGTCAAGGAAAACTTTCCAGGTGAAGTAATGCTTTACTGAAACTTAAAGGAGAAAAAGGAATTATTCAGGAAAAAGGGAGGGGGTAAGGATCCTTAGGTACAGTGAACGAGGATGCAAAAACTTTAAGGCAAGAAAAAAAATGCATGCTTTAGTATCTTTTTTATGCCAAAGTAATATTCTTTATCCAGTCCATTAAAATGTTTTTTTCAGATTGGTTACAGTTTAATTTACATATAGTAAGATTCACCATTTTAACCTATAAAGTTCTATGACTTTTTATAAACTTATACAATGTAATCAATATGACACTCAAGATATATATAATTTCCATTGCCCTAAAATATTCCATTGTACCTCTTTGTAGTCAATCTCCTTCACCTTCAGCCCTTGACAAGTACTGATTGGATTTCTGTCTTCATAGTTTTCTCTCTTCCAGAATGTCATACAAATAGAATAAGACAATATGTAGTCTCTTGAATCCAGTTTCTTTCACAAAGCATAATGTTTTTGAGAGTCATTGATGTTGTGGTGTGTATGAGCAGTTTGTTCCTTTTTGTTGAGGAACAGTATTCTATTGCAAAAATGTAGTACAGTTTGTTTCATCACTTGATGGACATTTGGCATGCTTCCAGCTTGGGGAAATATGGACAAAATTGCTACCAATATCCCCATAGAGGTTTTTGTGTATCATTTCTCTTGGGTATATACCCTGGAGTAGGTTATAGAGTAAAATTGTGTAAAATCATAGGAAATTGCCAACCCATTTCCCAACAAGGTTGTACCAGTTTTGCATCCCCATCAACAGTGTATGAGAGTTTCAGTTTTTCAGTATTGTCATCAGTATTTAATTAATTATTATTATTATATTGTTATTGTTATTTTGTGATACTGGGCATCGAACCCAGGGGTACTGTACCCCTGGGCTACATCCTTAGTCCTTTATTATTATTTTATTTTTAAATTTTATTTATTTATTTATTAGTTAAGAACTTACTAAATTGACCAGGCTGTTTTGGACTTGGAATACTCCTACTTACCCTCCCAAAATGCTAGGATTATAGGCATGTGCCACCACACTCAGCATCACCAGATATGGCATTGTCTTTTGGGGGAGGTCGGGGGGAGGGGAATCTTTATAATAGGCAACTAGTGATATCTCATTGAACTTTTAATTTTCATTTTCCTAATGATTAATGATGTTGAACATCTTTTCTTGCATTTATTTGCCAACTGTAGTTCTTTTGTGAAGTGTTTGTTCAAAATTTTTGCCCATTTTTTCTTTCCTGGGCTGTTCATTTTCTTATTATTGAGTTTATAAATTCAGGTTACAAATATCTTATCAGCTATGTGTTTTGCAAAGGTTTATTCCAAGTATGTGGCTTCTCTTCTCATTTTCTCATGGTGTCTTTCAAAGATCAGAAAATTTTCTATTTTGTGAAGTTTGGTTTTTAATTTTTCCCTTTTGATCCCTCTCCTTCCTATCCTTTCCTAGCAGTCTTCTCTCTCTGCCTTCAGTCATGAAGAATTCTCCCATTTTTTAAACAAAAAATCTTCACTTGCACTTCTTGCCCTTCTCTCATTGTTAATGACCCTTTTCTCCTTCATTTCCTTGCCAAATATTTGGAATGAATGGTCTCTTGAAGGCTCCATTTCCCCACCAACTAGTCATTCCTTAAATCCCTGAATGTTGTTTCCATTCATACCACACTACCAAAACTGACCTCTTGATGTCACCAGAAAACCTCTTACATGTCAATTCCAATAACATTTTCTAGACTGTAATTCTCCTCTACTTCTTTTTGGCATTTAAAAGAACTGACAAGCCAGGCACCGGAGTTCACCTGAAGTCTCAGCTACTGGAGGGTCTGAGACAGGAGAATCACTAGAGCCCAGGAGTTCGAGTCCAGCCTGGGCAACACTGGGAGATCGAATTTCAATAACAAAAACAAAAGTTATAAAATAAAATAGCTCACTACTAATCCTTTGTTCTAAAAAATAATTATTTAACATCTCATTTTCAACATTCCCCAAAAGCTGAACTAAGGTAGTATGTTATTCTATTGGGAATTAATACAATTGTTAGTCAATGTCATGTAAACAAGTTTTTTTTTTCTGAATAAATTCAACTTCTTTGTTGTCTGAAGTCAGACTGAAGCAGTAAATTAAAACAGGTGTTAAACTGTTTATAGTTAATTAGTTCCCTTAAATGATCTGAGAATTGTCATTTATTTGCTCCGTGACATCATTGCTTTTTTTTTTTTTTGGTTCAGGAGATTGAATCCAGGGTCACTTAATCACTGAGCCACATCTCCAGAGCCCCCTCCCTTTTTTTAAGTTGTAGATGGACACAATATCTTCATTTTATTTATTTATTTTTATGTGGTGCTAAGGATCAAACCCAGTGCCTCACACCTGCGAGGCAAGTACTCTACCACTGAGCTACAACCCCACCCTTCCCAGTCCTTTTTGTATTTTGTTTAGAAACAGGATCTCACTCAGTTGCTTAGAGCCTCTCTAAGTTGCTGAGGCTGGCTTTCAAACTCGAGATCCTCCTGCCTTAGCCTCCAGAGCCGCCTCATCATGCTTTTAAAACCTGTATTCCCAATGACAGAAATTTCAGCAAACCTGTGACTGATTTTTATTATAAATTGTGCATTACTAGGGTCTGAATGAATGAAATAATAATATACATTACAACATAATGAAGCTTTTTCATTCTTATTATATATTCCTTATGTTATGTTATGGTATATATTAGGAAGAAAAACAATCCAGGAACAATTTCCTAGGATAGGGAGAGAAGTAGTTATTAGAATCATAAAGTTTATTTCTAATATTTGTTAGGTAAATAAACTAAAATATAGTACAATAGATTTCCCCCTACAGTAACATTAGAATAGGCAAAGCAAAGAAATCTCAGTTTGGGGGTTGGGAACGTGGCTCAGTAGCAGAATGCTTGCCTAGCATGAGCAAGTCCCCGGGTTTGATCTCCAGTACCACAAAAGCAAAAGAAGTCTCAGTTTTGGTTTTGCCTCACTGGAACCATAATTAACAACTACTTTCATGCTTCTCAGGTATTCCCCCTAACCACCACCCTTGTCCTTTCCATTTGCCTTCTCTTTCTTTTTCCCTTTTATATCCTCTAATCAACATAATGACCAGAAAATATGACTAAATTAAATCACGACATTTCTCTCAACTCTAGGTCAAGGTAATTACTTCTTGTTAGCCCATCTATCTGTTCCACTGGCTTGCCTTTCTTTACCTGCTGAAATATGTGCTTTCAGATGGACAGCTCCTACACCTTTATTCTTGGATGGAGCAAAATAAAACAATGTTGGAAATTTTCCTGTATTGTTAGTGCCACAAGGCCAGGCTAGGAAAATCTGTGCCCTGGACTCTTCCAGTCTCTCTCTTGGGGATATCAATGGATTCTGAGTATATTTGGAGACAGCATTATATAGTTGACAGGGCTTTAATGTTAGAAAAACTTGAGTTCAGTTCAGTCTTGACCACCACTTAACAACTGCATGACCAGGAAGACAATAAATTCTAGGAGACTGTTTACTCATCAGTGAAAGAAGAGATGGTAATACCTGCCTCAACAGGAAACTCTAGGAAAGAGTTTGCTACTTACTAAGTCTTAGTTCCTTCTTCCCCTCCCCTACACTAATTTTCTTAATTGAAAATGACTCTTTAAAATGCCACCCTTTCTTGGTGTGCTTATGTTAGGCCAATCCCTTGGCACTTTTTATAGGATACTCCGAGGCTAATGAGATAAACAAAGACCAGAAATGATTGGTTAAATGGTACAGAATAGTCATATAATGGAATACTGTGAACCCATTAAATAATAAGTAGTAAATAAATAAAAACTACATTCCCAGAACCTTAGTAAGTGCTGAAGGAAAATAAAAAGGAGGATATGTCACAGCTGTTTTCCTGAAGGAAAGTATGACCTGATTGGGTAGGGGCAAATATACATAGTATACTTCTGGCTCAGAATTATGTGTCTTTTATGTGAATCAGCTTCTTGATTTATGCTCTTGAAAAAGTATTTTTCTAATCCCAGAGACTTGAGAGGCTGAGGCAGGAGAATCACAAATTCAAGGCTGTAATGGTTAATTTGAATTGTCAACTTGATTAGATTAAGAGATGCCAAGGATTAAGAGGTTTACAGGTATGTAGATGAGGGTGTGTCTAGGAATGATTGGCATGTGGGATAGCCAACTGAAATGGAAACCCTCCCTAAGTGTGGGCAGCCCCATCAAATTGGATGATGACTTGGATGGAATAAAAGTTGGAAGAACAATGAAGCAGCTGCAGATGTAAGTTCCATTCTTCCTGAATTGGTTCTTGATTGCTCCTGTGATTGTCTGAGATATCGACTCTCTAGATTCTTCCCTCTTCTAAAGCAAACTCTGCCAGTGATTCTCCAGAAGCCTTTGGCCTCAGACTAGGATAGCACTGTTGATTTCTATTTCTGGGGCTTCAGCCTCTTAGACTGTGCAGCTACGGGTTCTTCCAGCTCTCTAGCCTGCAAACGGCCATTGTGGACTATCCAGCTTCTGGTCGTGTAAGCCAACCTGATAAATCCCCTTTTTATAATTATATTTCCTATTGATTCTAGAGAACCCTGACTAATACAACGACCAACCTCAGCAACTTAGATGAAAGCTATAGTTGCTCCAGAGCAATGGGTCCATATACTTTACCTTGAAGAGTCAGACAGCAAATATCTTGAGTTTGTGGGCCATACAGTCTCTGTTAAACCACTCAGCTCTGTCATGGACAATGAATAAGCAGGCATGGCCATGTCAATAAAACTTTATTTGCAAAAACAGGCAGCAGGCCTGTGGATTGTAGTTTGTCAATCCAGCTCTAGAGAAACCAATTATAGTTATATTAAGCAATGATTAAAAAGGAGTGATAGAAAATAGGAGATTTCTCAGCTTAAGGATGCAAAGCCACTACCAATGAGACTTCTTGATTAGAAAAGAATATGTGCACAAGGATACTCACAATTCTTTTTATCTTTCCCTCCAAGCTTTTGCCAGAAAGAAAAGATAAATTAAATAATTGGAAGGGTAATGGGACTTTCCTCCTGAAAAATCCAATAGAATGAGGATTGAGTACCAACCAGATAAGAAAAGGAAAACACTGAAAACAAGGAGAAAACTGTTTGTCTAGTCTTTTAAGCTGCTAAAACCCTTGAGCTTTGGTGCTTTGAAACATGCAAAGTAAGCTTGTTAAGGCAGGGTGGAGGGGAAATTACTTCCTATTAACATCTGGAAACAGAATCGGGAACTAAAATGTAGTTGATCACTGTAAATGGCAATTAATAAGGGACCAAACTTTAGTCCTTTTTCTTTTTTTCTTTTTTTATTGGTATGGAGGATTGAACCCAGGGGTACTTTACCACTGAGCCACATCCCCAGAACTTTTTGTTTTTTATTTTGAGACAGGGCTCACTAAGTCACATAGGGCTTTTCTAAATTGCTGAGACTAGGCTTGAACTTGTGATTCTCCTGTCTCAGCCTCCTGAGTTGCTGGAATTACAGGCAGTGTCACCACAACCAGCTTCCTTTAGTCTATTTCTTAATATTATGCTCTAAATGTATCACTTCTTCTTTGTGGTCCTCAGAATTTAGTTGTTCGGATCGGTAAGTTTACTAAATATACTAGTGTGAGGGAAAAAAAAAACCCTCATAACTAACTAGAATCACATGCTAACCAGATGGGTCACTATTTTTAGTGACAGCTCCCCAAACTGTAGGCTTATCATGCAGCATGCAACCCTACACCTAATATAAGAATAGCTAGGATGTATTGCATACCTCCTAACCACAGCAGGCACTGAGCTAAGCATATTATATGCATTATTTCACTTACTCCTCTCAATAACCCTATGAGGTCAGTACTATTATCTCCATTTTACAGATGAGAAAACTGAGGCTCAGTAAGTAATTTTTCCAAGGTCACTCAGCTAATAAGTGGCAGAGCTAGAATTTGAATCCAGTCCGCCTTCAGAGCCCTCAGTCTTTTTTTTTTTTTTAATATTTATTTTTCAGTTTTGGGCAGACACAACATCTTTGTTGGTATGTGGTGCTGAGGATCGAACCCGGGCCACACGCATGCCAGGCGAGCGCGCTACCGCTTGAGCCACATCCCCAACCCCAGAGCCCTCAGTCTTAACTCGTGTCCTCTGTGAGTTCTGAGGAGAAAAGGTTAAGTGTAGCACTATGTGATAGCTGTGATCTCACATTATTCTTCACAGAAGATCAACTTAGTTAGGTAAAGAGAATTCAAATGTATTAAATAATGTAAAAATATTTATAAGACACCATAGTAACAACTACATATTACTATACCTTGAAGAAGTATCTAATGGGGGAGGGGCCTCAAATGAATACGTAAGAAAATAACTAAATGTAAATGAGTTGCCCTAAAATTGCTTTAAATTGCTCACAAAGTACAAGTGCATGGAAATAGACTTGTAAGGAAACAAAAAATACATGTCTTTCTTAGGTTCACTCTGGCATATATCCTTTTTTAGGGGAATGACTGATATTCACCTTCAATTTTTATTGATTGATTTTGTAGAACAGGGGATTGAACTTAGGGGTGCTCTGCCACTGAGCCCCTCTGTCCTCTTTTAATTTTTATTTTAAGACAGGTTCTCACTAAGTTGCCAAAGCTAGACCCCAACTTGAGATTCTCCTGCCTCAGCCTCCTGATCACCTTCTACATTTAAATTCTCTCTCCTCTCCTTCCCTCCCTCACTCTTACTGGGTATGTGTAGTAGATTGTACATAATTTTAAAGTTTTTATGGTGTCACTACACTGTAAAACAAATATAGAACACAATATAAATACTAAAGAGCCCAAAGCAATATATATGGGTGTGTATATATGTATGTGTGTGTATATACACATATTAATAAACTTCCTTTATCAAATGTTGCACAGGAATCAAGACCTCAGGGTAAGTGGTGTTCTGGCATGTCTCTGGCATGTCATATTTATTCTCCATGGTCATCCTTCAAAGTACATCACCTTATCCTACCCTGTGCACAAACAGTACTCAGGCATAAGAACCTCTGTCTCAAGCAGAGCAAATTTTTCTTTCTTCCTTGTTGTCTAAAATCACTGCAGGAATTGAGGAGCTTTTTGCTATGATAAACAAAATTCTGTCAAGTTCTGGAGTAGTCAGAACTCAGGCAGGTTAACAAAAGTTAGGAGACCCTGCTTGGAAAAAGAAGTGAAGCAACAAGGGGACATGCAAGAACAATTAAGAAGGTTCTGCCAAGGAACTACTTTCAGAGGAAGAAGGCAAAGAAAGAAGATGGCACGAGAAAAATTCTATAATGACCAGTACATCCTGCATGTTCCTTTTTCACATTAAGATTAGTTCAAGAGCTTGTTCACAGGGAGAATCCTCATAAGTTTAAAAAGATAAAAAGGCGTCATGGAAATGAGGCCAGGGCTAGAGTGAGGTGAGTGAGGTTCTCACATTGGACACTGTATTCAAGAGGATGCCAAGAAGCTGGGTAACCAATAAAAAATTATTTATTTATTTATTTTAAAATAGTTACTTGGTTATTTATGAAATAAATAATTACTTATTTCTATATGCTTATTAATCTCTATGTATTTATACTTACATGTATATGTGTATGTGTAGATGCATACATACATACATACTTTTTTTTTCTTTTTTTGAGAGTCCCTGTTGTCCGGGCTAGCCTGGATCTCCTGGGTTCAGAGAATCCTCATGCCTCACTCTCCCACCATACCTGGCTCAGAGAAGTGTTTATAAATATATATGAGATCAAACCCAAGGGCTTTACCCTGGCTTTATCCCAACACTTTTTGTTTTTTATTTTGAGAAGGGCCTCGCTAAGTTGCAGTCCTTCTACCTCAGTCTCCTGAATCGCTAGAATTACAGGCCACCACAACCGACCAGATAAATAGTGTTTTAAAGTAACATCTCCACACATCAAATCAGCAAACTACAGTAGGACTCCTGCTCTGAAAATTGGAACTGGCCACACATTTAGGGTGAGTTGCCTGAGGCAGGATCTTAATTGTTAAGATAGTCTTTATTTACAATGTTGATACTTTGTTCATCATGGGTTTTTTGCATTCATTTGGAAGTTTTGAAAAATATTGAATTAAAATGTTTTTTGCCTTGGTTATTGAGGTTCCCCCCCCTCAATCTTCTTTTTCCCCCACTCCCCTTAAATTTTGTGCCCTACTCACAGCTTTCTAGTCCTGGTTTACAATTGTAGGACAGAAAGAGAGGAGGCAGGAAGACACAAGCAGTGGTTTCAAGATTTCTGCCGGGACTTAAGGTCAAGACCTAAAGCAGAAAAGTTGGAGATTCCGTTTTACCCCGCTGTGTGCACACTGTGCCGGGGCGCCCTCGTGCCAGTGAAGGGCCGTCTTTCATTGAGCGCCTTCACTTGCCTTGGCAGCTGCACTCACTTTTATATGCAGGTTCTGGAATGCTGGGAGCTGTATGGCAGCCAACATCTCTCCTCTCCCTTCTCAAACATGACGTTCTCTGTAATTCAGTTACAGACACCTCTTTCCTTAGCCTTCTCACCCAGGGAGCCTGATCAACGAATCTAAGAACTAAGCCTCATTTGCCTTCTCTGGGTATGCAAGTGAATTTGCATATATCTTGTGTCCATTTGCATTCCCCTCACATGGGGCATTTAGAATAAAAACAACATTCATGAATCAAAATGAAGCTTGTTCCATTCTTTCTCTGTCAAAGTATAGAGTAAGTAAAAGGATACCGCAGTGTGAGAAAAGAGCTGAAATTATATTTGCCAGGGTTATGTGAAGTTTTAAAAGCAATCCAATTTGGTGGCCTTTACCACCATGCAGTTGGCTTTAATATTTATAGGTTTAGCCTTGGAGAACACAATCACTCATGACTGAAATAGCCTCCCCCTTCCTCAACCACTGTGTAGAAATTTGAGCCAAGAGCCCCTAAAAGCTGAAACTGCCCACTTTTCCTTCATCAGGTCACCACTTCCAGCTTGGAAGACTGATTTCTCCATTTGAGACAAACTGACTGAAGAACCAATTAAAAGGAGAGAGAGAGAGAGAGAGAGAGAGAGAGAGAGAGAGAGAGAGAGAGAGAGAGAGACACTTCTCATTGCCCCCTTGTCCCCTTTGGGAGCTAGAAGAACTAAGGAAAGGAAAAGAGTAACCTGGCATCAATACTGCACAGAAATTCATCCAGAGAAACCAACCAGTGGACAGGGCACTATTGATCCCACAGTGAGATGGAGCTCCAAATGATGAAAACCTATATCATAAATTAAAAGTGTAAGTGCAGTATAGAGTTTTTTTAAAAATAGAACCAATAGATTAGAATATGTCAATATGCCTCCCCCACCCATAGAGAAAGGGTACCTAACTATAGGCTGTGAGCCTTGAAATCTGTGTGACAGGTAGATGGTTCAGGGATGGATGACTCAATTCTTCACATCTTGTTAAAAGTCCCTTTAATACATAGCTGCCTTATTTTAAAATACTTGGTTATTGGATAACTTTCTAGGTTTTGGATAATTGGTAACTAAAAAAGGAGTGCCCTGGACAATGGATTTCCATTTTCAAATAAACAGATAATACCTGCTACTATAGTATAATAAAGTAGCATCCTGGTTTATAATTTAGAATTTTATAAATTTTTTTAGTTGATGCCCAGTTCAACTCTTGGTTGAGTTGATAAGCTCAAGCTTCTGATCCACCTGTCACCAAGCCTTATCTTTTCTTCCATTAAAATGTCATGTCTCTAGAAAAACTCTATGACAAGAATGCCAAGAGATATGAACAAGGGGGTTTCTTTACCATTTTTTGATAGACCCTACACACACATGCACAAAATCTTGGAAGTAACCAAAATGTCCATCAATAAGAAAGTGGAAAAATAAATTACAGTAAATTCATACTATGTAAAACTTCAACACTATTAAAAAAACAAGTTACAAAAGAATTATATTTAATAATATGGAAATATGTCCAAGATATATTATTAAATAATGCACATTTCTGAAGAATATAAATAATGATCCAATTTAGATAAAACTAAATGTATATTATCTTTGTATATATTTGTATGTGATGTTTATTTATAATCAAAATTTTCTGGAATAGTATCACTACTAGTAGTTACTTGTTTAGAGTGAGATTGAAGTAGGATTAGGAAAACAGGGACCTGGGACTTTCTAACGTACTACTTGTATAACCTTTTAAATTTTCATGGTGGTCACATAGTTCTTTTATAATAAATTTAACATGGTAATTGAAGTAATTAATATACATTGTGTTTATGTGACTTATTAATTCATATGTCTATATGTATTATGTTCAGGAAGAGTAAGCGTTCATTTACAATGCATGTGAAAGAAAATGTACCAACAATGGTACCTTTCATTATGTAGATGATTTGTATTTTCTTTTTAAATTTTTGTCTAGATTTATAATGACCTTAGGACTGAGCCACATTCCTAGCCCTTTTTTTCTTTTTCTATTCCATTTTGAGATAGAGTCTCACTAAATTGCTTAGGGCCTTGCTAAATTAGTGAGGCTGGCCTTGAATTTGTGATCTTCCTGCCTCAGCCTCCTTAATCTCTGGGATTACAGGCTTGGGCCCCCGCCGGGCCCTTGGGATTTTCTTGTTGTAAATAATGTTCATTTATTTTTCTTTTCAAGTTGCAAAAATACTTTGTTTTCAAAGTAGAAAACTCAGAAAACACATGTAAGAATAAAAGAACACTCTAAAAATTAACCTCTAACCTCAATATCCAAAGATGGCCTTTCAGTATATGTCCTTCTGGTCTTATATAATAAAATTTTTTTTTCAATTCTTTTGGATGATAGCCAAGAAATGGAATTGCTAGGCTATATGGTAATTTTCCATTTAATTTATTGAGGAACCACCAAACTATTTTCCATACTGAGCTGTAGCCTTTTGCATTCCCACCAGCAATGTGTGAAAGTTCCAATTTCTCTACATCCTCACCAACACTGTTATTATTATTTTAATGGCCATCCTAGTGGTATGAGGTGGTATCTCATCTTGGTTTGTTGTTGTTATTTTGGTACTGGGGATTGAACTCAGGGGCACTCAATCACTGAGCCACATCCTCAGCCCTAATTTGTATTTTATTTAGAGACAGGGTCTCACAGAGTTGCTTAGCCCCTCACTGTTGCTAAGGCTGGCTTTGAACTCAATCCTCCTGCCTCATCCTCCTGAGTCACTCGGATTATAAGCGTGCATCATTACACTGGCTCATTTTGGTTTTCATTTTGCATTTCCTTAATGACTAATGATGTTGAACATCTTTTCATGTGCTTATTGGTCATTTGCATATATTCTTTTGAGAAAAAAATGTCTGTATAAGTTTTTTTGTTAAAACTGGGCTGTTTGTCTTTTTTGTTTGGTTTGATTTTGGTACTGGAGCTTGAATCCATAGGCACTTTATCCCTGAGCTACATTCTCAGGCCTTTTAAAAAACTTTTTATTTTGAGACAGGGTCTCACTAAATTGCTGAGACTGGCCTACTTTCAATCCTTCTTTCTCAGCCTCCTGAGTTGCTGGGATTGTAAGCATGCACCACTGCACCCACCTTGTCTTTTCATTGTGGAGTTGTAAATGTTCTTTATATATTCTAGATACTAGACCATTATCAAATACATCATTTGTAAATATTTTCTCCTGTTCTGTAGGCTGTCTTTTCACTCTCTATACAAAATTATCTGATGCATAAAAATATTAATGTTTTTCCAGTGCTGGGGATTGATCCAGGCCTTGCACATGCTAAGCAAGTGCTTTACCACTGAACTACATATTCCCAGCCAAAAGTTTTTTTTTTTTTTTTTAAAGAGAGAGTGAGAGAGGAGAGAGAGAGAGAGAGAGAGAGAGAATTTTTAATATTTTTTTTTATTTTTTAGTTCTCGGCGGACACATCTTTGTTGGTATGTGGTGCTGAGGATCGAACCCGGGCCGCACGCATGCCAGGCGAGCGCGCTACTGCTTGAGCCACATCCCTAGCCCATTTTTTTTTTTTTAAAGAGGAGAGAGAGTGAGAGAGAGAGAGAGAGAGAGAGAGAGAGAGAGAGAGAATTTTTAATATTTATTTATTTATTTTTTTTAGTTCTCGGCGGACACAACATCTTTGTTGGTATGTGGTGCTGAGGATCGAACCCGGGCCGCACGCATGCCAGGCGAGCGCGCTACCGCTTGAGCCACATCCCCAGCCCCAGCCAAAAGTTTTTGATTTGGTGATTCCCTGATCTATTTTTCCTTTTGTTGCTTGTGCTTTTGGTATCATATTTAAGAAATAATTGCCAAATATAATTAAGAAATAATTGTCATGGAGATATAACACTAATGTTTTCTTCTTAGAACATTATAATTTTAGCTCTTATTAAATATAATGATCCATATCTTTGATCCATTTTGAGTTCGTTTTTTAATATGGTGTAAGGTGGACTCCAACTTGTTATTTTACATGTGGATATCCAGTTGCTCCAACACCATTTGTTGAAAATACTATTCTCTTCCCTAGTGAGCAGTTTTAGCACCTTCATTGAAAATCAAAGTATTAGTTTTTAAATCAGAAAATAAAGTAAAAATATAAAAATGTTCCCTCTTTTATTTTATATTACTTCTGTTACTATTTGTCAGGTTTGTATATTCTCATCCTCAGATTAATGCAATAGCCTTTCTACTAACTATCTCATCTATCACTGACAGAGTAATATCTCTTTACTACTGTCATGTTATTACCTGGCTCCAGGATGGGCTAGGTTGCTTAAGTATTAATTGGTGGTTATACCTTAAATATTAATTGGTGATTGAACCTAAGTGTACAGTTATTCCACCAAATAATAATAACTTGCTTCTTAACCTAAAATAATCAGCTAGCCTTAACTCTACTGCTTCTACAATAGATATACTAGGGCGGGGGATTACCTCAGTTGGTAGAGTGTTTGCCTTGCATGCACAGGCCTAGGATTAAATCCCCAGCACCTCTCTCTCTCTCTCTCTCTCTCTCTCTCTCTCTCTCTCTCTCTCTCTCTCTCACACACACACACACACACACACACAAGATAGCTGAACTAGGATAAAACCTAAATCAAAATATTATATTCAAGATAGAAGGAGGTAGAAGATACCCTTTTAGCAGAGAATTTTTTTTTTGATAACATGGATTGAAACCAGGTATGTTTGACCACTGAGCCACATCCTCAGTCCTTTTTAATTTTTATTTTGAGACATGGTCTTGCTAAGTTGCTTAAGGCCTCACTAAGTTGCTGTTGGCTTTGAACTTGTGATCCTCCTGCCTCAGCCTCCTGAGTCACTGGGATTACAGGTGTGTGCCACTGTGACCAGTTAAAAATAGTATTTTGATCTCAAAATTAATTATCATTTACTCTTTCCACAAATGTTAACTGGATTTTAACTTAAAAATATTAACTTAAAAAAAAATAAGATTCAATCACTACTTTCTAGTTACTCAAAATTTACATAAGATAGTTAAGAAAAAACATAAATGAGTGAGAGAGGAGAGAGAGAGAAAGAGAGAGAGAGAGAGAGAGAGAGAGAGAATTTTTTTAATATTTATTTTTTAGTTCTCGGCGGACACAACATCTTTGTTGGTATGTGGTGCTGAGGATCGAACCCGGGCCGCACGCATGCCAGGCCAGCGCGCTACCGCTTGAGCCACATCCCCAGCCCCTGTAATCCAACATTTTAAGAGAAATAATAAAAGTGGGAATAAAATACTGGAATACTGGAGAGGAACAAGTTTAATGTAGGAAGCTTTCTTTTTTACTTAATAAATCTGTTAAATTGCTTCTATAATTACCTAGAACTATCATTTTTCACATTAGTTCATCTTTAATTTATTCAGTTACAAATATTTATTATAGCTTTCTTAATTCAGACAAAAGGATAGAGGAATTTCTAATCTGGTTGGGATTGAGTTTACATATATAAAGCTAAAAGTAATAGAGTTATGATGTTTTCAATAGCATTTTCCAATTTAGTGATATATTTTAAATTATATAAAGTTAATACATTAGAAAAAATAATATAATGCAAATCAACAGCACAAGAGCTGACCAAAGGTGAGAACTGAGTGAGTAGTTTAGATCAGCTATATCCAGCAATAGGGCCTCAGTACCCTGGCATGACACACTGTGAACTGTGCAGTGTGGTACAGTAATGTGTCTATTATTGTTATCATTTCACACATTATTTCACACACACACACACACACACACACACACACACACACACATACATATTAGAAAGAACTGAAGTTTTTTCTTGTTGTTTTCATTTATTTACATCCTGTTAAAGTTACTTGGATGCTTTAGCTCATGAATTATCAAGAGGGAAAGATTCAGTGCATCCAGGAAAGACTCCATGAAAAATTCAAAGAATGGGAATTATTCAGAAAGAAGTTAGGGGAGAGAACTACCTCTTCTGTAGGAAAGATGGGAATATGCATGATTTATTGAGAAAAATAGTTAGGTCTAATTGAGCAGAGATTTAAAAGTGGGAAGATAGAAACAAATGATCTGGAAAGTCTTATTAGTAGACAATTGTTCTTGTTGCTCTGCATCCTTTAATCTTTTTGTAGTAATAAGATTCTAACTTCCTCTTGCAAACCACCTTACCCTTTATTCTGAGTAAATGAACTTTGAGTTGATTCTCCTACAGGAGTGAGAATGTGACTCAGATCTTGGGTGAATCACTGTCATATTCCCTGGATGCCAAGATGGCTGAGGAATGGACAAAAAGATACAATGAAACTTTTACTGAGAAGCACATGGTCTTTTCTTCTGGAATTGCTAATAGTAAGGACACTGTATGCTTGGCACTGGTGAGAGGTCACTACTTCACGCCAGGAAATTATTCTGAAATAGCAGAAGATGGAACTGGGAGATGAAAAGGAATGAATTCTGGTGACATGATGCCAGCCTTGATTATTATAGACTAATTATCCTTAGAGTTTTCATTTATGTTAGCCAATGAATTTCCATATGTACTTTAGCCATTTCTTTTACCAAAAAAAAAAAAAAAATACCTGAATGGACAAATAATAAGTGAACCCTCAACAATCCAAATGAAAGTTATTTGACAAATGTAATTTTTTTTTTCATTATCAAAGAATTAAATCACCACCATAATAGGATGGCCTAACAGGAGTAGAAATGAGACTAAGTCCCAGACTTTCTGGGCTCAGAACTTAGACTTCTTCTTGCACTCCATGTCAGTCTTTTATAGCTGGAACTCAGTACTTCTTATATATGGGACACTATCTTTTACTTAGCCCAAGTTTGGCTAGTAAATTATTAGGCCTTGAGCAATTGGACTTCTTAGAGGATTGTCCATTTTTGTAACATGTTCAAGATAATATGGGTTTTAGATGAATAGTAGTAATAATGTTGCCTATTTTAACAACCAAATAAATGTGGCAGAAAATACAATGCCATATAAACAGTCATCTAAAACTATCACATATAAAATTTGTGTATTCTTTGCATGTCAATTATCATATGATATTGATGATTGATTTGTGAAAAAAAATTAAAAGGGAAAACTAAGATAACTCATGGTTACTGAATAGTATTGTTTGATTGAGTAAATCACTTTCTTTCTCTATGATTCAATTTCCCTACTTAAAAACATAGGAAAGTTATAATACTGAACTTATATTCTTAACACAAGAAGATTTAAATGTGGCCTTGATCTATATTTATCTTCATTTATATCCATCAGGCACTTGAAGAACACACATGTGTACCTCACAAAAACCCTGTGAGGTAAATATGATTATTATTCCCATTTTGCTGAGGCTCAGACAAGTTGTGATTCTTGCCCAAAAAAACAGAATGAAATATAATTTGAAACCAGGAAGTTCTGTATTGCCTCACTACTTTTCTAATACTATAGTAAACAATCTAGAATAGAATAACAAACATTGAGGGGGAAACTGTAAACAGCCAAAAGAGATGTTAAAGTTTTTAATGTTGGGCTGGGTATGTAACACAGTGGCAGAGTGCTTGCATGAGACTCCGGGTTTGATTCCCCAGCAACCCAAAAAGAAAAAAATGTTTTTAATGGTTTTTCATTTTGCCCTAAGGGATTTCCTTGGGCTCCAGATCTGTTGACTTTTAT
Source organism: Spermophilus citellus (assembly GCF_964194105.1). Lineage (NCBI taxonomy): Eukaryota > Metazoa > Chordata > Mammalia > Rodentia > Sciuridae > Spermophilus > Spermophilus citellus. Next base: position 190,765,100 of record NC_138182.1, on the reverse strand, counting down.
TTATTTATTATTTCTTCATTTTTAATAGACACATAATAATTGTATATTTTTATGACATTCCATGTATTTTGATACATATATACAATGCGTAAAGATCAGGTCAAGGTGACTGGCATTATCCATCACCTCCATATTTATCAGTTTGACTTTAATTTTAGACACAATAAGTGAGCTAATGGTTTTCAAACCTATGGGATAAGGAAGAAATAAAATATTCATTTCAAAGAAAAAAGTTAAAAGGATAGGAAAATGAGAACACTGAAAAAATAACAAAATGCACAGCAAATCTGAGTCTCTTTAAGGTAAGGACAAATGTGCCTACCGATTGCCATACCCAGTGAAGATATTGGTGTGTTATAGTGCCAGGTTTCTATTCTTGCGACTAAAAGGCTCAGGGGTCACTCCAGTTGAACTGGGCTAACTGGGCTGCACAAAATAACCACACAAGAGACACAAATACTTTTTTCTTTGGGGTCGCTGTGACTGCTCCTCTGACCTTAAGGTCCCCAGAAAGAGAGAGAGAGCACGTGCTGACCCCTTTTATTAAGGAGAAGTTATTTAAATGAGGCAAGGGGTCAGGTTTCAGGGGGCTGAGTCTATCTTCATGATGTCCACTGTCAGCAGGTTGACTGACACCTGGGTAGGCCACACCCAAGGGCACAGTAAGAGAAGGGGACACACACACAAGGCACTTCCATGGAAGATTCTATCCTAAACAGAGCAAGGGGTTATATTACAAAGGAACAGGTGAGCATAGCTCACCGACCCTCGGACCCAAGAAGGGTGGGGAAAGCTCTGCCACATTTCTGCGACTGAGTGCCTCAGCACCCAGCCGGGGAGTGTAACCCAGTCACATGTAAGGTTGGTCTCCCACATTAGAGTATATGGGTTGATGTTCCCAATACCTATCCTGAGTCAGCAGTTGAAAATTAATGGATAGTGAACACTTAGTTTAAGAGAAAATATGGTTCAGACTAGAGGTCCTTTCCCTAGAAACATCCCAGATAAAGATTTTAATGCAAGGAAACCCGAGGATCATAGAAAGATTATGTCTTAGCAGGCAAATGTTAAGTTCAGAACCTCCAATAGAAAGACAGCCTCATACATTCAAGAAAAATAAGGGCTGAAATAAGCTGGGCATGGTGGCACATGCATGCCTGTAACCCCGGCAACTCGAGAGGCTGAGGCAGGAGGATGGAGAGTTCAAAGTCAGCCTCAGCAACTTAGTGAGGCCCTAAGCTAAAACTTAGTGAGGCCTGTCTCTAAATAAAATATATAAAGGATTCGGGACATGGCTCAGTGGTTAAGTGCCCCTGGGTTCAATCCCTGGTGAAGAAGATGAAGATGAAGATGAAGATGAAGATGAAGATGAAGAAGAAGAGGAGGAGAAGGAGGAGGAGGAGGAGGAGGGGGAGGAGGGCTGAAATAACCCTTGTTGTCTAGGTTAGAGAAAATTCTTCTCTCTTCCACTAGCAAAACAAATCTGGGCTTTCTTGAGGGGGATAAAAATATGTTCCTTTGTTTCAATCCAAAATAGACATATGTAAAATCTTACAAAAGTACCACTATCAAACAAAGTCTATTGAGAAATATTACTTAAGAATGGTGATGAAAAATAGTAACTAAAATACTAACAAGTAAAATCCAACAACATCTCAAAATAATTGAATGAAATCATAGCAGGAATGAAAGGATAGTTCAACATTAGGAAATTTATTGTAATAATTAACTATATGTACAATCAAAAGAGATGAAGTATATTATTCTCTCTTGAGTATATTATTCTCTCTTGAGTGATTTTTTTGATTCATTCACCCAACAAATATTTATTATTCACCCATCAATAATTAAATAAATATTATTACATATCAATATCTGATATTATATACTAATATACTATATTATATACTAATATACTAATATCTGATAGTGATAAATGCTTTTACAAAAATGAAACAGGTTAAGAGAGAAAAAATAATGAGAAGGATGCTATTTAATATAGGTGACCAAGAAAGATTTCTCTGTTAAGATTAAATTTGAGCCTGGTGTACTAGTGCACACCTGTAAAACCAGCTACTTAGGAAGCTGAGGCAAGACGATCACAAATTCAAGGCCAACCTCCACAACTTAGGGAGATCCTGTCTCAAATTTTTAAAAAGGTCTTGGGACATGGCTCAGTGGCAGAATGTTTGCCTAGCACATGCATAGGACATCTTAGTACATGCTATGAACAACAAATATATATATTCATATATATTAAACTAAATATGTACATTTTGTTTAAGCAAGACCTAAATGAGTTGAGGGATTCCAGAAAGAGAGTACAGCAAATGAAAGCCCAGAAGTAGAAGAGATTAGCATTTTTAAGGCCATCATAAAGTTGGAGTAGAGTAAGTAAAATAGAGACCAAAAGAACACAAATCCTATAGGTCATAGTAAGGACATTGATTCTTATTCTGATTGAGATCTCTAGTTACTAGAAGGTGTTGAATAGAAGAATGTCAGGATCTGGTCTCCATTATATTATAAAAGATTCTCTGATTGCTAGTTTTTTTTAAAAGGCATCTTTTTTTTTCCAATATTTATTTTTTAGTTCTCGACGGACACAACATCCCTGTTTGTATATGGTGCTGAGGATGGAACTCGGGCCGCAGCATGTCAGGCCAGCGCGCTACCGCTTGAGCCACATCCCTAGACCTCTGATTGCTAGGTTGAGAATAGAATCCAGAGATAAAGGTGACCAGACAGGAAGATGCCATAATAATCCAAGTAAAGAACCATGATCAGTAGGAAATGTAGTGTGTAGGGGGTGGTGGTTACAGTCTGCATATGTTATGAATTCCAGTATACCAGAAAATGGACTTTTTTTTCTTTTAAGTAGGGACTTTCAAATGTCAGTATATGTAGATATTTCTTCTAAATCAGTTCAGTTTCTCCAAAGAAAGATCCTCTTATCTCCTGCCTAGAGATAACCAGTCTGTCCACTAGGTGTTTGCAGCCGGGTAGGGAAATGAATACAGCATTCTGTTTAGATTGCAGGTATGTTCTCATGTCATAACCTTGTTTTCATAACCATTCCTTTCCTTAAAGCCTAATATTCTGAAGTCCATATCCTTTCTATTTCAGTTTCTCCAGAAGTGACACCTTCTGTCTTCTGCATGGTAACAGAGAGAAAAGTATTTGACTGCTTGTGTAGGCATGGGGGTGAAGAGCTGGGTTCTATCTGATCCTTATATAGACCCTTAAATAATCTTCCCCCTTTAAACTTCTTTCTTCCTTGCATAGTATTTCACTTCATTTCTGTGGCTTTCTGAGGTTCCATGGGACAGATTCTTTTTCCCCCACATTTTTATTGGTTCATAATAGTTGTACATAATGGTGGGATTTGATGTTACATATCTATATATGCACACAAAATAGCAATGTAATTTGGCCAATATCACTCCCCAATATTTCCCTTTCCTCTCCTCCTCCCTCCCCCTGGTCCCTTTCCTCAGTTCTACTGATCTCCATCATTTTCACCAAATTCCCTCACCCTTATTTTCCTTTTTCCTCTCTAGCTTTCACACGTGAGAGTAAACATACGACTCTTGACCTTCTGAATTTGGCTTATTTTCTTAACATAATTGTCTCAAGTTCCATTTTCCTGCAAATGACATAATTTTATTTTTCTTTATGGCTGAAAAAAACTCCATGGTATATATGTCTCATGTTTTCTTATCCATTAATCCCTTAATGGATACCCAGGCTGGTTCCATAGTTTGGCCATTGTGAATGGTGCTACTATAAGTATGTGTATGCATGTATCACTATAGTAAAATTATTCTTTTTTCTCCATGGAACAAATTCTTGTGCTGATTGCTGGTGTTCACCTATGAAGTACCTCAGTTTGAACTTCCTCTAACTTGTTAATCATTTTTCAACTCACCATCCACTTTTAACTTGCATATACTATGCCTTGGGGTTAAAGATGTTTCCTAATGGGCTGGGGATGTGGCTCGGTGGTAAAGTGCTTGCTTCCATGTATGAAGCCTCTGGGTTCAATCCTCAGCATCGCAGGGGGGAAAAATGTTTACTACTGTCATTGAATATGGAGTTTGTGTTTTTGCTTCTTGTTCTCCTCTCATAAATGCCTTTAAACATGTTAAAATATGCCTTTTATCATTCCTAATAAGAATCAGCAAATTAAAACTTCGGGGCCATTCCAACTCGGCTGTGGCTCTCAACACTAAGATACCCCTTTCTGCCTATCAGAACAACAAAGATCATTAATGAGGTTTTTGACAACGTTAGTTCCTTGCCAGCTGTTGGCTGGAAACCTCAGTTCCCTGCCATGTAAGCCTTTCCGTAGGTAGGCTGCCTGAGTGTCCTCAAGATGCAGTAACTAACTTCCCTCAGTACAAATGATAGAATTGACAGTCTAAAGTTGCAGGATTTTTTTTTCCCCTAAAAGCAGACTTATTGTGATATTATACAAACAATATACAGTTCATCCATTTGAAGTGAAGAGTTCAACAGCTTTAGTAAATATTTAGAGTTCTGTGATCCCTGGGCCTTTTCAGTGTTTTATAACCTAATCTTGTGGGTGACATACTACTAGTTTTGACATAGTCTGTTGGTCACATAGATCAATTTTCATATAATGTGGGAGAGAGCTACACAAGAGTGTGACTACCACAGGCAGGCATCGCTGGAGGCCATTTGGAGGTTGGCTATTACAGTGACTATGTAGGCATACTGGAATCCACATAAAGTCTTAAGCTCTAGCTTTGTCCCATCTTTTAGATTACTACTTACAAAAAAAAAAAACAAACAAACAATGCATACTCTGCATGATGTAAAGAAAAGTTCTCATCTGGAGTTTTGGCAGGAGTCAGTCATGCTTCAACAGCTCTAAATGTCCCTTGAGCAGTACAGAAATGAAAATCTAGCATTATAGGAATGAGGAAATGAGGTTTAATACTTGTCTTTAAAAGAGAACAGTGAGGCCAGATTCAGTGGTATGTACACCTACAAGCCTGGCTACTTGGGGGGATGAGGAAGGAGGATCCGAGTTCAAGGGCAGCCTCAATAACTTAGCAAGAGTTTCTCAAAATAAAATAAAATAAAGAGCTGGGATGTAGCTCAGTGGTTGAGTGCTCACCTAGCATGCGTGAGGTCCTGGGTTCAATCCCCTAGTACTGAAAATGAGGGGGGGGGTGATAAGAAACCAATAACTGATAGCAACTTGGCTGAACAGTGTTAGTTGTATAAAGTTGAAAATACTTACTCCCCTAGCATAAAAGTATTCACTTGGTGAATGATTTCTTCCAAGAATAGAAGAAAGTAAATACAGTTTTCTTGTGGTTTGGTCATGAATATTCACCCAGTCTTTTTGTCAATCAACAAATACTAATGGTACAGAGGAGACTTTTGCACCCCCTTAATATTCTATAAATGACTCTTTGAGCTATGTCACTGTACCTAGCAATATAATAAAGAAACATGAAATAAATATGCAGTCACTTCCTTTGAAAATCTTTCATAGAAACACAGGAAAAAAAAGGGCTGGGGATGTAGTTCAGTGGTAGAATGTTTGCCTAGCGTGCTTGAGGCCCTTAGGTTCAATCCCAAGTGTGGAAAAAAATAAGTCAAAAGCCAGTATTTCTTTGTTTTAAATAGCTATAAAAGTTCCTAAAAACAAACATATATTACTATTTGTCTTGGATCTCTTTTCCATCTCCACGTGTTTTTAGTTATTGATGAAAACTGTTTATATACAAGATGGCTTTTTCAATTAAAATAAACACATTTTAGGGTACAGTGTAGCAGAACCATCTGTTGGAACTTATTTTTCTGGTTAATGTGTGTGGGGTCAATTCCTCAGATAATGAAAAAATTGTATTGGGTTCTTTGAAATTTCATTAAGAGATTAATTTGTGTTGTATCATGTAACATGTGAAAAGAGGGTGAGGGTAAGTTGAATCTCTTTGGTACAATTAAAATACAGGGGAATGCACAAATATATCTCTACTAAACTTGGTTCAGTGGAAATATTCCAGATGAACAGATTGAAGGAACCTTTACTTAAAATAGTTTTGCAGATTGCTATAAGCTCAAAATCAGATTAATTTGTGATAGTAAAGAATATAATTTTACATATTTCTGTTTCTGTATTAACAAGAAATTTTATAGTGTGCATAGTTTGATATTTATTTGTAATATCAACTTAAAAGCAATATTCAAACAATCCTGTTAGCAGACTCTACTCCAAGTTTTTATATCCTTAGTAGAATCTATCACACAAATAAATAACTTTCTCTCCAAGAAACTTCCATGTACATAAGGTCAAATGAGGCTGTAAGTTTTTAATGTAGAAAGGAAGAGGATATTTTAAAATCTTTAATATAACTTTTTCTTCCATTATATTAAAAATAGATATATAACATTTTCTTCCCACTAGATTGGCAAAAATTGAAAAGTATGACAATACTAAGTAAGCATTAAGAGTACACAGAATTCTTATAAACTGTGAGAGAGTGGAAAGCCATTTGGCATTAATTGTCTCACCACATTGAATATTTGCATACTGTATGACCCAGCAGTCCTACTCCTAGGTGGAAACACTTGCATGTGTGATCAGTAGGCATGCATAAGAATATTTATAGCAATAATAATTATAATAATAAAAAGTCTGGAAACAACCCAACTATGAATCAACAGAAGAATAATTTGAGGTATATGTATACAATAGAATGTCATATAGTACTAAAAATGAACAAGCTATCATTATATACAACATGGATAAATCTTAGAAATACAATGTTGAGTGAAAAGGACAAATCCCCTAACTCTGTATATTGGATAATGTAGCATTTTTATAAATCTCAATAGCAAGTAATTAGGCATTGTTTTGGCATATATAGATTCACGATCTAACTAAAATAAAATAAAAACAAAACTGTAATGGAATGATAATAAGCACAAAACTTAGGATACAGCTTAGCCCTGAGGGCAGAGGAAAGACAGCAGAGAAACACAAAGATAGATGCAAGTGACTAGGAAATGTGCTAGTTTTGGGGTTCCGTTGAGGTTCACAGGTCTTTTTTAGATTACTAAGATTTATACTTAATATATGTGTTACGTATATATTTTGTATCTATTAAAAAGCAAATTTTAAGAGGTTGATCTATTTCATCCTCACCTCCTTCAAGTGAGAAATGAGAAAGCTGAATCTTACATTACATGCAAAGAAACTGAAGATGGCATAGCTCTCTCCTCAAATAAGGAATGAGACAGAATTCTGCCAACTAGAACACCTCTCAAAGCCATTGATAGCTTTCATTTTCTTGTCTTTCTCTGTGTGTGTGTGTATTTTTTTAACTAGGGATCAAACCCAGGAGTGCTTTACTGTTGAGCTACATCTCCAGCCCTCTTGAGACAGGATCTCGCTAAATTGCCCAGGCTGCCCTACCCATTTGAGATTACTCCTGCTTCAGTCTCTTGAGTAACTGGAATTACAGGTGTTCACTATCATAGCTGACTTACTCACAGCTTTTAAATAATCAGTGTAGCAGAAGCTAAGAGAATGTAAGTAAATTAAATCCAGGTGAATTACATGAGACTTTCCTCCTTCACATGCTAACGAAGTGTGGCCAGTCAGGAAATAAATTGTGATATTGCAGGTTGGAATCTCAGTATCACCAAGGGAAATGAAAATTTCACAAAAACTGAAATCAGAATAAAACATCCAGGAGAAAATGAGCAAACACAGCTGGATACACTGGCACACTCCTATAATCCTGATTACATAGGGGGCTGAGACAGGAGGATTGCAAGTTTGAGGCCTCCCTGGGTAATTTAGTGAGACTCTGTCTCAAAATAATTTTTTTCTTTATTAAATTATTTATTCTAATTTGCTATACCTAATGGCTGAAAGCAATTCACTTCATATTAAACATATAGAGCACAATTTTTCAAGTCACTGGTTGTACATAAAGTATTTTCACACCATTCGTGTCTTCCTACATTACTCTAAAGTAATGATGTCTAACTCATTCCACTGTCATTCTGATCCCCTTGCCCCTTAGCTTCTCTCCTCTTTGCCCTATCTAAAGTTCCTCCATTCCTCCCATGCCCCACCCCCAATTGCCATTATGAGTCAGCATCCTCATATCAAAGAAAACATTTAGCCTTTGGTTTTGGGATTGTCTTACTAGGCATTATATTCTCCAACTCCATCCATTTACCTGCAAATGCCATGATTTTGTTCTCATTTAATGCTGAGTAATGTTCCATTGTGTATATATACCAAACTTTCCCTATCCATTGGCATCTGGGTTAGTTCCACAATTTAGCTATTATGAATTGTGCTGATATAAACATTGATATGGCTGTGTCCCCGTAGTATCCTGTTTTTAAGTCCTTTGGGTATAAACCAAGGAGTGGGATAGCTGGGTCAAATGGTGGTTCTATTCCAAGTTTTCTAAGGAATCTCCATACTGCTTTCCAAATTGCCTGCACCAATTTGCAGTCCCACCAGCAATGTATGAGTGTGCCTTTCCCCCACATTCTCCACAACACTTGTTGTTTGTATTCTTGATAGCTGCCATTCTGACTGGAGTGAGATAAAATCTTAGAGTAGTTTTGATTTGCAATTCTCTAATTGCTAGAGATATTGAACATTTTTTCATATGTTTGTTGATTGATTGTATATCCTCTTCTGAGAAGTGTCTGTTCAGTTCCTTGGCCAATTTATTGATTGGATTATTTGTTGTTTTGCTGTTAAATTTCAAAATAAATAAATTTTTAAATAAGGGTTGGGAATGTAGTTTGGTGATAAAGCACCCTTCGTTCATTCCCAATATAGAATGGGAGATGAGGAGAGAGAGAGGGAGAGAGAGTGAGAGAGAACGAGTGAGTGCAAAAGCACACAGGCTAAATGAATAAATAAACTCATTTATTCAACAAACCTTCCTTCCTAGACTATGCAGCAGCTGGCTGGAAGGGAGTTCTTTATGGGTAGGCTAGGAAAAGAGATAAAAACAGTTCATACACCCCAAGAAACTTACAACTAGTACTTGGGAGGGGGGAATCTTCATGTATAAACAGAAGAGATACTGCTGCAGAGGGCCCATAAAGAGGTATCCATACAAAGAAAGAGTAAAATGACCCAAAACCAAAGAAAGGGAAGAATTCTTGGAGGTTTTCAAGTATAACACAGTTGATGAATTGTATTAAGAAACATGACAATTTTAATCTTAGTCCAAAGGATAGTAAACTATGAGAGCCTAGTCCAGAAACTCAAAGTGCCTTATACCCCTGGGCATCTGGAATATGAACAAGAGAGAGAACATCGCTTGGACTTAGAGAGAAGGGCCAGGAAAAATGGTGCCACCACTGGTGGAAGGTCACATTTATTGACTGCTTACTATGTGCCAGTGTCTCTTCTAAAGGTTTCCTATAACTTAATTATTTAGTCTTCATAATATACTTATGTACAAGTTGGTTTTATCTTTTTGTTTTTTTGATAAATGAGGAAACTGGGGCCTATGAAGGTTAAGTAATTTGGCTATAATCACATAGTTAGGAATTTGAAAGCAAAGTTTTGAACTTAGAAGAAGACCCATGTTCTTGACCACCACATGCAAGAAAGGAAGGTTCCTATCTTAAGGTTAGAAAAAAAACAGATGAACTAAAAATAAATTGCTTCCAGGCATGGCAATGCCCTCACTATAATCCTAGCTACTGAAAAGGCTGAGGCAGGAGGATTGCAAATTCCAGGCCAGCCTCAGCAACTTATGGAAACCCTGTCCCAAAATAAAAAAAAAAAAAATTTTTTTTTTTAAAGAGAGAGGAGAGAGAGGGAGAGAGAGAGAGAGAGAGAGAGAGAGAATTTTTAATATTTATTTTTTAGTTCTCGGCGGACACAACATCTTTGTTGGTATGTGGTGCTGAGGATCGAACCCGGGCCGCACGCATGCCAGGCGAGCGCGCTACCGCTTGAGCCACATCCCCAGCCCCAAAATAAAAAATTTTTAAAGTTCTGGAAATGTAGCTCAATGGTTGAGCATCCCTGGGTTCAATCTCCAGTATGGGTGTGGGGAGAATAAATAAATATTTGCTTACCAGGGCTAGGGTATAGCTTAGTGGACGAGTGAAAGTTTAGCATTATCAAGGTCAGGGGTTCAATTCTAGCACTAAATAAAGAAAAAAGTGGGGAGATGTCTGGGAATGTAGCTCAGTGGTAGAGATCTTGCCTACCATTGGGTGAGGTCCAGCACTAAAGAAAGATGGGGGGAGGGAGTTATTTATCCCATGAAGTCATTACTGTAAAGCTTTTATACAATTGAGGTAAATAATAAACATTAAATTTGTGTCCCTAAGACATTGCTACCTTGTTGAACTTCACTGGCGTGCCTTAAAAGCTTTGTCCTAATCACTAGGAGAAGCAGAATGTTGCAGAGAAACTAATGTAGAAGAGCTGTGTCTCTAGAACACATCTTGGGGAAAAAAAAATCTCTTTTTTTAATTCCTCATGAGATGATAGAGAGTTACTCAAGATAAGCCTTGGCAAAGTCCTTAATTCATCATAGAATAAACTGATGTACTTTATAGCCAATTTCAATATATGTACATATTCATTCAATCTTTTTTCTTCCTCAGTAATTTAACAACTAACTTGTTGGTTCACTTGGTTCAGCATTGTGCTAATAAGATAAAATTGATGGGTTTGATTCCTTTTTAGCTCTGGAGGCCATGAACATATCTTTTTTTTTTTTTTTTAATATTTATTTATTTATTTTCTAGTTTTCGGCGGACACAACTTCTTTGTTGGTATGTGGTGCTGAGGATCGAACCCGGGCCGCACGCACGCCAGGCGAGCGCGCTACCGCTTGAGCCACATCCCCAGCCCAATATCTTAAACTTAGCCAACACAGACTGTGCAACAACCCCAGAGAAGATGTGTTTGACTCAGAACAAGCATCAACATCACACAAAAGGTAATACTTTATTCAAAGATAACACATTAAGTTTCTCACACAGATACACACACACACACACAAAATCCTAACATGATTTACTTAATGTTTCACAATAGATCTCTAAGACAATTAAAAATAGATACTTGAAAATTCAATACACTATAACTTATTCAAATTGCCCCTACTTATTTTATATAGTCCTAATAGAATCATTGTCCAACCTTATGATTCAGAATCCAATCAATCAATCCTGCTTCAATATAGCCAAAATAAATTAATCAACAAAAATAACAGAAAAAAGCCTCAGTTTCTGATTGCTTATATATATATATATATTAAAAAAAACCTCTTACCTAAGAACAAACAAAATCAATTCTGCTTCAAACATGGAAGTTTAATATGCTGTAATAAAGTGATCTGAAGCAAATTAAATAATCCATCAAGTAAGAGAACCCTAAAAACAGTGAAAGAGCTTCATTTAACAGGTACAATTGCAAACTAGATTGAAAATTATAATGTTATCTAACATCTGCCAATGCCACAACATTAAAGGAGGTGCCTTATAATTATCCAAAGATAATCAAAGGAAAGGAAAAGAATGGTATATGATAAGGTTAACATGAAAACTTATCAGAATGAGAACAAGGATAAGTAAATCTCCAATCACCATTGTAAAGAGAAATGTATGCAATTATAGCAGAAACAAATAAAATGAAAAATATTTGTAAAGAAAATGTAAAGTTTTGATGTGTGATATTTCAGACAAGGAAAAGCTGATGTTTGTTTAATTTTTTGATACTGGGGATTAAACCCAGGGGCACTTAACCACTGAGTTACATCCCCAGCCCTATTTATTTTTCATTTTGAGACAGGGTCTCATTAAGTTGCTTAGGGTCTCACTAAATTGGTGAGACTGAGTTTGAACTTGAAATCCTGCTACCTCAGTCTCCTGAGCTTCTGGGATTACAGATATATGCCACCACACTCAGCTAATATTTAAAACTTCTCCAAAGTAGATTAGATGAATATGGATGCTATAGAAACAGGGAACGTGGTTTATACATAATTCTCAGAAGGAAGTTCAAAGACAAAAAATACAGGAACATATATTTTTTAAAACATCAGCTGTACTCTGTTTATGTAATATATCTATTAATGATATTCCAAAATAGTGACTTAAAAACATTTCTTCATTCTAGACATACTTAAATATTGACTTACTATCTAGGAAATAAAAATTATTACATTTAATAATTAATTTTGAGTACTTAAACAAGAAGAAAAAGTATACTCAAGGGCTGGAGTTATAGCTCAGTGGTAGAGCGCTTGCCTTTCACATATGAGGCACTGGGTTCAATCCTCAGCACCACATAAATAAATAAAATAAAGATATTGTGTTCATCTACAACTTAAAAATAAGAAGGAAAAAGTACACTCAAAAGATAAAAATAATTTCACCATACAAAATAATAAAGAACTGGGCCTGAGGTTGTGGCTCAGAGGTAGAGCGCTTGCCTCACATGTGTGAAGCACTGGGTTCAATCCTCAGCACCACATAAAAGTAAAATAAACCAAATAAAGGTATTATGTCCATCTACAACTAAAAAATATTTTAAAAAATAATAAAGAACTTAATTTGTGTTTTTCACTTGGAATAGTCTCTTGATTTTTCCCCAGACACATTTTACTCACCATAGATAGAAATTCTACCATCTTCATCTAATTGCAACATACCACAAAGTATGTTGTAAACATGACCTGGGTTAGCCTCAGAAGTCAAGGGCGAATATATGTATGTATGTATCTAGTCTTGATCCAGATAGTAAAATGGCAACACATTGATATTCTAAAGTAAGCAAGCAAAGAGGTTTTGGGATCACCCTAAAATGTGCAACAAAGTCCAATAGTGCTTTTCAGTCCAGAGAGAGGCACTATTTAAAAAAAAAATTAGACAGTGATGGACCTTTATTTTATTCATTTATTTATATGTGGTGCTGAGAATCAAACCCAATGCTATGCTAGGCAAGTGCTCTACCATTAAGCTACAACCCCAGCCCCCAAAGCCATTATTTTGAAAGGCCCATCTCTAACTTCATTCACATTTTAGTTCTGATACCTGAATTGCTTTTAAAAAGGAGGAAAGAAAATGGAAAGATGCAAGAAATGGGACACATTTGGAAAAAGTATCAAAATTAACCATTATTTTCAAATTAACATACTTGTAAGCCTACAAATTGACCATTGATCATGGCAAATATAAGACAGTAGTATCATTTTGATATGTTATTTTTAATTTGTTCTTTTTTTTTCTGTACTAGGGATTGAACCCTGGGGTCCTATACTATTGAGCTACATCCCTACTCCTTTTTATTTTTCATTTTGAGACAGGGTCTTGCTGTAGGCTGGCCCAGGCTGGCCTCAAACTTGTAATCCTCTTGCCTCAGCCTCCCAGTGTTGAGATTATAGGTATGGGCCACCCTGCCTGGAAACTTTTTTACTTTTTTCTTTTTCATTCCTCTTAATTGGAAGAAAAAAATATTCCATCAGTACTTCAATGGCTTTCAAACTGTTATCCCAGGCTCTGCAAGGATTTTCTGTTAAATTACTTGAAAAAATAAAGTAAATTAAGATTACAAACCTGGCAATGGTCGGGGCATACCGGATCCCGCAACTCAGTAGGCTAAGGCAAGAAGATCCCAAATTCAAGGCCGGCAATTTAGTGAGACCCTGTCTCAAAAAGTAAAAAAGGGTTCAGGAAGAAGATGCCCCTGGATTCGATTCCAGTAAACACACACACACACACACACACACACACAAATATTTTCAACAGGAAGAGGAACCCCTGGAATAAGATGAATTAGCACATACATCTGTGTCAGGTGCAATAAACTGTTGACTCCAGGATGGATGTTTGTGAGCCAAAAGATGAGGTCACATAACTTATACCAAAAAAGGATCAGAGGATCATAAATTACATAAAATTTGATCAATGAGCTCAAGCTTAAAACTGTTCCCTTTGCTCTCAAGTTGCACATTGTTATCTAGTGACTTTTATCTGAATAAACGGATTTTGCTGATATTTTAGGTAGAAGGATTAAGAATAATTTTCCCCAGCTCTATTCCCACAACAAAGAGGGCCTACTTACCTGCTTTTGAGAACCAGTTGAATATCATAGCATTTTAGGAGCAAACTAAAGATTCACTTCAATAACTCCCACACCAACAAAGAAAAATCTATTCCTCCTCTAAATGAAAATTCAAAATTGCTTGCATAATCTGTTTTAAACACATATGAGCTCTATAAGTTTCAGGTTTCTGACCCTTGTCTTCAAGTCCCTAAACTGGACTAAAACCAGAAAAATGCCTGAGAAACCACTTCACACCCCAAACACGTGCAAACTTTGTTCAACAGAACATTTTACTGCCAAAATGGTGTTGGCAGAAGTTTGGAGCAAGGTCCCCAGGCTGCATGATTTGCTGGCACCAGAGAGCTTAAAAATCTTAACATAATACCCATGAGTTTAAGAATAACCAATTTGCTTAAGACTCCTCCCCCAAGTTAGATTTGAGAAAGATAGAAGCTATCATTGAGAAAAACTATTAATACTTTATCCTCTATGCAGAAATAATTTGATTTCCCACTCCTGATTGTCATACCTCTATATTCCTTGGTGTTTGTATTTACATAGCAAATCTAATGCAGTTTATTTTGAAATGCTCGTAAATTCAATTTTATTGGGTTACTTGGGTAAAGGGGCACTGGAAGAACTATTGTAAACACACAAAATTAATTATGACAAAATTCTACTTAGAAAATATTTAACCTAGGGCTGAGGTTGTGGTTCAGTGGTATAGTGCTTGCCTCACACATGTGAGGCACTGGATTTGGTCCTCAATACCACATAAAAAAATAAATAAGCAAAATAAAGTTATTAAAAAAAGAAAATATTTAACCCAAATAACTTCCATGTATCATAATTTATTATCCTCAAAAATATAGGAGAGATTAAGACACAAAATTACCTAGATATTGCTACCATTTTACATCTGGTTCAGTCTTCTCACTTTTCTAAATTTGAGTGAGGGCAGTTTGCTTTGTATTTGAACAATATAGGAAAGCCAGGAAAGATGCTGAGTTCTCTTCAACAAGGTCAATGAGTCTTATTTGGAATCTTTATAAGCTCGATGGTGTTTAATGAGGAAAAACTGCACCTGAATTTTAAAATTGTAGTTAGAGAACTGGCAACTATACAACTAGCAACTTTAAACTTATGTTTTATAAATATGAGGCATTGAGAAACCATGGTTTACTCTAGAAAGTTGTATTGTGTTGTTTTCAATAAGAGACCAGATTTAAAGATGCTACTTCTTACACAGTTAAATTTTTTTTCCCCCTCAGAGGCTCCATAGCTTTTGTGGTTTTGCAACTCTAGAACCTGTTGTAATTCTCAGCTCTGATTTCATATTTTCATCAGCTTTGAATCTCTGCAATTGGAAGCATTGAGGACAAAATATTCTTAGGATATCAAGTTGCAGAAGAATGTAGTTTTAAAGATATTTATATAGTAGTGCTGCCACCTAAAGATGAGGTGAATAATGAAGCAATTTAAAGGAAATGACCCATCACTCTTAAACCAGTCTCCTTTTTTCACCTCTTACTAGGGATGGGTATTTTGTTATTGTGATTTTCTAAGGCAGAAAATTTCAAACTCTGAACTTTTAGAGCTCTCTACGATTCTCAGCAGTTAAGCACTACCCACAATATATAAAAGGGAGCATCAGTAGAAACCTGGAAGAAATCCCAGTTGAAGAATTTGTGGTTCAGTTGACAATGTAGGCAAAAGATCTGGGCTTTCCCCTTCACCTATGAAACACTTCTCAAAACTCTGGACAACTTACATTTTGGTAAGTTAGTTTTCTCATCTATAAAATGGGATAAATCACACCTCAGTCCTACTTCCCTCTCAGGATTCACTAGATTAACTTCTTGGAAGTTTAGTGAGTTTAAAAGTCTATTATTGAGGAAAGGGAAAGAGTCTATTATTGAGGATTGAAATGTTAAAAATTTATTTATGGATAGGTCAAAATGAACCCCACTAACTCTAATGCACTAATTAAAAATAAAAAGTCTACTATTGCCTAAGAAAAGGGCGTTTGTTGTGTATTTATAATGTAACTTAAAATATAGTCAATTATTTAAGTTAGGGCAGAGTCTTAATTTTTTAAAATCATGGGTTGAGTTCTTGGAGATTTAAATAACTACAAAGATGATGAAGGCAGTTTTTAATATACTTTTTTTTTTAGTTGTAGCTGGACACAATACCTTTATTTATTCGTTTTTATGTGGGGGTGAGGATTGAACCCAGCGCCTCACTACATGTGCAAGACAGCGTTCTACCGCTGAGCCACAACCCCAGCCCTGATGAAGTCAGTTTTTGAGGAATTGTTAGCTGATCAACGTTACTTCTATATACATAGTACTGCAAAAGTGAAATATGACAGCATAAAAGGAAAGGATAATCATACATAAAAGGAAAGGATTGTCAAACTTTATAAGATTTCAATAAATCTCTCTTAAAGGACATTTTAAAATTCAGCATTTTGCCCTTGCGTAGCCATTTATGAAAATTAACTCAGCCCTTTTGCTCTCTATCGGCCCAAGGACACATAAATAATATTTATCAGTTTTGTCCTTAGTCACATTCCCTCAAAGGGGCCCAGATTCACCTAAACGGCGTGGGAGGCTGGGCAGCAACCCCACACTTCCTGTCGAGGATTCCTGAGGCTAAAGCCTGAACTCGGTCTAGCCTCTTTCTTCTTTATGCTAATTATGCCCTTCCAGCCCCTCTCCGCGGGTGTCCGAAGGCCAAGGTGAGACCCTCCCGAGAAATGAAAGGCCTATTGCCGCCAGAGGGACGGGGCGGAGGGGAGCGTGTGATGAGGGAAGGCTGCAACCGCAGCGACGCCGTGGGCCTTAAACTGGAGCTGGCGCAGGCCCTTTGGGGTTTTATTCCCGCCTGAGCCTGGCCTGGGCCTTCAGAAACCCAAAGATCTAAGTTCTCCCAGGTCTCTCGGTTGTGGGCGGAGGAAGTGCGAGCGAAGTGGCTCCAGACAGCACCCTCCTCAGACGCGCCCCAAGGCCTGGGCCCGGGATGTTGACGCGCCAACGGCGGGGAAGGCGCGCTCACGCGCGCGAGAAGCGGAGGGAACGCGCTCAGCGGCCGCCGTGGCTGCAACTGAAACCTAGGGACGCGAGAGCGGAGGGCGCGAGCCACTGAGGGGGGTGGGGAGCGCGGAGCGCGCGCTGACGTCGCCTGGAGTCACGCACGGAGCGCCGGGTTACGCGCCGACGTCTGGCTGCCACGACTTGCCGTCTGCGGCGGCGGCGGCGGCGGCGAGCGGATCCCGCAGGGGAAGGAGGAGGAGGAGGGAGAGCCAAGGGGGCTGTGAGTGAGCGGGAGAAGCAGGGTGTGAGCCGGGCTTGCCCGCGGGAGGGAGAACGAGCGAAAGCCGAGCCAGCCATCCGAGCCGCCGCCTCCTCCTCCTCCCCTCGGCGTCCCGCCCCCGCCCGCCCTCCTTCCTTCTCAGCCCGCAGAGCCCGAGTGAGGCGCAGCTCGGCTCGCGCCGCTGTCCAGGACAGGTGTGCGCGCGCGCGCCCTCCTCCCCTCCCCCCTTCCTCGCGCCAGCCTAGCGCCTGCCTCGCGCGCACCCTCCCTCCCTCCAGACTGCGCCCTCCCTCACCTGCGGCAGGACAGCGCCCGCCCGCCCGCCCGGGTAAGCCCCTCGCGACCTTCCTTGCCGCAGCTGCCACAGCTGGAGGTGCCGCCCACCCCGTCCCCTTTAATTGCCCTCTCAGCCCAGGAATAATGATCGTACCATTGCAGACATCCCCGCACCCTTCTTCTCGGGGACCTAGGCGGTGTAGCAACGCCCCCCCGCCCCCCCCCCCGCGCTTCGCAGCGACGAACGAATAAACCCCCTCCACCTCCGAAAAAGAACAAAATAACATCCCTCCCCTTTAAAAATCCTACATCTGCAGGCTCTGGAGACCACCATTGATGTTCTTAGCAATCCCTGAGCCCCATTTCCCCAGACCATCTTCGCCCCGGGGCCTGGGACAGTGCGCTAGACGTGGCCGACACTCCCTGAACGGCAACACAGGAAGGAGGGGAGAGAAAAGAAGATTCTGTAATTTAGGTTCCACTACCAATGAACTCCTCCTCTCCTCTATTTTAAATCTACCCCCCAACCCATTGCATACACCCACCCTGAGTGCGTTGTTAAAAAAAAAAAAAAAAAGGCAAAACAACAACAAAAACCCCCCATTGATGCTGACATCGCAGATGAAGCCAGGCCCAAGGATGGGTGGCCCGAACCAGGCATTTTTACTGCCCCACAGCGCTAGGTCAGCTCGACAACCCCTTCTACCTTTGCTCGAGGACAAAAGGAACTGATACGAAGCTGGAGGGTCTTCCCTTTGAGTGGCAGTGGGCTATGATATTTTAAGGGAAGGAACCCGACCAGTATTTCTGCCATAAGCCTGAACTTTGGTAGAGGCCCCGAGAGACTGGTTGGATAACTTTGATTTGTAGCTGTCGACCCCAGAATAAATGCCACCTTCATTTCCGTTGCCTCTTCGGGACTTTTCTTGACGGTTCTGCTTCGTTCTCATTTGGGACCCTTATGTTTCTGTCGGGCCAGGGGCTTATGGAAAGCTTTTCTTGACGTCTGTGCTTGTGTCCCGTGTCCTTGGTAGGGTAGTCCTAGTGCTTTACAATAGGCTTGATTGGTCGGATTTGGTTTGACATCTTTTAGTAGACTGTCAGGGGAAAAGGAAATGTGGGGATTGTTTCTAGACCCCCGATGCCCCCGCCCAACTGACGTTTGCGAATTGCGGCTTTGGAAATTGGAGTGTTGACTAGAGTGTGGAGAGAGTTGCTGATTTCATTCCTTTGGATACAGCACTAGTAAAATCATTTAAGTACCTGCCGGAAGAGAGGAAGCTTTTGACATTTAAATTGGTTCTGTTTGGACCTATGGGCAAATGTCGGGTTTTCTGAATCTTTATCGAATTTAGAATGTGTGTTAATTTTATTTGACTCTTTTGCAAATGTTTAAAATGAAGACATTAGGGAATGCAAAGGTTCAATCACATGCATTGTTCTCTTCAGATTTTAAATGTTTCATATCTTTAATTCTAAACATTAGTATGGCATTGAAGAGGCACAGTTTTCAAGAATAGTGAGCTACAGAAAGGGGACATGCTTTTTAAAAATGATTTGTGAAATGCTGGTATTATGAGATGATGTTGTTAAATGTTAGGATTTACTTCAGGGTTTCCCTTAATTTTCCTGATAAATGTAGCCATGAGAAGAAATGGGTAATTCCTCCACTTTGAACATTTACAGTGCAACATTCATGTTAATTTTAATGATTGGATATTGAAAATAATTGTCTGGTTTAGCACAAGTAGCCCTTGAAAACAAGTTTTAGTGTTCACTTTTATTTTGGAAATGTGTGCTTTCGTAAAATACTAATTAGCATATTGTTTCTGTTGGGAACTCTATAATCCAAAGGGTTTAACTACCCAAAGGTAGATACCCTCTCTTTCACAAGTTTATTTTATAAATGTGGGTTGATTTTGATTTTAAGAAAAACAAAGCTGAATTGGATTATTTCTGAATCACCTGTAGTTCAGGATGAGAAAAATTTAGACCTTTTTCCTCCTTGTTCTGCCTAATGTCTGTTTCCTTGTGCAAAATTTTTTTTTTTGTGAGTAACAGTTTGTTAAATACATAGTGAGATTAAAAATAAAGCAGTTTCTGTGCTCTTCAAAATGTGTGTATAGTATTAATGAAATAAAAAAATCTAGAGATGTTTATCAGGTTTTTAAATGTAAGCAAATTTTTAGGAGAAAGGGAATATTTCTTTTTGATGATTTTTCATTAACATGGTTATTTTACTGCATATTAATTAGCTGCACGTTATATTTCGTTTCCCTTTTGTCTTTCCTGCATTGTAAAGAAATTGTAAATTTAGTTTTACAACTATTTGTTTTAAAGTAACAAATTCAAACAGCTGAATACTAGAATAGGTTTTTCATTCATTGAGTATATTAGTATATTGTTTAGATAACTAATAAAATGGCTAGTAGTCTTTTAAATCCACAATTTTATAATGACTCTTCAATGTTACAGTACTCAAGGTCCTAAACTTTTTCAGACTTTTCTACAAGTTAATATTCATTCCTCCTAGACTACTTTTCATGACTACTGTACGTGTAGTCTGATGAAGCCACCTCTTACTTCCTAGTCTGAGAAAAAGCCCACACTAACAGACTTATTTTGAAATTAACACTCTTGCTTCAGAAATGAAAATATGCTATCTAGTTTATCATTGAACTGTTTTGGAAAAGGCATTAATTAATCTTGTTACTTTTTGGATACATGTATAAAGTAGGAGAGAAACTGGCATAGAAGGGCAGAAATCTTACACATACACGATGAGTAGTATAAAATAAGTACCTATTTATGTGACAAGATCCAGGTCTCAGTCATGTGCTGATTTTTCATTTAAAACTCCCAGTTTAAGTGTGCAAATATTTAATTTATGTTCTGTCTAAAACTTAGTTGCCTCTAGTAAATTCCTAGTGACAGTCGCTTCCCTCTCTCTCAAATCAGGGCATTCCCAAACTCAAACCGCTTCAGAACTGCTGGACATAAACATTTGGGACGGAAAGCAAGAAATTTAGGCTACAAAGTTAGGCAGGAGCTAGGCAGTTTTGAGCCCGAGGCGTCTGTCCCTGGTACAGTCATCCTGGGCGCGGAAGAATAGCAGGGACTGACCGGCGGGCCCCCTTCAAAATCTCATTGATCTTGTTTCTCTCATTAAGGGAGAAGAGTTTGGTTTATCATAAGAGAAACCCTTGAGGAAGAGCAGCAGCCTTTTCTAGATCGGACTACAACATAATTTAGCCTTAGTTTACAGTTGGTATTTATGCAGAGACCCTGCCACTCAGCCTTTACGTTCGGGGTCTATCCAGGGTCCTGATCACTGCTGTGTGAGCCCAGAGAAGACACTGCTTCTTCACACATGTATTTTTGTGTGGTAGGAAGCACTCTAAAAGTTCCTGTGTATCCTTCCCAACTGACTTAGGGATAGGGGAGAGACTGTGGAAAATAAAGCACTGAGGGACCCTATACTGCTAAAGGTTGCCCCTAAATTAAAAATCTATTTGTGGGGCCCAGAGTCTGGGTTTCTATCTCACAGAGTGAACCTCCCCTTCAGGAAGCCATTTCAGAGACCACTAGACCTAGGTGCATGGTTTTGAGGCTGTACCATAGGACTACCCCAGTTTGCTCTTTGGTAGCCAGGGCTCTTTGCCCTGTTTCTTCCTCTTAATGAGAGCTAGTGAACTTCAGCCCAGAGCTGAAGAAGCTAATGCTGAGTAGAATGGGGCTCTTGCTAAAAGAAAAAGGAAGTCAGGTCTACCTAGCAGGCAGGTTTGCCCCAAAAGTGAAAGGATATAATAGGGGACTTTGAGTGTTCCGGGAATGACAAGGCTTATCCTCTAGACTGTGCTTAGTTTTTTGATCATTAGTCTTTACTTTTGGGCAACCATGTAGTCATTTTGTTTCAATAGCTAAGAGTGGGGGAGGCAAATCTCCTTACTTTTGAAGTAAAGGAGGAGATGTTCAATGGGAGTGGAAACCACAGATGGATCTAGGCAGCAATCCTTGCTTGATTAAGCCAGGACTAAAAAACTGCATGATCTGTGTGCTCAGCCCCCTGCAGAACGTGATGGGGAGTATGGGGGCATTGGTAGGGGTTCCCTGAAAATAGGCCTTAGCTTTCTCACAGCTATGAGGGCTGCTCACTGCAGTGAGGGAGTTATAAGCATTCACTACTTATCTGGGAGTTGGAAAATAGGGCCTAGATTATGCATCAGATCTGGGAAGAAAGAAACCAATTATTTCTGAGACTCCTCTTACTCTTCAGCCTCTTTCTGTTATGAGAGAAGATCCCCTTTAGCTGTCACCGTCCAAAGAGTCATTGGTTAATTAATGGTCGGTAACCTAGCTGTCTGCATTAAAACCAGCGATCATTTAATGTTTTACTTTTGGGGGGGATGGAGGCCCTCCTTGACACTTACGAAGGAAGAGTAAAAGGGGCAAGCGAACCTGCTTTAATGAATCCCGTAAGGAACTGCGTTTCCCAGGAAATTCCTGACATTTTTAGCTCATGAATTTCCGAAAGCCTGCTTGGTTTTCTCCTCCATTCTGGGTCCTTCTAGAGAGGAAAAAGAGTGGGCTAGGGTCTGAATGCCCGGCAGGGCCTGGTTCATCCGCAGAGCTGGCCAGCAACCCAGGCTGGGCTCAACCCTGAGCAGGGTGCCCCCCTTCCCCAAATCTCGGAAGGAGGAGGGGGAGGCAAGCAGGCATCCGTGGTCCCAAGGGGGGGCTAGTTGCAGGTTTTTGGTGAGTGTGGGGTTTCTGTTTGATTGCTATTTGGGAGTAAGGGTAGAGCCTATTGGAATAGGCACTGCGGGCACCCCAGCCCTGGTGCGGCTACTGTCCTCTGCTTGGCTCCCCCCGCCGGTGAGTGCGCCCGCCCGCCCGACTGTGCGGGGCTGCGGTTGGGGGGAGGGGGAGCGGGATCATCTGAGGCCAGAGCCGCTGCCGTGCGCGGGGAGGGGGAGCGGCGGGAGCGAGGGGAAGGAGAGGGGAGAGACGGGCTAGGTGTCTGCTGCTCCGCGCCACTGCTGCCGGCGCCCCGATCTCATCCCCAGCAGCCCCCTCTGCAGCTAAGGGTTACTACCGCACCACCTTCTTTTCCTCTCCTGCTTCTGCGGCCAGGGCTCTGCGGTAGGAGACAACCAAGCTGGGTGGCGGGCGGGCCTGTCTGGGTTTGGGTCTAGGTCTGACTGAGGCCCGCATGGGAGGGGGTGGCTGTGACTCGGTGTCCCTTCTCTGCAGTGGGCTATATTGCGCTGCGCAGGCCCCTCCCCCCCTGCATCCTCTCTCGGGGGTCACTGAAAAGCAGAACTCAGGCCAGTTCCTTGTGCTTAGAATGGCAGACCCCTTCTCACCCCAATCCCCCAACTCCTTGGGCCAAGGCCGCTTAAGGTCTGGCCGACAGCGACAGCCACAGTGGTGGTGGTGGCATTGGCGGCGGCAGCAGAGCTGCGACGCGGCGCGTCCCACTCCCTCCCCACCCCCAGCTGGGGGTGTTGAGTGAGGGCCAGCGGTGGGCGCCGCCTGGCGGGCGGGCGACAGGGGTGGGGGTGGGGGGGCTGGTATTGGGGAGGGGGCACGGGTCACGTGTTGGCGGGCGGGTGGGCGCGTACAGTAGGGCGCCCTGCTACTGTACTGGGGAGTCAGTGCCCTGTTACCGGGTCTCGTCTGTCTCGTCTCTCCCGCAGATCTC